>NC_060251.1:100764535-101964535 GCF_921293095.1 Ischnura elegans | reverse complement strand
ATAGATTAGCCGGCTATTATTATTGGTTTGTCGTATCTTCGGCTTCGTACATTCGTCGGCTATTATCATAGAAAAATAGTAGGTCGTTCAAATTTGATTTTAAATAATGCATTATACCGGTTACGTTAGGCTTCCCATGGAACTTTTAACTAAAAGCCTTACCTATTCCCTTTTATACATTGAATTTTTATTTTTTCAGCCAAGCTTAAAACCATTTAATTATTATCCCATGTATCCATGTGAGTGTAATTGGTATTTTCAGATTATGGAGTGCAAAACTGTGGTGGAAACAATCCATCATAAATTACTAAGATCTGGCAAGTTACACTGAGAGTGCTAAAATATTTTCATTGAAACTTAATAGAATTCTTTTCTTATGATCTCCATGTTAGAATTAGTTTTGCCAGGCAATTATAGTAAGTTGTATATAAAAATCTTTTTGGTGTGAAGAATGCTTACTGGCATCTCAATTATAGTAAGTTGTATATAAAAATCTTTTTGGTATGAAGAATGCTTACTGGCATCTCAATTCTGGGTATCTAGGTTTGGAGATTGTCTGAGCGATAAATCTTTTCCTTGCTAGAGCAAAGTAAACTTTAATATTCGCGCTTTTTGGATAATTGTGATTTCAGAATTGGGTAATTTGGCTTCGATTTCAACTTGTCTTAGGTTTTAACTCTTTTAATGTCTCATATTTCCAGCAAAAATGAGGATACAAAGGAAAGGGTAGGTTGGAGAAGCATTTTAATTGCTAGGTCGATATTTTTAAGGAAAATATTGATATTATAGAAGCAGTGTGGAATTAAAGTAGTCAGGAGAGATAGGCAATTCATTTGGTAGAAGGAATCAATGGCATTAATCCTTTATATGAATTAAACGGAAAACCTATCAAAGGCTTTATAGAACACCGCACAATGGTCTGAGAAGCCACCATCGCGACCAATAATATTTTGCGCAATCGTTTTTTTTAGGCATTACTTATTCTCATAATGAAGAAAAATGTTTGATTTAATGTGAATGCAATGGATTTGCGCCGTTTGCTGACTGATTTACGAAGTATAGTGACGGACATCTGGGACGTTAGCACCATCGCTCGATAATCGTTTTCGCACGAGATTAAGTCAATTTTAAGTCATAATACTCATTTATCTTTTATTTATTGATCAATTTAGGAATTTTGTAGTGTGATTAATAATTATGATCCGTTAAACTGCCTCTTTGTCCCAAAATTAGATAAACATTCCAGATTTTCTAAAACGGTGCATTTTCTATAATTTTTTCAAGATCAATTGGGTGTTTAGAAAAATCTTACAAATTTTACGTTCACAGAATGTGCAAAACGTAGAGAATGGATTTTTCTTTAAGTAAAGGTATTTTTATTTTTGTTTTATTAATTTATTTTTTAATTTTAAACTATTTCATAGGGAGTTTAGTAAGAATGATTAGTCCGAGGCGCAAAGCATAACTGCTGCCTCAGTAAAAGCAACTACTGCAGCTGAAAACTTTATTTTTAAAGGGAGAGGGAAAAAAATGTCCACGTGTTGGTTCTCGATCTCTATTCGAGCGCACGATTTGCAAAAGGAGAGTGGAACGGAAGCCCTTGAGCGTGAATCTGGCGACGAGATTAATATTGGCAGTTTGGAGAGACGAGATGTGGGCGGTTAGACACGTAGAAACCCACGTCAGTGTTTTAACTTGAGTGCCTTTTTCGTTTTTTTGGATCCTTCTTTGTGATTCCATAACTTCATCCCACAAACAATGGCTTGCGTTGAAAATGTTTCCAAGTACAGATACGTAGAAGGAGCAGGAAATAGTAATTGGCCTGGTTTATTGCAGTAAACCACTTTATTAGTGATTTCTGGAAGATTGCGATTTGATGATCAACCCGTCAACATTTAAATCTTTTCAAGTGCAGTAAAATTCGCTTTTAACGAATTTCAGGGGACAATACTTTTATTTTGTTATAAACGATATTTTCGTTATATCTATTGTTATGGATTTTACCCATTAAAAAACAGGATTGCTGGCTAATATTCCGTGAATCTTCTTAATTTAACCAACAGATCCGTAATAATTAACCATCACCCCACAGAATGTATTAAAATGGTGATCACGCCGAATGAATTGATTTGTTAGTGCTGTTCCATGCATAATGAAATATAATCTATTGATAATGTTAATTTGTTGATCGTCAGAGTAAAACTCACATCGGCGATCTTCAGAGAGCCCAATGTAGTGGGAAGTCACGTCGTTATAAGCGGGATTTTGTTACTAGCGTGATCGGTAGAAGCGAGTTTTAGTTTACATCCTAATCATACAGTATTTAAATCCGATGTAGGTTTGGAAAGGTTCGGTTAAATACCATCTAGGCTGTGTGAATTTTACGCCTTCAGTAAAGGGGGCTAGGGCAATTCCTTTCTGTTTGCTTCAAGTGCAGCGTTTCCTGTATGTTACACGAAGTAAGATGGGAATCTTTACAGGAGCGTGGATCGAAGTATAGGCTTAGCTTACTTAGGAAATATGAGGAAGATATTTTCTCAGACGACGTGAATCATATCCTTCGTTTACCATTGTACTATGGTAGACGTGATCACGAGAAGAAAATAAAAGAAATAGTCTGCAAAACAGAGAGATTTAAAATGTCTTTCTTCCCTCGCACTGTTAAGGATAGCAACGTTGTCTCAATTGATAGGATGAATGACGTCACTCGCTTGGATGACTCATTTCATGTTTTTTTCCATAGTTCTAGCCTTATATGTATTTGTTCTAGGAATTACTAACCATTAACAAGTTTTTTTCATGACAATGCATGTATATTTTGCTAGTATACGTAATATTTCTATGACCGTGCGGTGTGCATGTGGCGGTCCTCTTGCATGCTTCATGTTTGGAGATTGATCACCCCCTGCCAAACACCCTAGAGGTGGCTCACAGGGCATTATGTAGATGTACACTGCGAAGATTTCTGTTTGGATTCCAATGAATGAATGTAAACCTGGGACCCTTCGGTCAGTACCTACTCGGTTTAACACTCTCCCCTCGGAATTTGAGAAAATTGCGTTTTATATCTATTGTTGCATATCTTTTCGTATACAATTACAATTTTAGCGCTTAGTGGAGCTCTTTTATTCGATGTATGTTATGATATTCCACTTTAATGATAATGTGTCATGGTATATACTTTTAGTAGGCACAGCAAAACGATTTTGATACTGAACATTCTTGTTACACTTCTTTCAATGTATATTGGAAAGGTTTTAATGGAGTGTAATTTTATTTCAGGTAAGAAGTGCATGCTGTCTGCCTATATTCCAAGACCCCTAATCATTGAAACATGAATGCCCCAGTACTTTGGCAGTAACTGGGTTGATAAGTGTTAAAAGCTTACTGCTTGTGTTCCTGTTGGTAAGTTTTATCTTCATTATAAATTTACACCGCTTGATTATTATTTGGTAAAGTACGCTGCCAAGAATAGGTGGAATTAATTAAGAATTACATACTTAGTTTTAATACTGTCATGAATCAGGCATTGCAATCATGAATCGATCTTAAAATCAAATGTAATTCCTTCTGAGGGAATTGTTACTCGTCCTGGCGGAAATATGCGATTTATCGTTTGAGTCCCAGTGGTATTTTTAAAACCATTCGCGGAAGCATAAGAGGAAATAGAGTCTTAATCGAACTCCTAATAAGTTAATGTAATGCATAATTTCCCTCGTTTCAAACCGAATAGATCGGTAAATTTATGTGATTTTCGAATCGTAGAACTCGATTGATTCAAAAAAGCCGGCAATACCCTAAAAATTTTAATTATATCATCGTATCTACTAAAATTATTTGTATAATGTATATCATAAATATTTAGTCTTGTCTGTCTCCCTCTATGAGAGGTTTTCCTCCTTTCCCCAAGAATATTCGCTAGCTTCATACTTATCACAAGCTCAGGTGCATAAATTTTTATTTTCTCTTATAGGTTGAATATTTGCAGTGAAAAATAAAGCTATTTCACCTAGTTTTGAACCTTGTTCTCAGTATCAACCCACTTCTCTAAAAAAAACTTATTCACTAACAGCTGAATTAGATGTTGTCATAAAATGTGTCGGAGGAACTGTGTGTTTAGCTTTTGTCATCCATTATAGGTAGAAGGGAGATCCAGGTTCGAATCTCGGATAACTGATATGTTTTTTTTATTTTAAATATATTATGAACGTTGATTTTCCATTTTTTAGTAGTTACTGCTGGATGTTATTTAATTTATTTGTTGCTTATAATATTGGTTTGCGGCTGATGAATTCACAGTTTTTGTGCGTCGAAAAGAATTTGTGGTTTACTATTTCAAAGCAATGCATGATCGTGATACACGGAAGTTAGAATTTGCTAAGTTTCGGAGAGACGCCATTTTTTGTTTGGTCCGCATTATTTTTTTGGTTTTAAATGATGGTGGAAAACCCAGGGTTTAATGGTTGTCCCTTTATCGTAGATGATATGGGAACGTGGTTGTAGTTATACATAATGCATATTTAGCACTCGGGCGTGACACAAACCTTAGGGTTTCTAATTGTCAAGAATATGAAAACCTGCAATAAAAACCTTTTTGGGTGTAGTAGGTCGGTACGCACTTAAAAAAACAGGCGTCCTCAATGTTAGAACTGTTAGGTAAACATTATCTCGTCATGAATTATACATGGGAGTTATTTCCAGATAGTCTCTTTTTTCCTCAAAACGAAGTGGTACGTGTTGATCCTATATTGATCCGAGCGCTACACAGAGGCAGAAACAAAAAAAGAAGAACACTCGTATCTCGATCGGTATCGTTTACTCTTTTTTTTGCCCTTCTTTTTCATCGTCCGCCCGCTAAAATATTTACACCCTCTCTTGTCTGTTGAAAAGTTCGAAAATTTAAATTTCATGTCCGTCGGCTGCGACGGTGGTCGTCGCGGCGGTGGCTGTGGGATCTTCCTGTGCGCCGCGCGCGCGCGCGTCTTACTTTTCTATTTTTCACCTTATTTTCCGGCAGTTGCCATGGTGACTCTCCCGCGTTTAATTTCATAAATATTCAGCGCTTTTTATTTCCTGCCGCATCGTTGTCAAATTGGGGTCTCTTTCTCTCTTGTTCTCTCTTTCGTACACCCCACGGAGACGACCGGCCGACCGACGCCGACAGAGTCCTCCCCTCCGCTGGGAAATCTAAGCCTTTCGTCCCCCTTTCGTAAATTGGCGGTCGAGCGTCTCTCTTCCGTGGCAGTACTTCCTCTCTCCTTTTTTGTACCAAGCGCTTTAGGACGTTTTGACCGAGTTTATCCCATTTCGGGAATAATAGTGACGCTTATTCAAGTAATTGGCGGTTGTCCGCACTAAGGTTTTCTGTGGGAGTTCATCACTGAATAATGCGGGTAAGAGTAAATGTAAAATAAAATGAACGAGTGTTGCGCAAGCGATCTCATTTTGGTTACATCCACGTCACTGTTTAAAATATTTACCAACAGTTTTGTCTACGCTGCTGGAGGCTACCTCAGTACTACGTGGATATAATTACAAAATTGTACACTCATAACTTTTAAAGTAATTATTATCTTAAAATTTCCTCTCTATAGAAATTATACACTTTCGAGAAAATTATAAATTTTACAACTTAATTAAATATATCTTCTAAGTTCAAAGGTGGAAGGTATGTTTTTTGGAAACCGAGAAATATTAAGTACAAAAGCTGTGCCAAATTCTCAAGATTTTCGTTTGGAAGCTTAAGTTCTCTCCTCTTTCTATTGCAACGATATGGTTGGTACACTCGAGTTTATCCTATTTTGGGCATTATACTGACGCAGGTATTAGGGCGGATTTCTGCGTTAACGATGGAGAAATAGGGAATTAATAGTATCTGAGTGTAGCCGGTATGGATTAATTTAAAAAAATGTAGCGTAATTTAGGAAAATTTGGATTCAGTATTGATATGGATAAGTAAGAATTGTGAAGCAAATATTAAAAGTTATACTAAAATTTGGTGATATAGGATATATCAACAGAACTGAAAATTCTCAAGCTTTTTATTAAACTTTTAATATCAACGGAGGAATGGAATTTAATCCTTTACGGATACATAACGGGTAATTGATTATGTTCTGGGTTTCAATGGATACAATCTTGATTGAAGGGTTTACACTGTAAAACTAAACGTTTGAATATTTCACATAATCGTATCTCAAGCACAGTAATTTTTGAATACCTTAAAATAAAAAATGCTATCGCAGAAATTCAATATTTTAATTTGAAACTCATTTAGGTGTAATACACTGATTACCTCCGACGATTAATTCCAAACCCGACGTTACAAGTCTATTCCATTATCATGCAGATCATCTAATGCGATTTCATTAAAAAGTATCTTACCTGAGTCAATTTATTTTTTTAGAAAACTTAAAAAAGAAGTGAATCTTCCACTTTTCTGGTAGGAGATTATTTCTGAAAATACAAATATTTTATTGTAGCTCAACCCAGAGATTTTTTGTTCTGCTAGGTTATTTTAACTTTTAATAAAATTTGAAATAGGACTAACTCGTGCACATTATCAGTCAAATAGTTTTGTTATCAGAAGTTGTACTCGGTAGCTTAACTTCGGTCGGTCTGACCGAGAGCTATCTAATTTTCATCGAGAAATTCTTCTGTAAGCTATTAGGCTAAAAGGAGCCAATTCTAAAATATTCTGCAGGATCTTTAATTCAGTTCAAGATATAACTTCTCTTCCCCATTGCCTTCAGGATAGTTCATCTTTAAATAATGCGTTTATAAATTTTAATCGAAGAAAGAGTATACCCTAAGCCCGAGAAAAAATTATCTGATGAAGTGTTGCGCTAGTTTTTTGTTGTAAGCGCTAGAAAAAATTAAATTGGAGTACGTATGGGAAAAAAATTCGTGCTGTTGTTCATGTCGTTCTCTTTCTCTGCTAGTGTGGGAAGTGCTTCGCTTTTATCGCACTTGGAGGTTTTTACAATTTCAGCGCGAATTACGTAATACTCGGTGAGAGCTCTTTGCTTCTTTTTTTTATAATTTTTCCCATGGTCTTTGACGGCGCGTGCTTTTTATATATAGGTATTCCTTGTTTCAATCCTCGTCGGTTTCTACCCGAATAATTTTTTTCAGCTTTTATCTTATTATATTTTTTTAAAAGCCGCAGACGTTGAGACCTTGTCTTCCTCATCATCATCATCAACATCATCCTTCTCAAAAGAATTTTATAATTTTTTCAGTTTTTTAAATTAATTTTGAGAGATTTTATTTCCCCAAGTTTCACGCCCGCAGAGTGAGGCAGAGCGCTAATCGGCCGCACGATCCTTTTTCCCTTCCCCACCACCACCACCTCTTGTCGCCTGCCGTCCTTGGGTCTGCTCTGTCTCCCCCGCCCCCGTTCCCTTGAGGTGGGGTGGGCTGGTTGGCATTCGTGTGTACTCAATCGATCGTACAAACACTGGCAGTCAACTCACTCCCCCCTCACCACTTACTTCCCCCTCCCGCGAAGCGACGCCCCAAGTTCTTACTTTGCTCGAAAATTTATTTCGTTCGCTCTACCTTGTTTTTCTTTTTATATCTGAATTTTCGAGGAAATTATATTCGATTTCCGTTCACGTGAGAATATTTTCCTGGAATCGCTTCTCCAATAGATGGTTTAGTTGTATCTTTTCGGTTTTGCATCTGGGTGATTTTTCTATCAACATGCTATTTTTGCAGTTTGTTAGTAGCAAAGAGTAGTTTCCGGTTGATTTAGTCACCGGTTATTAGGAATACCTACTTTTTGGGAGGAGTTTCCAAGAAGAGAATGCATTCAAGTAATTACGTCGAGTTTTATTCAATTATTTGGCTCAGAAAAGTGTTTAAACGGGCCACGAATCCGTGATATAAGCCATAGACTTATGCATAGGTATGGCATCATTCTAGCTCGAGAAATAGATTTCAGAAATTCGCCTTCTGTATTGAAATAATTCTGAACACGTATGCGTTTTTATCACCTCTCCAACCGTTACCGATAGAAACAATTCTTTCTAAGACGCATTTGCACCGAAATATGTATCATTTATAATCTCCTCTCAGATTTTCGAAGAAATCCTTTCAATTTTTTAATATTTCATAATCATAGTATGACTAATATTTAATGGAAAAGTTATGCGTTTTTAACACCAATTAGTCTTCGTTGATATGTTTCAACACCCATTTATGCATATTTTAGGACTGCTGTTAAAAGGGGTAGGTGCTATGTGGGGCCAAAGTGTCAACGTGTCTCCATTGACCAGTGTGTTCTTTTTGTGATGGCAATTTCACATTTAAGTCCATGTAATATCTAGTAGCCGCGTGGAAAAAAGTGGTATCGTTCAGAAACTTTGAATTCGCCGCGTTTTATTTGCTATAATGTGAAGTCATTCGATTATTTTACTTGCGCTGAGCTCAGATGATGGTCTGCTCTCATCTATTTCCGAATTAAGCTTAATTACGCAGTTGGTAGACCGTTCCGCTACCGATGCAGCCGTCCAAGGTTCAATTCCGGTTGAATTCTTTGAACAACTCCTTACAAAAAAATTCTGTACCATATAAGTGGACTATGGAAAAAAACTGGTTTTCCTGTCCTCAAAGTATGAAGATTATTTATTTCTTTTAATTGATTCAATATCTTCGAAACATGTTTCAATCTCATTATTTACATTGATCAAGTCAACTCCTTTTATTTAGTCATAGAAAATACTCTGCGTTCAGAATTTAACTAAAGCGTTGAGAACAAAATAACGACCATATGAACAATAACGCCACCGCATATTTGATTAAGTTTTTCGTAAATTTCGTAGTTTACTACCATTGTCTCGCGGCTGAGCTTTAAGCCACCGAGTGCGTCCACCGGGTTGCGGATGGTGGGTCAACCTCTAGATATAGAGGTTAGCTGCGATATAAGCAAGTTTACTTGTCGAATAAGCAGTCGTGGAAAAAAAGCGGCGGTTATCCGAGGTGGCATGGGTCTATCCCTGGGTGAGATAGGCCATCTAAATGATACACTAAACCTGTGAAGATACCGTGACTTGGCGATGAGAGGCCGCCAACAATTATGCCTCACATCACCCGGAGGAGAGGGCAGCAGCTCTTCTTCATATGAGTGAAGGTGGAGATCACGATGGTCAGTACAGCGACACTCATTGCACTTCAGGCGTGGTAACATTTACTTTAACGGCTGTAGTACTGCGATGTGGAAGGCAAGGGGAAACCACCACATTATTATCCCGAGGAGGCGCAGCTACTCCAACTTTAAATTGTCTGACAAGTGGAAGGGAAAAAGGGCAAGGGACGGCCCCGAATGAGTTATATAGGACAGGTTATAAAGGATGTAAAAGAGAATAAATATGTAGCTATGAAGAGATTAGCGGATAGGAGAGAGAAATGGAGAGCTGCGTCAAACCAATATTAGGATTGTTGACTAATAATGACTACCATTGTAAGTAATGATTCAGTAAAATTCACGGGCTGTCGGTTTAACTCTAGATGAGTTATGTGATTAGTGATGTGGATTTAATTTCGACATGAAGCGAGTTAACAAGCATTGTAGCTGTATATGTAAGAAGCGTGAATGATCATCATAAACGGTGCTACTCTTTATTTCAAAATGTGTTGTGTGTATCGATATCCCATCGATGATGCACTTTATCTTCCTTTCGATTGCCCAAAACGCTTAAATCCTTTTCTGATCCAAGAATTTCAATATACTTTCACCGATCTCGGTCGATAACCATTTTGTCACTTTCTTTTTCTATTCCTTCACCTCATTTTCATTTCTTTTAATCCCTACCTTTGTGGGATGAAATACATAATCGGTCAGGTTTTTAATGGATGTCACATAGTGCTAATGCTAATGATGCTAATGTATTTTCGATTTTTAATATCTCATTTGATTCATGTCATCTATCCGTGCTAACTGTCTCCGTGCGACATATATAGTTCACTGAATTTATTGAAATTATATATATATATATAGTCATTTAAATTGATTTGAACCTCATTTTATTAATTTGGATCTATAAAAGTTTCTTACTTAATGACTGTGGCAATATATTCATCCTTAACCCAATTTAAAAAAATGATAATATCTGGTAACTTTTTCCCTACATTTGGAGTAAAATTAGAGCTATTTATCTTAATTTTGGTCTTACTTTAACCGCGCTGCGATAAATATATGTATGTTTTGTTCTTGGAAAAATTTTAACCATTCCCCAGACGCCGATATGAAAGTACTGCCCAGAGAATTAAAAAAAAACTTAGTTGCCTTCAAGTTGTTATCAAAAAAGATTTCTCAGTTGGGCCGTTACATTTTTTTTTCACGAACGTATTTCCATTTCTCGCATCCAAACCGTCTTATTTCGCCCCCTAGAGGGGCAGAGTATGAGGAAACCAGCCGCGCGTAGTGATGAGTTGAAGGAACTCTCTTCCGGTTCATCTCACTATGGAAGTCATCGCACGTACCACTAACCCATTGACTTTATTGTGGTCTCGCTCGCGACTTTTTATCGAGTTCCCGACTTCGTTTCTTATTTATGTGTTTAAAGCACGCTTGCTAACGTTTGAGTACATGGTTTTCAGGTTTTAGTCTTTTCTAGAATTAGAAAAACCAATAGTCCTAATTCTTATAAATATCAGTGAAATATGATGTTGCAACACTTCCTCCGAATTTATTATCGTTTCGCAACATGGTTCCCTGTTATTTGGTGGTTTTTTTATCGGTGTAATTATTTCTATGACGTTAGTAAATTGTTTCTATTTTTTTTTTTTTGCTTGATGCAATTTTTGGTTTCAACGGTAAGCCCCGAAGGGGGTTATTAATTTGTTAAAGCTTTTTTAATCTAAATTATAGAGAGAGACATACGAGAACAAATTCTTTTTCAGCTTAATATTTCTCGAATGTGCTATTAACGATTATAAGTGGAAGAAAAAAACTCTGTATACGAGGGGTGTTTTTCAAAAATTCCACGCCGAATTCCAGGAGAGGCTCCTTAAGTGGAATGCTAGGGGGTTGGCCAACCCTTATCGTATATCGTTGACCCGCTGCGGGATTCCGAGCGCATAGGGTGCGTTTTATATATATCTCCGTGGAGGCAGCGGCTTTTCCCCACACAGCACGTGCATGAAGTGTTAGGAGAGCTACGGGAAAGAAAAGAGAAAAGCTCATTGCGTCCTCCTATTCAGCGCTGCTACACGCACACACACTGCGGAGCGCAGCGCCCTTATGTTTCCTGCGGCGAGTGTGTGAGACTTAGGCTCCCAACGATTGGGTGGCGGGCGTTTGGCGACATTTCCTATACTCCACCTCAACTCTCCGCTCTCATCTCGAGGCAAAAGGAATCCTTATCCTCGGGTACCCTTTTCATCGAGGTAGCAGAGGGTAGAAACCCTCCACTCTTTTATTTTTTTTTAGTAAGCAAAGAATCGTTTCGGTAGGTTGGACGTGAACGGGGGGAAAGATTTTCGGGGCATTGTCACTCCGTCGCGGGCATTACTTTCAAAAAGGAGGCGAGAAAATTTTTATGGAGAAGAAGTAAAAATTATTTTTTTCCGGCTCTATGGCGGAATTTTTGAAAAAATGAAGGAATGCAATATCGGATCTACATGTGAATGCTTTCTTGGAAGCCACTTGAGCAAGCGCGTGTTGGGGCCCTGCCTCTAACCTGAGAAAGGGCTTTTAATCATTTTTTAAATGTCAGGACTGGTCTCATTATAGGATTATTGCTTTATGTCTCACCAATGTCCGTGAAATTTATGAAATATAATTAGGTATAAAGTTTTTGCACAGTTATCTTTTATAATTGTCCAATTGCGTAATTTTATCAGCGTAACATGAAGTTACTCTCCATTAGCGAAGACGAATCTATTGGTAGAACATTTAAACTTTGACGCGTACGAACCCAAAAGAATATCGATTTCATAACATTAGATTATTTGATTTGCATAAAACTTTACGCGAATTACTAAGTGATAAAGTCCCTACAAAATGTTGGTGAAGACAACCGCCTATTAGTTGAATAAGCGTCACTATGATGCCCGAAATGGGATAAACTAGGTAAAATCGTACAAAGCGCTTGACAAATAATTAAAGAGAAAGTGTAGACACATAGAAATAATGATTATATTGACAAATATATCTCTGTCTAATATATTGCTACGTTCGAAAGTGGATGTATATTTTGGTACCAAAATAATTTATTTTACAATGCTTACTTGAAAATATCTACTATTATCAATTATTAAGCAATGCTAGCATAGATAGTATTATTTAAACGGTTTCCAGGATAATCCGCGTAATAGTTGGGTTGCTCATAGCTCGTTCGGCGCAGTTTTGATGGAATCGCGCATCTTACTTTAGCATTGCGTAAAACGTGCTTAGCTGGGCGAGATGGACTATGCAATGGATTTTGACGCTTGTATGAAATATAGTAAATAACAGCCCTTTTGAATATGAAATATCTTTACTGCATAATGTTCCTGATATCTAAGCATTTGTTACGGAATAGGTTACTTTTTGATGTGCTATTTGCTCATCGTGCTCTTGTTACGATTTTGGTGAAGTATACAGAGTAATGTTTTCGTGGTGCTCAAAACAGAATTTTTTTTTTTTATTTGAGTAATTGTTTCTCATACAGCCGTGACGCCAAATTACAGTGAAAAGTTTTAACAATAACATAAATTAGACACAATAAAATAGCAATATAAAAACTAACAAAGAATTAAACAGTAGAGAAAGGAAAAAATTAATTTGCAGTCAGATAGGACAATGGTTGTGCGTTGAATTTCTTGCATGACATGAAAAGAGGATCGATGGAAGGAGGGAGCGAATTTAGAAGGGAGGAGAGGCGATGTAAAGGCGAGCGCTTGGTCAGGGAGATTCTGGGAATCGGTAGGTGGAGTAGGGAGAGCGAGCGGGTGGAACTTGTCGGTATTTTAAAATTCGACTTAGAGAGAGGAGTTCAGGGCAGTCATAAGTCGACTTTAAGACATTGTGTAGAAATTTTAAGTCCATTTTAAGTCTGAGGTTCTGTAAATAAGACAAGGAAAGAGAGGACAATACAGCATCTCAACAGCATAACAACTGTATGGACAATTTTCATCTTCTGAAAAGGAATTATTTACGTGCTGCTATGCAAAGGGTGAACGTGGCCGAAAAGACTTCCTACCGGGAGTAGCCGGAGAGTAATTCCTCAATTGGTAGTGGTAATTGTTTGTATTACGTATTTTAATAGGCAAAAGAAAACTTAAGAGGGATTGTTGAATACTGTTTTGTTATTAAATGAGGACATCTTTAAGATAATATTTTTGAAGCTGCTTACGTGCGAAGGCCCTAATCAAAGTTGTATGTTGAAATGAATTTTGGATTATTCAATGGAAAACATCTTCACTCCGTGACATTTAAAAGCATAAATAATATCACTCGTCTAGATGAGCATACTGATGATAAAGTTTTCATAGATTTCCTGTCTTTTCATTTTACTTTCCAGTTTAGTGTAATTTTCATCCTGGTTCTCCGAAAATACTGTGAAAAAAATCATGTTTAATCTGTCCACGAAATGACGCCTAGGAGTCCTTGTCATTGTATCAATTGTTACACGTTTGGTCAGTCGTTTGTCAAGCCATATCACTCATACTTTTAACTCTGCTCATCTGGCGAATGTAACCATACAATATTTGATATCAGTTTGAAATCTCGAAAATATCTGTTGCGACGGAGGCTTTGTTCTGTATGTATATCATTTCAAAAAATGCTAAAATGCATGTACTGATTTACCAATTTTATGAAGAACATCAACCGTTGTCTTACAACTATTTTATGTACGCTGGGCTTATATGTTGCCTGACGGTAGCTGTTTTTTTTAGCTCTGAAAGGGGTTTATGATGTTATTTCAAAAATCATCTTAGGTATTTATATTTTAAATCTTCAATGTCAACCCAGAGTCAAATTTACCTTAATATAGCAATCTGCGATATGAGTATTTATATTACTCTCGAAAATATCTTTTAGATGGAAGATTGTTTTGAGTGGATATAAATTACTTTTATTCCTGGCTCTGAGGAAGGTGGTAGTGCCACCGAAAATTTATATATATATATATATATTGTAAACGTACGGGCGCCGTCCCTCAGTCTACGCCACTACTAAACTAATACCAGGCTAACGTAAATCGGGTCTTGAAATAGGTCCTCATCTGGGGAACCGTGACAGGTTGCCAAATGAAAGGTCGGGACACAAGTATGTATAACAGCATTTATTTTTAATAATTAACAAACAATTATGCAATTAAATTATTTTCATTAACAGGGAAACAGACTAAGCATGCGATGAAAATGAATATTTCGGGTGGAGAAGAAGCAAACGCGAAATGATTGGCACATGTAACGCGCCGCTCGCGACCAAGCAAAAAAAAATACGGAACTCGGAAAACATACCCCATTCCCTCATTCACACAATACCAAATCGCGAGAGTTCCGTATTATTTACACCCCTAACCCGCGATCACGCTGGCTTACTCTGAGTATATGAATATATATCTACCTATTCATAAACCAACGTTGTAAAGAACAACAACCGTTGTCTCACCACTCTTGTCTGCGCGTCTGATTATAAGGTCTGACATTGAGCCTCTCTGCAACATGACGTTTATGTGAAGCTCAAATACTAGAAGTCGCCTTGGATTCAAGAGGAGCTGCAAAGTGATACCGCTCAAGCGCCGTCCAAATGGAGTTAATGCTCGTTGGCATGGGGTCTCATATAATATTCCTTTTCCCGTTGGGTATGAAGTGATTCGACCTGGCACTAAATGGAATGAATGAACCGCAAGATTAGGCGAGCGGGAAATTTTCATCCCGACTGAGGCATTCCCTTTTTGTCGACCGTCAAAAGCAATAAAACATTCCGTAGACGATGCTTGGTAATTCTAGAAATGTGTACGACTCCTTTATTTTACCGTGTAAACAATCACTTTGCCGTAATTATAATATCTTGGTATTTTTCTGTGCTATATTCTGCTGCATGAAGGTCCGTGTTGCAGATGAAATGTTTGAAAGAAACGTGGCGTGATTCAAATACTACACATGTAAACTGTTTTATTGAGTAAGGGATAATGGCTACTATTTCAATCACAGTGACAAGAATCATAGCAATGTGTTTATTTAGCTCGGTCTCGTCAGAAAAACCTGGGTGACAGAGATCTGAACTATACCTGATGAGTAGCTCATCATCATCATCATCATCACTGGTCAACAATCCTAGGATTGGTTTGACGCAGCTCTCCACTCAGTTCTCCTATCAGCTAATCTTTTCACACCTACGTAATTCTTCTCTTTCTCATCTCTCTTTACTTGTTCCATATATTTTGTCCGAGGTCTTCCTTTTCCATTCTTGCCTTCCATGAGTAGCTATTACAATAATTTTTTATGACTTAAAATTCCTTTGAATATGCACCCCGTGGTTTTCCATCTCTGTTAGTAATCAAGATAGTAATCAATATAGCCTATATACAAAATGGATCTCTCCCAATATCATGAGTCAGAGAAAACCACACATTTGTGTCATGCAGACTGACATTTTTTTTTTCAAATAATGCGGCAATCTTGGTTTGATTGGAGGGAAAACGAGGAATAAAAATGAACACTCCCATTTTATATTTGGCTTTTTCGAGTCAACGGTATTTTTTTTGTTCTGATTGGATTCCATTTTAGCATGACTGAGCTTTTCAGCGGATTTTGAACACTGGGTTTATTTTGAGGGCTTATTTATTCAATGAGATTCATAAAAATCAATAAAAAATTAAATTTGTAAGTCTCTTTTTTTTAGTATTTCTTTTATTTCGCTCGCGAGAGGCAACTTGATTAGTGGGCAGTTTTGTTGTTATCGCAGAGAAACGGATACCATTGGCTGCTGTTTTTCAGTAGTTGCCTAAAATAACTCAGTTTTTAGTTTCGACATCGTTTTATAGAAGCTTGACTGTTGATTTGCTAAAAAAATATTCGTTTTAAGGCTATTCAGCGGGGAAATGCGAACTCATGCAGTGTTAACAGCTAGTAATAGTGTGCAAGGTGATGAATTTGAGACGTAGATTTTAATTCAGCCTGAGCGAATCGTATAATACCGGTTATATTTATTTAGCGCATGGACAAATTGTGTGTGGAGAGATAAAGGGTATTAGTGAGGAAATATAATACTGATTCGCATCTGAAAAAAATATGAATCCGAGAGTTATTTTGCATATCGGATTGTTGTACGAATTAATTTTCTCTCCCGAACAATAAAGGATTTTAATGAATGATAGGTCGCGCTCAGGCAGTCTAATCTATCATAACATGCACTTTTATTATTCTCGTAAACGTTAACGGCTGCTATCCTTACACCTATCGTAACACGGTTGCTTTCGCTGCAGCCTATTGTTTAAAATTGAGTATGTGTAGCATACTCAATACTATGGGAGCGTGCAAGATGCAACTAATGCAGGTCAAATTACTCATTTATTGAAATGAGATTTAATGCTTTTCTGGCGAATAATGTGGGTAGTAAAATAATCAATAAAACGGCAGTCAGCAGCCCTGAGCATGAGCCCCGAGTCGGATCTTGAAACGTTGGAAACGGAGTTAAAATGGAGTTTTTAGCCCGGTGGGAATCCCGAAAAGATTTTACTCTTTTATTGCCGCATTTATTTGTTCATTCCTGTACCTCCGAAAACAGCACCATTAGATTTTTACGTCGGGGTTCTTGGCTTAATACTCAAACGTTCACGAATATCCATACCCTGGATGAGGGAAACCTACCCAGACGAGACTCGAACCAGCGGCCTTTTTGCAGCAGGCAAGAACTTTGCCCCGCCACCGAGGCCGGATATCTCATGGATATTCAACTCATGATGAATATAAATACCAAGAGTAATACTCGTTTTGAAAAAATCGGCTATCGGTAACCAAAATGCCTGTCTGGTATGCCTCTATTTACTTCAATAAGCCATCCAATCATCAAAGCCAGCTAAGGAAAATATCAAACTGGATTTACCGAAGACTTACAGTGCCCACCTGCGTGTTCTGTACCCATGTTGACCTTGCTGCGTTACCGGTTGTTACCTTGTTACTTGTCAGGGCCCAATCATGAGAGCCATGACCCAATCGCGAGAACAATGGGCCAATGGGGAACATGCAAATTTTTTTCAAAATAATAGAATGACAAGGTTTCTATCTCAAATGCACTCACCGAAAATTTCGCGGATGAATAATGTTTTTTAGCTGAGTTATGAGTCTTTGAAAATTAATCTTCATCGGCTGCTTGAAAACACGACGTCATCGGAGCGTGACGTCACGGCACGGAATCCACTGATGACAGACTGAGGAAGTCGATAAAAAAATCGGTCTATGCAGGGGCTCAAATGCAAGTATGGCGAAAATAATTGCTGTTTTAACGTCAAACACCAGATTGTGAATATGTTGGGTTGCCAAGGTGTTATTGAAACAAATGAAGGGGATTTTTTGGTGAGATTTGGAAGCAATCGCTATTTTTCAGAAAATCAGCCGCCATATGGAAGTCGACCAAAAGTAAACTGTCATATTGTGCTTTCTTTAATCCCTATTAAGTCAACTTTTCCTTTGAGGAACTACCACAAAACTCGTTGATGATTTTTACTTCGATATATTGCAATCAAGAGTCTGCCCTTCTACTCTCTTAGCGAAGTGAACGATGTACCGTGCGATGATGTCAGAGGGTGTTTCAAGTCACGTGACATCAAGCGATATTATATCACTTTTAATAAGCATTTAATGACATTTGTGTAGTGCTAGGAGAGTTTTGGCTTATATATTTGGACTCGTGAGAAAATTGTCTATTCAATAAGGCTTACTAGATTGATGAAAAAATTTCATGCATGTTCCCAATTGCGAGACATGGTCACAGGGCATGCCAATGCCTGGCTCTTTGTTGCTAGAGTTTTGCCAAGGAAAACCATTACAGTGGGGAGACAGGAATTATTTGTGGCAGTATACATGATAGGGCAGCATATATTATTTTTGTCTCCCTTTCTGTGGGCTGGTTTCTTTTTGGTTCGTTTTTGCACGTTTTTTGGACGCAACTTTACGCAATGTCAATCAACAGCGCTGACACTAAGTCTTAAATTTTTGTGTGGAGATGCTCCGTCGAACACATCAAAACCCATCCCTGTAGCACATGGTGCGACTGAGTTAGACCCTAAAGTGTGACTGCTCAAAATGCAGACAGACTAACACGCTACAAACTTAATGTATGTTTACAAGGAGGTTGTAAGTAAGTATACAAAGGTTGGTTGTCGAACACATTAAATCTTTTTTATATCATTATGGGGAGGCTTTGTGAAAATATGCCTCGAATATATGTATTTTCCCAAGGAAAAATTATTGTCAATCACCACGGTTCCGCTGTGAAACTATCTTAACCGATACTAACATTTTGCAATTGTTAAATATCTATTCCCCTGCACTTCTACTGGTAATTAATAACATTACAGCCGATGAAAATCTTACGATAGCGAACCGGTCGCAATAATAGTACCAAAATATGTTCACGACGATATATCATCACCACGATATGATTATATGGACAGTTTAATATACACAGTGGTATGACGAACGATCGGAAAACTCCTACGACAATAAAGAAGTAATTCGTGCTTAGGTTTCCGCGGCGTTGTTCACGATGACTGCTAATTTTCGGGTTCTCCAGCCGCGTCTGTCGTTTATGGTTGACAACAGTTTCGGGAGCCATCCTGCTTCCGTCTTCAGGTCGAAGGTGAGAAGTTTTCATGTTTTGCCGTCTTATATAGCACTGGCCGATCTCCTTCTGTGCGCTGATTGGTCAGAACTCTCTTTCAAACGTTGCTGATTGGGTAGCCGTTGTCCCTGTTGATATTTTGTGTTTTTTGAATTTCAATTGCTTCCCTGATTTGCCTTGGGTAGTACCGACTCTCTTTTGCCACTATCTTCGCTTTTTCGAATTCAATGTTATGGCCCGCCTCACTCCAAACATGCTCTGCAATGGCTGACAAGTGCAGTTGTTTTTTATTAGTAGCTCTCACATGCTCCTTCATCATTGTCGCCATTCCTCGGCATGCTTCGCCAACATATGATTTTCCGCAGGAGCATGGCACTCTGTACACCCCTTCGCATATTGCCTGCGGGATACGTTCTTTTGGTCCAGGTACAATGTTTTGTATCTTGGTCACGCAGTTGAACCTTGTGACCACGTCATGCTACCTTAGTATCGTAGCAATACATTCTGACACTCTTGCTATGAATGGAATTGTAAGGCGTTCCGCAGGTTTGTCCTTCTCTGTGGCCAGGCGTTCTTCAGATGGTGATGAGTGCATCTTCTTGACCTTAGCGGCCCTTTTGAGGACCATTTTCCGGTCGTAGCCATTCCTGATAAGTGCTTTGGTCAGGTGCTTCTTCTCTGAATCTAATGATTCGGCGTCGGAAATGGTGAAGGCTCGGTGGAGCAGAGAGGTTACCACCGAGGCCATCTGGGCGGGATGGTGGTGTGATGCTGCGTTCAGGTATCGGTCCGTGTGCGTTTCCTTTCTATACACCGCATGTCCAAGACTGCCATCGTCTTTCCTCTTAATCATCACGTCCAAGAAGGGCAACTTGCCTTCGCATTCCTTTTCCGTTGTGAAGCGGATCCTTCGGTGTTGGTTGTTGAGATGTATCAAAAATTTGTCCAATTCCTCTGCACCGTGTGGCCATATGATGAACGTGTCATCAACATACCGAAGCCAAAGCTTTGGTTGCTTGTGGTAGGTATTCACGGCCTCCTCAAACTTTTCCATAAAGAGGTTGGCCAACACAGGGGAAAGGGGTGAACCCATTGCTGCTCCGTCTGATTGTTCATAATAGTTGTCATTCCACAGGAAGAAGTTGTTCCTCAGGCAGTGCTCCACAAGCTTGGGGAAGTCTTTGGGAATTACTGAGCTTGTCAGCTTTTTCACAATTTCCACCTATTCTTCAATAGGCACGTTCGTAAACAGCGACACTACGTCGAAGCTCACCATGATGTCTTCTCTCTCGATGGTAATGCCTTTTATCATATTCACGAAATGGGCTGAGTTCTTGGGCTTCTGAGACATCATGGTGAGCTTCGAATGCTGATCACGCTTGACACTCGAATACAGCTCCTCCTGATATTTACAACAAGTCCACTCTGTGACATCGGAGAAAAGTCGTGCTCACTTCCCATGATTTACCCCTGACAGTAGCTTAGTATGCCACTGTCGAAAATTTTGATGCCAGTTTGAAGGATCTACTGTATACAAGATCGAGGTTGTTGACGTTAGGAGCTTTATTTCATTTTCACGTTAGGAGCTTTAATAAGGTGCTCACCACACGCTTCAGCGATTGTTTATGCTACGATTCGGTGTGGGCTATGATTATAAATCACGTTGACAAGTATGTAATAATATGGAGAGCGCGAATGTGTTTCCCTCTCTCGGGAGAAATCGGCTCTAATGTCCTGGGGCCCCGCGGATTCAAAAGTGGAGGGAGAGGTGGGGGAGAAAAACACATCAATCGAGCGAAATGATATATGTGGACGCGTCAAGTTTGTTGAATCGGCTCTCCCGAGAGAACTTCCTGAACTGGTGTCTGCGTCACGCGCCCCGAAAAAAATAACGCTGTGGTACATGCAAACGTCCGTTTTATGGAAGGGGATAATATACACAAATGCCACTCTTGTCTGAAGTGCACAAGAGACCTATTATATTGGCTATGATTTGATAGCGAAAATTGATTGACAGTCTCAACTTGAGAATCTCAAGTGTCAATAGTGGGTATCCTGTACTCCATTCGAAGGCTTTACAATTATATTGAAATCAACCAACAATTTTCATACGAAAAAATTGAATGCCAATATTTTTCCCATTGGCTATTGAAGATAGCAATAGCAACGGGTCACAGTGGGCCATTAAATGAATTGCAGCATCGATTTAACTAGGATGTAACTAATGTTTTCATTGATTATTACGTTTAATGTTGAAAATCTCCTGTTTGAAGTGCAATATAAATTAAAAGCATCCAAGGGACATCCGTACGTGCACATGACTTACATACGCGGAGGCGTCTAGATGAAAATATTTTCAGCTGACGCCTGCACTACTTTTGATAACTATTAATGTACAGTTTCCTTGCAGAATATACCCTTTTTTAATTTAATGTATTATATTTTCTCATTGTTTTGATATTTATTTCATCGATCATTCATAGGTTCCTATATTATGCTCTCGTTTCAGGCTTGACTACGTGAAAATACAATATATCCATGGTAAAATGTAAAAAATCGATAGTAATTTCCTCTTTTAAGTCTATTAATTACCAATGATGTTTTTAATTTCATCATAGTCCCTATTTTTATCTAAATTTTCGACTTGTCTGGCGGAAATTATATTTCAGGTACTTTGTTGCGCCATTTTACAGATCGGGAATAATAACTACGAGAGAACAGTTATAAGTAACGGCAAACCAACGAACGCTGTGTATTCCGAAGTAATTAAACGACCTTTTCGTTTGCCATTCGTCATGTCTTATAACGTTTCATCATTTGAGTCATGCGTAACAGATATTCCTCGCTTCGTTAGACCTGACGATGTAAATTATTTTTGTGATTTATCCGCAATTGAAGATTTATGAAGCACTGTGCCGGCTAGGGGTATTCATTTGGGACAAAAATAAGGGGTAATTGGTAGGGTTCACTGATCGCTATCTCCAATAATTCAATGTGAATCATGACAAGGAGTGGAATCGGCCGTAGTTGGTTTATCTGGATGCGCTTTCAATTTTTCTGTTGATTTTTCCTCGATGGAGTTATGAGTTTATCGACGGAGATACATCATTCCACCGAATCATAATCATTTCTCGGTTCCCCCAAACCGTATTCATTTAGGCTAATGAATAAATCTCGATGCTTGTTCGACACTTATGTCTTCTGGGTCATTCGATATAGCGTAGATAAATTTATTCGTTTACATTCATTTTATGCATATTCTTCCGAAATTGATTTCACGATTTTATCTGAGAATTTGCTCCGCGCCGTTTTTGTCCAAAGCCTTTGGGTATTGTCGTGTACTCTAGGATGCTTCTGTAGGAATTTATTTGTGTGTAGTCATGAATAATAGTCATAGACAAGAGGATAGGGTCGATATAGGGGGCTCTATGCACATATAATAAGACCTAGACCTGCTCTATAGCTCGCAAACAACATTTCCAAAAAGCTTTTCCTTAATCATTCCAATTTTTAAATACAAAGTGAAGATTTTGGAATAGTTTACCGGAAAATCCTTTGAAACACCTTTAAAGTGCATTATAATACCTTGGATGAGTAATTGGATCCGGGAAACCCTGGAAAAGACACCCATTATGACCATATTGTTGAACGGGGTCCAATCTCGCGTTACGACCGCTATGTTACAATATGGTGGCTATTACCCAAGTCGTGATACGCAATCAGCGTTATAGTTGTATTAGTTAAACGAGAAATTGTGATTTATCTCCACTATCACATTACAAAGGGCTGTTGCAAGTGCTTGATGTTGCTTTTAATGTTGTTTGTAGCAACAAAACGCGTCGTGTTCAAGTAAACCCTGTGAAAATATTGCAATGTCTCATTTATCTATTATAAGAACATCCACCACATAGTGCCTCATACCATACAAGTTATCGGGCTCTAATTGCATGTGATTGCATCCTATAACGCCTCTCTTGCATGTTAGTGCGATTAAAAGAATTTTCCCGTGCACCACATACCCCTTTAAATTGAAATCCTTTTTTCCACCCCGCCCTACCCGTTCTCATCCCCTAATCCATATACCCATTCCTAGACTTTCACGTACTAAACGTTCGTTTTTCTACCGCATTACTTATGCGCTGAACTCACTCCCTCTACATATCGACCCCTTTGCACTTCCATTGAAATCCTTCATAAGCCTTTCCATATTCTGCCGCCGAAGTAGGCTGTACCTGCAGATTCTTGTTGTCCTTTAGTTTTTGTAAATGTAATTATTGTTTTCTAATTTTTATATTGCGTCTTCGTCCTCTGATTTATGCATTGTTACCTGACCACTATAAAATGGCAACTGTATGCTGTGTGTGGTTCTCTTTCTTTAAAATAAAAAACAAAATAAATGAAATCCTTTTTTGTAAATTGTGGCTCACATGGTCGGGTCGGATGATACTTTTTCTAAATTGACTGATTAGGTCGAAAGAGCAATCGTAACAAATGTATCGATTGTATGAACATTTTCAACACTTTTCCTGTTATAGCATGTAGGACTATCAGGGAAGCAACTCTTAACAAACTCACCTCGCCTTAAGGTAGCCCATAGTAGCCTAATATGTATAATTAATCGTTTAAGTATTCTACCGGTCAAGGAAGAACTTCATGGAGCACTATTATTGACTGTACAGCCTCTCTGCACTCCTAAATTTGAGTTTCCTCTTAATTTCACAGTGAGGCCTACTCCTTGTCATTCTATCTAAACCTTCTATTCTCTTCCTTCCCCTCCCCCGTTTACCTAACATTCTACCTACTAACACCGTTTTCAAAATCCACTCCCCACTAAGTACTCGCTCCTTCCATACCTTCTGTCTCCACCTTATCTCATCTAAAAGTTGCCTCTACTCACCCACTGTGTCCAGCACTTCTTCGTTTCTCCTCCTCTCTGTTCATTTCACCTTCCCCATATCCACATCTCGAATGCCTCCAATCTTTTTTCGTCTTCTTTCCTCAGTGTCCACGTTTCCGCACCGTAGGGAGCTACACTCCAGATAAAACTCTTCACTAACCTTTTTTTTTTAACGTCTTACGTAACGATCCTCTCAGGAGGTCTTTCCTGTTCATGTACGCCTCCTTTGCTAATGTCATTCCTCGCACTTCGTCGTTCATCTTATCTTCTCCGTCCTCTTCACGGTCATTCTTTTTATTAAAAGCCTCTAGCCTTTTCTCGTCCACCTTCCAAGCAACTACCAACCCTCATACCAGTAAAGGAGTATCATAAGCAGGGATCTCTGTCCTGAAGCGAGTTGATTCGCAAATGGAAGTTTCTTTTTTCGATCGTATCTTTAGTACGTAAGTGTGTAGGGTGAATTTTCCTAGGGGCTGGGGTTTTCACGAGTTTTGGACCTTTTTGTTCAAACGCTTTACAGAACGATCGTCTATTTTCATAAAGCTTTAGATACCCAGTTATATATTACATATCAGGCGATGTCTTTTTGTCCATATTTTAATTTGTGGATGTATAAAGATCCGTGCATGTTTTGTAACCTTGATATATATACTGTTCTTATTGCTGTTGTCATTAGACTACAATAATTAAAGGCGCAGAAAGGATGTAAAATTTTCATGTTGTTGTTAGAAGATACATGAGAGAGTGAGAAACCAAGAGATACAATTGATTTTTTTCTCAACAGAGTTAGGTAAAGTTAATTGTTAGAAAAAATAAAAAAAATTGGATGCCATGGGATACGAGTGAGTCTCTTTTCCGTACTGACATCGGGTGGAAAATCAAATGCACTGCTAAATATCAATTGATCAAGTTTGTTTTATTTACCTAATTTCTGTAACCAACACTGCGTAGAAAGAAGAAATCACTTGTACCCCCTTTGCTTTTCACCTACTCATATAAGATTTTTGGATTAATTATTCACCGATACATTGCTTTAAGGTGAATTCTATACTCATATATTTACAATACCAGTTGTCTTTCGTCTTCTCATATTTTGAAGCAATTTACTGCATGAAATTCGAAATCAAAATTTAGTCATCTTATTTCCGGTTGCAGCTATATACTGTTTCTCTTTGATTAAAAGTTTTGAGGAGGGCTCGCAGAATCTTTCAGATCGAGTTTAATGCTCTTTTTTTGTGTATGACACGTGCTGTTTGCTGGTAGTAGTTTTTTTTGCAGAAGTTGTGCTACTACTTTTTCCACCAGCATCCGTTAATGCCTCTTACGTATTCCATCTCTGTCGGCGACTATCACTCTTGCATAGCGTGGGGAGACTCAAAACTTCTGTTTCAAACTAGTGATGCAGGACGTGAGCACTGTGGGGTGACTCAGAAGTTGAGTATCTCAAGTTGGTGCTGTGGGAAGGAAGCCCACCAAACTATCATGCACGTAATCTTCTGAATTCAGAGGGACAGCACGGAGTTGCGGAAAATAAGCGGTTAGGGTGCACTTCGAGAGCGATCGTTGGAGATAAGTTTTTTGGAAGTCTTGTCTTGGGCCATAGGAAAATGGAAAGCGGGGATTTCTGTGTTAAATTTTGCCTACAACCTATTTTCAACCCCTTTTTTTGTTGCTCAAAAAAGTGATTTGAAAGGACGGCCAGGAACTCGATTGCGGAGCATGTACCGGATTTAGTATACATTTGTTTGCCATATCCTGTGTGATGAAATGCGTCACATATAAGTCCAGTAAGTAACGTGTTTAATTCGAGCTTTTTTTCTAAGAAATATGACATACATTAGTATTTACATTATTAATTGGAAATTCACCTTAAGTTTGCTGTTTTTCAATTTGCGTTATTTTACTGTAATTTACTTCATAATATTCGTAATCAAAAATCATCTGAATTACATAAAATCGTTCTCTCAATATAAGTTCGATGCCAAAAGTTCCTGCGGCACCGTTTTCATCGTGTATTTTGAGAAAATACGTACCTTATAAATTCACGGTTCGCAGATATCGTTTGTTATTCATTGATCACCTTTTCAATATATTGATTATCATTTTTAGTGGACTATATTGATAAAAATTATGACTTATAAAAATTAACGATTGGGTATTTAAAAGCTTTTAAGGTGTTTTAGTTTGAAAAATCATGCATACCAATCTCAAAAGCTTTAATCGGAATCAAATCTGGTTTTTATTAGATCGCAGAATCATCGTTCAATACGCTACATTTTCTACTGCCGCATTTTAATTTAACGGGTAGCATCATGATTGCTATGGAAGCTAGAAAATCGGATAAAACCATGATGGTCCACACATGTTCAAAGTCGTGCATCGTTCATTATGAACAGGATCAAATATGAGGTTTTATAATCAATTCAGAGAGCACGAATTTCATTGTTCTCTTGATTTTAATTGGCTCTTTTCAAATGAGAAGCAAGTTCATTGCCGCGAGCAGACACTCAAAAAGAATGTTCGGAAAAAAAATCACTGAGTCGGTACATGTGAAATTAATTGTACTGACGTGAAGGACGTGCTTTCATCGGATATTGCCTGCAATGTGTGCTGGAAATGAGAAATCACTGGCGCTGTTGAACGTTTTTCATTTTTTTCTCTTTTTTTTCATCTCATATTCATTTGTTTTGAATTACATCCGTTTTTCGCCTCTGTCTATCGAAAGTTTTCATTCATTGTAGGCATTAAATCCCCGGAAGTTCTGACAGTTGGAACTAAATTATTCAATAAAATTGAAAACTCATCCGTGACGTAAAATGGTCAAATACTAAATTTATATAATTACAAGGTTTGAGGATTTACTTGCAGAGCAAATAGCAGCTAACCACTCCGCCTAAGTAGTAAAGTGTGTTGACTTTGATAAAATAGCTTGTTGAAATTTGGCCTAAAATCAAGAGTAGAATGAAACGTTTTTAGCCTGTCTTAATTTATGCGATAAAAGGGTGGGTTAAGATGTTTTGCCATTGGAATTACTTTCTAACTGAAAAAACCGGAGATCTTTACCTAGGGTAAATGCTGTTTTCTTCACGACGGATCGGCAGTCCTTTTGTATTTACTACACATCCCAGCCATTTTATGGATTGGACATGTTATCACGTGATGTAATTCCTTAAATTTCTTAAATATTTTTATAATTAAATAATCCATGTACTAATTATAAGCACATAGTATTTCCATCGACAAGATTTAAATTAAATAAATAATTAATGGCTCCCATTCTTTATGGGCTGTGACTGCTTATGGGGTGCAAAAATGCACTAGATAAAATTTATTATCAGGAAAATGTGAACAAAATTGCTTGCTATGTAACTATTTGTATGGAGAAGGTTATTAAGTAAAGGGTATTAATTTTAGCTAGCATTTGTGCTATTAGTACCTCCACTTAGATTTCTCATTTATTGCTAATGTTTATTTTAGGAGGCAAGTAGTAGGTATATAACGGGGCGATTGACACATTTTTCACAACTTGAACAGGGTTCATTCGGTAAATATTAGAAATGGGTACCTCGAAATCATAGAAATATTTGAAATGCCGTTTTTTGTCGGCCTCGGTGGCGTTGGGGTAAAGTCCTCACATGCCAAAGCGTAGGTCGCGGGTTCGCATTTCACCTGGGTAGGTGGTCCTTATCCAGGGCATGGATATTTGTGACGTGCTTTGTTAATACTTCGTAGTAAAGGCCTCTGTATGCTGTTTACGGGGAAGTTGGAAAATAAATAAAAATTAATAAAATAAAAATATTTCAAACGCCTGGAAAATCGTTTTTTTAATTAAGCTAATGTATGGCGCTTTTCATTGCATATAGTTATAATTTATTCCTGAAACTAATTGTCATAACTTTAACACCTTTCGCTTGTAATTACCACTTGTCTTTAGTTCCTTCATTAATTTCTTAATAGTCACTCCCCAATATAGAAATGTGTGATCGAGACCTCTGAGTACAGGCTTTTTATTTTTCAGTCTCCCATCTATCTCACTGGAAACATCTTTCGTAATGTTGTCACATTTTATATTTCCGTGTAATGACTTAGCCTTAAAAGAGATAATATATTAATTTATATCGCTTTTGGATAATATAAACTAAATGCTTAGAAAGCATGGCTTTCAGGTTAAAATTTTATGCAAGCAGGCAAAAAGTGTGAAGAAATCGTTTTAAATGAAAAAATAACCGTTTTTTATCCAATGTTTTATAGCCTCCACGGGAAAAAGTGTTTTCCCATCACTAGAAAATATTGACGTGAAATTAATGAGTTTGAACTCAAGATGTCATGGCGTTCAGCTGGAATAGCACTTCAAACAAACCACTACCGAAGCTGACCCTTAACCTGAATCTGGTCCCAGGCAATCATTGCCGGTTCGATTCCCGGGGTTGGATATTTTTTCGTGGGAATTTAAAATGAATTGGAGTGATGTTTGGTTGACTTTGGCCAGTGGCGTAGCCAGGAATTTCGTTAGGGGGTCCAAAACCAGGGGAGAAAATGTTTGATAAACAGGGTACGAAGTAATGGGTTTTAAAATAATTTTAACGCTTTTCATAATCGAAAAAAACTTCATTTTTCAAAGAAAATTTTTGTGAATTCACGAATATTCAATATTTTGTTTACTTTTATGATGTGGAGTAACTGACTTTTTACATTTCGGGGTGGGTTCGGACCCCCCTCCTGGCTACGCCACTGACTTTGGCGGTAGTCGCTGGAGTTAGACGAGTAGTTTGACGAGGCTGGTCAATGCTGTATGCAGATCGTTGTGGCTTCCGTGATCCATCAATGTCAGCGTTCCCTGCATAGTGCACACCCCTCTCATCCTGCCGCTGTGGTATTCTGCTGTCCAATCCATTCCACAACCACAGGAACGCCGAAAGGGATCCCGGCGATGGTAATTATTCCGCCGGGTCGCAGTACGCATCGCGTGCTTCTTTTGTTCCCATCGTCGCTTTCGAGAGAGAGGGAGCCACCAGGCTGGCGAGACTATCTGGAGCGTACCTCCCTTTTGTCTCAATTGTGCTGTCGCCCGTAGTTTCTTTTTGCTTGCATTTCCCTCGTCTCTTCCGCTATCGCTCAATGGGCTAGGAATGCATGGAAACGTGTTCTCTAGTGCTTTCGCAGCGTACAGTGTCTTGGAATAATGGATGGAGTTTTTGAGTGGGGGAAGGGATTGCCTTTGGTAACTGGTCCTAAAAAAGTACGAAACCTATGAATTCAGATACTATGAAAACAAAAACATCTAAAGCTTAAATAAATTTTAGCTTTAGATAATACTTAAAAGCGCTGATTTCCTTGACTAATTTAAACAAATTTTACAGGAACACTTAACGGCTATGCAATACCGTATCCCGTTTCTCTGGGGGGTGTCCATAGTCCCTAAACGCCAGTTAGGACTGCGAGCCCCCCCCAACATAACACTCTTGGAAGATCTTCGGGTTTTCCACCTTGTAATTTTTGTTAAAATATTTCTTGGAGTGTAGGTCAACGTCATCACATATTATACATAATGTAAAATGTACACATGCATTACTTAACTCAAATCATCCTTTTGCACATGATGTTGAAAAGCTGATTTATAAATTTAAGAGAACATACGTTGACCTACACTCCAAGAAATATTTTATCTTGTAATTTTTGTCATTGCTGCCAAAGTTCCGGGAACCATAATCCAACAGTCGTCGGGAGCTGGAGTCCTACCTATCCTGAAGCAAACTAGCCAGGCTCTGATACGCGATAACATTCCTGAGAAAAGAAAATGGCTCGATTGCGTTGGATATAGGTTTACCATTAGAGTGATAGCAATAGAAAGAGGTTCACATCTTACCACTGTCATGTGTGTACAATTTCACCTCTTCGTACCATTATTAGATATTACCATATAGTTATTACCATTACCAGATAGCTGTACGGACCTGGCATCAGCCCTGAAGATGACAGTCAGTGGCGTAGCGAGGGGGAGGGCCGGACCCCCCCCCCCCCCCCGAAGTATAAAAACGCCATTAATTTACTTCATAAAAGTAAACAAAATATTGAAGAATCATAAATTTACAAAAGATTTCTTTGACAAAGAAATTTTTTTCGATAATGAAGTGTGGTAAAATCAGCTGAAAACCCTGTTTTTTTTTATTCCCCCCTGGTTTTGCACCCCCTCCCCCCGAACGAAATTCTTGACTGCACCGCTGATGGGAGTCGACTCGGTTCCCGAAACGTCGGTATTAATGTCAATAATCACTCGCTCGGAAACCAGAGGTGCCTGACAAGAATGCCAGGAAAAGGGGAAATGCTCGGAAAATCAATCGCTAAGTTCTATTCCGTTAACCAAATGTTAATTACTCCGCTTTTTGTTTTAAGAGCTTGGGTTTTTTATGCTGAAATTTTTTTAAGGTTGGCTTTTACTTTTTCATTCGAAAATCTTCCCATAACACGCTTGACGAATCCTAGCTTCTTCATGGCTCTGCAACAAGTAAATTTGTACACAATATTTGTTGAATGATAATAATAGCACTAAAAATCCCTATAAAAAATAAAATTCTCATTTCAGCTCACCTTTTTGAATGCGATGGTAATTTCAGAAATAGTCAAAGTGATCACTTCCGGATTTCAGTTGCTAGCTATAACTTCGTAACCTTTGAGATCCCTTTAACTGGGATGGTTTCATTTATGATACCGCGCCGAACATAGGACAAGTTGAGGTGTACAGGTAAAGCAGGCAGTGGTGGGAGTAAAAAAAACTGCAGTCAAAGGAGAATATAAAGCGATAGATGTGAAATGTATTCAGATCACGCACGGCGCGCGGAGGGAGATCAAGAGGAGATACGGTCCCTTAATTGATGCGGTATGATGCAGGGGAGGCAAAATATGGGTGCATTGAGGTGTTGGCCCAAGGCCGTGTATACGATACGTACGCGTGCGTGAATCAGTTTTGCGGGTTGACACTAGAACCGCCTATGGTAGGTCATGGCGATAGGTCATATAACTACCGTAAAATCGGGTTATAACGGCGGTCTGGGGTGGCGGTGTTTATACCCACGTTATTGCTGGAAACGTTTTGGGAAACAGAGAATGATCCTCTTAAGTGAAATTTTACCACAAATTTGCTTTCGTAATACGATTTCAAAAGTCATTTTGTCGTTCAAAATGTCGATAGATTAATAAGTTAACTTTATTGTATTCCTTACAGTATTTATAAAAAAACTGAACGGGTTCCAACCTTTTCAGGTCACTATCAAGAGGTGAGCGAAACGGTATTATAAATCTATGAAGAAGTGTTTTTGTTCACCTCTAGGTATTGACCTGAAAAGATCGAAACCTGTTCAGTTTAAAAAAATTAATCTCTACGGAATACAAAGAAGTACTTATAAATCATGCCAGAATTTTACAAATTGAACTCGAAAACCAATGAGTTCGTTCAGAGTATCGTCCGCGATATATTTTAACGGGAGGCACTAAAATATTGTGATATTCCCTTTAGGCAAGGCAGTTAATGGGATTAATTTTGCCAAAAAGCCACCCATAAGTAGCATTCAAAATAAGCTCTTTTTGAGCTTATTCTCCCCGCATTTTTAGCCTGAGCATCTGTATGAACGTGTACGTTTTATTATTAATATTATATTATTTTCCGGTAAATACAAAAAAAATAACGATTTAAATCAGATATAGCATAAAACACGGTGTGTGGCTGAAGCTGTTGGGCTGGTATAGTACGCTCACAGAGATTTGAGACGACCTGCTCGCGATCTTTTCTCCCTGTCATTTCTCCTTATGTGCTCAGAAGATGTCGGGTGTTCTCTGGAACCAGCAGAAACGAATGATCCGCCCTCTCACTTCAGCATAGTGACGTAGAACTTCCAAATCTTCATCTGGACGATGTTGTGAAATGCAGAACAAAATATACAGGGTGTCCCATTTATCTTGACCACCCGAAATAACCTTTTTGTCCAGATGGAAATTCAGAAATGTGTCAAGTAAATGTCCATTAGCCGTCAGAGGGACATTAAATAAGCATGATTGCCTTCCTTGTAGCTTTGTTATTTACATTGATATGAACAGCGGTATGTCTTTTCAAAATGGCACCCTATATTTTTTATTCGGCAATTCATTTCCTCTCCTAAAGACTTATTCAAAAATGTAGCACAGTGGACCATTAACATAAACTCAGTGTAATGAAAAATGACTGACTCAATAGCACTTAGTGCAGGTACGCGGCTATTGGAACTACTCCACCAGTCATTCATAAAAGGTTATAGGATTCGATTGCACCACCAGCTGGTACCATATGGTTCCGCTAGGCGTTAACGGGTTAAGGGAGACGCAGCACAATAGTCACTTTCTTATTCTATTTCTGTGGTGCAGGTAAACTGCTTTTGGTGTATCTAGATAGAAAGAAAATATTTATAGTTCAGGAAAAATTCATAAGAACAAAAATAATATATTACAGTTTGCTGGTACATTAAATACAAGATAGATGATTACTAGGAATATAAACTTAAATTTTTGAAATTTCTATGCATAATGTTATTACATTTCGTGACATAACCAAACATGGCAAATGCATGAAATCTCAGTACAAAACGGCAAATGGAGCTATGCACCGAGCCGGATTTGATGCGAACACAAAGTTACGTATTCTTAACTGAGCAAGTAAAAAAAATGAACGATAATAACAAGAACACAAATTTGAAAAAAATAAGAGCAACTTACCTACGCTGTAACCGAGACAATAAATAATCGTAATATTTATTTATTTACATTTTTTACAAACTCTGCTTTATTGCCAAGGATTTAACATATTAATAAATAATGTGTTATAATGATGATAACAGCAGTAGTTTCAAAACAATTGCTTTAACCAATATAACAAAAAAAAAAGATTTTTATAACATTAGCAGCAATATATCCTCACGGTCCTGCTAAGCCAATCAAGGCTTGTCAGCAGGTACCGGCTGGAGTGTGTAAACATAAAATTATCCATAAAAATACATATTGAGTGCGTTCACAGATAAAGAAAAGACAAAAAGAAACAAAACCATGTATGTGGAATTAACACTCAATTAAAATACAACAAAATATTTTCATTTGCAACAAGCAAAAATATCTCTCATTTAAGTAGTAATAATTTCCATCACAAAAAAATGCCTTCACCCACAAGAAAAAGCATCCACTGCATATAAAATCTTAGTCCAGAAAGATTAATGTCAAGCTTGTGCTAAGATATTCATTAAGCTTCTTTTTTTAATTCACTCAAATGATTTAGGCATTTAAGGCATTCAGGTAAAATCATTAAAAATCATTGGTATTTTTTACCTTTGATTGGTTTTTTCTATACTACCAATCCAAACAAGAGAAAACATCACCATATATGTGGAATTAACACTCAGTTAATATACAACATAATATTTTCCTTTACAATTTATTATTTAAGTTTAAATATTTTAAAAGATATTTAAGTTTTAACATCAGTCGGTATTTTTTTGCAAATACAAGCGTTAACAATAAGTGATTTACTGTAAACAGTAGTGCGATGACCAGGGAAATATAATATATCGCTGGCTAAGTTCTAAAAATACGTATCTCAAATTCGGCCGGTTTGAGACTGAGAAAGAGGTATCTTAAACAAAGCGTAATGAAATCAAAAAAATAAAATACAAGAAAAAAACAACTCTTTGTTTGAAAATGAATGCTTCATTTTCAATTTTATGGACTTTTTTTTTAATTTCAGTGTGCAAGTAACAAATATTAATCGTTTTTTTGCTCTCCTAAAAATCTGCTATTTTTGAGATACGTGTTGTTAGAACTTAGCCATCGATATTAGGATCAGATTTAGGAGTTTTCATGGTGTAAAATCTCAACTTATGCTTGCTAGATACATTGGCATCATTATTTATGATATATTAAAAGGTGCAAATAGAGGTAAACGAAAAACTACATACTATTCCACTAGCCATCAACTAGGCGTGTGGCGGTAGGCGATTGGACGCAAGCCGTTACCTGTAAAATAGTGCCGATTAAATTATATTCTAGGTGCAAATTTTGAGGGATATGATTGCTAAGATAAATATGGTATGAATTTATATCCTATAATCATAATTCGGGGGAAAAACAAACTTATATATCTACCTACACGTTCGGCAAAATATCTCTCTTTTGTTATTTTTCTGTCGGACATCTGAAAATATCGTGGTGTTTTACGTTGATGTTCACCGTGTCGATATGAAAGAGTTTCGCTCTAAATTTCTCAAGCAATCTAAGCCTCGAAATGAGTGTTCAAAAAGGACAAAAAATACCGTAGGAGGCAATGGGTTTGCTATCAAAAATATTTTGGCTGACGTGTACTTTTTGTTGTACCTATATTTGGAACTTATTCAATAGAAATTTTCCATACTTTTAATTATGGGTTACCATCATTTCGCTGCCAATAATCCATGTGTTTGATATGCCATATCGTATTTCATGATGACATGGCATTCACTTGAACTGGTTTATGACGGCGTAGCGGAAACTGGAAGGCTGAGCCAAATATGGACGTCAAAATGTCAAAAGATATATTGCCTCGCATGGACCTGTTTGCGCCATGCTGAAAAGACTCCATCCCATTTCAATAGAGCACCCACTAGTTGTTTTTCACGATTTCACCCTGAAAAACAAAGTGATTTGTTCGGTAGGCAGTGTTTTCGTGATCGAGTAACACAGGGGGGAAATGTAATGAAAGGCACAGAATAAAGCTTTGCAGGGAAGATCAACCCTTTTTTGACTTATTCGTTGAGACGGCGACTTCAGCAATTGAATCCTTGATTTATATATACCTATAATGTGTGTTTCCTCGTCGAGCAGCCGTTCCCAGTTTCCAAAGGACGAACACATCCGGCGCTACGGGAGGAACTTTTCTCGTTCTGCGACGGCGTGAAATGGATCGCATGTGGCTCTGGTGGCGCTCATCTCCCTTCAAGGACGCCCATGAAAAGGAATCACATCGAAGAAGCGACAAAGAGAAGAGTTGCAGAGAATGTTGGAAAAGAATGGGTGTCGACTCGCTTCTTCTATAGGCCAAGTAACTTGTACTGTTTCCCTCGTTTTGTTACAAGAATTTAAAAAGAATGGAAAAATGATATTGGGAATCATTTGTTATGAAAACGCCGGTTCTATTGATTTGTGAAATTTATGAATCATAGAATACATTAATCGGTTTATTTGTTAGAATTTAGGACATAATAATTATTAATTATTATGTCCTAAATTATTAATTATTAATATTAATTATTAATTTTGTATCATACATTATCATTTTTATAGCCCTGAGGATGGACAAATATAATGTCCGAAACGTAGGCAAAGTTTGAAAAAATAAATAATATTTACATTTGACCCACATCTCGTGATATAAAAAAAAATATATATATATGTAATAAGGGGTCGTGAAGTATAAAGTTTGAATAATAATTATTAGGAATTCGATAGTGGGGATGTATCGTTTCCATGGAGACGATAGAGAACTATTTGAGTCTAATGTTACCTCTGACTTAATATAGAATTGATAAAATATTTTAGATAAGGAGTTACGGCAATGCAGTAAAAACTTGACTTCAGCGGCCTTCTAAAGTGTGTAGAGAATTAGAAAGATAAAAGAGTCTTAACATGCAATGTTTTCAGTAATGAGTTGTCAGAAATTGAACCACTCTCAATTTCATGTCTAAAACTATGCCTTGAATTTGAAGTTCATGCATAAATGCAATACCCGAGGGTGTGAATGAAGCAACTTTAAGAACTTAGGTACGGCTGTGTTTTATAAAGCCGATATTAGTAGAACGCTATTCAGATTCTCTTTAAGACGTAAAGTTTCTAGACTGGAAGAAATCAATTATCGAACGATAATCCAAATCATTTTGTGGAGGTAAAGTCTGGTGGCCCTGAGTCGAAAAAATAGTCATTTGGGCCAGTTCCACCGTAGGCACATCATTATTGGAATTCCGAAGAAGGCTTTCATGGGAACTAATTTTCAATGTATTGCACATGACAGTTAAATTTGACGCACTTAACTCTGAGGCATGGAGGTTGAGTGTGGAATTTTTTTCGTTGAAAAATATTTAAAAAAATTTTAGATTTGGTAGTACATATAAGAATGATACACTTCCAATCCAGCACAGCCATAGTTCATAGTTCTCAACTTGCGTAAATACATGAAAGTTGGAAGGACGATGTGAATTTAATGAACGCTCATGACATTCTGTCTTCGATTGATTTCTTGCTTGAAATTGATATGTTTTGGTGGAATATTTTCTTAGCTGATTGATTTGAAGCACATTGAACACATCTTTGGGACAATGGAAATCTATTTGATTGGCACTTTGTTTTTTTCCGAGAATAGAAAAAAAATTAGCTAGGAGAGTCGTAATATTTTAATCTTCTCGCTGTTGCTGTGCGTCATGTGTTACTTTCAACACTGAATAAAAATAAATGGAGCGTGGCTTAAGTGGCCGAAAGCATTGAACTAATTTAGGTGTCTTTATTTAAATGTTTAAATGCCAATTAACCTACTGTACTGTAGAGATAGTTGCTTTTCTATAGTACCTAATCTATGTTATTAGGTTTAAATTAAGGTGTTCATTTTGTCAAAGAAATAAATAGTATTTCAAAAACAAATATATTTTTGGCCGAAAGCGGGGTTGTGGTCCCACAATAGCTTTTTCTATTTTTCTTTTCCTTTGTATTCAAATCGCCTTGGATTATTATTCTCCAAACAGTTCTTAAGTTTTATTTAGGAAGGGAATTTGCGTTCTTCTTACCCAGGATTTAAACTGAGTTTACTGGACGAATCACCGCATGTGTTCTCCCTGTTGTAGAGTTTTAGTTACTCAGTACTGATTATGTGACTGTGATGGGAGGGTTTAGGCTGCTTTAGTTTAGTTCCATATGTCCATAGACCTTAGTGTGAAAATATTTGGGTATATTTGATTTTTAAAAAGTCGATAGACCCGTTTTATAGTAGAAATATTCAATTGTCTTCATTACCTTATTTTTATGTGCGAATTAAGGTTTTGGTTCTAACAGTTTCATTAAATAATATTGGGGACGTAAATATCTCTTGGACCTTAACCGGCATTGTTGTGCCGTCGTAGCTTTTTCTTTCTTGTACACCGCTATTTTTCTTTTCAATTTATCGCCTCGGATTGGGGTTCGCCACCAAACTCGTATCTTTATTTATTAAGGAGACCTGCGTTATTCTTCCTTCTGTGCGGAAATCAATATCCACCTCACTCCATCGACAACGCGAACGGAAAGTCGGAAGAAAATAATATCACGCGGGGCGGCAACGATGCTGTCTCCTTCCATCTTGATTCTTTCCTCTTTCATCCTTTTTGTTCTCAAATCGAAATACAGTAAAAGCCATTGTCATCGGCTTTTCGCCTTCCTCTCCGAGCAGTGGCGGCGGTTCCAAACGATCATAAATTTCGCCGATAAGGTCGTGATAAAGACTAGAGCACACCTTTTCCTTCCATGTTTCTCTGTAATATCCGCGGTAGAGAAGGGAGCCCCTCAGTTTCATTTGGGTGAGTGAAAATATGCAGCATGGAACCGTCTCACAGTTCCACTCTAGTGATACATTTGAACCTTAATATACCATGCGTATTGTGCCACCCTATGAGAAATATTGGCTCGTATATAATTTATTTCGTTGAATCAAACTACTCAGAATTTCGACAACTGTATGGGATTTCAATGTGAAATCTTTGAAGAATGATACACGGCTGTACTGTGCCGTGTGTGGATCTCTCTAACAGGACCGCCCACAGGGGAGGGGGCTGACAGACATTCAGAATAACAATATATGGAGCGTGGTTTAAGTGGCGGAAAGTATGGAATTTATTTAGGTGTGTTTATTTTATTTTTAGACAGGTCTCATGTCCCCAGGCCACAGAGTTTAGAGGCCGATGTTTTATATTAGTTAAAGTTCTATTGCTATTTCTGTTAAGGGAAGGGGGCCTCACACCCAAACTCTACCCCGGGCTGCAAGAAGTCTGTGGGCGGCCCTGCTCTCTAAAAATTGTAACCGTATCCAGAAGTTCACAATGGAAATTTTTGTTGAGGTTATTCGAATTGCGGCGATTTCTTTTCATGCGATTTATTAGCGATATTAATAGCTAAATCTACTACAAAATATTATAATTTTCGATGTTATTTCTGTAAAAGTTTACGGAGAATTCCTGAACAGATAGTCTTAAATATGACTCTAGTGTGACCGGGAATGACTAAGTTGGTTTACCGTCTGTCCCATGTATTCATTACACTGCAATTCTAAGGTTGGAATACTACAGGCCTCCATTTCTTACCAAGTTCTTAAGACAGACCAATCGGACCTTACGGAGAATTCCTGGACAGATGGTCTTTAACATGACTATAGTATGGTGCGAAGGCTTCCGCGATGCGCTGGTAATGTAGGCTGCATTTCCGGGTTTCACCGCGTCGTGGTTGTGTTGGAGACAACAGTTTCTCCTGCATTCCAGCAGGCGTCTTCAGGTCGAAGTGCCCGTTATATATGCAGCCCAGTGGTGAATTCTCTCTAAGGAGTACGAAAGTACGGTAAGTAGGAGTACGCCTACGAAGGAGCAGTTGCGGTATGTCATACAACGGGCAGACCAGGATAGCTGTGAAGTGCCGCATAAAAGAAAATAGAAGAGCGGTGAAAAACAAACAATTCCATCTGTCGGCTGTGGCTGAGCATACTCTGTGTGAACCAGGACACTACATCAACTGGGAAGAAACAAAAGTCATCGCCAGAGAATCCCGACATTTTCCGAGGATCACCTGAGAGGCAATTGAATATCTAAACATCCTCGTAATTTCAATCTGTAGGATAGCTACCAACTCCACAGTGCGTGGAAGAGACTCTTCGCCCCATACCCTATGCTATTGGCCGCAAGGCGACCAATCAGGGAGAACATACACCACTGGGCTGCCTATATAACGGTTGCCAAAACACGATACGCCCCCTTCTCACCTACGGCTACCCAGCCTGGGCAGGTACCTCGTACTCTAACCTCAACAAATTTTGCATCATCCAGAACAAAATCCTCAGACGAATAGCAAACGCACCATGGTTTGTCAGAAATGACTATATTGCTGATAACCTGAAGATCCCTCCTCTCGGCCAACACCTAACCAACTTAAAGGACAAATTCGAAAAATCACTAAATTCAATTGACAACACACTTTTACACGATATATGGAACTATCAGCCTAACCCTCACTTCAAGCACAGAAGACCAAAATTTCCCCTCCGTCTAGAACCCCTCACAAACCAATGAAGAACACCTAACCTAGTACAACACACAATACACCACATACAAACACACCGATGAATAATACGCCCTGAAGACAATACCGCCAAATTAACACCAAACACTCAATCGATTAGCAGTCGAGGCTGAATATCGAAACATATGTGCACCAGCACAGCCAAACTGCCTGCCTGAATAAGCACTTCAACCTGAAGACGCCAGCTGGAATGCAGGAGAAACTGTTGTCTCCAACACAATCACGACGAGGTGAAACCCGGAAAATGCAGCCTACATTATGACTTTAGTGTGACTGAAAATGACTGAGTTGGTTTACCGTCCGTCTAATGGATTCATTGTCCTAAATCCTAATATTGGAATACTACAGCCCTCCATTTATTACCCAGCTCTTATGACAGACCTATCCTTCGGGTCTTTCTCTAGCGTATGGGGCACCAATTTTTTTTTTAATCTATTTTCGGTCCAGCAACTTGTTTATCATTTTGTCTGTTTATTTGATCATCAGAATCAGCAACAAGTTTCAGGTCTAAAAATCTTCAGTTTTATGATCAAATTTTCCATTGGACCACGATTCCGATCCGTATTAGACCACTGACCTGACTTAACGTTTCCATTCGAACTGAAAATTAAGGTTAAAGTTTTTTTATTAGACGTACGGTTTCCCGATTTGCTAAACACCTAACAGAAAACCGGTAAGTGACTAAATTTCTGAGATTCAAAGCAACCTTTCGTATAGCCCATAAATCAATGCACTAGAACCAAGAGAAATAACCAGAAACTCAAAATGTCTTCTTTAAAAAGCAATTATTTCTTTTCTTTTTTCCACTTTTACCATATCGATCAACGTCAAAAGATATAAAAACATTTTCGATACCACTTCCCGTTGTGCTAAATCCTACCAGCTCCTCAATCTTTATTCTGTGGGCCGTTTAAATAAAAAATATTATTTTTTGCAATACATTTTTTACTAAGCTATTTTTACATTTACTGTAAAATACTTATCATACAAATATATCTTCTTTTTTTCTAAACAATATGACTCAATTTATAACCTGAAGATATTGCAACACCGCGAAATGCGAAATATTTGTACCAAAAACGAATTTCCCTGTATAAATTTGTAAATTACCTTAGATAGTCGACATGGGTAATGGTGTTCAATCAAGTAAATATTAATGATACCAAAATTGGATTTCGTATCAGTTCACTAAAATGTTAGCAGTGGTTTGGTGGTAGAGTTTGCTCACCTCGCTGACCCTGAATGTTTAAATTCTTCTCCTCCTCCCTACACCTTTCTTCTTTCCCATCCTCCTCCATATCTTTCATGAAGCTCGTTTCCTCTCTTCCACATAGCTACTAAAGCCACTTTCCTCTCTCTCCTCTGCGTCGTCCCTTGTCTCCTGGGACCCTGAGCCCTGCCTGCGCATTTCCTCTTCCCGGGGTCGCATGTGTTCCTGGGAAACTTTCTGGAGAGAGAGAGAGAGGGAGGTGTGTCCGCGCTTTGAAAAAATATACAGGGTGTTTCAAGTGGAATCTGCAATACTTCAAGAGGTTTTAGGGGGCACAATTTTTGAGCATTTTTATTTCATAAACATGAGATCGCAACTCCTTTGTTACTGAGCAATGGCAATGAAAATTATTTTTTGAATGCATTCTGCAGTTACCATGAAAACGGTTTTTCTATAGTATCCTGCCATTTTTAAATTTTATTTAATGATCTGTATTTTTAAGAATATTAAATGATTAAGGTTGGATGAAAATGTGCGGTTATAACTGTTTCGAACAATTTATCTTTGAGCTTGATTAAACGACAGCTTTGAGCGAGTATCAAAAATACAATGCGCAATCTCATCCATTTTATGATTGATTGTTTCAGGCAATCATAACAGCAAATTTTCATCCAACCTTAATTGTTTAAAGTCCATAAAATCCAGAGTATAAAATAAAATGTCGAAAAGTCTTGTTATCCAATAAAAACCGTTGTTGTGGTAATTGCAAAGTGCATCCAAAACAATGTTTGCGTTGCCATAGCTCGGTAACTAAAAAGTTGCGACCCCATTTTATTGGACAAAAATTCTTAAAACTGTCTCCTCTACAACCTCCTAAAGTATTGCAAATTCGAAGAAGATGTCACTCTTTTGATGTTGAAGCCACAGATCCGAGCTGCTCGAGGTGTCTCCTGGGTCTTTCGCTGAAAATTTTGTTTCAGGAGCATATTTATGACACATCAAGCTAAGTAAGAATCATGGCATATTAAAAGAGGAAATTTAGGCTAAGGAATAGGAATATGGGAAGGGTTAAATGCACATTTGGGTAGGCGGTGTTTTGGTTTAAGTGGAGGTTGGTAGTCACAGAGGTTTTGCAAGAGAATATTATCGGTTCCTTCGAATGAAGTTGAGAATTTTTCTAGTGCATATGTTGTAATTGCCAGTGTCTGGTATTGCAGATTCCTCCTGAAATACCCTGTTCATAAATGGCGAACAGACGTAAGGAGAGAGTAGGGAGCAGGGTTGGTCTCTCTCCCGTGTATCAAATGTTCTCCCCATACTTAAGAGGTGGATGGCGGAAGGGTTTGCGAAATATATTATGGCCAACGTCCCCCCGCACGGCAAGGGCCAATCCCTCTCTCTCTCGACTTTCTCTTCCTCCTTCTCTCATGGGTCCCTAAAGGGTCTCCCGCAACACTCGTCCGTCTCGTGCCGGTCATTTCATTTCAGTCCGTATCACGGCAGTGACCCCAGCCACTGCGGAACTCTTTTTCCATCCCGACGACAAGGCTGGCTAACATGTATCTATGTTGTGTACTTATTCTAATATCTCTAATAGGTTTGTATTTCGCTTCTCCGTTGAATACGCAAGAGATCTTAGGACGAATCTCACGATCATGGGGACTGGATAGAGGACACCCAATTCAATCCCATTGAAGGATTATTTCTGTTGCCATTTCGGTCGCATTTTCATCGGTTTTCAAGTGTCCGCGGCACGGTGATGAGTGCAATGCGATCCATTTTTTTTCCAATGCTTTGTAGTATAATGTTTATGATTACGAAGAATAACATTGAAAGGTTATGAATGCGATGGATCAAATCATCATGTGTATAAATTTCGGTTAATTTTCCTAATTATACCTTATTTCTACGTGAAACTCGGATCAATTTGTCCGTCAGCGACACGAATGGCGACTTTTGTAACCATTTAAATGCACGGTGGGTGACAACACATTTAAAGGCCTACTTGAGGATCCTCTTTTGCAATATTCGTGCGCACGACAATGACTGCGCGGAAGGTGCGCTTACAGATACCGGTGAGTTAAACACAGCTCAACCAGCCAGTTAACAAAGAAAAAAATTCGTTGACAGTGTAATGAGATGTTTCTGTGAACAGAAAACTCAATTTTAACAATTTTAAAGAAATTAGATGAAAGAAATGTACTGATTGCAGATAATGCAAAGATCAAAATGTTATTAATTTTTATTACCAAACTGGTAACTAACTTTAAATTTTGTGTTTCGTTTGCGGCAGTATAAACTTAATATCGAATAGTTAACGTTTCCACGAAACTCCTATCAGCTCGGTGAACTGATATTATTTTTGTTTATCTCCACTAACTTTTTATTGCTAATAAAGTAATTAAGAGCATTTATTCCTATTAAAGTATTTAGGTAGGTTTACTCCGAGCATTTTGCAGGTGACCACCTTTTCCCCACTCAATTTGGACTTCCCTTTTTATCCCTTTCCCGATCCGCAATAAGACCTTTTCCCTTTCATTTAAGTATAGATTTTTCCTCTCCTCCTTATCCAGAACTCAGCCATTTCTTACCCCCCCCCCCAACCACTTATCTATAGCTTTGGAAAAATACGCATTTTTTTACTTCTTTCCGTGCTGCATTAACATTGCAGTTTATTTTTATGCGCGGGAAGGGGTATGAGTTGTAATTGATTGCTCCTTTTCGTTGCTAATACCTGGTCATTGATGAGTCAAGAGCTTTCGGAGTATTCGGAAAATCTTCCAAAACTTTGTGCCTGATTTATGATTCTGTGGTTGATTGTTTGACAGTAGATTTTTCGCCAAGTATGTGTTTTCTATCCGTTTGAAATTAAGTAGCTGATTTAAGCATTAGCCTTTTTCATGATTTTTGTTAAATCACAAAAAGGGCGAGAGAAATGTTCGCCTTGGTAGGAACCAGGTGCGGTCGGCTGTAATTGCTGGAAAAAGCATGAACATAAGAGATAAGGATTAAAATATCCGCATTTTGTGTACCCTTTTCCCTGCTTTATATCCCCGACTGGTGTCGTTTACGATGACACCTTTTTTCGAATGGCGCACCTACGTGATAAGTCTTTTATTTGAATGGCCAAGGCGCGAATCAAAATACGACGTTAGTTCAGTAAGTAATGAAATATATTTTATTTCTCGCCAATTTTGTTTGGAAAAGCTTGACATTTCTTGTGGTACATTTTCAAAGATACTTGCTTCGTCTCTCATAGTTGCACTGATTTCCGATAGGTGACCGCGCTATTCGAGACTCAAATCACCGATGGCGGCGCTGAAAGCAGTGACGTAATTTGCCATTATGGCTGACGCATCGAGGATATTGTTTTGATGATAACTTAGGTGCAATAGGATGAGTTGTCGAGCCACTGCGGTAATTAAAGTAGAAAATATTAAGGAAGATTTTATTTGCTTTGAGGAGGTATTTCATTTCCCACGGGAAACGACAAATAACAGTTAAGATTAAGGAATTAATAAATTTCAGTTGAAATATCCTCTCCTATCTCACGGACATTACTCAAAGGGTCCCTAATGATCATAAATGATTGGCTGCGATAAAAATAACATTATTCTCATCCGGCTAGAAAAGAAAAATTGCAATACGTCGGTTACCCCAAGTGCATTAAACAAACAAACCACCGTCCTTGTAAATGATGAATTATAGCAAAAAATGGCGACTGAAAAGACATTTTACATGAATATGAATGCTTAAAATATATTACTTGCGACGTTATGATGGCTTAATACCAAAAATATAATTAGAAAAATCAGGAAATTCCCATAAATACCAATGATTTGTCAACGTGGTTTCCTTAGGTATCCTCGGAGCTCTACTTCCGATTTGGGCCGATAGTTGGCGTATTGCTTGTCTGGATTCTCGATATTTGAGCTGTTAAAATGGCGTCTGTAACGGAGGTGCGTTCCAAACAACGGGCTGTGATCGAGTTTCTTTAGGCCGATTAGCAGGGTATCTCAGATAATCATCGGCACTTGCAGCATATCTACAGTGATCTGGTAGTGGACAAAAGTACGATGAGTCATTGGGCAACGCATGTTTCATCACCGCCACTACGGGGATAATGAAGTTACTGACGCAGTGCGACGTTGAACTCGACATCGACAAGTGGAATGGTACCGTGCAGGCAGGCAAGATCTTTCATAACGGTGGCGTCAAGCCTTACTATTAAATGGAGATTACGTTGAATAGTGTCACGTAGCTAAAAGATCAGGAAATATCATGGTGCATTTGAATACTGTATAAAACAACCCCTGTTTCAGAAAAAAATGTGTTGAATTAGTTATTGAACGCCTGTCGTAATATGATGTTCCTCGATATCTCTCCGAAAAAAGTTGAAGTACGAAATCGATCTTTCGGTAATAACGTAGGAGTGCAGCAAAAGATAGGGCACACAACAGCACGTGTGATATGAGGGATAAAAATGAAAGTAAGATACATATGAATCGCTAACTACAGAAAGGCATCAAATCCAAGTTGGACGATGTTTCTTTTGTTTAAACTGTAGGTAGCTAGGTGCAAGGTTCATAAAGTGTGCCACAAAAAGTGAGCATTTCCACTCGGCATTATTAGAATGACAACGCCTTGTTGTGTAGTCCAGGACTAATTCCCTTTCTGCGATACACAGCTGCCTGCTAGCTGTTCCTGACGCGTGAACTAACATGCAATTCACCTGAGTTGTATCGTGGATTACTTATTGAACTTCCTTAGTGCTTCAACAGTTCCATTATGTTCCCAGGTTCGAATGACGTTTCCATATGGGTGCTACTTACCACCATTGCTTCTGCCGCACTTTCATTATATCCTCGAAGACTTCATTGGAATCCGGATGTTACGGTTATCAAGGCGTTCCGTCGAGAACAGATGGTGGATCGATTTTAATTTCGTTGCCTTCCCTTTAGGAAATTACGGCGAATAAATTAATACATTAACCACACTCCCCTCTTAGCGCTAAGTCCCTTTTCCTCGTCAGGCACTTTTCCCTTTTTTATTTTTTCTCTTTTTCATCTCCCTTTCCCTGCATTCCAACCATTCAGGGGCCACTCCAGACGCTACTCGCTCAGCCCCTTAAACGTCCCTTACGTCATATTCAACCACCCCATTCTCCTGCCATGTCGCCTTTCATTTTCCCTCTCACATACCACTCTATCCCACGCGGTCGCTGTCACATATGAACCGCTAACTGCAGAGAGGCATCGTGTCCAATTTGGATAGCTTTACAGGAGAGAAAGAAAACCTAGTGAAACCATATACATCACATGTATAGTTTTTAAAATATTTTTTTTATATGACCTGACATTTGGAACTTGTAAATACTAATAAAGTAAGTAAAATATTTTAAGAGAGTCGGTTAGAGATATTTTTGTATTAAGGACATGTTTCATCTCAGCCGCTAACAAGAATGCTTTAGGACATTTCATGGAGAACTATCAATACACAAAAAAATTATTTTGTAAAAATTAATCTGAATGGAGAAAAAAACTGTCTAAATTTCAGTTTATTTCAGTTTTCATAATTTTTGGATGATATTTTTGTTCGACATGACAAACTTAGATTCCAAAAGTTTAAATAGTATTCTGGTGTGTATACTTTGGTTTTATTGAGATTTTCTATTTGTTTTTGATAATTGGAAGTACCGTTGAATGGGCTATTTTGGTTGCGGCCCAAATCGAATCTTCTGCGTTCCTTAGTCTGAAATAGTCCATTGCAAAGCCGGCAATTTTCATGTTAAAAATTCACTAACTCTTGATTAACTTTGTGGTATTCCATTACAAGTTTTTCTAAATATCACACAATTACCTATAACACTTCTTTGTTACAGAGCGCGACCCGGGTTCAAATGAATTATTATCATCTTCAGGTGCAAATTATGATTTGTTTATATTATTAATAAGACAAACAAATCATAATATGCGTCTGAAGATGATGATAACTCATTGAAACCAGGGTCGCGCTCTGGAAAAAAGAAGTGGTATAAGTAATTTTGTGATGTTTAGGAAAACTCAATGTTCATGTTACTCTGCAACATATGGTGCTTCTCGGCTGAACAAGTAATTTTTCTGTATTTTGATAAAGAAAAAGTCCTTTTTTGTTCAAATGAAGGTTGTTCTAGGTTTTGCTTATTAACAGTTGATGTTTGCATTTTTCCGGTAACTGGGACATTATGATAAAGTGTACTAAAAATAGATATTAATATGAGCCACGTTAACCTCCTCATCCACCTTAACGCTAAACAGATTAAATAGAGCACGCAGAATGACTTCACAAAAAACCGTATACTTTTAGAGGATGAGGGTGGCCTCTTTGGTAATCCCTCTTTTCACATTCATGATTCCGCGGCATAATTTAATTTTTTCTTCGTCATGTTCCACCTGAAGTTGATACGAGAGCTTACAGTAAAATAACCGCCCCCTTACCTGCGCAGTCTAGTTAAGAGTACATCTCTAAAATCCCAATTTAGTGCATCCATACTTCCGCGTAAGTTTTCGTTCATTCCTTGAACTAGAAATTTCAGAATCCGTTATGGTCCGTTGGTTACATTCATGGTTAGGTGAAAATAATGGATTTTCATATTAAATTAAACCGTGGGAAATCCCCGTTAATAGTTTTTAGATCGGAACGATCAAAACGGAGTTAATACAAAGTGTAAGTTTAAGATTCACAGATTGACTCATTTAGCTTGAAATAACTCTCCTCAAAAAAATTATAAGAAGGAATAAATAATTACACTGTAGAAAATAAATGCGAAGAAATTAAAGACTATATTCACAAAACAGAATCCAATAATAATTCGATAAATGAACAAGTCTAGAAAGGCCTGAAATCAGAATCTGGTGGAGCAATAGTAAAAGATAAATTATGTAGGTAACAACCTTACAGTGAGGCAGGGCAGGGTGTCCATCCAATTTAAGCAGAAAAAGGAATGCATTATTTACGGTTTTTCAGGGAAATTATACAAAATTCCAGGCTAGTCTTACGTGATTACAAAGATAGGTAAGAATTTTAAAAATAACCAAAATTACTTCATTAGCATTTATTGATCATCCGCATCACTGGCCAGCAATCCTAAGATTGGATTGATGCAGCTCTCCACTCAATTATCTTATTCTCTTATCTTTTTACTTCTACGTATTTCTTCTTTTTCACATCTTTCTTTACCAGTTACATATATATTTTGTGCGAAGTCTGCCTTTTCCGTTCTTACCATCCACTGATCCCTCGAGGATAGTCTTCATCAGGCCATTATGTCTCAAGATGTAAAAGATCTTATAAACTGACAAGTATATATTTTGATGCGCATCAAGTCAAACTGAACTTACATTCCCTAAATAAATTAGAATATGAACAAATGAATAATTGCAATGCAAAGTTAAAATGCTGTTAATATAAACTGAAAAGAAATCTGTGACAAATCGTATATTTTTCTGTGGAAAAATAAGCAACTTTCAAGTTCCAGGGAGCGAGTAGTAAAATTTCTTTTTATTAAGTGATTTCAAACCAAGTCCTGCAGATTTGCATTCTTGAATCTTTCGGAATCGAGGGATTGTCATTCAATCATAGGTCAATTCCTATTATGCGTGATTTGATTTGTTTTTTAAGCAATGGGAGAGCCCATACAGTTTAATATAATGAAAGCACTTGTCTTTCTTCACTCTTATTTATTTCAACCCACCCAAGTTCCTTGTTTCAAGTTTAAATGCCTTGATAATGGCATTAGGTGGCGCAACCTAGTTTGATCAAAATAAAGGAGTTTGGAAACAAAAAAATGCTTTCATTATATTACATATCTAAGATTTCCACAGAATTAAGGGAAATGTAGGTATCTTTTCTTCAGAGCTGACAGAGTGAGAAGTGACCTACTCCAATCGGTTTCAGTGGCAATAACGGAAACTGATTGTGAATATAGTATAAAATTTGAAGTTTCCTCTTTATTGTATATCCTTCAGTGCCTTATGTTCGTCTCTGGTTTCCAAAAAAAAACCGTGCAACACCCTCTTTCGATAGTTCATAGTTTATTGTGTTGACTCAGATGAAAATTCCTTTTCCAGAAGAGAGAGAATTTTTCCATAATTCCAAGGCGTTTGTTCCATTTTGATTTCCCCTCCTCCCACTTTCCTTTGCGCTGAAATAAAATTCCAGCCCTCACCGAAAATCGGATTTCTTTGAAGGGGAGTCGGGGAGGTGAAATGGAAAAGAAAATTTTTCATGATACTTATGAAGACTTAAGGTATAAAATCAAGAAGAACAGAAGCGGTTGGTCGCTGGACTAAAATATCTCCGTAATAAGATTAAATTAGACGTTGGTTGCACTCAAAGTACCGTAAACACAGATTTATTTGATAAATCTACACCGCCTAACATTTAGGTCTTTTCGTAACAATGTTAACATCAGCTTCGCGTAGATCAAGATTGGCTGTCTATTTTTGCGAAAAGAGTCTTTGCAATTCTACATTTGCAATATCATCATTAACTGTCAGCAATCCTAAACTTGATTTCACGCAACTATCTACTCAGTTGCCTGTCATCTGAGTATCTTTACACGTCGTATTTCTTCTCTTTCGTATCTTTTATTTTCTGTTTCTTATTTTTTACCCTAGATCTTCATTTTCAGTTTTACCATAAAATGAACTCTCAACAATTCCCTTCATCGTTTCATCACGACTCAAGATATGGCCAATTACGTTCATCCACCTTTCTTTTATTGTTTTATTATTTTCTTCTTTCTCTTCTCAGGACTTCCTCATTGCCCACTCAGTCCATACATTTGATTTTCTTCATTCTTTTTGAGCTGCGCATTCTGATTTTTTCTTTCCTTGATGATTATTTCCCCGCTTATTGTAAAATATAAGCGAACAATGTAGTTGTGTCGATAAAGCATGATTGTAACTGCAGGAGTATGTGCATACTGTAAAACTGTGGGAAAATGTTTTTAAAAGAGTTATTCCCCTACTTGAGGAGAGGCAGCTTATAGATGAGATACAGAGGAGAGAGAATGTATGGATGGAGCGAGTACTGAGCCGGGAGAGAATGTCGAAACCTGTATTAGTAGGTAGGATGTCTGGCAAACGAGGGAGAGGAAGGAAGAGAGAAATCTTATTAGATTTTTAGGTTGAATGAAAGGGAGTAGGGCCTAATATAAGAATAATCAATGATAAAAATAATGATCAAGGCCTACTCAGTAGTAATAATGAAAAACACTTTGTTACTTCCACAAAATTCACAGAGGTTCTACTTTATTACCGGTTTCGGCTATTACACCATTTTCAAATACGTACATTATTCAGATGTATTTGAAAATGGTGTAATAACCGAAACCGGTAATAAAATAAAAAACTCTTTGAATTTTGTGGAAGTAAAAAAGTGTTTTTCATTATTAATATGGAGCCCTTCCACCACGTAAAAGCTTCAAGTTTCGATTTAACCTACTCAGTAGGCCTTATTGTGAATTGAGGAGGGAAGTTCTGACGGAAAAGGAGGCTCCCAGAATGATTTTTAAGTACTCCATGCAAAACCTACATTAATAAGTCGAATGCTTTAATAATTATAATTCCTTTACCCAAACGCATTAATGGACTAAATAGCATTCAGAAAGCAAGAATTAGCCCCTAAAATATCCTTTAAATTTGAGTGCACCAACTTTAATGAGCGAAATGGGAAATCGTGGTGGTCTGTTGCGACACTTTTCGTTAAGATAGTGAGGCTTTTTGAGTTGGAAAGTTCTCATTTCTCAACCGGGTGTGGTAAGGTCTTTCATTTGCTAGGTTGAATAATAAAATTTAATTAATAATGTTATGCTAGCACACATTAATTAAAAACAATATGATTATTTCGTTAAGTACTCAGAGAATAGACTTTTGCGTGCAAAAGGAAATATGATTATACTTACAGCATTCTTTTCTGATGAAAACGCATGTTGGAAACACTTATTGAAATTCATTTCCCCCCTCGAATTTATATTTTATTTCTCAGTATTTTCGAGATTAATTGTAGCATTGGTTAGACCTTTTATTTGCCTCCTAAAATTTCTGACCAATTAAATTGAATCCAAATTAATACGGAGATTTATGGATAGGATTATTTTTTCGTTATATTTGTATTAATTTTCTTCTCGTTTTTCCCGAAGATGATAGGTATGAAGTGACTCGTATTTGCGGTCGGTATAAGGTTGTGCACTTCAATTGACAGGATGTCTGGCGTCTTTTGGTAAATACTCGAGTTTTTTCAAGTTTAACACGCCGAGTAATGAAAAATTAATTTTGATTTTGGTTGAGGCTGGTCGAAGAGCCGATGTGCTCGCGCGGAGTTGCCAGTTCCCTTTCAAATTAGGGAATAATAGCGTAATTGGATGAGGGGAAGAGCGATGTCACGCTAAAATGGTAGGAATATTGCAGCTGTGGCTTAAACGAATGAAGAGAGGCTGTGGAAGAGACTTGGAGACTGATAGACAAGACATTGGTGTTCCGGAGTGACGTTTATCTTTTAACGTAAGTACATTATATTGGAGGAGAATCTAGTTGGAAAAATGTTTGAATGGTATGCCGTTCTGAAAATTTTATCAGACACGTTTACGACCATGTAGATGCTCAAAATTCATCTCATATATCGCAAATTTTATCGAATCATTCTAATTTGGAAGTGACTTTCACAAGAGTGTTAATTAAATAGTATTGAGTCTCTCATCTCATTCAAACTATCTGTTTTTTATGCAAAACGAACAAAAATAAATTGAAATAGTTAGTACCATTTACATAACGATTTCTTTGTTGATCGGAAGCCTGCGTAAGTATTTTATATCTCTCGTATCGCCAGATGACTGTGTGCTTGGTAAACGAGAAAATTTATATTTGCGTCATGCTTAAGATTAATGTGCTCACCCAGCATAATAGGTTAAACATACGTTTTCGGAGAAATTTTTGCGCTCGAAAGGAAATTGGTTAAATATGAATTCTCTTATTCTTTTAGGCTAAAATGCAAGTTGTTGCTAAGTTATGCATGAAACAAGTGCCTTTGTACTCAGTCACACGCGGGCGTGTGATATTGGCTAGCACGCCTGCCTGGTAATTGGGAGATATGGGTTCGAATCCCGACTAAGCCAAAATATTTTTATAACGGCGAACTTCATCCTTGGTGTACTATACCGTAATTGGTGAAAAATCACCATCTCTTCTGTGTAGAAATGAAGAAACTCTGAATCGCAGGAATTGAAAAGTGAAAAAGCGGGGGCTTCTTCTGTCCTTATAGTGTTTTGTGGCTAGCGTGTGGCAAATATGTTTAAAAATTTTACTTTACTCGCTAGGTGGCGCGTAAATCCTCAACCGAGCCGTGCATTAAAGCCACCGGACAATTTATTCCAGCAATTATGCTGCTCATTTCCCCGCCCAGTACGCTGTGGATGGACGCCTATGGCCTGTTTGCGCTGGTGGCTTGTGCATGCACTCTGCAGGTGGCCCATGGCCGTATTCATCCCTTGCATTCTCACACATACATCCTTTGGCACGTACGGGAAGCGCGTCCATCCATTGTTGGATCACGTGGGAGACGGGGTGGGCTCTAGGACATGCACGAATTGATCGTGACGGATGTCTTGACTGCAAGGGATTGTTTGGGGTCAGGGGTTGTATACGTGCAGGGCTACCACCTTGGTGGTTAAAAAAGTTTTAGTGTCTCAAAATTTTCTTTATCAATTAGTAGTAAATTCTTCATAAAAATTCATACGTCTAGTTATGGATCTCTTCGAAAGACATGGATTTTATTTATTACTTGAACATTACCCAGCTATCATTTTCTGCTAAATTCAGTGATGCGATCCTTAGAATATTCCGAAACTAAGGGCAGTATATTGAAGAAGAAGGGTACATGAGTATGTAAATATGTCATGAATATAATTGCGCTTACAAAAAGGGAGGCCTCATAGGGGGATCACTATGTGTAGCACCTGATGAATGGTTTCCTTACTTCTTAGCTTGTATTATTTTTCTCTTTTCAGCTTTAAGTAGATTCTTGCTTCATCCATACCTGGTTACTAGGCTTTCTGGGTAACAGTAACGATTTATTTTAAGTATACCGGGAATAGCCACGGTGATAACTTTTCGCAAAACAATAATAAGTTGGGGAGAGATGATGGAAATATTGCTCAACAGGAATGCAAAGAAAGGCCAGCGTGTAGCCTGTTCTAGAGTGTAACATTTAGGATGCATTCTTGAAGCTTTGACGCTTAAGGAAGAGATGGTGAAAAGACTGGAAGCGTCCAAGTTTTGGGTGTGAAGGATAATGGAGAAGATGAGGTGGATGAAGAGGATGGCGGAAGCAATAGAAATTGTGGGCGAGGAGAAGTGGCAGTAATAGGAGATATGGTGAGAATAAGACTGAAGATGTACAAGTTGTGGGTGTGGAGGAGAATGGAGATGCTGAAATGGAACAAGGAAGAGCTGGAAATGGTGGGCGAGGAAAAGTAGCAGCAATTGGAGATACGGAAGTGAATAAACGAATTACTTCATTGGGGTGTCTATATTTGGCCCCGAATTTGCTATGAAATGCCATTCAAATCTCTGTAGCTGATGTAATTCAAGATAAAGTAATTCTCTAAAATTCTGATAGAGCAAATTTTGACATTCACTGCGTTTAGAAGTTGATACAACATGTTGCTGCTGGAACAACAGTAGAGTGCAATCTCATTATCTAATATAATTTAAGACCGCAATTTTCATTTTCATTTATTGAGTCTGATAGTGATAATTTTGACATTCACTTAGTTTAGAGGTTGACCATACATTATGTTTTAGGGACCATAGTATAGCGGCCGGTGCGTAAATATTTTTTTTCAGGTCAGAAGTCTTTTTGCGCTTACTGGGAGGCGAACAATTTCAGTCGAATGCAAATGTCAATTATAATTAGTCGAAAAGTCTACCATTGTCCCTGAAGTAGAGGGATAGAGCAAGGCCGGAAATGGGTGTAATTAGGCGCAGTGATTGGTGAAAGCAGATCGAGCTCTCTGCGTAACAATGCCCTCTATCGCACTCCAAAATGAATCGCGACTGTGGCGCCCTCATTAGCTTCGAAAGCCCCATTCTTTTGTTTTCTACTCCTGTTCGTCACCGATGGAAATTTCGGTTTGGCATCTGCGAATCGTTGAGCATTTTTCGGCACTCCACTGCATTGCCATTGCAGGTGTTTTTGCGTGACTCGATGTCAGTGTCCTACACGTCTGTCATGCTTGTTCATAATTTTTCAAGAAATTGCATTCTACCAACTGTTTTTTAGTTATGCATAACTCAAAGGTCGAGTCTGTTTTCGTTTTCATTGACTCATCTTGCTCTAATTTTGAGGTGCTATTTAATTTTTTATGCTTTAAAATAAAGTATTTATTGTCCTCGGGATGTCGGGTGCTGGAATATCAGTCACATTTCTGCAATTTGTTTTTCCTCCAGTTATTTGATGAGCCAACCGAGGTGCTAAAAACACTGGAGATCTTGTGAATGTTGGTGTAGATAACTGTAGTGATACAATTCAAATAAAATTAGCATTTACTGCATAATGTACCGTATACTATGTTTCCTCATGAGAAATCATTCATATATTCCAACCAAATAATAAAAATCTCGGTTCTCATATGATTTCCTCTGATTAATCTCAACCAGCTCTGGATTTAGATAAAAGATATATTGAGGTCTGCCGTATATGGTCTGCTTCAAAGGTGGATATGTACTTGTAACATCTCTTATTCGCCCGCATTGTTTATAAAGATAAGAATCCCGAATGTTACTTTTAGCAAACTATCTGATCCTCTGATGACGTCGGTCTATTTCCAGAGCCTGTACCCTCATACTGGCAGAGGACTCTGACTTAAGTGGTTCTTGTGCTCCATCTCCCGAGTGCTAATTTTAACATTGCTAACGAAGTTCAGAATCTGGCTCTTGATCGTCGTGATAGCATTTTTTTTTTACATATTTTGTTTATCAAGTTTTTTTTATTAGTTTTTCTTTCTTAATATCTGTAGAAGGACTGCAACGCATGGATGTAATTACTCAATGGAAAATTTGTCGATTCCACCTTTCTTTCATTTGAATTTTCCTGTGATTATAACTCTAAGATGTGTCAAAATTACTGACGCAGCCCTAATGCTAATGCAGACTCGTTGTTCTTTTATCCCTCTCCTTAACTCAGTTTTGTTCGCACTAATTCATTCCTTGTTTTATAATTATGTCCTCATCGGTTATCCTGCCAAATTGTATCCAATTTCTTGCCTCCTCCATGATCGTTACACAATGTGTTAAGATTAATAACATGAAATGATGATCTGATTTTTCCTCAAGAAAAAAAAAGAATGAGCAGATCAATACAACGCTGAAGTTAGATTTAATGGTACGTATCTATTTGGTGATCTCACTGCGAATCGTAATAATATGACCAGCATCATGTAAAATTACATGTAATTAAATGTATCCTATTGCTTTAGTTTGGTATGAATGGAGCATTTTCCTAAGCACCCTGTTAATATTTTACTTCCCTCCTCAGTTAATCTATTTCATTTCCTACTGTCCTTTAATTTTATTCTCTTCTTCTCTCTTCCCCTATTACCATTCTTCTCTCAAGCACGGCTTTCATCATCCCCTCCCCGATCAGTACTCGCTCCATCCAAACCCACCGTGTCCTCCGCATCCACTATAGAAGTCCTCTCCTCGCCCACCATGTCTATCACTTAGCCATTCCTCTTTATCTCCGTCCACTTTAGCCTTGTAAATTTTCTTTCCATTCCCATATCGCGAACACCCACAGTGTTTTCTTATCCTTGTGGCACCATTCAACCGGCGCTCGGCTGTCTTCTCGATCCTCGCCCGAAGCTTCCAGAGGACCGGGGAAACTTCGAGATCGTCCGTCCAGAATGTTCGGGCGAGGGTCATATAAATACGCCGATGCCAGGCAGCCCGGGCAGTTGCCGCGAAGCCATTGACTCAGTAGTTTCCTTTGTATAGTGCCTCAGTAATAAATTACTTTGTTACCCGGCGCTAGAGTTTAATTCGAAGTACCTTCTCCCACACTGGTGACCCCGACGTGATCGGCTCATCGTAATTTTTTGAAGGTACTTTTTCACGTCAATCACCGCACACGCAATGGAGGAGCTTCAACGGCAGCTTACTCTACTCAAGCAAGAAAACGAAGAGCTGCGGCAGAAAACTCAACTTGCGACTCACGCCAACGCAGGAGAGCTCGAAGAACACCAGACTACGCGCACGCTAGGCGTTCACCGCGTGACACCGAAGCTTCCACCCTTCTGGCCTGACAATCCTATCGTCTGGTTTGCCCAAGTGGAAGCTCAATTCGCTCTGTCGGGCATCACTCAAGACGCTACTCAATACGGGTATGTAGCATCTCATCTTGACGCCAGATGGGCAGCGGAGGTTCAAGACATTCTTACTAATCCTCCCAGTGAAGGTCGGTATCTTCGCCTGAAAGAAGAACTTATCCGGCGTCTCTCGCTGTCAGAAGAAAAGCGGGTTAGGCAACTTCTCATCGAGGAAGAGCTAGGAGAGCGAACTCCTTCACAATTCCTACGTCATCTTCGAAATTTGGCAGGTACTACCCAAGTCCAGGATAATCTACTTCGTACACTATGGCTACAGCGTCTTCCAGCAGCCGTCCAAGCAATTCTCCAAGTCCAACTGAACCTACCGCTGGACGAAGTCGCCAAGCTCGCGGACCGTATCATAGAGGTCTCTTCTCCGAGCGCCCCCGCCGGCATCTGCGCCGCTACTAGCACGCCGACCAACGATCCAATTGCATCGCTAACCAAACAGTTGCAGAACTTATCACAGCAAGTTGCTGCTCTTCAACTAAGCTCCCGCTGCAATCATCGGAGATCTCGGTCCCGCGGCCGCTACTATACAGCCGAACACTCAAGATCCCCTGCACCTCGTTCCAGTTCAAGCTCCTCAGCAGTCCGAGTCTGTTGGTACCACCAAAAATTTGGGAAGAAGGCTCGACGTTGCACGACGCCCTGCTCTTACGAGGCGGAAAACACCAACGGCAGCTGCTAGTGGCGGAAACCGGCTGCCAACTCACAGGAAGCCGCCTACTTGTTACAGACCAGGTCAGTAAGCATCGTTTCCTCGTCGACACGGGCTCTGATCTTTGCTGTTTCCCGCGGCGACTCGTAAAAGGTCGCTTACCTCCTACAGGATTAGACCTCAGTGCCGCCAATCACACGATCATCCGGACCTATGGTTACTTACCACTGCAATTGAATCTTGGCCTCCGCCGCGATTTCTCCTGGCGTTTTATCATTGCTGATGTAACCATGCCTATAATCGGAGCAGATTTCCTTGCCCACTACCAGCTGCTACCTGACTGCCGCTTCAAACGCCTGATAGACGGCAAAACTGGGTTTTCTGTATCCGGTGTTCCTGCATCTTCGGACCCGCTCAGCGTAAAGGTTTTGCAATCTTCGTCACCATATCAGAAGCTTATCGCGGATTTTCCAGGATTATCTCGACCCCCCGGTATCCCGCGGGAGACTCGCCACAAGACAGTCCATTACATTAGGACTACAGCTGGACCACCAGTGTCATGCAGCCCGCGCCGCTTGGCTCGAGAGCGTCTTGCCATCGCAAAAGCTGAGTTCGAAGCAATGATCCGGAACGGAACAGCTCGTCGATCAGAGAGCCCGTGGGCATCACCATTACACCTTCTCCCACATCCTCTTTCCTCAAATAAAGTGAAATATCACGTTGATATTTCGGAAACGTAAATCAATCAGCAAATAAAATTGCTTCAAATTACTCTTTATGGAATCTTTGTGAATAGCGCTAATTTTTCAGCCACTTCATGCTAAGCTGACCTATTTTTAAGTGGCAATAAGTAGGGTTGCTCGAATTTATTTTTATCGCATTGCCGCGTAGCCAAGGTAGAAAGTAGAGTGCGCAGGCGAAATCTATGGCACTATGTTTTGCAGTAAATGTGATGAGTGCGCTCAGTGGATATATTTCCCTTTTCTTTGATGTTAATCTACCGTCTCAAACTCTCAAATCCTGCCAGAGGGGTAAAAAAAGTTTTCCTATTCCATCATAGCCAATATGACGGATCGTTGCCGTGTGGTATCCATTTCTAAGTAATCAATCTAGAGAATAAATTGCATTTGTTTCTCTAACTGCTAAAAATGAGTATGCCTCCCATTTTGTCCTGGGTTTCAATATTTATACTTACTTATTTGCTATTTTAGTTACTGGTAATAATTAGTTTTTTTAAGAAAGTGAAACCGACACACTTCACATTATACAAGGGGAAGTAATGCTTACTGCCACATCAATGTGAAATATATTAATTTTTTTTAAAAGTCGCACAAGGAAATTCTTTGAGAAAGAGTCTGTCATTTCTACAGCATCATCGGCCTAGCATGAAACCTAGTGGTTTCCCCAAATAATTGCTAAAACATTTCAAATGCTAATCCAGGAAAGTTTGTCTGCGAATTCCTTTTTTTATCCCTAAAATAGTGCAAGCCAGAACTTTTTTGAGGCCATCCATCATTGCCGCCAGCTTATTCTGTCTCTCAGCCGCCGACCAGAAACAATATTTCAAAGGCGATGTCGATTCGCCTATCCATCAATTCTGACGTTTTATCGAGGCAAAAAATGACCTAGTAGATTCCAGTTGGAAAAGAATTTTATATATTATAATGTGTGTAAAGATAAGTGCTGTGTTTTTAGTTTAATGTGAGTTAAAATTGATAGTAAATTAGTGTGTTGCAGAGTAGGTCACAAAAATTTTTTATGCAATTTTGGTCAACGATTCGTTATATTTCGAACATTTTACGGTGTTAATGTTTTAAAATTTATATAAGTTTAACGTTATTAAAAGTGCATTTAAAATATTTGAAGACTCCAAACCCTAATTTAATATTAAATATATTGACCAAGACAAAGGGTGAGAAAAAATAATTTATGGCGGTAAAAATTGAAACAAAAGTGACCAGAAATAAGTTCTGTCGTCATATATCTTGAAAAGAATGCGATGATTTTGTACCTGCATATATCCAGCCGTATTTTTACATACATATGCCTATAATTATGACGGTACCTCCTGTTTTAACCAAGGAATTGATTACTTAACTAATGAGTGATCAAGGGCGTACCCAGGATCAAAATTATGGGGGGGGGGGGGGCAGGCCATGGTTGTTCAAGTTGTAGTTAAGATTTAAGCTTGTAAAAGGTGAATGAAATCAATATTTGAATATATAATATAAGGAAACAGTAACAGCTCTTTATTAGTTTTTAAAATCATTTGCTTGAAAAAAATATTATTTTCCATAAAGACATTTGCGATTTTTGCTTCTGAGGGGGGGCAGCTGCCCCCTCCTGCCCCTCGCTGGGACCGCCCATGTGAGTTATCACAATATTATTTATATTATAAGAGCAGTTTCTATCAGATTTGTTAAGGAACAATGCATTTATCAATTACTTAAAATTTAATTTGTGAATAATGCATGTAATATCAAGGATTTCGTAAACATGAATGTTTTCTAAATAGTATGTTATGCGATTAACTCAGCACATATTTTAAAATACTATGCCACTGAACCTGTTCCTTTTAGATGAATTTTCGAACGAGGTGCGTTACTTGGCCCTGGAATAGCATAGGATATTTATAAAACTTTCGAACTCGGTTTAGGTAGTTATCAAATGTTTTGTTTAATGGTATTAAATGTGGTATATGTGCATGTAGCATGAAATCTTATGTAGGAAACGAAAAATGATTTAAAGTAGGATATGAGCTAAAACTATTGTTTCGAGGTAGTGACATATAAATGCGAGAATGGTGAATGAATGTCTTATAAGCTTTTTACAAGCCACTATTTCAAATCTCGTATTTTAATCAATTTTAGTTCAAACGAAAATTTCATCGCTAGGTTAAGCTGAACATATAAGCTCAACTGTATCAACTCCATTTCATTTCTGTTTCCATTTTCTTGGAGACACGTGCCGTTTGGAAACTTTGAATCAAAGCGTTATAAGTTTGACTGACTCCTCCCTTTTCTGACGAAAATTTTTCTTTCATATTCTTGATGTTGTTATGAATGGAGAAAGCGGATTGATACAAGCCAGCAGGCTGAAGATAAGATTCAAATGACATCGCACACGATCCCAAAGGAGTCTAATTTCTATAACTTGGTATTAGTTTCGAAGTTAAACGATTTGCACCAGTTTCTGAGAAACGTATTATCCTAAAATTCTTGGTATTTTCTTTGGCGCTCCCTATGCTGCTGATATGCCGAAAGTGGACAGCTTTTTATAATATGATAATGTATTTTAAAAAAAATTTAGTTCAGTAGAAGAATAGAAAAGAAAAAGCCGCGTTTTGTATTGATTTTTTTAACCTAGAATAGACTTTACGAGCGTAAGTTTTTCCTGGATGTACATAATTACTTATACCACTTTTTTGTATATAAGCGCGCAACCCGGGTGAGGCGCCTGATGATGATGATTATTCATTGAAACCCGGGTCGCGCTCTTATATATAAATAAGTGGTGTAAGCAATTGTGTACATCCAGGAAAAACTTATAATGGAATACCACAAGGTTAACCAAGAATTAGTGATTTTTTTTACGTGCGTAATTTTATTTTTACGTGGTAACGCAATAGGATGAAACCACCTTCTTATCTCGTGAAATTATTTGCTGCGGTCATCTTCTTAGTTAAATTTTTTATTGCAATTTACTATTTTAACATCTCTCCTCTACTGCCATTGTTTTAATCTATGGTCTTCCACTTAATTTCTCATTCGGGTTGTTCTCTGAACTTACTCTACTGATTTGCTTGATTTTTAAAACATACCAATCATTTCCTACCGCCTACCACCATAAGATTGGCCATTCCATTGATAAGATCGATTTTTAAACCGATATACACATATGTCAAACGCAATGGGTCGAAACTGATCCCTCTTATCCACCTCCACTCGACTTCTGGGATCGAAACATAACTATGAGCAACGGAGTTTCGATTAATTTAGTTTCGTTCCTGAGAATAAAGTTTCGTTCCTGAGAATAAAGTTTTGTTCCCGAGTCGAAACTAAACTCCTTGGTTATTTTAATTTCGTGCGGAAACGAAATTAAGCCTAGGCCTCGTGTTTTCGTTCCGATCCGGGTCGAAGTGAAATATTTTCGTTTCGTTTCACTTGCCATCCCTACAAGAAACAGCCTGTCCACAAAACGGGAGAAAAATATTGGCAAGCCAAAGACTATTAGCAGCAGGCACTGCTAGTCACTTTTTAAAATCATAAAGTGGTATTTCCTTCGTTTTTCGGTGGAAACTTCATTAGGAAACCAATTTTTCTTTAAATAACCATAGCCTAGTGTTTACTCAGCTTCGCTCTTAAGAAGCCACCCTCGCCGTCGGCGACAAATCTGATTTGTCGACGCACTCCAAATCCGATTGGGCCACAGCGGTCGCCGTCCGTCACTTCCGCCGATGCATCCGCGTATATACTTCCCCTGTCACTCCCCCTTTCCCCCCCTGTCACTCCCCTTCCACCCCCTGTCCGTCACCTTGGTGAGTCGAACCCCCCTACAAATCCCCGGCCCGTCACGTCTCCTTTGTTGAAGGCCGCCCGAAAATCCCTGCGCTCGTCGCCATCATCGATCTTTCGAAATACGCTAATACTCTTGTTGGGGCAGGTGCTAACGCAGGGACAGCACAGCGTTCTGTCGGGTCATGATCGTAAGTGATGGAACCTTGAAAGCGATCGTCCAAAGCTATGAATTTTTGGAAAGCCCCAAGTTTTACTGTTCTGTTATCGTGTTTCCTTGCGTGATTTAAACTTGCTAGTAGACAAATTTCAACTGAAAAATGATACGACAAAATCTAATGTATTATGCAGCAGAAGAAAAGTAGTCAAGACTAGCGTTAAAATAGCGATACGCAAACTGGATGGGGTGAATGAATTCTGAAATTAGGGTAGCAGAGTGACCAGCAATAATAATAATAATAATAATAAACGTTTATTATCGTAGACCTTCAAGGTCCTAAAGACTTTACAGAAATAAAAATTTAGCTTTTTTTTATATGATAAGAAGACAGTAATAAAAATAGAAAAATAACAAAGACTTAGGTACAGCAGAAATATTACATAGAATAGAAAAAAAATAGTATCTTCCCCATAGCAACAATAACTTCCACTCGATACATAACAAGGCATGAAACATGAAGCAGTGTTGATCTGGGGCAAAATGAATTTTTTGAAAAACATAGAGTAAGTTCACAAAGTATAAAAGAACAAGTGACTGTACCGTGGTACATAGTAGCATACAATTGGGACATCCTAAGTCTGATTACTAATTACAGGAAATATATAGATTTACACTCATACACAGGAGGAATTGACATATCGTACATATTATTAATAACAATGAGCTAAATTAAAACTAAATTTAGGATACAATGTGCTTAGGAAGATTCTTCAGTTTTTAGAATTAAGTGTTTGAATAATTTAATTTTGAAACTAGTTAAAGATTGACTTGATTTAATATCTTCCGGGAGTGCATTCCAATGCCTTGATACTGTAGCTACGTAAGATTTATGATATATTTCGGTTTTGTGCTGGGGAATCTGTAGATCAATATGCTGGGAGCGCGTTAAGCGACTTATTATGTTTTTTTTAAAGTGAAAGAGTTGAATAGGTACTGAGGACAGCTGGATTTAAAAGTTTTAAAGGCAGAAACCATAGACAAATAGAGGCGTCTTTCCTTGACTTTAAGCCATTTTAGTTTTCTGTAAGCATCTGTAATATGATCCCAACGCTTTAGATCATATATGAATCTCAGTGAAGCATTCATCGTTACCTGCAATTTATTATTTGTTTCTTCATTAATATTACTTAGCACACCACAACAGTAATCAAAATGGGGAAAAATGAGAGCATTTACGATGGATTTTCGTATGTTTGTGGGCAACAGGCGCTTTGTCTTGTATAAGTAATAAAGCGTTTTATGGCTTCTACTCTTAACATTTATGCAATGCGCATTCCAATTTAAATTGCGGTCCATAATTACCCCCAGATTTTTTACTTGCTCTTCATAGGGGAGAGGTCGATGTTTAACCATGATTTCTGGGATGTGGTTAAGATTTATCTTGAGGGAAAGGTTTCTACTGCTAAATATAATGGCTTTTGATTTATTTTCATTTAGTTTCAGACCATTAGTCTCAGCCCACGTGCTAATATGTTCAATATCAGTATTCAGCTTATCTATAGCTTGTATGAGGTTTTCAGGAGTTGCATGAAGGTATATTTGAAAGTCATCGGCATAGAGAAAATATTGTGAGTGAATTAAGCATTTCGGTAGGTCGTTGATAAAAATGGAGAATAGTAATGGGCTAAGAACAGAACCTTGAACCATTCCTGTGTCCACATTTTGCCAAGTAGATGTTACTCCGTCTTTCCCTATTACAGCCTGCATTCGTTCGGAAAGATATGATCGGAACCATTTAACAACACTATTTGAGAAATTGTATGCTTTTAACTTCTGCAATAGGAGAGTGTGGTTAACGGAATCGAATGCTTGTGAAAAATCAAACAAAACAAGCTCAGTTAACTGTCTATTATCCATTGCTTTTAATATGTCTTGGCAATAAGCAATGGGAGAAGCAAGAAAGAAATTAATGAGTAAAATGACCCAGGCGTGGAGATCACAACACAAAGGGAAAGATCTGTTGACTGCACGAAATTCAAACTGTCAATTGAATTTTTCGGCGTTTATATAACTAGACCCTTGTAAACGTGTAAATCTTGAATAGTTAACTTTCACCTGAGTGTTTTTATTTTTTTATCTGATCCAACCCCAACGCAACCCTCCCCTGCCAATGCGTAGTAAAAATTAAATAAACAACAAAATAAAAACAAAAATAACGATTTATGTACCTGAAGATGTCGCCTCTGCGACGAAACTGGTCGTCTTAAATAAATTGTGTGAAAAAGTACCATGCCTTTTTAATTGTTTACAATGTGTTTTAACAAAGTTAAGCCTGAAACCATCGAGTTTATGCATAAAGGATACTTGTAAATGTTGAAAATGTCCTAATTTGTAAACGGTGAACATATAAATGAAAAAAGATATAACACGACTTCGAGCGGAGGTGATGCGTAGTATAATGTCGATTGGCTATATGGTGCAAATTAACATTTAGTCAGGATTTTATTACTTTCAAATTCGACTGTGGACTCTGTGTAAAGGTATAGGAGATGATAGCGGAAGAGCCTGAATTTTAAGTGATTCAAACTATCAGTATTTCGAAAACCTTTGCTGCTATTGTTGGTAACGTAACCAAAGCGACGATTCTGCATAAGTTCGTGGTGATCCCTACCGGTAAATATTATCAAGATGTGCAGTTTTTTATTGCCGCGTCAAATGGAAATCTATGAAATGGAAAAGTCTGTTTTACAGTAATTCCTTATAAATATTACTTACGGAAATTAAAAAAGGGTTGTGGGAAATATTAAAAATTGGTCAATTTTTCACTGTCGTTACGATATTTATCCTGTTGATACAAGCGCTGAAATAAACATACTAGCGCTCAAGAACTAGGGATGACAATCGAAACTAAACAAGTCAATAATACCAGTTAAATTTCAATAGTTCCGTTCCTGGGAGGGAAATGTAGAAATGAAACGAAATAGAATTAAACCCGGGGGGCTAAACTCAGGGTCGAAAGGGAATCGGAGTCAAAACTAGTTCGTGTCGAAACTAAACTAAACCTCTGGGACGAAACGAAACACAGATTATGTTTTGCAACGGAGGGACCAACTGCTTCACCTTCTAATGATTTAGTTTCGATCCACTCATCGAGAAAAAAATATTGTTGAATCAAGTAGAGGTTTGGCCTACCGCCACTTGATAGATGGGGAAATGTCCATTGGGACATTCATATTAGCGCTAGGCTTAGATTGCTTGAACAATTGAGAATGGATATCTTTAAGAGCGACACAGAGAACATAATATTAGAGCCATACTATATTTCCAGGTCCAATAAAAGCGATAAATTAAGAGAGATGTTTTGCCGAACGGATAGATATGGGAATTCGTTTTTCCCCCGAACCATAAAGGACTTTAATAAACGTTAGTCCCAACCTCGTTAGAGCACTTAATTTTTTTTAGTTGTAAACGGCTGGTGTCCTAACACCCCCTGCCACACGCCTTTTAGGCGGCTCGCGGGGTATTATGTAGATGTAGATGTAGATTATGACCACAAACAGGAGAACGGTGGACGCAAACTGGCCAATCGCATGCAAGGATCATGGTAATACTAACACAAGCCAGAAACGGAGTTTTTTTATCGGTTTTTAATGAGTCGGTTTTTAAGCACAATGTTTTAACCCCTCTACATTCTGTCGTTACATGGCTCAACACTAATCCCTCTTTTCCCCCTCCACCAGTGACGTCATGGCAAAATTAGCAATGCTGTAACGCACTTTCCATGACTTTTGTTAGAAGTGAAACATTACTCTGTGTGTTTTTTCATTACAAGTTATGATTTACATTTTTTTGTTAACGAATGTGTACATTACCTTTTAATATACAATGTGTATTAGAAGTTTTGAGGAAACGAAATTGATAAAATTGTTACTTGACTATGTTGTCTATTGTTAACCAGTGCCGGAACGGCACCATGACACCACTGCACTCTACTCGACTTAAGGGATCGAAACTTAACTGTGAGCAGCGGAGTTTCGATTAATTTAGCTTTATTTTCGTGGGTAAAATTTCGCCCCTGGTCGAAACTTTACTCCAAGGTAATTTTTATTTCGCGTGACAACGAAACTAAACCCAGGCCTCGTATTTACGTTTCTTTCTGGGGCGAAACGAAATATTTTCGTTTCGTTTTAACTACCATCCCTGATCAGAACATGTTCAGCCGGTATTATACCTGGAAATAAATCGAAGGAAGTAATCTTCAATGTATCTACTGCGTATGTTGGTATCATTTATGTCATTAAAAGATATTTTTCTATTATTCATTGAAATAAATTCCGCAGAGACTAAGCTTTTACCTAAGTTTTTGCTGCAGTGTACACTTAAATGTTTCCAGTTTACTTCGGAAATAATGCGAAAGAAAAGGAAAATACACAGATTTACCTTTAGTCAAGCATAAAAGACGCAATAAATTTATATATCGAAAAGATATAAATATACCTACGAAAAAATAAATACTGGCTGGTAATGGGGTTGTTGCATGTAAAATGTTGGCAAATAGTCCAATCGCAATTTATATATGATTAACATATTACGACAGATCTTAAATGGAGTTTTTTTTACAAAGAATGAAATTGGTGGAAACTGTAATTCAATAATAATTTTTTTACGTTATTTTTTATGTGAGCTTTTAATGGTTTTAAGTTTCATTCATTGAGAATTTATGTGTCATAAATTCATCCACTGCTCGCGTCAATGCATTTATAGCTTTCGTTAAAAAAACAAGGGATTTTTGTCAATTGAAAGGTCGATTTAATTTTAATCGAACTGTTAAGAACGTGCGTGAAGAATCTGTCCTGACGCCCTGTATTCTGGCGGGACACTTAGGCGTTCCGAAAATTTATACATCATGGTCCTGGGTGATGCTGTGCTCAGTGACACGACGAGTCTCAGGTTCACATCGCGCTTAATGGGGTCTACATTCAGTCATGTGGATGTTATCGTGTGCTCTCGTCCCTCGTGAAACATTTTTGGATTAACAGGATTGGAGAGAAGAGGGTTGATTGGCTTAATGGATTGGTTTAATAGGGGTCGTAATGTTCAGTGAACTGAGATGGGAATTCTTGTGATGAACGTGCCTCTTGCATGGGAATGCTTACATTTATTCAAGCAGCTAAAGTCTTCAATACATCATTGACACTATTAGACTCTTTAATGGAGGAGATATACAATGGTCCAGCAAGCATTTGGTAGAATACTTACTCATCTATTCCTGGTATTGCGTGAAGCATATTGGTAATGCGTGGTGGACTTCATTTTGCTCGTATTTGGAATGTGAAACGGTATTTTCGCTGTTGTGAGATGAGGGAGTAATTTTCCATCGATACACTGGTAGCAGCTGCAATCCATAGGTAATTGATACGAAACATCACGTGTTATACCTCACGTATATATTCTTTTGCCCATTAGTTGCAAAGGAAGAACAAAAACTTTTAGCATATTCTCGGGCTTTTAAGTCTCTAAAAAGTAATTTATCCGTATCGCAAATTGGAAAAAAATTGGCATAATTCTGCCATTGGAGATAAAAATCACTATTTATTATTGTTTTCTAGGAGGCAACAATTTAATTGCTGCCGCATTTTATTTTAAATGTGATTTGGAGTGTTTATGTATATTAAATTCTGTCACAGCAGCTTTCAACTGTTGCATTGGGCTTTAAATTATATATTGGAATCGTTAAGCATTGCAAATTAATATCTAATAGTCCATCTTGAAAAAATTCAGTTTAGATTTCTCAGCTCAATGTCAATTCGTGATGCTGAATGTAACAGAAAGTATGTTGAAATCAATACATTATTCATTGTTAATTAGTACCAACTTAATGTTTTTGTCGTAAACATTGCTCGATGGTATTCTACCCTTTATGATAATTTGGATTTAAATATAAACACTCAGTGCGTAATGTAATAAAAATGGTCTAATTATCGTTAGGTATTGCCAAAATACAATACGTTAGCTATAATACTTAGACCAACATATAATTTTACCAGCATTGTGTGTTTGGCATGCACATTGCTGCATGGTATTCTGTCCTTTGCGATAGTTTGAATCTAAATAAAAATGCATTGTGCATTATATATCCTAAATGGTCTAATTATCGTGAGATATAGCCACCATGTAATTAGGTAGGTACAGTATTTCAGCACGCATGTTGTTCTTGAAGTTTTGCTAAAGTTAACTTCGGCTGCAGGAATTATTCATCGCCGCCGGAGGAAAAGCGTTACATCGTCGTCCTTTTATATCTTTGCTTTTGTGGCGGAATATTTCGTACACATTCGGGAGAGAAAGACTCCTACCTGCACGGGGTGTAAGGTTAATGGAACTCCTGGAGATAAAGCGTTCCGCATAAACCAACACCCGCTTTTATTCTCCCCGTACCGTAAAAGGGATGTAGATAATAAAACGTCCCCTTTTTTTCTCTCTCCTCGACCGACATCCATATTCACAAGGTCTGAAGAAATACGAAATGTCCTCGGGCTGGATTAATTCTGAAGGGATAAAGTCAATTTTTCAAAATGTAAAACTCCGCGTTGGGAATGGTGCATGAAAAAATAAAACTGCGACGTCGTTGGAAGCCGGTCGTCCGCTTGGGGCATAAAATGTGCTGGCGTTACACCTTTGAACTATCATTCCCATTAACATTCCGTCTTTTCTTTATCTGCATACCTCTCATACCTCTGTGCCTTTATATGGGCGAGTAAAATATCAAGAGTTCTACGCGATACCGGGTTTAGACGTCTTAATTTTAATTAATCCTCCTACCGATGGAGAGACACGGTATGTACTTGGAATTTGAACGGTACGCTCGTTAAAAATCTTTAATTCAGATAATCGTAAACGGAAAATTTTATTATTATTCAGAATATTTCGTGTTTCGGATAAGGGATGAATCGGAAAATATTTTTGTCATGTTATGCTTCAATGGCTAATGGAATTTTCTTCATGCGAAGTTGTTTTTTGGGCTTCGCAACGGAAGATGTTTTTTAAATGAGACCGATGTTTCGATGGAAGCCTTTACTATCGTATTTTTTACGTGTGCTCACTGCTGTGTCATAAATCACACTGATTCAGTCCGAATCGGTGCGAATTCCAACACAGGAGAGAGAACACGCCAAGGAGATAATGAATAGGTCATCGGCCAAAATATCGGGTTCATTAAAAATCATCACCCACTATAAATCTGAGGAAACGCTTTTCCATCAAATTCAACGGGAAGGAAAGAATTTTTTAGTTTTTTATTTATTTTAATTTGTGTTTTCTCTATTAATTTTTGTGGATCGAAATCATTCTCTGGGGTTAAAAGGTAATCCATAGAAAGGGGAATCAAATTACGAATCCATCACATTCCGAATTGTAATTATATGTAAGGGAACTAGAAACAGTGAAAAATTAGATATTCTAACCGTGAATAATAATTATAAAAACTTTTCTAACAATATATATCTTTCTACGATATGTTTCAATATCCGTGTTGATTTTCTTTTTGCACACCAGTGCCGTGAAAATTCCCTTATAACTTGGTAGTTGTTTGCTTTAGTCTGTATTGGAAGCAAATATCAACTCTATCGCTGGACACGCATAAACGAGGAAAATTTTTCTGCTAACATTGACCATTTGCAGATTGCAAACTCGCGATGTTATTTCTCTGACTGATCTTTATTGCACAAACAAGAGTTAGGAAATGGAACCGTTAAAAACAAAAATTTGTTGAACTCTTAGTTTCAATTATACCCGTTTCATGTAGTGGTTTTGAGAACAAATACGGTTCCTAAGAAAATAAAAATAAATTAAATTGATTTATCTTCTACGTAAATTTAAATTATTTTGTAAATAAATATATAAGAAATTTTATAAGATAAAATATATTATTAATATTAACGTGAGCTGCTTCACTATGTGCGATGAACTAAACAGTTAGTGACACATTTCCAGGTTTATTTCGTAAAATTTTATTTATTGTGGTCACCTGTGATCATTGGCGAATGGGGCGTAGGTATTTGGTAGCTTAAAGTTTATCTCCTTCTATTATTCCCTTAATGGTATATATTGACTAATTATTTTCATGGGTGTTAATTAGGGATATAAACCAAATGTCTTTCGAGCCAATATCGTGATCTCGACTCATTATCTGTCTTTATAATTACTTATGTTTTTACCTTATTGAGCTGCCGGTGAATTTTTCTTGAAAATTATAGTTAAAAAGTAAAAAAATGGTACCTATCCGTATCAAGAGTTTTCGCTAGAATCAAAAACATTTCAAGGGAATAAAGCATTCTACGATTTTCCTATGACATAGCAATGACAGTTGACCCAGAGAAGGATTTTTAAGAACATTCTGGTAAATATGGGGAGGACAATAGGCAAATGCCAGCTGGAAAGTCATTGGAAGAAATCTAAGACATTATTATACAGCCGAAGAGAGGTTGTCAAGACTAGCGTTAAAACAGCGAGACCAAAATTGGAACAGTTCAATGAATACAGAATGTGGGAAGTAGAATAACCAGCTTTGGAAATAGCAAAAGGACGATATTATCAGGGATCAATCCACAAAGAGAATGATATGCTGACCGTAGTAAATTTAAATATAAAAATAAGGAAACGATTGATCACAACTTGCATTTGGAGTACGCTTCTCCATGACTCGCATATACGATGGCAGCAGAAGTGAACCAAGGGTGAAGGCATTCGAAATACGTAGAATAATTATGAAGGTTTATAGATGGAAATACTTCGTTCATCTAATTTGGTTCTTTTGAAATAAAACGTTCATTTCTCTATCCTATTCTCAATAAGCAGACTCTTTCCTTGTTTTGTCGGATGCTACTTGCATACTCATATCCTTTCTATGTTTATTGTCATAATGAGGCCATGTGCATACAATCGTCAGTATATTTCACAGTATCTTAGGAAATACATTTATTTATTGAAGTTCTATTTATATGGTTTTCTGGAAAAGAAAACGTTGTCGGTCGCTCATAATTTACCCTCCTTGTTTTTGTGCACATTGAGCCTACTGTCCGTCTTCCGTATTAGCTAGCTAAATTTTACTCTGGGATGTGTTTTTTGATGCCTTTAATAGCGATTGGTGGCTATTTAAATTATTTAAAGGCTCTCTTTTATTTCCCATCAAATTCTCAAATATATATATTTTTTACGTTAATGTATTACGTGTTTCCATTAATTATCTACTCCACGTATTTTTACGGGCCATTTATTTTGTTTTTTAATTTACGTCACGCTAAACAAGCGATGTTAAATCTCACCATCTCGGAATAATCTTAAGGGGAAGAAAAAACGCTTACGATCCAAACCAGCCTGACCTAAAAAGTATGGAGGCTACTTGTTTGCCTTTCCGCCGACTCCCTTATTGATTTTCTCTAATCAACGTTGTAATCCTGGAAAATCCCCGCTGCTTACTCGGGTGCCATTTGCAGTATTTTGCGGAGCCAATGGAGCGTAAATCTAGACCTTATGGTGCCCTTTTTCAAATGAAAAGCATTGACGCAACCAGTGTTTTTATTCTGGGTTGGGAAAACAGCGGCCCCTAAGTGGAGGCTATCGTTCTCCGGCCAAGACCACACTAATTAATTTGCACGGTTGGCCTATTTTTGCTCATTTTTTTCGCGAAAGTCTTACCCTGGTTCGTTCGCATAGCAAATTGACCTGGGTTGTTGGAAAAAGTTAAGATCTTAGAATTCTTAATGTATAGAAGTACCTTCGGTGCAACGACCGGAGTGGAGCTTTGGGAGTAGGTTAGAGTTTCTCAAGCTAATAAGGTTTTAAATGTGTATAGGTAAATTTTGGCTTGCCCTGGCATGTACTCAGTGAATTGCCTGCGGTTTTTCGCTAAAATTAAAGGGAAGCTTCGAAAAATATTTGGCGGAAAATTCCTTTACAAAAAAAGAACAAAATATGTGCAATTCTGTTAAAGGCGAATTTCTCAGTAGCATTACTTACCAGGTTTTTAGCACTTAATTTAAACACAATCACTACCGATATATCATCCGAACTAGCTTTTCTATTTGAATAGGTTTCTTAATTATTGCATTTAAAAATCCATGTTCACATTATTTGAAAATTATTTCAGCTCATGTGACTAACGTAATACGGTTATAAATTGATTGGTAGTTCTTGAAACCATTTACTTTTCCCGATTTATGTTTCAGAAACGGGTGTTGTAGGATTCAAAGTTTAAACGAGAAGAATAGGATCTAACAAATATATCTGTCTCGCATTGATTAACATCGCTTAATGATCCATATGGTATATTATGCCAATGATTTTCGATAACTAAGTCCTCATTTTTTTGGATCTTCTTTCGACAATAATTTATTCGGTCAAATCTTGTTAAACGAAGGCATCCTACCCTTTTGAGTGGTCGTATTCCATTTATTTTGGTAACTTGTTATCCTTAAAAAAACAACACAATCACTACCGATAAATCAGCTGGAGTAGCTTTTCCAATAGAATCGATTAATGATTTAAAAATGTATGTCCAGATTATATGGAAATTATTCCGGCTGATGTGACTAATGTACATTTTTGTAAAATAGTGTTCCTTCCATTTGGTAACTTTGAATGACTAAAGGGGCAGCATACCCTCCTTTCTAGCTTCCCCATCTCGGCCACCCTTCCACCAATCAATATAAGGCCATACTCTCCTTGTATCCTATATGCACCCGATGATATCGCTCAGTGACGAAACTATCAGAATTATTAGAATCATTCATGTGAAATTTACAAAGTTTTTTGATTCATTATATAGATTTGAACACTTATAAAGACATAAATTAGCCTAACATAGGCATTAGTAGAGAAAAGTTCAAATTTATCTTGAAATTTGATAAAGGCAAGTAAGGCGATTATGTCTATTTAGAATCAATTAAGTTATCGAAAGTCATTTTTTTAATATACATGATCTGCGAATTGAAACTGGTTGAATATTTCAGCCAGTCAGTCTGGATCAATATAAATCAAGTAATGCTAGGTTGAGCTGTAGCAAACGGCGCTTCACACTCCATCATCCGCGCCGCTAGAGTATTTCCTGCCCTCGTTTACATCGTCAAATCCCGATTTTGAGACTCTTTCGGTAGTCTGAGTGGAGACGTAGCAGGGTCGAAGGGATGGGATGAGGGGGTTAAGTTTCGAGGCTTACGTTTAGAACTACGGGGGGAAGCAAGCGAGGGTGGGGGGGGGAGAGAGAGCCTGTTGATGGAACGGGTGAGATAAGGACCTGCTTTGTTTGCCAACCGCTCGGCGAGATTCGGCTCCTTCCTTATTTAATTCTTCTTTCATTTTTTTAAAAGTTTCCTTTTTTTAGATCGGCCACCAGGCATTCTCCATCGTTGCAGTTGGAAAGATTTCATCCATTTCTATCTCTGGTTTCTAGGTTGCTTTTTTTCTTTCTCAAATAAAGAGGATGTAGTTCTGTATATATACACATGCATTTCGTTGTATCGGGCGCATGTTTTTGGGAGGAAAAGAAAATTCTCTTTGTGTTCTGAGCTTTGTCATACTGTAGAACTATGCCTTTGACGGGTTACGTTAATTTTATCAAAGTGAAAAAGACTGCAGATAAAAAATTTGCTTCTGTGAAGTTCAGATTTTTCCCCATGATAATCGCTGGGTCTGTCGATAACAATTGTTGGGAACAACAGTGAGTGGTGTATTCAAAGTGAAGTTTTTATTTCCATTACAGAGTCCCTCAACGTAAATCTAGAAACTTGGCAAGCAGTACATACTTATTATACCTTCTTTAAAAGGCCTTATTATTGCTTAATAGAAGAAAAGGTAGCCTCTCATGGTCAAGCTTCTTCTATCACATACCTTAACAAACACGCCCCTTTGTACCCGTAAAGATTGAGATTGCTGATCCCAGCATCAACCTAGGCCATTGATATCACACTAGTTACATAATTACCAGAGGAAATCATTCTCGACATGGTTTTTGCCTAGTTAGTTAGGGATATAGATGAACGGTGTGATTCATTAGGCGTGTGATGCTAGCGCTTCAGAACAGGCTGCGCATGACTTGTAAGAATAGTTTTTATATTGGAGCTTCTATTTTCCACAGTTACGAACTTAATGTTTATCTAATCGAAGATATACTTTTAGATCAACAGATAAACATCGAGTAGTTTTCAAATCTATCTGTGAATTTTTCTAAACTTAATTTTAATAGTATTTGGTAGATTCAAAAAAATTCTTGCTTCTCCGCTAGAGAATGTAAAAAAAAATATTCTTTTGGTATTTACCAAATGTTACTGTGAATAATCGATGTATAGGAGTTATTAATAAAATTTTAGTAAGTTGCTTTATGGAACACACACTGTTAAGATATTGTCATGGTATTACTACGCAAGCTATATGTAGATTTAAGTAAAAAGTAATGTAATATTATGCGTTGGTAGCCCCTTCAAAGCTACCAAAAATACTTTATATTTGCTATTAAAATGTAGTTTGTTGCATGGAGCAATAAAAATCATTATTATTATAAAATTTTTGGATTAGGCAATGAGACCGATTATCTAATACATATTTCGTAAGAATTTTATCGGAAAATTCCTTCTTTTTCAAGAATTGTAAACAACGAATTCGCGATTATTTTATATTTATGTTGAACCAGGTTTTTCTATTTTCCTTTTATTTATTGACTACAATCACCAAACCTCGGAGAGGGTATGAAATACATCCGGAATTCATTCTCCAATCCTCACAGTTTCCCTAGACACGATGACATGCTCCAGCAATTTTCCGTAATTAACTTGCAGTTCGCTGTGAAAGCAGGGGTAGTAAGGTTTATCCCATGCTTTCTGGCGCTGATGATGGACGTCAATATTTCCACTAATTTGCCTGCAGACTTCAGCACACGCCATATTTTATCTGACCTGATTTATTTGCGTATCATGGCAAATAATCGGTGTTTTTGTACGATTTCATCCGCACAAATATTGGCTATTTAACCGGAAAATGTTAAAAACTCATATTTTGCTTTATTCAGCAGAAAACATTTAAGGGAGGAAAACGGGACGTGTTATTCAAGAAAAGGAGCATATTTAATTAATGTTGAAAGTTTCGTCATAAACTAAGGTAGTATGCTACGAAATACTTCGGCATTTAGAAATTAACAGGTGGTAAACACATGACTGATTTTTCAAAATTCGTCCGTTGAACAAGAAGTTTGATTTCAGGCGGGATTTCGTGTTATTGATAAATATAATGCATAGGTATATAAAGGCAGCAAAATGATATCTATATCCATATTGAATGAAATGCTTTGTTGTAAGAATAAAAATAAGGAATTTCGTGCTCACTCAACCTGAGAATCCTGTAAAAATGAGGAAATTCTATATTGCACCAGACAATGTAGGCACCTCTGTAGACATTTGCAGCTTATGTTTGGTGGTATTTAAATTTCGTATAGCCATATTATCTCTCGACTTTATTCTTCGTTAGTGGCCTCATTTTTCACAGCGCAGAAGAGTTTTCCTTGGTATCGTTTTAAATACTATGTCCTGGTGATACTACCTCATCGTCTGCCAATTAATCTGGCTGATGATTTGTGCTTTTCGCAAGAATGCTGAAATTGAGGCATAAGGTGCGCATTTTTAATTTTTTTCTTGACATTTCTGGAAAGGGAAATTTTTATTTTAATCGCTAAATCGTGTTTATATACGGCACGGTGATTGCGGTTTGCGCTTTTTTTTCGCGGACGATTTATAAATTTGTATGTTTTAACCGTAAATCTGTGCGGGGGCACTTTTTTAAAATAATTATAAAATCAATATGATAATCGGAATGGAATTAACGGGGCGTACAATCGACTCTTGCTCGAGTTCCCGGATTATTCGCCACTGCTGGAATTCGTGTGCGATGCGGTTCATTTACCTTGAGATTCGCATGAAGGCCTCTTTGAGATTGAAGGAAAACGCTTCGCGGTTTGAAATGGTATTCAGAAGGGAAAGATGGAGAGAAAAGAATTTTTGGGATGTACAGGTGGAAGGAAATTTTTCTGGGCATGCCTTTTTAAGTATAATAAGAGTAACTTTGGCTTTTGCGCGCACGACTTGGACTGAGAATGAGAAATCACACATCAAATCATCTCCCACCCCACCTCTTCTGAACCTGGTGCCTGGGAGGATAGCTGGTTGGGTGATTCCAACCGTAGCATTTGCTTTCATGTTTTTCATTTCGATTGAAAGTTTTTCTTTTTATTAAAATTAGCATTCCAGTGAAAGAAGGGATATCAGTTTCATAAAATATATACAATATATTTTTACATACATACATAATACATTACGAATATGTTTTATAAAATATATTCGTAATAATTTTATTTTTCGATTTTTTTCATTTCCCAATAAATAGTAAATAATAAAAAAGTTGGAGGCTTAAATGTGGGCCGCAGCTTTTTGCCATTGCGCTGCTGCCTTGAACATTCGGTTTATTTCAAAGTTTCATTTCGGTTTATTTCACCTCCTCTCCACTCCGTTGTGGATCAGCGTTAAATTGACGAATGTTTGCCTGCATCAGGGAGACTAGCATAAAATAGGTCTCAGCCCGTCTCAAAGATCTTAAAGTATGTTGCAACTTGAGGGTAATTTTATCGATTATCAAAAATGTTCATAGTGTGGCAATGAGTGTAAAGCAATGTATTCATTCTCAATATTTGCCATACAGTATTTATATTAGTGAGGACTAAAATTGAGAACTTATGAATTCCATTGATGACAAGGGCTGAGTTACTCTCTTAGCTCTAATTATAGGTTATTTTTCCGTGGAATTCAGATAGCTTTACAACTAACCGACGCTAGTGGCAACTTTTGTAAACCCGTTGAAACGCGCTGTTGATGAACACAATGTAGGCAGACAGCATTATTTTGTATTGGAATATTCGTGACCTTCACCTTAGGTTGGAATTTCCTTTGGTATTAAATTTTGATTTGACCAAATATGCAGCCAAAAATTCCCATTTCCCGCTTAAGCATGTGACTGTGTACGTTAGGATAATGTTAAAAGGTGAACCGGGTTAGAATCCAGTCAATTTTATTATTTTTCGGAATCTCTCCCATCACTCCAAATGTTTCACTACACTCGTGCGCGTGACCCACTAGAAGTTACTCTTGTTATATGACAGATGAAAATTTAGAAAAAAATACAACATTTACGTACAATAATGTGAAAATGATGCTAAAAATGATCCACCTGTTGAACGGAAGAGTTTCATGGGGATCAGGAAATTCATCAGAAAAGGTTTACCCTTTCACTCCATTGTACTTCCAAAGTTGCAGCCTATAGAATCCTCGCTGTTGTTTGCCTATTAATTTCTCCTGATAAGGTATCACTATCTTTCTATAAAATACTAATTTGCAAGAAATACATATTTTAGGCAAACGGTATTGGCGATACATTTGCACCCCACTCGTTTATTGGAGAATAGTGAAAGCCGTTGAAAGGCACCATGAAATGATATAAATAGAAATATCATAGCAATATTTTCCACCAAATTTTGAAGAATATTATTCCCCAATTATTTCCTTTGTATAGGTATTATAAATAACATTTGTCAATAGTTTCCTTCAGTTGAGGTGGATTATATGTCTTCGGGGCCGGAAATATGTTTGTATCACATCTAGAATGATCGTCAACGGCGTAGCGAGTTGAAGGGGTTCAAATCCGCTCTCTGAATTTTTTTTTACCCTGTCCCTCGAAATTAACCTCCACAAAATATATCCCCTCTTCCTCGGCTACCCCAAGAAAATTTTCTTCTTAATTTGCTTAATTTTCCCTCCTGCACACTTTAGACTCTTTTCTTCATTTCTGAACGGTGGCATGTAGTGTGCATTTCAGACGATGCATTTAATTTTCCTTCCGCCCTATACTTACTCTTTTGCCCTTTTTTCTCGGCAATTTCATCTTTGTAAATTTTGACGAATCTGGAAAATGAACATTGTGTTCTAACTCATCTTATAATGAGAGTCAGTCTTAAATTTATCTTTACAAACGCTTGTCAGCAATTATCTGTCCATCCTATGAATTCGTTTATTAACAATTCAAAGCATTTTTTACCAGTTCAGATGGTTAAACCTTTTGGAGCGCAGCTGTGGAGCCACAGACGAAATATTTTTAAAGGTACTCTTCGACTCATCCTCTAATTAATATCTCATTCATGTTTTTTATGCTCACTCATTTAATTCAGTTTTCGCAGAATAATAGCGTAGCCAACGCCAGCGTGACGCGTTGAAGTGCAGAGATCAAAATTTTCAATCGGCACTCCTGTTGACTTATGGTAACTAGCCTATTGAATCGGAACAATTGATATCGGAATTTAATTACTGGAAAAAATGCTAAATTTGACTACCCCGGGATCTTTCTTTATCGTCGACATCAATGTAATGGCTGTTTGATTAAATATAGCATCGACATGTGTCCAGAAGTGTCCTTATAGTAAAGAACCGTGATTGCCAATTAAAAGACCAAAATGATAAAAAAATAAAACATCTCTTCAACTACTTCAAATACAACGAACGGATCCAAATAACTAAATTCCGATGAAATAGCGGCGGTATAATTAATAGTGAACGCACTTGAAGAAATGTTTGTAATGAGATGCACGTCTTCCTTTGAAATGTATTTCAAGCAGCTTTCCTCAGAACGACAACGACACGCAAGACAATGTTCTGATCTGTTATATTCTTTTGTGTGTGGCTAAGGTTTGGCCATAAATTGAAACCAGTGGTTAGCGGTGAACAGGAAATGCTACTTATCAATTGACGTGGACGAGTAAAAAAACTTCATCCAAAAGATCCATAAATATTAGAGTTAAATTTTGGAAGCTGAATGCTTGCACGAAAAGTGTTTTTCAAAACATTTTGTTGCATAACTAAGTCCGAAAAATCGCATTTAAAAAAAGTAAAATCTGATCATCGATTTATTAAGCACGCAAGGAGTTAAATTTGGTTATTAATCCGTCATACAAAATTCCAAAAACAATTAAATGGAATATTTTCAAGGAATCAACTTTGAATTAACTTATTCTGTTGTAAATTCATGGGTTAGAATTTTATGTTCATTATATATGGCGTTTGGGCCTGTCTAAACACACATTCAGCTTCAACCCAAAAATGCGGGAAATATTAAAGCTATTTTGAATGAGGAGATACCTTTTTTGGGGCCGTGCTGATCGCATCTGTCGCAAAATCAAATAAAAAATACCATTTCGACGTTTTTATCTCTGATAGCTACGAAAATGAGCTCTAGTGACTCTAGTGTAAACTATGTTGGAATTAGCTATCGATTGTTTTCGGCTATGCTTCTCCCTTCGATAGTATTTCTCGGAAAGCGACCTATTATCTGCTATTCACTGCTGCAATGCTTTCGAAAAGCCTGGTTAATGTGACCTAAATTCATGTGAGACCCATTGAAAAATATGGACGTAGGATTTGTAAAAATATCCATGTTTTCCATTGGGTGATGGAATAAATAGGCTGAGTAACTAAAAACAAGAGAAGCTTCATGTGTCAGGGCTATTGGCCTCACTTGGTTTGTATTGAATCCCTTTAATGGAGAGTATTGGCAATTTAATTGCTCTTTAGATCATTGATTAAAACCATATTCGACCATCCAGAACAACGAGGGATATTAGCCCTCGGTAGATGATTTTCTGTATGATTCTTTAAAACGACACGAGTCGCCCGAAGCGGTCGTTTTATCCTGTCCAGAATGCATAAAACATATTCGAGTCGACTATTTTCATAATATTTGCTTTTTTGTTAAATAATGCGACTAAATATTAACTGGCGTTTAATGCATGGCTGGTTTTTCAACGTTCCTTTGTTGAACAGCATGCTTTATTTCCGGCGCGATTTTTTGGGTTTGATGAACATGAATTCTATAATGAGAAGACATATAAAGGTAGCAAAGTTCCATTTTCTTTATAGAATGGAATTATTTGTTTTTAGTAAAAAAATAAGGAATTTTATTCTAACACAACCTGAGAATCCTTCACAAATGAGGAAATGCCGAAATAGTTCTCTGTAGACATTTGCAACTTATCTTTGACGATATTTACGTCTGGTTTAGCCATATTCTCTATCTCAAAGTTATCCTGCTATAGTGGCCCACTATTAGTGGGCATATTCTTTACAGCTTAGAGGTTATCCTCAATGTAGTTTTCAATGTTATATCTTGGTGATATTACTGTAGTGTCAATGCAGCTTTCAGGCTTGCGAAGATTGTACAGTCCATTGCATTAACACTTATTTAAGACCTACTGTTATTATAAAATACATTGATTGAGGATTGCGTTAATGCCTAAAAGATTTGGTGGAAAATATAACTAGATGTAACGAGAATATGATTTCAAATTCATTCGATAAACTTAAGATCACTGAAATCACCTTATTGTTAAGAAATCATTTGGAGCACTTGCTAAGAGAGATTCTAAAATATGGATGTCAACTGTTTTATAAATGCTGTAGAATGTGGTATAGTGGACCATTTTTTAAAATATACCTACGTACCAGTTAATATAAAAATCGCCATTGTTGTTCAATGTAAAATACCTTTGAGATCTTCCCAATGCAGTGTGCATGAGTGTGTGCCAGCTTTCCAACAATTTGTGTTTAAAAAAAGTGATGTTTTACCTCACAAGTTGGGGTAAAGTGGACCACTGTTCTATTTGGTGTCTAGGGTCTGTTTCTAATGGTTATAAGGTAAAATGAACCACCAATATTTGTTTCAAAAATTATTTGTGCATGTGACGCTAAAAATACGATTTGCCTCATCATTGTAAACGGTAATTTGAGGCGGAACATCTGTCAGGGAGCAGTAGCATTTCGAGATTTTTAAAGTAATTAATCATGGTTATAACATCAACCTGGGCTTTGCTTTTCATATTGTCTCGAAATCTTGCAGTGATTAATGGGTGACGAGTGAGGAAGCGTCGTATCCGTTCAGGACTCGGCTTATTATTTTTAAATCGTTTTTCTTTCACAACTTCTTTTTCAACATAAGTTTTTCACATGTTCTTCAATTACGTGAAATACGGTGTTTCATATTAACATGAATTTTAACTTATACGTCCTACAGATCACGTTACTATACTTGATGGTGCTGACACCGCAACACAATGCCTGCTCAAAGACTTCTCAATGTAATTCCAAAGTAATATGATAGGTATAAGGAGAGGATAGGCAAGGAACTGTTTGAGGAAATACGAAAGTAAACACGCTTTACATCTCATCGTCCACTTAACACCATTTTGCGGTATTTTTTCGCTGCCAAAGATATCAACCTCGGGAAATTTGTAATCGGCCCAAGTATTAATGTCTAGCATGTATGCAACGCGGACTTTATTGAATTGACCTCCAGCGGTCTGAATACTACGTGAAATCGGTTGGATTGGGTTTAATTATGTTCATTTGCATTGAAATCTGGATTTAGAAGATGGGCTGATATGTCAATTCTCCTGCATCCCTTTATTATGTTGACGATGTTATATTTTACTGTCGCGCCTGTTAGAACATTCAGAAATCTCTATTTGCAGCGGCATGAATACCTCATTATTGTCGATTGATGCAGTTTAAATTTCACTACCTATTGATAAAAATTTGAGGTGTGACTAGTTTCTTATAAAATTGATTATGAAAATACATTGATTATGTTCTTTCATATGCTCTCGTTCAACATAACGCAGTTAAAAATATTTAAGCTGTAAAAATAAAATGAGAAATGTCAATAAGAACTATACTTTTTATTTGAGCTGTCGAGAGTGAAGTTGAAAAACTAGTACTCAAATAATTATATTGAAGGGTATAATTAACAAAATAGCAAACATTGCATAATTGCAAAATAACGAAAATTGCAAGAAATTAGAATTTAAAAAGATCACGATAATAATTTTCGAGAAATGAACTGTGATAGTAAAATTCAAAGATTTCATTTCTTTACAAAGCCCTAATAGGAACGAATTGGTTTGTATTTAACTTTGGGAATAGATGAAGTCTCTATGGCTGTGATTGATTCAAAACGATGAAGTTTGATTGGAGAGTTATTTAAGAGGCGGGAGAGAAATTTCCCTTTGGTGGATGGAAGTGCTTCAAAGAATATAAGTCAACCACTTACTATCGCCTCTTCCGAACTTTTATGAGACCTGAGATAGATAATCTATCCAATCAAGAGAAGGAGAAGGAACTGACTGGGACTTAATCACCTTGCTTCGAAATTTCGTGATTAAAAAAGGCTGGAAATATTTTAAATACATTTTCCATTTAAGTGAAATAAATGAAATTTAGAAGAGGAAATAAACTCTATGAAGGTTGAGTGGAAAGGCAAAGAGTAGGAATAATATTTTCAGCTGATGCAATCTGAAGTTGGTCCCATGGATACCGGATGGAATAGAATATGTCTCATAATATTTCGCAGATCAAATGTGTGGTAAAACTTTTGACAATGAATTGCCTTATTATCAGATGAAGAGACTACATTTCATATCATATTAATCAATAAATGGTAAGTATTGGTATCGCTCCTTTTTAGCATAGTAATGGAGTGTGATTGTGAAAAAGCTCGTGCCATTTGTGAAGGTGTCTAATGCTCTTATTTATCCGGCCAAATAAATATTTCCTTTCGACATTTATCATATAAGAAATCATGCAATAGGTAAATATTTTATCGATGAATTAGCACCTTCAGTGCCTTATTTCTGAGAATAAACTGAGAATAAAATAATGAAATATCATAAATTATTAAAACTTTAAATATTGGAATACAGCCAATGATTCTTACATAACTGTATAGAGCTTATTTAGCATTGTTTTAATTACATAATCTCTGATTTTCCCCAGCCGTGGCTAAACTTGAGTGCACACGTTCATAGCGTCGTTGAAACTGAATGTAGTTTATTCTCCATGTTCCTCTTCGTTCGGTCTGCTTCTTTCTTTCAAGACTCGTGTTGATGTTTGGGAATTGTCGCGTGAAATATTTTTGATTTCAATATTCAATTTTTTCTACTTTTCCTAAATTTGTTTTTTTTCTGCTGTATTTGTATCCTTTCTATGCATGATTCTTCCTACCGCAGTGCTTCATGCTTTTTCATTAGCTAGAAGTCTCTCAGGTTGCCAGGTTTCTTCATAACTGAATATTTAAAACTGCTCTGATTGAATTATGCTCTGGGTGTTTCAATTTCTAATACGTCTGATTTGATTGTGGCTACCTAAACTCTTCTGACCCGTGCGCAAATCCAAGGGATGTTTATTTATTCACAACTATTTTTTCGGTCTCCCTTTCTAATAACTTCGCAGCCTTGGTCCAAATATAACAACCAGTTGAGGCATTTAATAAGTAAATATTAATTTAAACCGGGAAGCAATTGGAACTTCTTTTGTTGCCTATTTTCATGAATAAGCTGGAAGCTGGCGAGTTTTGCTCAATTAGATTTTCCCTACCCTGTAAATGCTCTCATTTACTTCCAATGACGTGTAACCACTTTATATAATTTCGAGGTTCCTTGCATTGCATTGAAGTTTTAGTGTTCCCTTGTGTGATACATAGCTTTTGTTCTCAGATCCTATTTATGATCTTCAGCTGGGATTCGGTTTTTTTCTGATCGGATTTTAGCATTTAATCAAGAGATTGGAGTCAAGAATATATTTTATTGAGAAAATACATGAGTCCAAATAACTTTTTTTGCAAGAATTTTAGTTCTTAATGAAAAAATTTCCCAGTTTTTAAATTAGTCATTCAGAATGGAAACTTTTATCCCTTCAAAGACCTTTTCATTGTCTTATAAAAATCATATATATATATATATATTCTAGATGGTTGTAAATGAAAATAAAAGTGTAAATTTTATATAACCGTCTCATGGGTTGCTTTCTGGAGTTTCTGATATACTTAGGAAAACCTTAAACAAACATTTCGTCGGGGACTAACTGCCTGAAAACAACTGCTTTGAAACCTTCCTCAAACACTCCCGTCTGTACTCTTGTCATTTGCTTGGCAAGGGAGTTCAATTAGACGCCTATTCCTGGTTAGAATTGAAGTGTTAGGCAAGCGTTTCATTACGTCTTGCTGCTGCAACTTCAAAACGAATCGGTTTTGAATTAAAGGGGAAAGATTCTTGATTTCCTGCAGATAATTTCCAACTGCTAATTGAGTTTCCTTTCGCGGAAGAGTAGAACCTGTGTCGAGTTAATGAGTCAGTGCTTTTTTCCTATCGTATGGCTCTATGCTAGCCGTACTAGTGTAATATTTCTTGTACAGGCAGATCTACCAAACACAGAGAAATATTTCTTTCCATTCGCAAATTTTGCAAGTACGCCTCCGAAGACTCTTTGAAGTTCTGATGATCGAATGTTTACATGATACGCAGAGCAGTTAATTATGTTGATACAACATTTTTATATTTATTCGTATTTTTTCACACCATCGGCAATCTTCCACGAAAATGTGGGCGAGAATTTTTTATTTCTTCCACATTCTATAGACTGCTCTCCATCTTACTTCATGAGAACTTAATTGCGCTATAAAAGATGTAATTTTACAAGACTATTACAGTACGTTTACATGGCGTATTTTGCCAATCACCTCGACCTATTCTCAACTTACTCTTCAATTCACAATGAGTATACTACTCCCTTTCATTTCTACCAATGAATTCGTATTTATCTTACATAGGATTCTTCCCAATAGCACAATTTTTAGTATTCTCTCCCCTTTTAAAGCTCCACGGTTAAAAGTTGTTACACTGAAAGTTCATCTAATAGTTGATGGTAACTTGTTTCTCCATTAAAGGGAATCAGCTTTCCTAATGATAAAATTTTCCTCTCGGTAGCTCATCATCTGCTTTTTTGGAGGCCTCAGTGCCTGGAATACGATACCACAAATTAGCATATTGGTACGCCTCACGCCTTCATTGCGAGGCTGAAGCAAACTTTGAGTACTAACTATAAGATGTCGATACAAGAAAACCTTCTGGCTACTACGGCACATTATTCCACGTCTGTCCTCTAAAATTAAGTCATAGCGATGTTGCACGTGGCAGAAGTCGTTACTGTTTCGATTTTTATCGTGAAATTTGATGAGGGATTGTGCTTTTCAATATAATGTTTTGCCGTTGAAATGCTACTGCTCTTAAAAATACTGGTAACTTATACGTTCATTTGTTAGTGAAAAATTGAGGAGGGTGATTAATTGAATTTCTGAGAATTCTCCAGTAAGGCGATTGCCGAAGGCTTTGAAATGTCGGGAATCTGGAAACCCGCGGTAGTAGTAACTCCTCTAAATCCCTAATTCCCTCTCCTTGAAACAATTTCTCAAGTCTTCCTTCCATCCGCCAGGCCCCACTCCTTCATGTTTGTTCTCCCCCTTACCGGCAGGGTGTGCTGAATTCTCAAAACCCGACCTTTCACTTCCGTTTGAGCCTTCTCAGGTGTCTATTGTCTAGCTGCGAACGCGTGCATTCGGGTGTAACCCATCCCCTTCTCACGAACGCCAATTGTAAATGCGTGAGATCATGCGACTAATAGACATGCGAAGTTCTCTCCTGTACCGATAATTTCGAGGGAAGTGCGACATCTTACCCGGGAATCAAGAGCCCCTTGGATCTCAATTTCCAGCAATGGCGATGAGCAAAGGTATACTTAAATAACATAGTCCAAGTATCCAAGAGTGATGGAATAGAATTATTCCACATTAGAGTAAACACTTGAAATTTAAACGATTTTAAAATTTATTTCTAACTAGGTGTCAATGTTACTACATCATCAAGATACAAAATGGTTTTTACGACATGGTTTTAATAGCATTGAAACCTAGGTTAGAATAAATTTGGTAATCGTGGAAAATTTCAAGTGTTTATTTAAATAGATTTAAATTATCTGTGGAAAACCGCATTAATATATTTTATTTCATATATCGTATTGAATTTGGAGGACGGAATGGTCATTTGCGGCCAAATATATATTCTACGCGTCGGTTTCACCATGCTAAAACCTTTCAATGCCTTTCAATGATAACACTGAATTTAAGAGAAAGTATGATTCCCGATCATCCAGCCTGGTTTCCTGACATTTATTTATTTTTACAGATTAAGCTAGCATGTTGTAATTTTCAGAGAATATGTGATAGTAACTTCTATCTTATATATGAAAATATTACCTCCCTACTTCCTTTTACATCAAGATTTTATATTCTACTTCATTCATTCACACGACGCCTTAAGCGTAAACATTCAAATAAACTCTGAGGTAAGGAGAGAAAGGGATAAAAACATATAATAAAAAAAGGACAAGGACAACGGTGCTGTAGTAGAAGGAAAAAAGCCAGAAATCAGAGGGTAAAAATGCTACCTGACTGGGACACGAACCCAGAACCTACCGGGTGTCGACCGGGTGCTCTGAACCTATTTTAAGATTTTATATTCTATTTTTATATTATGATATATTGTGTATGAAGGTTAGTAGTAGGCCATTTTATACACTCATTGTCAGAAAATTTTGTTTTATTGAAAAACTGTTCATACCTCTATGAAAAAGACAAAACAAGATCAATCTAAAGGGAGTTATGGGCCCTATTAAAGGCCTCGTTTTTCTTATGCTTTCTGGGGTTAGCGGATGGTAATGTCGGTATAAGTGTACGCCCTAAGCAGATTAATGACAAAGACAACATACAAGATGGGTAAATTTTTTTTCTGGTATTCCTTAGATCTAATTCATCACGATTTCAAGGTGAAAGGAAATGAATACACCTACATTAGGGCGGATCGGAAAAATCGATTTGTTTCAAATCCATCTGGTCCATTGAAAAAAGTTGTGGGACCGATCAAAAATAAGGCCTGAAAAATTTGAGACCTCTAGGTGAACCCCTGACCCTCATTCAAATACATTGTTGGTGGAAGCCCACCGCTCGCTCACCTATACAACATTTCAGAAAAATGAAGACGTGAACATTTAAAAATATTTAACTTTATCTGGCACCCTTATTTCAGTTTCGTACACAGCATGCTTGCTCTGATTACTGATTCGTCGGGAGAGGAGAACTAAGTTGGAGGGACAATAGAGAAAAAGAGCAACTCCAGCACGAAAAGAGGTCCTCATGCGACTATAGGGGATTGGTAATTATCCACTAGAACTTCCGACAAGACTAGGATTAGGACTCTACGGCCTTCAATATAAATTGTAAGATGAAGTCCTGCGGTCTTTGGTGCATCCCCATAAAGCAATACAGTACCCGGTCGGTGTAAAACGGTCAAGTAGAATACGCTACGGCTGTGCGAGTTCTACATATTACGATTCCTTCAAGACGTTTTACTCAGGAAATACATGAATTTTACTGGCATGAAAATTATAAAATAGACGTCCTATCCAAGAATTTTACTGCCGCCTGTTCGTTGGGATTTAGCCCCTTCCCCCCTTTCTTGGCTGTGTTGTGTGTGGTGTACGGTGAGGTATCCGCCGACTTAGCTAAAGCAGACCGTTCACCCGAATCAAACGAGAACCCATCGGAGCACTTCCCGCTGAAATTGCTATGCGCATGCGCGGCTAAATGCGCCCTATCTATCCTGTTTTGCATACGCGTTTGCAAGTGTTATTCCGCTACACTTCCCTCCGCCGTGCTCCGGTTTCTCGCCTCTGCTCCTAATCCTCAGCGTTCCTGTTCGGTATTTATTTTACGTTTGCATTCAAAGCATACCATTTGCTTGCCTTAGGGAATAAGCGAATCCTTTGGCTCTTTCTGAATCACCTTGGAATTAAGAAAAGTTGATGAATCAACCTTAGGCCAGACCGTTGTTATATGAGACAATCTATTTATTTATCTGTCATTCCATTGCAATACTAAAACATCTGACATTGTTTCAGTCTAACTAATATCATCTTATTTTATATAAATATTTATCTCAGTGTATCTGTTTATCATTCCTTGTTAATTATTTTATTTATTTATTTTTATTTTATTCTCATACATACTCCCGGATACAGCTCGTAGTGGCCATTTTACACCGGGGTGTTCAAGAAAATGTAACAAGTAAACGTACACAAACGACCATGCCCTGGACCGGGGAAACCTACCCAGGCGGGACTCGAACCCGCGACCTCTTGTTTGGCAGGCGAGAACGTTACCCCGTCGCCACCGAGGCCGCCGTAATTATAAGTATTCATTGCGCGGTGTAATTGAAATTTAACATTCTTAGTTATTACACGTTTCAACTAGGACTTATTTATTATTATAGATTTTGTTTAGTGAAAAAAGCTTAAATTAAAGTAAAATTTATGCATATGGGGTATCAAGCATGTTTTCAGCATAAAATAATGAAATTTTACTGTTAGCACCCCACAGAAGAGAATGGTCGCTGTTATGCATCCCCTTAGCTAAAATATACCTCCATTTGAGCTTCTGTTTAGCTGAATAGTCATTGTTATGTATTTATATAGGCCATCCTGTTGCTACAATATCTTTCGCTAATACCTCCCCGCACCCGTCTTTATTCCTCGTGAATAATGGACGCGCACTAAGGAATATCCGCTGAGATAATCAGTAAATTTCGTTTTCATGGAAATTTCCAAATACCTTTTCCAATCTTGCCTCATATTGCGGCCAAACAAGTTGCCCCGTCAACTTCTTAAGGTTTTTAGAAGACTTCTCTTTTCTCCTACTATTCTTAGCTCTTCCTCATTCCTTACATTTTATCTTCATTATTCTTCGGTGGCACCACAAAAGTAAGGTGCTGAATAGAGATTTTCTCAGACGCATGCATCTCTTAAGCTGCCACCGAGCGGCATTATTGGAATCGGTAGTCTTAAAGACGGTTCTATAGGTGCGACTGTCACGGAGAGTTTGGGGAAGGAACGAAGTGGAATACGAAAGGAAGTTAGTAAAGGAAAGGAAGGTTGATTTCCGCTCAGGCCATTGAGTCGGGTTGCCTGTCACCTGCTAACGCTCCCGTATCGCCGGAGTAAGAGAGTATCGGAAGTCGCGGCATTTCCTTCTCCCTCTCGCCGTTCAACCCTTAGCGCCTCGGCTGGGGAGCTGCTCTTGGTCCTAGGAGGGGCAAGGTGTGGAGGACAGGTGAAGATCTCAAGTGAATTCTGGATGGAGATCGAATGTATGCCAAGCCGTTTCTCTGGGTTTCGCGGTTGTAGAAATCCGAAATCTTCCGCGAGAGTGTGCTCGAGCATTGAAAATATATTCCCTTGCCATTGATTTCCATAGATATTTGTGTGCTGAAGCAGTCACCTGCTTTAGTACACAAAAGTATGATGGATTCGGAATGCGACCTAAGCTGATTTTTCGTGCACTTTTTAAAATTTTAAAAATTCGCCAATTTTGTTTCCACTCACCCTATGTGTCATCAGTTAAGTAAGTATACGATTTATTTGTTAACTATTCACATTTTTATTGCTGCAAAATTTACGTGATGCCTTTTGAACTGATTCATCTTCCGGAAGTGATGCTGACTCAACATCCCATGGAATTCGCTTTGCGATCGATCCTCCGGAACAGAATTATTTGGTCACCGAGATTTTACATTGCATCTATGAAAGCGAAGCCATCTTTATTTGTAGCCGTTATATTTCTTAGATTTTACGAATGATAAAATATCACCACATTCTATTATGAACATCATGAGAGAAAGAATCCTAGCCATGTCAATCGGTGGCGCATGCCTTAGAAATATATGTGTATTTCGATGTTAATTATTCTGCTTTAATATTTTTCAAAGTACTTCATAAACCTTTCTGGTTTAATAAACTGGAAGACGAAATGCTCTATTTGGCACCACCTTTTTCACGATAAAGTACAGATATATGGTAGTGATATAAGTGTTTATAAACTTTATATAAGTGTTTATAATAATCAGTTTTATCTTCGTAAACCAGGTAATTTGGTGGATTCTTAAGGTTTCCTGGCAAGGTTGTGGTGTTTTTATGTCCACTGTAGTTGTAATCAATCGCAAGACTGTATAAATAAGTAAAAAGCCTAATCGGCTGGATTTGTAACACAAGAAGGGGGAGAATTATTTATAAGGATAAGATATAAATTTAAAAGAATGAAGAATGGTAAAAATAAGTTTACTATGGTGCACGCTGGTAACGATCTACTTTATATCAGATTTGGCGTCGAAGACGCGACGTGAACTAGTTTTCAGTGTAGTTAGCTCCAACCTCTACTATATAGGTGTATCAGGTTGTTATTTTGCACGATCTCATTAAGGGACCCCGTGCTATTTTTTAAAGATAAATGGAAGATAAGTGAGCAGAAACTTACTTAAATTGAAAGAGCCATGGTCGAATTGTTTATTTTTTTGTCAGAAATAATACGTCCAATTTTTTTTCTAGAATGGTTCCATATTTTCTCATCACCCCCACTACAACTTTTGAAAAATATTTTTCTGTTGCGGTAGCACGGCTATGGAAAGGATTCTGTTTCCTTTTCTGTTTTAGGCAATGATTTTTTCATCACGTAAAAATCCTCGAAAGAGTTTTACTCTTATTTTACTCTTACTACACCTCTTCTCTTTTATATTCTGATAGCATTTTCGCTATAATGTATTCACCCATCCTTTTTTTTTATCCGTATAAATTTTTGTTATATGTCTATTAAGAACTGTATGGTATAACCCCAATGCGCTCTAAGTGGGCAAGTCCAAAAATAATAAATCATATCATTATAATTAAAATTCCGTGTTGAATAAATATAGCTTTCTTCTTTCAATGCATATTTACATTCGATGAAACATGCTTCAAATTAACAAGCATTTAAATGAAACATGTATGGAATTGCGAAGATATCGAATATACCTATCAGTGTATTGATGAATAGCTTTGCTTTGTGCTGGAAAATGAAATCGACTCTCAGAATAAACGTTTCTGACATCCGCCCTATGCTTCCCTTCTTGATGTCACCCTCCTATCGGGTTTGATGTGCGAGAGCCTCTCGATACCGGTCGAATTCTGCAATTGACAGAATCGAGTCAGCCGGCGCTGTCAGCCCCTCACCATCCCTCTCTCTCTCTCCAGTCGAGGATAATCCCTTCCACTTAGCGTTCAAAATTCCGTAAAATGAATGCGCGGCTCGGCGTGGATTCTCTGGAGTGGTGGCAGCGCCACTTTGGATTATTGCGGGGAAAGGGGTAAATTTCTAGGGCTGAGGACAAAAGGCGCATCAGGAGAGAGCACCGTGTGACGTCTAATTCCGGGGATAGATCGTTCGCGCGCAAATGACTTCGTTGACATTAGGACGAGAGACGCTTCGAGGATTGCTGAAAGGGAGTTTTGTGAGTGTAAAATTAGATATTCCCAACACCTATATTCGTTCCACGAATCATATGCCAAGGGGATGAGAAATAATTTACAGATTCAGGCCTTAGTTGGTAGAAGGTTTACTGTGTTTTGAAGCCGGCGACTAGTTGATAAATTGGCATTTCGTAAGTATGATGTGCTTTAAAAAACCTGGAAAATCTGAGGTTATTCGGATATTTGAGATTTACTACAGGGATATAAGTGAAGCGTCAATTTCCAAGTGAGGTAGATTCTCAACTCTTTATTTTTGATAACAGTTAAATTCAGGGATGAGTTGGCTGCAATAACGCACCTTATCAGGTTGATTTTGTGGCCAAAATGTGGTAGAATTCGCTTAGCATTCAACCAAAAATAAGAGCAATAAAATAAGATAAATTACATAAATATGTTTTTGGCTATTTTCGTATTTTAAGTCGTCATCATATATTTATTTAGAATAACAAAGTTCAACCTTTAATTGACTGGCCAAGCGTATTTTGTTAACCAAGCATGTTTATGCCATTTTGACGGATTAGGAATTAAATTTATGATTATGTAAAGACATTTTTTGGATCACTTGAAAACTTTGAAGAATTCACATTTAAATTCTTGCACTTACTTTTCTAATTCAGGTAACTCATGATTTCTCTAGTGCATTAGTGTGAGTGAATTATTATAAACAACTGAAATACTAATCTGCCGTATCTGCACACAAATATGAATGAGACAAAAAGTAAATATCTAATCGTAATAGAAATATGTTGTGCCAAAATACTAATGGTAGTAGGTAGGCAATTTGTAAGACTTTAATTCAAAGCTATATCCTTAGCATAGCACTATGGGGTAAGGTTTCTTTGTTATTTTATTGGTAAAGCCTTATTCAAAAATTGAGGTAATTTTTTTACTTGCCAGTTACTTGCTTCTTTGTACACATCCCAAAAAGCAAAATCCTTGTAGATCGAAAAATGTCATTCAGCAATGCATTACCTGATTACAGTGATGAACTAGTTTGATGTATTCCCAAATGTCTGTCCTAAATATTCATCAAAAAGGATAGAGCGTGGATATTTTTACAAGAATTTGGTTTAGCTCTATAGCTTAATGCCGGATTTTGAAGAAAAATCTTTTTTGTACTGACTTCATCGATGTGAAACGGAGAAAGACTTGAAAAAATCCTGACCAAGCATGCGGAAAGTAAAACGTAACGTAAATACTTGGGCTGTTTTCATTCAGAACTCTGATTATAAAAGCTCCGAGGTTTGGTAAGGAAAGGGATCGACCGAGCGAAAACAGCTTTCGTGCGAGTGGAGCTTGCGAGCGAATGAAATGAAGTGAACAGAAACTTCCGCACGAGTTCATGCGCATCTTTATCCGACCAGAGAAAGACGTTAAGGTGCAGCGAATTTTCTCTAACATGCTGACGAATATACCGCGGTTTTTAAAATATTGGGTAGAGTATAGACGTTGGAGGTAAATCTTATGGCTGTTTATTGGAGAGTCTAAGGGTTCAAATTCAGAGCGAATTCTTCTCGGGAACACCTCCAATAGAAATCCTCGCGGTGCGTGGTAGATCAGGGAAAGGGATGGGCTCTATGCCCTGAATTCGTGATGCTCAGGATGAGCTCTACCCTACTTTCTCTTAAACGAATTGTCATAATAAGAGTGACTAGGTAAACCGTGCGGAAGTTTTGCGCTTTCACGTTATTAGGGAATAAGTATGTTAAGTAAAAGGTAATGTTCGAATATCGCTGCGCAACTGTCTTCGGGCCACGTCACATGCTGCTCGGCGGCAGAAAGACTAACAACCACCTCACTCGCTTACGTTCGCTCCGTGTATAAGGTTGTGCGGAGCGAGAGACATACCTGTGGCCTCGACTGCTCCGAAGGAGAAGGCGCCGATCTGGTCACATGTTCAAGACTCTTTGGTTGTGTTGCTTTGTGAACTTGTATCGTAATACCACGAGTTTAGTTTTTTTAATTAAGTGAAATTTCATTTCGATTACCTCAACCACAGAATACTAATCCTTAAACTAATCTAGCGTATTCCGAGATACTGGTTCCGTTTGCAGAACTACAGAATCGGCGCGCACAGATATAATTGGGTTTTGAATGGAGAAGGAGTTGTATCATAAAGTACTTTCTTTATGCTTTCTGTATAATTCTTACGACAATTTCATGATAAACTCTCCCAATATGGATTTAAAGAATTATTCCATTCACCCCTGTACAGTTATACTGTGCATTTCGTGCTATTTTCATTTTTTGTTGTCAATTGCCGTTGATAATAATTCTTGAACTCTTTCAACGGAATATTTTAATTATATAAGTAAAATATTCTGTTGGAAGTATTCAAGATCAAATTCTCGTCCTAATGTCAATGAATAATTATTCGTGATACACGTTATCTTTTAAGTTCCTTACACATGACGTATCTTTAAAGAAATTTTAACAACAGTTGTATCATGAAGTACTTTCTTTATACTTGTTTTCTTGAAAAATATACAAAACACATGGATAAATTGCAGTCAAGAGAGTTTGGTCCCAGTGGGAACAATCATGACGTCTGTTAATGAATAATGGCACGCAATTTACAAAACTTCTTTAAAGATAGTATTACAAGTAATAATGTTGTCGTCATGATACACACAATCTTTAAAGTCCTTACGCCCGATGTTCTCTTTTGGAGAACGTTAAACATCCTTCATTTGTTTAAAACAATAATATGAAAGTTACTATTGTAACCTATAGAGTAAAAAAAACAGAAAGTTTTAATGTCTCATACTTTTTAGGTATTATTTTTAATATTTTTGCCTGGTTACGTCACGACTTTGGATAAGTAACGGATTTAACGTGTTTTTAACCCTTTTTTTGTGACTTAAAATAGAAAAATGGGGTCGGTATTCCTCGAGCAAGTAATCGACATGAAAAATCGCAACTTTTAAGTCAAATTAATGGGTAGAGAGTGAAATTTGAGATTGAGATTGTATTTTTCGTCAGAAGCCGGTGAGTCAAAGATTGAAATGATACCTTATTAATCGCTACAGGCGCAGCATTAACGGAGCAGATACGGTAGGACAGAAAAAGACCTTTCTGTAATTACACGTATGATTTGTTTTCTATTTGCGTCGACGACTATGGCCTTTATGCACGTATCTAGTATTTAAACGGAGTGAAACTTAAGCCGTCGATGAAACGTAAATAAAAAATTGTTTTTTTTTATTCGCTTCTCACATTAATTAAATATAGGTCACAGTCGCAACGTATAATGCGGGTGTTCATAATGTGATAAATGCATTTATATCTTATAAAAGCGTTTACTTGTATTTGGAGATTCCCCAAGGGTTGTTTCTAAGGTTCTGTGTACTTTTTTACTCATTGCAGAGGACCGGTACGTAACACACTCCGTCAGGTAATACCTACCACGTATTAAGCATTAGTAATTGGAGCCACTCCATTGGCTAAACCCAATGTGCTTAATCTTTGATTTGAATCATTAGGTCTATCATTGTGTTGTTTATAGTTTTTAGGTTACTTTAACTATCGCCTTGGCAAAATCGCAAGAAAAGAAAACGTAGAGAAAGGTGAAGCGCAAAATACGATTGATGAAACAAAATAGGACATTTTTAAGAGGTAAAGCCCATTTTCTCTCTGTGCCTTGGCCATTTCGACGACGTTTAATCATCTTCAAGAGGGATAAATTTAATGCTAGGTGTTTGGCACTGTTTGACTGGGATTGACGGCGAAGATAAATTCGGTGCTCTATTTCCATACGATTTATGTGGATTATTTTTCCACGCCCACCTTGAAGGATTAAAAATAAACTGGCATTTCTGAATGCCCTCTGGACTTGATATGTGAGTGAAATGAAATAGGATACAGAAAAACTTGCAGTGAAAACATTGATCAGGATCAATTTAATTTATACCTGTTTGGCAGTTATTCCATTTTCGGGAGTTTTTGTATCATTTTCGGGAGATCTAATTATGAGACAATTTTACCTGCGTTGTATATCTGCATCTACATAATACCCCGCAAGTCGCCCAAAAGGCGTGTGGTAGGGGGTGTTAGGACACCAGCCGTTTACAGTTAAAATAGAAAATGAAGTGCTCTAAGGAAATTACGACTGGCGTTTATTGAAGTCCTTTATGGCTCGGGGGAAAAACGAATTCCCATATCTATCCGTTTGGCAAAATATCTCTCTGAATTTATCGCTTCTATCGGACCTGGAAATGTAGTGTGTCTCTAATATTATGCTCTCCGTGTCGCTCTTAAAGATATCTATTCTCAATTGTTCAAGCAATCAAAGCCTATTGCGCAGCCTCCTAGTCTCCAGCGGCTCCCAGCCTAATTCGCTTAGCATCTGGGTAAAGCTGCCTGTACGCCCGTAGCAGTTTATTTTAATAAAAAAATTGTATTTATTCGGGAAAGGCGCCATTATGTCATTCTATGAATGCAGGCTGCATCTTATTGGGATGTTTATGTGGTGATTTTCCGTTGCCTTACAAATCCCAGCACCCAGGCCGAATCAGTGAAAATTTTTGTCAATCGTAGATATGAAAAGTGTATTTAGACTCTCACTCTGGGTTTTTGCCATCAGGTCCTTTTGATGAAACTGCTAGTTGTTTCTGTTCCTTGTTTTCCATTGAGAAAAATTGATTGATATATTGCCCTACATTTCCCGTATGTGTGTCACATGCATGGTGCTTCAATGTGACTCACTCAATCCTTTACCCTATGGTTGTTTGGGATGGGTTAGGGTAAAGTTCAACCGTCAGTAAGCCGCAAGAGTGTAAATTGTATTCAATGTGGGTAAATTTCAATAATTTAGAGGATTTTTTACCCATCGGGTTCATGCTTTCCTTCCTTGATTACTAAACTATGTTTTCTATTTCAATTTTCAGGTACAAAAACCGTCTGGGAATACTTTGGAAATACAAGAGATTGGCCGCAGTCGGGACATACCGGACGCGCCGGAGCAACCATTAGGTATTTACTAAGCTTAACCCATTTATGCCTATTGTTCCATTTTTGGAGCACCTAACGCGACATTCTAATTTAATGACTATGACTCATAATACACCAATATGCCACGGTTTTTCTTCCTGTGCCTCTTTATAAAGATATATTGTATTATGGGGCGCAAAGATTTAGTCAGTTTTGCCAACCCATCGCAGCCAATGTGTTGAGAAATATCGGTATTTTTTATCAAGGCAGTTTTTCTGAGACCATCTCTAATGTTATATTATTAACTATTTTCCATTTCGCCCAAATGTGTAAATTTTCCCGGCATGTTCAGTAATAGTCAACCTAAATTGCTTAATGAACAAAATTTTGAAACAACGTATTTTGTTTTAGTTATAAGCTTTTATATAACAGTGTTCCATTCTTGGAACACTAGGCAAATCCACTACTATTATGCGTGCATTCAGGCGCACTGAAATATTCACTTTAATTTTAACACTAGAACTACCGATGGAGTCATTTTGACTCCTCGCGATTTTTATTTCTCTCCCCTGACTATAATTTTCCGAATTCCGGCCTGCGATTCCGTGACTTTTATTCATTTTTGACACAAAATAAGGCTTTGCGATCAAAATAGTTCTAGAAAGTAAAATAGTACACATTTTTCAAAATTTACCTTTAACTACCAAACGGAGTCATTTTGACTCCCTAATGTATTTTGCTTGTCTTTTCGCCAAATAGTAATATTTGTTCAAGAGTTTATTTCTTCTTATGTAAATAATTAATTCAAATCTATCGATGGCTTAAATATATAATTATTTCGCTTTTAGGCCAATATTTGCGAGACTTTGAAGGCATTTCTAATTTTACGGGTCCGTCTTTGGAACTACAAACCATATGAATGTCCTCATATCATTTTATCTTGCGATAAAGTGGTGAATATGCCATTCATATTGAGTATTTTCAAATTCATGGGTTAAGAAGCCGTCGTGTCTGCCCATCCTCCCTTACCCCTCCCTTCTCCCCACCTGTAAGACTCGCACAGCACAATACTGTATACACCGTATTGTGCTGCAGTGCTTTTATTTCAGCCTTGACTACGTGGAAGTTGATTTTCAAACCTGAAGAAGTACCTTTGTATCCTTCCATTGACATAATGATGAACCAGGGAAATAAATCAGTAGAATGAAATAAAGTTACTGTCCTAGCATTGTCGGCTCTGACAGCGCTGGCTGTCGCGCGTCGTACAGGAAATCCGTGCGCTGTCCTTTGCATTAGTGAATCCAGTGAACTCTCGAGTGGACTGTAGAACTGTTGTGAAGTAAGGCTTCCATTTTTTCTGACTGGCAGTATGACCAGAAGAAGTAGGCTAAAGCGTGAATAAGTCCTTTCTATGCTGCATTCTATACCGGAAGGTGAATCGGAATGCGAAAAGGAAGAACATTTCGTCTCTGACGAAGTCGAAGATTTTATCCCTCAAAACGTTTCTAGCTAGTCTGAAGATTCAGACAAAACACGTGCGAAGGATATGCAGTAATTTACATTTACTTTTCCTTTCATAAGGAGTTACAAAACAAAGATATTATATACGATTATTTATTATTATTTATGCGATGTAAAATTGTGGAAGTACGCAAGCAAAATTATGAAGACTTTACTCTTTCCGATGGGGAGCTAGATGTATGAATACTATTCATTGAATAGCCATATTTTATATATCTCTCTATTGCAAGTATTTGGTCAAATGACTGGGGAATACCATTTTCTAAAATGAACGACTGGGAACCGGTTTGTAAAAATTTTGCACTATCTAAGATTTGATGAGAAATCAAATCGATTCCAGCAGCTCAAAGCTGTCAAGTTTGCCGTCTTTTCAATAGTGTAGGATAGATTCACAGATAATTACATTGATTGTTACAAACCTGATCCGTACATCACGGTTGTTGAACAAATTTTCCCCAGTAAAATCAGGTGTATTTTACTCATTACATTCCTCCTATGCCGGACATATACGGCCATGAATATTGGCTAGCTGTTGACAAGGATAGCAAATTTCTTGGAAATGCCTTCCCTTATGATGGAAAAGATAATTCACTTCATGCAGATTGCCGTTTAGTAATACTGAAAATAATGCAACCGTTTCTGAAAAAATGGAAAATTTTACTGTAGATAATTACATTACCTTAGTCAAACTCGCTGAACAGCAAAAAAGCTAGGGTACTAGTGTTGTGGGAGAGGTAAATAAATAGAAGAGAAGTACCAAAAGAAATGAAATCACAAATATACCACAAGAGCATATACTCAACGATGGCCTATCCACTCGTTGGAAAATACTTCCGACTTAGTAGGTATTCATGGATAGTGTACAAGGAGACTAGGTTCCAAAAACATTTCGCGCAAGACGCTTTTGAAAAAGCTCGATACAGAGTTGGCTAATACTCATATTAGATCTCGACAAAAGCGTGGCATGTCCAATGCTGCATATTTTTCTAACGGGATTCTGCAAAAAAAATATTTCCAGGCAAAACCAAGGAGCAAAAAGAATCGATCTGTTGTGAATTGTATGACCTGCCAAAAATCTTTGTGTGAGCAATTAAAATGAACGACAGTTCTTGAACTGTAAAACATCTTAGCCAAATGCGTGGCTTATCAAATGCAATTTTTACTGTATTTAATTATCTTCCCAACTTCCATTAAGCCTAGGTAATATTTTTAATCATTCAAACATGATTATAATGTGTTGAAATGTCTATGTTTGCTGTTTAATCCAATTCCTCTGAGAAAATCCTATTAAAACAACATAGCATGTAGGAAAAAGAATTTCAAAGCAATACTGTCGAATCTCGAATTTAAAAAAGAATATATAATTTTTTGTTAAAACCACGTCTGAAATATTGCAATAATAAACAAAATCGATAAACTAAAGCAATGTATGAATAAAAACAGAGATAAACTGGAAAAATAAACAATTATAAGGTAGGAGTCAAAATGACTCCATTTGGTAGTTCTAGGAGGGGTGTCAAGTCCGGTATTTCTAGTGTTAAATCAAGCAAGCATTTCGGTGTGGAACAATTAATAATCTTCCCGGTTCATTGCTGCACACTTCTGCTCATCTCATTCATGGTTTTTCCGACGAGAACATTGACGATGCTGACCTTTTGCTGATATCGGATGGTGAAAATAGTGAAAATTACGGTGCATCGGCTTCTGCTTCGCCTCAACCTCTTCTTGCTCAAAGAAAAAAGGTGACCAAAGTTGTGTGCAAACGGAAAAAGCCGATCTGACTGCCCAGCCAATAGGAGGTAGTTTCAAAAGAGCAAATCACGAAAATGAAAACCCTAGCAGAATATTTAGAACTCTATCTGGATATTGAAGTGAATCTTCAACTGACTGACGGTGTTTTATGGGAATAATTTTGCTGAGTGGCTACGTCTCTGTTCCGAGACGACATATGTTTTGGGAGCAAAGACCAGATTCACATAATTCTCTAGTTATTGGTGCAATGAAACGTGACCTTTTTGAAACAACATTTTCAAATTTACATTTTGCTGACAATTCTAACTTGAACCACATGGACAAGTTTTCCAAGCGGCGACCTCTAATTGAATGTCTGAATGATAGGTGTATGAAATTTTTACCAAATGAAATATACTTCAGCTTTGATGAGGCCATGATTTCCTATTTCGGTTGTCACGAATGCAAACAGTTCAATCGGGGTAAGCCTATTCAGTTTGGGTATAATACTTGTATGGTCCAACGCGTCTAGGCTATCATTGCTGGTTTCAGCTTTATCAAGGAAAAAACCCGAACACTCAATACCAATAATATGATGTAGGTGCTTCAGTTATTTTGCGATTGACTGAGGCACTCCCAACGCAGCATCCTTGTAAATACCATTTTGTGTTCGACAACTTTTTTTTTACAAGCATTGCACTCCTTTATAAACTTCACTCAATGGGCAACCAAGCAAGAGGCACAGCGAGAAAAGATCGCGTAGACAAACCTCCTTTACTATCTGATGATACCCTAAATAAAAAAGATATGGGCACATTTGATTACCGAATTGATGGAGAAGGCAATATTGTTTGTAGTTGGAATGATAGCAGTGTTGTGACTGTTGCATCTCCCGGTGCCGTTGTCAATCCTTTGCAACAGTCAGTCGTTATTCTCAAAAGCAGAAAAAAAGATACTAGTTACTCAGCCAAATTTTTAATCAAGGTGCATAATCAGTATATCAGAGGAGTGGACCAAGTTGATGAAAATATTGACAAGATTCAAGCATCAATCCGTGGAAAGAGATGGTACTCGAACCCTCCGGTTATACTGCTTTGAGCTGACTTCACAAAATGCTTGGCAATTGCATAAAATAAACGATGTGAAACCAATGAATCTTCTTGAATTTCATCGCCGTGTGACCTGTCACTATATAGAGACATATTGTCATACTGCTGAGCCTGGTAAGAAAGGGAGACCATCTATGAAGCATAACTTTGACTCACGTCATGACGGCATGAATCATTATAATGTAAAGCAGGGAAAGCAAACTCACTGTGTCCGACGTGACAAAAATACCACTTTTCAATGTTAAAATTGCAATGTATCCTTGCATGTTAAGTGTTCACCTCGATATCATTCTTAGTAGTGACTTAATAAAAGTCTTAATCAAATTTTTTGCATGCTATCAATGAGTACGTCGTAGTAGTGGATTTGCCTAGTGTTCCATTTTTGGAACACCTCGTAATTAATAATTGGCAAGAGATACATTGTTTTTTTCTATCGGATATTGTTTTCATACGTATTTTTATCTACAAAATGTAAAAATCAGGGTAAAATTCGCATTTTTCAAACCTTCGGCATAATTGTGTTAATGATGATTCGATTATGAGCCATGTAAAATGGCAAAAATCATATTTGCCGTAGTTCAAAGGCAAAGATTGCTGCGATAATTTGCAGATGTACATGTCTTGAGGGAAGGGATTTTGCATCAAAATCTCATCGTTACGCAAATAAATGATTTAAAAGCGATGGTTGAAAAATAATATTTCATTACTTTTGCATTAAGTACTTCGCAACACTATGTGTAAATATTTTTAGCTTTACCGTTACCATTTTTTACATAGAATGACATCTTATTAAGATTTTGTTTGAAAATACTAACATTTTCATTATTTGAATTTCACTCAGGTGGGCGGAATCTTGGTTGATGGTAAAATTTATGGAAAATTCGTTTCCACCAATTTTATATAGCGTAAATTCGTTTCCATTAGTTTTAAAAGCGTGTCTATCTCATCCATCAGGTTAATATGATAGCATAGTTTTTTTAGTTCAAGATCATGTTTATTTGCAATTATATACTTAAGCAATCTGTTTTCTGATGACTTTTGAACATTTGTGAACCATAGTGCAACCATTTAAAACGGTTGTTCAATCAGTGTTCGGTAAGAGCAACAGGGAGTTCTGATTGTAAATGATTTGACTTTAGCGTCACGTATTCCCTTCCGGTATTCATGGGAAATAATAATCAAAGTTTTTGCGGAGTACAGCCAGATGTCTTCTGAAATCACTTTCTTTTCCCCGTTTCTTCTCAATAAGTATATTTGGGATTGAAGTTCTTCGACGGTAAAGTTCTAAAACTTTCCCGGTGCGATTTTCCATTAATATGGTTCTATTTTATTAAAAATGTCATTATTTAATTAATATTATCATTGAATTTTATAGCACATGCGTATGCCGTGTACAGTGATGCCTTAACGTTATTCACTCCTTTTACAGAATTATTATACTTACAAATGATTACAATATGCATAAATTCTGAAACTGTCTGCAATACTTGATCCCTTTATTTTTCGCCAAGCTATAAGCCCACTTATTGTTAGTAAAGGAATATTGCATTCCTCTATATTAACTTGTGGAGTGGCAGCTCATAATGTTTGACGAAGGTTTGACTTGTCTAACATTTCCTTTCAAATAACTCTCGCATTGAGAATTATATGTTATTTTACATGTTATTTGAAATTTATATGTTATTTGAAATGTGTGGTGAATTCGATTACTCAGGGAAAATATTGAGTGCTTAGTTACGTGAATCCTTTCACCAAAGATCCTGCGAGGAAGTTATATTTGCATGGGAAGCGCAGCAGTAACTATCGATCTCATTCTTGGCCTTAGAAATGCCACTTTCCCACTAGCAAATGATGAAAATTATCGGAATCTCTTATTTATTATCCCTGAGCATGGAGAACGCCTCAATCATTAGCAGGAGTGGCTTTCAATATTAGGGTTCCGTTCGTTGGGCATTAATCATGGTGACAGAAGCGGTTCTATTTTGGTGGCTGGGGAAAAGTGGATGAGGGTGGAGCCTTGTGTGACTTTTATCTTAAATCATACTTCCGATGCAGCCGATGAGCGGAACACGTCACGCCGATGAGATAATCACTTATCAACGTCATGCCCACCCGAGTTCACATCATGAGAGTAGCTTTCGAGAATGTATACGAGCGGAGATAACGATCGTGCGTCAGCTTATATGGACTACGTACGCGGAGAATTAAACTGCAATAGAATATAGATTTTTATATGTGGAGGATACCGGGGGTAATTAGAGATATTTTGCTGATAATTATTTTAATTGCTAAAATTCTACAGAAGATAAGAGAGGGTGAGAAGCCAAGGGATACGTGTGATTTATTCTTCTGAGTTAGGAACAGAACAGAGGTAGGTTAAGGCAGCGAACGAGGTCTACTACATGTTTAGTAGCGCAATAATGTTTCCACTCGATGTCAGCACAAAACAGAGACTCATTCGTATCCCTTTACCACCATGTTTTTGTATATTTTTCAATCAATTCCTGCACCTAACTCTATTTAGAGAGAAAATAACTTGTACCATTTTGCTTCTCACCCCCTCATATGACTTGCCTTAACTGGTTTTTGAACCTGGATCTGCAGATTTCACGCAAGGTGATTTTCTGCTTAAATTTTACCTGACATATTCTTCGCGTTGTTTTGCGAAGTCTGCGGAGCGTAAAATCGGTACACCCCAGTGAAGTCAAATAAATTTTTCTTCGTGGAATTTTCACGCTTGACGGAAAACTCTTTCTAGGCACTCCGGCACTAGGCGGCGTGCCCCTTAAAAGTCTGCGGTATTATCCTTGAATAATGAAAACTGTCCGCCTTGATTTTTAAAATTTTAATTCGGATGTATGTAGACAGAAACTGTAAGCATTGTGCAACTATATTTATTTTTCTTTGCCGAATATCCTTTTTTTAAACTTTGAGAAGGCAACAATGGCATCAAATAAGCATGGTGTACCACCACTTTTTCCACGAGATGTAAGAAATCAAAGGAACTCATAGTAGCAAATAGATGATACCTGGCGTAATTCTTTGGAATTCGTGTTGGACGAACAAGGAAAACTTTGTCCACTTCCGCATGATTATTGTTTTTCACGATGATTCGTCGGAGAGATGACATCGTCATATATGCAGTGTACCTTTTCTTACTTGATCTAAATGACTCACATATTCCTTTTATTTGGCGATTCTGAAAAAGTTTTAAATCTTAAAAATAAAAATAATTGGCCTCAGGCTTGGGAAAAATTAATTTACACACCTTTTTGTTGTTCTGTTTTCACTTAACACTATATTTCGAGTTGTCTTTCGTATTTATCGTAAAAAAATGTTTCATGCGACTGATTTAAGTAAGAGGTTATGGTGCTGGTTTTGTATCCCTTCAAATCTGGGTCATGTATCATGGTGGAGATGTTTCATTGGTATTCGCATCCCTGCTTGGGTGATTTGAAGAGAGAATTTCAAGTAAATACATCATTCAGTCTATCGTGATGCCTTTAGTTGAGATAATTATTACGGTTTTCAACTGTTACTTACCTTCTCCTACCTCAATCACGCTACACATCTCTGTTGTCGATCATCGCCTCCAAATGCTTAGCGAATTATTTGCGTAATTTATATTTTTATAATTCTCAATGCATTGGAAAAATGACTTCATAAGTAGTTGGCGAATTTTGTTGCAATACACCAAGATATTGATTCGCCGTGAGAAAAAATCACCTGAGTTGACCAGGATCCAAACCCTGATAATCCAATTGCTTTTCCAGATCTACTACAAGTGAGAATCCGAAATAAATGAACTAGTAGTATACCTTAGTGAGAAGCGAACTGGACATCCGGGCTTGAATATTGGTCAAATGATTGGTAGCAATTTTAATCCTTGGTGGACAACTTTCATTCTTATTAATGGGAAATATAAGAAACCAAAAGAGGTATTACCGTGCTCAAATCATAAAAAAATTTGAGGTAAACGTATGAATAATGTTTAGAGGGACGAAATTTGAATGAGAGCGCTATATTCTAGTGTTAAACTCAGGTTGTCTTAAACCATTCCCTACGCGCGCCCCAAAAACCCAGCGGTATTATTGAGTAGTTGTTTACCTCACTGTCCCTCTAGATTGAGACGTAGTTTATTATGTGTCTGCTCATTTTCCTCAACACACAGCAGGTAGGTAATAACTGATAGACAAGAGGGATATGCATACTTTCCTCCTCCCTAATATGCTCTTAAACAAATGAACGGCGGTGAATGAATTGCTGCCTCATCGGCGATTACGGAAGGATCCATCCGGTCTCGGCGTTCGTGAGGGGCTATTTCTGGCGATTTGAGGAAAATGTATTGCCGCCGCGCGCGTCGCTTCTCCGTTGTTTCTTACTGATTAAGGAATGCTTTTAGCCCCCGCACTTGCCCTTCCGAATAATCTTCTTCCCCTCCCCGCTCCTTTCTACCTGATGTCCTGACTTCCTTTGCCCCCGATCCCTTTGACGTGACTTGCGTGGTTTCGCCGACCTACGTTTCCCTCCACACCTACCCGCAGTCCGAGCGCCCTTGGCACGAGGTTACGTTTGCATGCTGTAGACACACTCCCTCATCGCTTTCATCCCATGTTCGGTTCGATCACTCGACGGCAGAGATAATTACTATTAACAGTTTTGCACCGGTTGAGGTAGGTTTACATGAAGCATTTTGCGAATCACCTCCACTGTCGCAAATCCCAAAGTTGAACTTGACTAACGCGGTTTTTACATGCCATTTCCCTTGGTACTCGCTCGATTCAAACCACGACAGCCCGATCCCCGGTACCCGAAGAGAAGAACAGAAGAAAAGTGGATTTACAGATAGAATGGAATCGTGGATTTGTTGTTAACCAAATGGGAAAGCCCTGCCGCGAGTATCCTCGGAATGTGGTAAGATTGTTGCGTTCACAACTGACTTCTGGATGCTGAAGGAAAGTTACCTTTCGGCCCTAATCAATCCAGGGGTCTCCAAACTTTTCAATTTATGGGTCACATTATATATTTCTCACATTTATGCCTGCAGAAGGAATAAAAAATAAGTAAGTGCCAGTGATTTAATTTCCTAAAAAAATAGAGTATAAATATGGCCAAATAAAAAAATTTTGTTGGAAAAAATCAGGGTAAACTAAATAGATTCCTGCCTTTATTTTTATGCTACCAAATTAGGGTGACGAATGATACTGTCACTTTGACTTCAAGATTTCATTAAAATCAGGTTCCATATTCCAGCTATTAGATGGGCCAATTGTAAGAATTGTTTGGCGGGCAGGATGTAATTATGTGTCAAGGCGGATGTGGCCCGTGGACAGGGATGGAAAAAGAAACTAAACGAAAGTCATAACCAGTAAAAGTTCGATAGTGTCGTTCCCGGGAGCGAAATGTAGAAACGAAACGGATTTAAACTCAGGGAGATAAACTCAGCGTCGAAACGAAATCGGAGTCGAAACTACTTCGGATCAAAACTTAAGCAAAACTCTGGTACAAAACGAAACGCAGATAATTTTTCGCACCGGAGGGACCACGTACCGAGTGCGAAGTGAAAGAAGTAGAGATTCGGCCTACTGGCAAAAGATGCATGCACTAATATTTTTACCACTAACAGAACGGTGAACGCAAAATGGCCATTCGATTTTTAAACTCAATGTTTTAACCTCTCTACACGTATGTCAAACGTAATGGGTAGAAACTATTCCCTCTCATCCCCCTCCACTCATCTTTTTGGATCGAAACTTAACTATGAGATGCGGAGTTTCAATTAATTTAGTTTCGTTTCCGGGAGTAAAGTTTCGTCCCGGGTCGAAATTAAACTGCGTGGTGATTTTGATTTCGTGTGGAAACGAAACTAAACCCAGGCCTCGTATTTTCGTATCTCTCCGGATGGAAACGAAACATTTTCGTTTCGTTTCACTTGCCATCCCTGCCCGTGGGACATGGTTTGGAGACCCCCTGCACTAATCAATTACTGAAGATTTCTGAAACACCTACCTCTAATGCTTTTGCAGTGCTTTGTCTTCTCCGTATCACACGTAGAAGTTAATTCTTCTCGACCATTGTGTCTATCAGTTCCTTATTCTTCTTCTTCACCTTCTCGATTCTTCTCCCTACCTTTATTCTCCACCATGCATTATGCATGCATGCATGAACTTTCCTCGTCCTTCCTCAGGCTCTACGCGTCCACACCGTAACATACACTACACTCCAGCACTTTTATTTAATCGAAAGCTGACGCTCTTTGTTGGCTCCAGCTGTTGCAGCTTTTAGCGAATCGCGCCTCTTACCATTATATTTCATTCAGTTTCCAGATAAAATCCTTTTGAGTCAACTCCCATATCTTTGTCGCGTAAAATAGGTGCTACCAGATATTTTTAATTTATTAAATATCCAATTAAATATTATTACGTAGATATTAATTTTGAGTCAATAACTTGATCATTTAAGCGTAAACCAATTTTCGTTTCTCAGTCATGTTGAATCAATATCCATGATCCCCAGGATTATGGACGCGTCTAATCCTAAATTCTCAAAAAATATACACTTAGTCATCACAGAGTTATTGTGTACCTGATGTTAAGCAATTATGTGTTTACTTGTTGATTAGCTTTCAGCTTGGAATTGCGTTAATGAAGTTGACCGCTATATAATCAATAGTTTTAGATGCTACTTGATAGTATTGGTTCATACTAAATAAAGTAATTTTTAAAATATTTTTACTGTCTTATTTAATTAATTTAGCCGAGCGTTCATTTTATTCAGGAATTATGTGTTTATATAGCTGCAACGGTATCCATTGAATAAATATTTGTACCTAAAGCGCGATTGAGCTTAGTGATCAAACGGAAACGCGGTGCTTGAAATTTACAAGGTTGAATATGCTTTTTGTTTGCCTGTTTACAGTACGAGATCAAGACAGCATGTTGATACTATGAGCAGCAAGCGTCGTGAGTGATGAAAATCGGAGTAAATGAAGAGGTTGAAAAGGTTTGCGTCAAGTTAAATCAAATATGCACATCAAAATGTTATTTCACTTGAAGACTTGCTTATATTACCTTGCCTCGCGGGAACATCGGAAGCATTGATGAGTTGGCAGATCAGATGTATTTTGCTCTTATTATTTACTATTTTTAATATGATAATATAGCAAAAAAGAAAATAAAATATTTGATTCCAAGAAAAATTGTTGCGAAAACGTCTTGGCGTTGTCAAAGTAGGGCAAATAGGGATAATGAAGGAGTTCGCTCTTTGGCAATAAAATCTGCTTAAAATATTAAAAAAACTCGTTTTCATTTCAAATAAAAAGAAAAAAGTTAAATGTATAGAAAATAATAAGTTGGTGCGAAGACTTCCGCGGGTCGGTGGTAACGAAGGCTGCATTTTTTGGGTTTCGCCGCATCGTCGTTGTGATGGAGACAACAGTGTCTCCTGCATTCCAGCAGACGTCTTTAAATCGGAGTGCTTGATGCCGATAATGATGCGCCGAAGGCACTTGAAAAAACTGTCTCGGTAGCCATTTAAGCCACCGCTACCAGTGTTGTGGAAAAATAAAAATTATAAAAATGACATTTGTTTGCGTGACTAGTGTAATGTGATGTTTGTGATAAAAGGAAATTTATAAATTAAATGACTATTCTTGATTGGAATAACTAATCCCAAGGAAAAAAATAACTGGAACATTAAAAACTAAACAGTGGAGTAACTATTTTTTTTTAATTTTTATGGTCATAACATCTTTTTTTAAATTTTTAGTTTATATTAGTCCTTTTAATTATTTCGATTTTTAAAATTTTTTTTTGCAGGTATTTTAAAGTTATTCGAATTTCTTCTTTTGTTTTTTTAACACATCTTTTGACTTTTTAAAAGGCTTTAAAATGCTTAAAAAAAGAACGGAAGAAGGAAAGACTTAAGACAGACTCATATCGTGACGATATAGACTAGTTATATGCTTAGGTAGTGGATGTGTGGCTGGTAAACTTTCGTTGGTAAAACGTAGTACGAAATATTAATGAGTAGTGGATTTTGTGTAAATGTTAGTCGAGCGCTCACACATTTTACCTGCTTTAAATAATTCCTGGATTGACGGAAGTTTATGTGCACGGAGGACATGGAGCATTTTAGTCATCTGCGGAATTTGCAGCATTTTCCGGTGGGACTTGTTTTGAAAAGAATTTAATTTTGACTGAATTTGAGAGGTATTTGCAAAAATCTCTGCTCCAATGAGATGGATGAGAAGAACAATGCTGTAATGCAGCAGTAATTTATTGTCTTTAGTCAGTGACGAGTCTTTTGCTAGAAGTGCGAATCGTGCCTGCTGCGCTTTGGCTATTGCAGCGGTGGTGTGAGGTTTGAAGGAAAGTCTTGGATCTAGAATGACGCCAAGAAAGCGATGCCTATCCACCATTGGAAACGTGCATTCTGTATTATTATGCTTGATGCCGTGTTTCTGCCACCGTTATATAGGCAGCCCGGTGGTATTTGTATCCGTTGGATTGAAATTATGATGATGTTTAGATATTTCAATCACCTCTCGCACCCTGGGAAAGTATTGGGATTCTTCTGCCCCAAGAATTTCGACAAAGAATATGATATGGAAAGCCAAATGTTTTGGAAAGAAGTTGGTTGCATAAAAAGTATGGCATATTTTGAAACCTTCGCAAAGATATCATTTCCTTCGTTTCTTCGCGAAGTTCCCTTAAAGTTTTGCGAATTATTTCTCGAAATTGCTTTAATCCAACCTCCTGGTTTCCAAACTATCCTACGCCAACGTCGATATTCGGGGATTAAAAGATGCGATAACTGCTTCAGGGCATCTGTGACGAGAACAGCCTTTATTGAAAAGCACCCAAAAAGATGAAACCACTAAAAATTATAATATTTATGGAAAAAATGGGGAACTTTCCAACTTTTTATTGGGATATTGGCGGTAGCCGTTATTAATTTTTCAGAGAGCGTCCTTACTCTTGCTTTTTATATTGGTTTTTAGTTCTATGGATTCATTCTTGTTTTTTGAGCTTCAGTGAAAGTAAAATTATGTGATGGGTAGTGCGAAGGATCTCTTTCTTCTGAAAAACTTATGTACACTAACAACTTTATTAAAATTGCTTGAGTGTAGCATAGCATATATAAGCTATTTCACGCCCCTCCGATAGTGTAGGCTAAACTGTGGAGGGTTGAACCTAATATCCTAACAGCAGCATGCGTAATTACTGAATAAATTTTCAAATGTCTAACTGTACTCATTAATTGATTAATGCTAAATGCTACGCTAAAAAAGTGCTCAATACATGTCACGGAGTAAGACATGTCCTAAATGCTGAAGACGAAATAATGCGAACTCAGACTATTCAGGAAAGAATAAGACTTTGCTAGTTCCACAATGATTTATTCACTTGCGATAGACTTCGATACAGTGTATCATTTTCTGGCACGTGAATAAATGATTGTGTAACTATCAAAGTTTTATTCTTTTCTCATAACCATGTAGGAGTTTCATATAGTAACACCTCAAGCCATTGAATTTAAAATCAGTCAATAAAAAGTAACTATGAATTGATATTCAGTCGCCTAATACTTGACCTTACCTGAAAAATATCTTATAAATACTAAAATATTTGTGAAAAATTCAGGAGCGTAACGTATTCATTGTTTTGAGGTGGAATTTTCTTAAGCTGTTGAAGCACCCTGGCTCGAAACAGAGAGATTTCGGTCGGAGTTGAGTCGAGAATTTGTGATTTCCCTTCTGTGGAGTTTTCTCGAGTACTGACCCATTGTATTACGTCCATGCTGATGGACGTTAACAGCCGGTCATTCGTGGCCTTTTTAGTCCGGTAAAAGTAGGCCAGTGCCGTCTCCTGCCTTTTCCACATCCATCCGCTGTACCTCTAAACAGCTCTTCCCTCGCCAATCTCTCCACCTATCCTCCCTAATGGGGCTAAATTACCTCGGCTGTCGATCGACCTCCTCGCTCGGCCATCAAACGGGCAGCAGTAGACGCAGTCGTGAAGTGAGTGGCGTTTATACGTTTGCGCTGCACCGACCATTGGAGCCGTTCTCCTATCGCCCTCTAAAGAAAAAAAATATACAATCGACGCAATTGACCTTTCGTCTGTGAGCATGCGCTGAGTGTAAACGATCATTGATTTATGGAATAAGTACATGATGGACTGCACGTAATTTTATGACAGTCAGCTGGTGATTTTATGTAACTTTCCTCTCTGTTGGCTTATGTGCTCCTCTGTATTTCATTGCTATCCTTGCATTACGCACTCACCTTATGAGGACAATAGTATAGGTGAGAGGAGGAGGTTAAAAGTAAAAAGAAGTGCTGCATATGGTGGGTGAGTAGAGAAATCCTTGGGGGGTACTTGGAGGAGACAGAAGGCTTGAATTGAGCTAGTACTAAGTGAGAAAAGAATGCTGAAAATCTTGTTTGAGGGAGGACTGTTACGTTTGTGTTAGGAGGGTGAGGAAATGAATGAGATTTATAGATAAAATGAGCTTATTTCGATTTAATAGCGGTAGTGCAATTTGTGAAGGGGTGCACGCTATGAAATTTGAAGTGAAATTTTTATATAAACAATACCGATTCAGTATAATACCTTTCTACGGTGATTCTGCAAACCATGTTTGAGAGAAGGTAAGCGATGTGCGGTATGATATGGTAATTTTAAGGAAGCCTCCGTCAGCTAAGGTCATATGCGTCATGAGGGAAGGGAGGTGAGGAATCCGGCTTCGGCATTGATATACCCGTAACGAAAGGCGTCAAGAGGACCAAGTTTTAACGTCTCATGCAACAGACTCTCTGTTAAAATTGAAATACCCTCCAAATGGGACTCAAACAGGGATCGTACAATCCCTGGAAAACCCTGGTCCCTGCCACCGCAGGGATTTGATGCGGACCCGCAGAGTGGGTCATCCCAGGTGGGAAGCCAATACTTCAGCCACTTCGACAAACCCATCCACGGTAATTGAAGAAAAGAATGGAAGAGAAGTGGATTTATAGATAAAATGAAAGTGTGGCTTAGTTGTGAATCAAATGGGAAATTTGAATATGGGAAGTGGTACGAACCGGGGTGAATTGTAACATCCATGACATGAACCTACCGCATGGGACACAATACCATAGTTGTATTAGTTTTTTTACTTGCTATGAACCAAGGGCGCTAGTTGAGGCAGGGGGACATTGCCCCTCCGAAGCTCGATTGTCCCCCAGAAATTAGTTTGTGGCTCCGTCATTTATGTGCTCTTCCCGGCGATGATTTTAGTTTACAAGCATCAAATATAAAGATGTTTCCTCTTTCATTGCTTCATTTGGCTTAGAAAGCGTTTTTTTCACGCTTAAAAATTATCTGTTTCTAACAAAATGAACGTTTCCGAACTCATATTAGATAGCGTGACCTAATTTCTGCATTAAACGATGGTGAAAACCCTATTTTTTCCTATTTATAATCATACAAACAGGTAATTCTTTCAGATAACAGTTTAAATATACCGTTTTACTATTACGTTTTATGGTACATACTACGGTAAAATATAGCTTTATGAATTCTTTACTTTGAAATTGGAAACTTTAGTACCTTTTCAAAAGCATTATTTCTTATTACAAACCTGTTTTCTTTTCAAGTGATATTTTTAGCCTAATCACTTACCTTTTCATGTATTTTAACCTCTCTTCATACGCTTCATGCTATTTTTTAAAATAAAATGGTATGGTTTAAAGATGCTGTCTGCAAAGTTGATTATGTAGCATTAGCGATTGCTTTTGGTTTACTAATCCGTGACTGATACTTTTGATTCAGTGACAATATGTGATTGAAAGAGCTTAGCGTTCAAAGGCTACATGTTCATGTCTTGCTGACACGTTTCAACGGAATATAATTCGCAGACGAGGGCCAATTATCGATAATTGGATTAATACAAGGATTTTGGGGATAGAAGCTGTAGATTGTTGCGTTGGAGTGACGTTTGATTCTGATAAATCAGGAAGGTATTACCGAAGTACCCTCGATCTCGCTGTAATTATTCTCACGAAGTTGAAGCCATGGAAAGATAATGCTTCGTACTCATCGGTTGGTTTTTTTAAATGTAGAAAGTCGAGTAAGCGCATGGCCAGTGGCGTTAGTAATCCCTTAGGCATTTTTATGCAATCGAAATTCGTTTTTAATTTTGGAATTGATATCCCGGTCGTAAAATTGCTCTATTACTGCCTTTTGTAATATCGCCTCGTGCCTTAGTAAAAAGAGAATTTATTGACTCTAATGAAGTAAAAGAATTACGAGCGTGATGCGCCCGCTCCCAGCGGGCTTCCCCCGCTCTTTGCAATGCAGGTCCACAGAGGGATGGGCGCGTTTCTAATTTTAAAATGTAGAAAAAAAGGCAGGGTCTTATGTACAAATTTAATTGGAATGTTCATGTACAAATTGAGGTCAGAGGACCTCTTTTAACACATCATTGGAAGTAATTACACTATCCTCTGTTAATACTTGTTTAGCGTTTTCCTTAATATTTACAAAAATATTTTGAAAAGATCTTACCCTAGAGAAGTAGATAAAGTTGGCCGTGAGAGAATACAGGGTCAGGCAGGAATAAGCCATCTCTTTGCAAAGTCTGACCCTGAGCCTTGTTAATAGTCGTCGCTTAGGAAACCTAAATGGGAAATTGTCTGCGAGTCAAATTAAAAGGCATGGCGGGATCCGACGGCGTTAACTGTATTCTTGGGATGAGGACAATCTTGCCGGAATCGATTATTTTTTTTTTATTTTTAAAAACCAATTTTAGGAAACAATAGCAATATTTAGGAAGTAAGATATGTCGTCGCATGTTCTCTGGTATTTTCTGTGCATTTTGGTACCTAATTTGTAGAGTTTGCTTGCGTATAAGTTGAGAAAAAGGTATCTATACAGTAGAAATAATATAGAGGATTGTTTCTTGGAAGTAATAGTTTATTGTTCCATGAAAAATTTATAATATTTTTGATTTGGAATTTGCAAAGATTTGGAATGGCAAATTAAAGTTTCAACTGCTAACGTGTTTGGTTGTCCATCGGCCAGCTATGTGGAGGTTTGCTAGACTTTTAGAGGGAATCAAACAAAGAAGTGAGATGGAACTGAAAGTTATATTTAAAATATGATCGCTTTCTGGAAAAACTGCTGTAATAAATAAATATGGCACTACTCCTTCCTTTTTGAAACTGAACTATTACTTAATAATAAAACGTTATTGTAATTTTCCACACGATTTAATTAATACGACCGGTTTCGTCGCAGAGGCGACATCATCAGGTACAGAAACCGTTATAATAACAGTTATTTTGTTCTTGTTTAACAGTTGTTTAACAGTTGTTTTGTTCTTGTTTTTGTTTGGATTAACAAGAACAAAATAACTGTTACTATAACGGTTTCTGTACCTGATGATGTCGCCTCTGCGACGAAACCGGTCGTATTAATTAAATCGTGTGGAAAAGTTCAATAACGTTTTATTATTAAGAATGGATTTTCACAAAGTAAAGCCAGAAACAATCGAGTTTATTGAACTTTTACTTCTTACCACGGTGTTGGAAAACGGCTGTTGGAAAAAATGACCTATGTGATAATACCTTTCAACATTATTAAGTAAAGGTTTTCTTTACATTTAAAACGGTTAGGGAAATCTAGGGAATAAGCATATTTTTTACATTTACTACTTCACTACTTGCAATATTTTACATTTTTGGGGAGACATTCAAGTATGTGTTGCGGCTTTTGGTCCCTCCTAATTGGTTAATGCTCAGTGGAAAAGTCTAAATAGAGTAGGGTGGGATGAATCCATAATTCGAAATAAATTGTTATGGAACTGCAATCATTACGGCGAGAACCCTTTCATGTTATAGCAAACACACGTTTTTGCCTACATAGTTAGCATTTTTTCGTATTTTTTCTATTATAATCCTCACGTACATATTTAAATAAATAAATGGGAGCATAAGGTATGGGATATGGCTTAAATATTTATAAACCTCGCATAAACGGACGTTGTTTCTTATGGTGGAAAACACTGACTAGTGTAAGGTAAGGAATAGATTTTATTCCTGCACCTAAATCACCTAATCCTTCCTCTATCACCTCTCCCGACGAGGCTACGCTACGAGGAAATCCTCCAAGCCTCGTGAGCCTCCTGTGCCAACACCCAGTCGCAAATATCCTGTTAGCGCATTTGGAGCGTGTTCGTTAAGGGACTTCTTTGCCTCTTCCGGTCGAATAGAGCGAAGCTTGTTAGCCGCACGCGGGAGAAGGTATCCAGATTCATAATTGAAACTTGTTATGACCCATCTGCCAGGGTCGAGGGTGACGAAATCCCATCCCAATCTTGTTCGAGAAGGGCGCATGTTTTGTCGGAATTGGACTTCTCCTGGGCGTCGTGATTCTGTTTCGTTCCCGCTTCCCCCGATTTCCGTGATTCTCAATGTATGTACCATTTTCGAAGGGAATGTTAAATATGTTCTGCAACCTTATGGCGGTGCCTTGATTTCGGCTCGAGTTCGTCTTCATCCCGAAGGGAGTCGTAGATTAGTTCCGCGGATTTGCACCCCATCGCCTGATTAATTCTGGCGCGATCTGCTGAATCTCTAGCCATATTACGCCAGAATTTTTATGCCAATATTACTGCAGATTCTGTCTCCATGATTTATTTATCATTAAATATTGCTGCAGTAAGGCTATTGCCTGGTGGCAGCAAGAAAGTTTTAATAAATAAATGAAAAATATGCCTATCTAAGAACAAAGTAAAGGGGCCGAAAATACACCTATGGTATAAAAAATGCATTAATTCGAATACCACAAAATAAAAAACTGAAATTTGAACCAAATAACCCAATTTCTAAGTCTGTTAAATCACAATGACATCAACCGAGAATCGATGATCTACTCTTAAAATTTTTAGCATTTGCGGGAAGATCTTAAAAATAGCTTCAGGTAGGTCGTTCCACTCCTTCATACCTCTATGAAATTATGAAATTGGCTCTGATCAATTTATAGTGACATATGGTGCCCCACAAGGAAGCGTAACCGGCCCCTTTAGCTCAGTAGATAAGTATGCATAAATAATAAAATGACCTTTTCACCCGAATCAACATTAAATTTCGTTTATTTTCTAACGATACAGTCATCTATCGCGCACTTGCCGAAGACTAAGAAATATTCTCATAGGCGTTATCATTTTGTACTTAGTTTATTTCATACGTATTTTAATTGAATATGACGGTTTTTAAGAATCATTGCACTGATTACTTTGCAATATCTCAAACATATAGTTGAAGCGAGTTTCCAGGTGTGAGAATCATGTTGTAAATATTTCCTTGCTGCTGCCATAGCTTTGCAATTTCATATTTTTTCGTGTTCTATTATTGTTTTGCATGCCTTAATCTACCACGGGGAGAATTTTCTCTTAAGCATTATCATTTCTCTTTATTTTACACGGAGGGAAAATACAAGAACGATGCCAATCCATATTTCGCCTTTCTGATATTTTTCTTTGTTTTTTCTCCTCCATTCTTCTCTGCACCTCTTGTGTTACTGATGCAATCCAAGTTTAATCTTTGCCTTACTTCTTCCATGCCTGTTTTTCAATTGTGTTTCTTCTGCTTCCCTATTGTCTATTATTGTATTGCATGCCTTAATCTACCTCGGGGAGAATTTTCTCTCAAGAATAATCATTTCTCTTCATTTTACATGGAGGGAAAATACAAGAACGATGGCAATCCATATTTCGCCTTTCTGATATTTCTCTTAGTTTTTTCTCCTCCATCCTTCTCAGCACCTATTGTGTTATTAATGCAATCCAAGTTTAATCTTTGCCTTACTTCTTCCATGCCTGTTTTTTAATCGTGTTTTCTCCAGCTTCCCTATTTCTGTAGTATTCTGCAATATTGCCGAACAGTCTTCACAATTGACTTCGCGCCTGGCTTCCTAATTGGTAATTTAATTTTCTTCGGGCGAAGGCATTGTTCTTCCGTCATTAATTCTTTCATCTCTTCCCCCTTTAGGCGCTTATTGTCGCTTCGGAGGTTCGGCTGTTTCATTTACAGCCGATTGAAAGCATAATAAAATAGCTAGATGGCTTTTTATATGGCTTGCGAGTGAGGCGTTATAAATCCATTACCGCGGTCCTGATTTTCAACTATCGCCCGACGGGAGCAGCGATTCGTCGTTTAACGCTCTTGTTCAATTAACTCGTCGCCGAAGGAGAGGCAGTCTATCGTTCCGTTCGCAGAATCCGCCCTTAGTATAAAGCCCAAACGCGATTTCTGAAGGCTACAAGGCCTCAGATCGTTAATGGCTGTTGTGTCCCTGAGGCACGCCGTGAGAATTCTGGGACATCCAGGATTAAAATTTTCTACTTTATTTTCAGTAAAAGTAGCATTAGTATTTGCTCATTCCATTTTCATAAACACACGGATGTTTCATATGGTTATAATTGCGCATACCCCACATATAGTGAATCAGTACTTTTAGCATATATATATTTGCTTCAGACCTAATATGGTGGAATTATTACGTTTCGTAAATTAAATCTCCATGACAATAATACCTGATGATATCAAAATGATTGCAGCCGGTGCACCACCGGCAAACCACCTCAACGGTGGTTTGAATGAAAGTGTTTGTGGAAAATTGCTCGTAAGTTTAATTACTGTGCCTTTAAGTATTTTTCCAAGTTAAAACTTTGTATTATGAATAACTTTTTGGTGTTTCAACCCTTGGGATAGTAGGAGGAAAGATAAATGTTTTCAAAATCCTTAGTTGAAGATAAGGTAACGTAATCGGCTACATCATTAGACGCAATGTTCAAATGAAGGCTACGGGAAGCTGCCGGAAAGGATGGCAAATTCAGGTCTCGTGTGAGATTTATAGAGAAAGTAATGGACCTAGCAAAGGAAAGAAAGTTCGTTCATTTGAAAGTATAATCCGATGGTGAAGTTATTGGAGAGCCTCGTCACCCCAATTCTATGATCGCTATGCAACGAGGGAGATTGCAATGAATGCTGACCCAATATTCGACTCACACAACTGAGTTATACCCCTTTAAGATAGATTACTGTACTTAACTTGTGATTCTAGCAATCGTGAGCCCTCTGGAAACATACTTTGTGCTATGTCGTGGGTTCATTTCTCAACATTGAAGCAAGCGGGTGTTCTCTCCGAGGAGCATATAAGGATTTTGAATGAACGACCGAGTAAATGCACCTACAAACGTTCCTACCTTCCTTTAGTAACTCGGACGTTGCCATGGTGACGTCGCATGCATTAGATTTAAGAGGATGGGTACAGGTACTGTTTACTTTTTTACGCGGCCGAATTTGCGCTCATCCCCCCTTGAGAGTTGTAGTTGGCGAAAGAATCGAGTGAAAAGCTTATTTACCTCGCATATCTTATCTGTATCAGAACATTCTTTTCTCTTGCTTGCATTAATTGTTTCTTAGGTCAAAGCTTCGTCTTCTTACCATCAAACTAGAAGAAGTTAATTTTGGTGGAATGGTTTCTTCTCTTTAAAAGTAGATTCCCAGCGTGTTCACCATAAATTTAAGTTTCCTGAGACACGAAGAAAGGCAATATTTCAATAAAACGTTGAGGAAAGTCCACTGTGAAGAGAGGTTTAATAATAGGTTACCTGCGGAGAGCACTGAAAACTATGATGCAGTTTTCGATACTTTGAAATTATCGCTGTCTTGTATTTAGCTATAAATAACTAGATTTAATTCACTTAAGCCTCATGTTTTTTCCAGTCTAAGATAGTAGCTTAAAATCGCGAGAAGGGAAAACCGTATATCAAATAAGAGTCATGAACTATATAATAATGTTTTTAATGCCCGATTTTACGTTATTCTCATGTTTTTTGACTCATTATCCTCATCCATTGTAATCACTCCTGTAAAGCATTACTTTTATCCATTAAGCTAATTACTCTCTTAAAACTTAAGTCAATTAAGATATCCCAGAGTGGATACATATTGCAAACATTTATTTTGTATCCAGTTTTTATTTTACTGAAATCGTGGAAATGCTCTGGTAGAGAGAGTGAAATGAATTTTTAAAGCTAAAGCACCTGATCGGAAATCGGGGGGGGGGGGGGGGGGGGGGGGGAAGGGGGGGGTATGGGTTTGAACCGCGGTCAAGGCGAATAATTTTTTTCTCTGTTCATTTTTGGCACAAGTCTTATGAATTTTGAAAAGAAGGAAACACAAAATTTTACTTGCTAAAGTGATTACTTCATTTATAGCTACGTTTTACACGAGTTCGTTACTCCCATTCTGAGTTTTAGGAGTGTATTTCATAATAAATACCGTGAAACTCAGTCATTTCAAGTACATGTTAAAATTTGGTACCAATTAGTTATATTGATTTTTTTATATATGTGAACGTAATATGCAATATTTGAATGTTGCTGGAAACTGTGGACGTAAATATTGCTAAGCATCTTCTTTAGGGAATGCTGAGCGTTAGGCTTACTCACTTAGGATATCAAAATATCTTCCATTCTGTCGTAGTGCGGATAAATTTTAAAGGAAAATATTCTGCAGGTGATTTTAGCTTCAGCATACCCCAAATCTTGCAAAAAATATACTTCCTGAGCAATCTCTCCCCTTTTAAAGATAAACTGAAAATTCGCCACTGTTGCGACAGTTTTTAATGGCCTGAATGTTTTCAGTTTCCTTGTTTGGAGTGTTCGAAGTTTAAGCTTGCTCGTTGGCCTCCTTCGTAAAGCCTGAATCATACGATAATTTTTTTCGTGATTTTCGAGTTATCACTCCAGCTATCACTCGAGTGATCATTCGCAAATGATCGTAGCCCGGAATTGTTTTTCGCAATTACTCAAATTATGAGGATTCCCATCACTTTTTTCATCTCTCGTCTGGTCCTATTTTCTGTCTCTGACACCGTTACTAAAACCCCATATCAGCCAATCAGAACGCATGCCCGTATGAAGTGATTGCAGCGCAACGTTTGGCAATCGTGGGAACGACATAGGTAAACATAAACATGCAATATATTTTCGTGAAGTGGGTCCTATGGCAACGAGCTATGATATCGGAAATGATGCGAAAAGCGACGGCGGGAAGGACCGTGTGATTCACAAAAATGATCACTCTAGCGATCACTTTTCCGGTCGCGAAAAGCGATCGCTCGAGTAATCTCTTTTCGCGAAAAAAAATGATCGTGTTATTCAGGTTTAATAACGAAACCTCGTAGGGAGCGGATGACGATGATGATTTTTATTTTAACTTTTTTTTCTTTTTTTAATTCTTTCTCTCTCGTCAGCAGAAAAAACCCAGGGGCTGCTTGAGAATGTGGAAGTAAAGTATGATAAGACTCTTATTTAGGATAAGGATCTTCCTTGCGTGTCTTGCACCGAATATGCCTATGTGCATGTACGTTTGCAACATCATGTATAAGTTTTGTATTGTATGTTTAAATTATGTTCCCCACAGTTTTTTAGAATTTTTTTATTTTTTACCTTCGATATTTTTTGTATTCGAGCTCAACCTCGTGGTCGTTATTTAGGCGACGATTGATTGTCTTTTACATTGAAATTGCTTTTGGCAACTTCAATTTTTATTGTCGGGGTAACTGGGTTACACCGCACAGCCTTTGGCGGGAAGAAAAAAAGAAACCTGTTTGTCATATGAGTGCAGGGATAAAAGTTGCTATGAATTTTATTATGTTATAACTTCCATAACGGCAATATTCTACATGATGGCACTTTTTGTTACTGTTTTTTCATAGCATGTTAATCAATGTACAGTTACTATAGCAAAATATGAAATATTCCTCCCATTTGCACAAAATCAACGTACAAACCTAAATGTAGCCTACAATTTATTTATAAATTATACAAAACAAGATATCATATTATTAAAAGAAGAGCATTGGTGTTTAATTACAGGAAAGACTAAAATATAAATTATAATTTATGAATACTGAATGGGGTACCTGAGATACCCCACCCAATCGTTCGTGATAATTTTCTAGGTACAGTCACGGAAGGGTAAAAAATGTTACCGCTTAAAACTTAAATTCATCAGTCCCTATTTTTAAACATTTATGGAAATTCCTCCTTTATTGCACCGATCTTAACCGCTTTGAATGTTTCAATTTAGCTCGCTTATTCTCTTCTCCAGTAATGAGGAAACATCGTAGGGGCATTAAGCCGAGTGGATGTTTTTTTATTTATATTTCCATTTTTTCTCTCTCTCTCCCGCGTCTGCAGCAAGCTCCCGCGAGTCTCGAGGCGCGGCGTCAAACTATTTCTCTTCTTTCTCCTTACGATACCCATCCAGCCATCCATCCTATCAATCTGTGAGATGGGCTCCCCCTCCCTTCGCGTTCGCTAGCGTGAGCCCACGAGGCCATCTGCTTCCAACCTCCCCCACCCGCCTCCCATGCGGCGCTGCGTGCTGTTTATTATTTGCATTGGAGGGGCGCCACCAAAGGCGCTGCTGTTGCCTGCCGACCTCTGGGATCGCGAAGACGGGCAAGACGAATGGCTGCGAAATCGCAGTAAAGGAGGAGGGACCGCAAAGGGGAGTGGGGCGCCGAGATGGATGAGGGTTCAGTGGCGATGAGGTTTAAAAAAAAACTCTAAGGATTTTCGATGCCTTCGCATCGGAACAGTTAATGGCGATGATGGTTGTGTATCGCAAAACCTTGTTGTATCGGATGGAATTTTACGATACCTATTTTAATAGTATTCTACCGATTAAGGTAGGTTTCCTATAGGAAGTTTCCTAAGGTAGGTAGGAGTATTAAAGAAGTGATCTGGGAGCCTCCCTTTCCTTCCAGCACTGCCTTCTTCAATTCACTGTAAGGCCTACTCCCTTTCAATCTATCTAAAAATCCTATTCTTTTCCTTACCTCCCTCGATTCCCTAACATTCTACCCTCTAACACCATTTTCAACATCGCCTCCCCACTAAGTACTCCACGATACCTATGGTACTATAAATTTAACGGGTTTGCAACACTATAGGTACATATTTTCGTTGAGACGCTGCAGAGATATGACTACACACCCAATGCTTTCACGTGCTTATAATGCTTATATTCGTAAACGCCTTTTTTTTAAGTGGTTCATATTGTGTCAAAAACTTGAGCAGGTTGAGCAGTTCAACTATTTAGGCAGTACGATAGGGGAAAACGGATACAGTAGGAAAAGGACAATAGGAAGAGAATTGCATTAGCAAAGGAGGCGTTCATGAACAGGAAGGAGCTTCTGAGAGGATCGTTATGTAAGAGTTAAAAGAAAAGGTTTGTGAAGAGTTTGATTTGGAGTGTAGCTCTCTACGGTGCGGAAACGTGGACACTGAGGAAGGAGGACGAGAGAAGAATAAAGGCATTCGAGATGTGAGTATGAAGAAGGTGAAATGAACAAAGAGGAGGAGAAACGAAGAAGTGCTAGACATGGTGGGTGAGGAGAGGTAACTTTAAATGAGATACGGAGGAGACAGAAGGTTTGGATGGAGGGAGTACTTAGCGGGGAGGGGATGTTGAAAACGGTGTTAGAGGGTAGAATGCTGGGGAAACGAGGGAGGGGAAGGAAAAGAATAGGATTTTTAGATAGATTGGAAGGGAGTAGGCATTACAGTGAATTGAAGAAGGTAGTGCTGGAAGGAAAAGGAGGCTCCCAAATCACTTCTTTAGTACTCCATGGAAACCTACCTTAATCGGTAGAATACTATAATAATAATAATATTGTGTCAGTTGTGCTCTCCGACTTTCCCATTAACCCTCATCCGCAACTTTTTTCGGTGCTATTGCGATAATTTCTTCTCTATCTGATATCCAATTCCTCATTTAACGATAACGTACTCGACGGGTCGCAGTTGAGATATCCTAATGTCGAACACTTTTAGCGAACACTGAACGCAGTTACAATGGAATGATAATATCCCTTGCATTGTTTCTTTCCTTCCCTGTTTGTTGCTATTTATTTGCGCTTCTGGGCTTCTCCACTAATGAACTCCATATAAATGCGTGGGATGCGTAGAAATAATTTTTTCTACAACCAAAATGTGGATCAGATTGTAAAACGGAAGATAACTCCTAGGCTATCATGCGACAGTTTATGTACCTCAAAATGAGCTATCCTCACTTTCAAATTGAGCTCATAGATCGATTTAATCCAATGCATCGCAGTCGGCCATTTTTAGGTATTGCTTGAGCCTGGCTATTAATGATCTCCCACGCTGTGTATTTTAACCAGCTTTACATTATGATGGGAGTAATTTCGGCCCAGAAATTTTCCACATGACGCTTATTCGCTCAAACCGTTTCGAAACTTATCAAGTTATCCTCAAGGGTAAAACTGCCTACCTTTCTACCATCCTACCATCCTGTATCCTTAATAATGACACCATAAGTGACGAAACCTTATGGGAAAATAAACTTGTGTCTAAATACCCTGGAAAATTCATTTAATTATTTCCATTCCACCGAAAACAGCATACATTGGCCTTTTACATTGGGGAGTGATACACATTTCAACAATTGCATATGCACTAACAACCATGTCCTGGATAGGGGTAGCTTACCCAAGCTGGACTCGTACCCTCGACCTCCTGTTTGGCAGGCTAGGACTTTACCCCGCCGCCAACGAAGCCGACGCATTCATCTATTATACGTTATCGTCCATTAAGTTTATGCAGCAAGGGTTGAATTCTTCAGCCTTCAATTTTTGAACCACTAATCCCTAAACAATATAATTATGATACTACATCCACAAGAGAAGAAATTGCGCACCTGGCTTTTCTTGAGATGGACATCTAGAATTGCGCTGCGTTTAATTGCTTGAGAATTCGCGCTACTTCGCATTTTTTTTGCTCATCTCATATGAGTTAAAATTTGAGGTGGTAGAGCAATGCCAATATTCCAGCCGCACATTAGAGGAATGTAGATATAGCAATAGGGATATCAAGAACACAATTGCATTAGCAAAAGAGGCGTTCATGAACAGGAAGGTCTGAGATATAGAGTGAGAGAGAACAGCTTCTGAGAGGATCGCTACGTAAGTAATAAAAGGCAACTGTTGAGAATTATCTGCGGTATGGCGCTTTACGGTGTGGGAAACGGAACGATTGGGAAGGAGATGATGTTAGCACACGCAGGAAAAACCTTTTATTTATAAGAGGTTATAACGTACACATCCACTGCGAACAAGAGAAACAGTTACATCAACATAAACATAACCTTAGCAACGCCTTTTCGAATTCCACCCAGGCGCTGCTTATTTTGTTAATAACGTACTCCAACACCTCCCCTCGGGATTGACAAAATAAGAATTTGAAATATAAATCTCTAAGCACTCCTCAAGATTTAACATCTTACAAAATTCTTTTGTCTTAGTTCCTGACAGTGGACATAATCATTTTATCTGACATACTGGAATGAAACCTCCCCTGTTTTTACCATCTCCCTGATATAATGATACTTGATAACCACTTCTCCGCATCTGGTCCACTCAGTGCCTCCACTGCATCCTCCAGGATGTTGCTATCTGGACCTTCTGCAGCAGGTACAGGTCTTGGGATTCCTCTGTCTCAGACCTATGTGGTAGACCACCTTCCGCTACTCCTTCATAGGCAGGCTCATTTTTCACAGGCGATTATTACCTCCCCTGGCCCCTGGATGGGTGTCACCTCCTCTGGCTCTCCACCTCTCGCCTCGAGCTCCTCCTAAGTCATCGTCTTCTCCTGCTTTCGTTTTTCCATCTCCAGTTGTTTCAAGGCGTGGTCTGTCTGTGATTGCTCTTCCTTCAGTCGTTTATTCAATACAGCCACCAATTCCATTAATCTGAGCTTTTCAGCCTCAGCAGCCTGCATCATGGCTCTTAAAGCATACTCCGAGGACTTGAAATTTCCGGATCTCATTGCGGCAATTACCAGTGAGTTATCATTTGAGCCTGGAGAAACATTCATGCTATGGAGGGCTTCTTGTAACTTTTCTATCATCATATTTTTCTTCTCCAGTGTATCTTCCAAATGATTGACTTTTGCCTGCTCTTTCATCAGCTGCATCGTTAAATTTTTCTTTTCTTTCCTATGTTCTTCTGCCATTGCCTTCATTTCTAATTCTTTCTCCTTAATAGTACTATCTTTGTTCTTCAAGCACTCATTGAGGAATAGTATTAGCTGGTCACCATGCTTTCCCTTGGCCATTACTGTGGACAAACGACTTTTGAAGGCATCCATTTCAGCCTGGTTAGCCGCTGATATTGCCCTACTAACTTCTGCTTTCCTTTTCCAATCGCTGGCCTCTTTCTCTGCCACCTGAAGCGATGTCTCCAGCTTTTCTACTTCAGCCAACTTCTTCTCCCGGTCCATTGATTCAAGGTGTGCGTGCCTCTGTGCAAAAGAAACTCTGGAAGCCTTCTTCCCCATATTGTTAAATTCTTCACTAATCTCCGGTATACTGATGCCTCCCACTGTCGACACATAGTAAAGTCGAGCGACTCTTACTGCCCTGAGAATTAGTTTCTCCCTAAGATAGATATTTGCTACGCCATTGAAGGTCTCTATCTTGCAACCTTTCTCCTCGATTTGCCCTAGCGATTTGCCCATGCCTATCTTGTAGTGCTGGTATATAGAGAACTTCCTTAAGTTCCACATCTTTACCTCCGCATTCATCCGATATGTTCAGCATCACACTTCCCTTGCCTTCAACTCTTATAGGGGCGCCGTCACCAACCTCTACTTCTCCTTCCATTGGTTCAAGGTGGTGAAAAAGTTCTCCTCGCGGGCACATGTGATCTGAAGCACCACAGTCCAATAACCACACTCCCTGGCCGTCAGGTACTTTCCTCTTCGCGCCGAGCGACACGAATTCCCTGGACACGATGGCTGTTGACGCCTTCTTCTGCTCGACTACGATTCTTTCCCCTTCATGTTCCTTCTTCCTAGGGCAATTCTTTGAAATATGTCCCTCCTTCCCACAGGCAAAGCACCAAAACCTTTTATCGTTCGAGTAACTTCTGAATCTGTTTGTTTCATCTCCCTTACCATTCTTCACCTTACTTCCCTTCTTCTTCTGAACAGTTCGGAATGCGTGATGACTATTTTCCTCGATTTCTCCCATCAACTGCAATTTCTTCTCCGCCGTAATGAGCTTTGATTTCAGTAAAGTTGTGGACAACTTACTTGAATCTATCTCCCAGGACTGAACAAAGCCTTGGTATTCTTCCGGTAAATTTCCGAGAATAATTCCCGCGACTTGTTTATCGGACAATTCAAATCCACCTTTTGCTGCTCTCTTCTTCAAATTGTGCATTTTTGCAAAGTATTCCTGAATGGGCATCTCCGGTGTTTTGGTGCAGTGTGTAAGCTCCTTCAGTACCATTGCGCCATTAACTAGCCCTTAACTATTGCACAAATCATCTAAAATCATCCATGCTTCTCTTGCGGTCGTACAGTCAGCAATATCTCCCAAAAACTCATCACCTACCGTTTTATAAAGAATGGATAGTGCGATGGTATTGCTTTTGGCTCGCCTCCGAACTTCGCCTTGAGTGAGTGATGCGTCCAATGCGTCTTCGTAACCGACGATAGCCTCCCATGCATCACGTAAAAGTAACTCCGCCTTTACTCGTAATGACCATGCGAAATGATTATTTGAGTTCAGCACTGGAACCTTCGTAGTTGCTTCGTCCTGATTGTATAATGATGCCATTTCGCCCGACTGCACCTACGCACGTTTTATAAACTCCGCAACCTCTTTTATAGGCTCGTAATACGCCCTGGGCCCAAAACCTGTTAGCACACGCAGGAAAAACCTTTTATTTATAAGAGGTTATAACGTACACATCCACTGCGAACAAGAGAAACAGTTACATCAACATAAACATAACCTTAGCAACGCCTTTTCGAATTCCACCCAGGCGCTGCTTATTTTGTTAATAACGTACTCCAACAGATGATACGACGAAGTGCTGGACATGGTGGGTGAGAAGAGGAAACTTATAGGTGAGATAGGGTGTGGATGAAGTGAGTACTGAATGGGAAGGGGATGTTGAAAACGGTGTTAGAGGGGAGAATGTTGGGTAAAGGAGGGAGAAAAAGGAAGAGAATATGATTTTTTTAGATAGAATTTTTTAGATAGAATGGAAGGGAGGACTTTTTCACAAAAAAAGAGAGAAGTACACGAAGGAAGGGGAGGCTCCCAGAATGCGTCTTAATTAATCCACGGAAAGCTACTTCAATCGGTAGAATACTTAATTAAGAATATGATTCGGATGATTTTGTGACTTGCAAGATATGTGTTGATCATATTCGGCAGTTTTTCCAACTCAGAATGCATTAATTATTCAATTGAATATTTCGCGTTTACGTATGGAAAATACATGGGAGTCAGCCACATCTGGAGTGAATTGTCGTGTCTCCACCTGGCTTTAACTGTTCCTGTGCTCTGTGAATAGCGACCAGCATTCCATTGTTTAACCCCATGTGGTCCTACGGTTGGTCCAACATCGAGGCTGGTTCGACAGCCCTAGTGAGTGAGCATCAGGTTCTACATTTGGTTGAGCTTTACATGAAAAGGCGCTGCGACATTATGCAAGAGCATTGTATCAAGAGATATTGCATATTGGAAAATGTCAAATAGTAAACTCTTTATATTAGACATGCATAATATTGCAACCAGTAAATTTTTACTTTGAACAATGAAATAAGAACATTTAAAAGGTCAAAAATCAATCCGCTGTCAATTATTTATTTTTTCTAAAATTCAATTCCGACCAGACTACTTGAATTTAAAATAATCGATCGTAAAAGGTAAGATGCCAGTGTTTTTATCTCAGTGTCGAGGGGACGCAGTCGATAATTCGCAAATGTCGTAAACTTTTAGCGGGAGCACGGGCGAAAGGATCGCTGGGGAGTGAAAAATCGCGGGGTGGACGTCTCCCTGTGGATATGCAGTGAATCATGGGAAGGTGGGTGGGCGTGTTAAAGTGATGGGGAAGATGGGGCTTGCCGAACGCCAGCTGATGTCTTGACGTAACGCTTACATCGACCGAGTCGAGAATCAAATATCCTCGTAGTATTTCCTCTTGGGAAATTTTCAACAATTCTCCATTCTTACCTCACACAGGTGGTTCTGATAGTAAATCGATCTTTCTTATCGAAACCACTTAAAGGTACTCGTCTGCTTGTGCTGGGTTTTATTCATTTCCATACTGCATCATATTCCAAAAAGAGTTCTCTCTCGCGTTCACAGAGCCTGCCGCCAATCCCAGGTGTTTTCGGATGGCGTATGAATCTTCATCTACGTATTGCCTCATGGTTCACATCATGAGCTTCATTGTGTTAAGCCATATCAAAAGGTGTGATTGAAAAAAATAGGTGAAATATTTATCTTGTTTTAAAAATTTAGGGAGTTTTCCAGGCTTAATCTGATGGGATTCTAACACGTTAATAATTAAAAGCAACGGACACATTTCCACGGTTACTTTCCAAAATAAAAATTTATCACCTGAAAATAATGCAATAATTATGGTAACTGGTTGTGAAGTAAAATTAAAGTGATTGTGGAAAATCGCAAGTAACTTGCAGTCATTAAAAATGTTTAGAAGGTTATGAATAGAGAAAATATTATATTTTCCGTGGAGAAAACGAGTAATTGCACCTAGAAGTTCCTTATATTTTATCGTTCCTACAACACCTGAAATGTGCTGCTGTTCCAAAACGATATCTTAGTCTGAGTCACAATCATCGAACACTTTCTCTCAATTGTTTCATCAATTTTAGCCCGAGTCTGTGCTGGATATTACGGGGCACCCAATCCCTCATAAGTTGATTATTGCTATTTTTTTCTCTTACCCATGTATTATTGGCATTATGTTTTCTGAATTGTGTATCGAGATACGTAATCAATACCTCCACTGCACAAACGCTCAACTATCGCCCACCGAATCAAATCCGCTGATCTAGTATACCAACAATACGGAACACAAACACTCACCTCTGAAGCTTAGAGAATTGGAGGTGAGCGTTTGTGCTCCGGCTACTGCCAGCTGAGCACATTCGTATTATTGGGCTACTAGATGAGCGGATTCGATTCGGTGGGCGATAGTTCAGCGCTTGTCATGTGGAGGTATCGTGATAGATGCAAGGTGGAGGGAAGAAGCTATTTCATGATTAATGTCATCTTTTTTAGATGTCTTCCTTGTACTGTTTTTTTTAATTTTTTACGTAAATTGGAAGACACATGTTCGTACGCAGGTTTCCGCGGTGGTTACTTGAGTTCAGCATTCTTTCGGGCTGCATCCGCGTCCGTTGTCGAAGAACCACAACAGTTTCGCCAGCTCTCCTGCCAGCGTCCTCAGGTGAAGGATGAAGTGAAGCTTTTAGTCCTCTCTTATATAGTCAATTTTTGGCGCCAATTCGGTGGATTTCTTTCGACCAATCAGGGAACGTCCTCGTATTGGAAGACACATGTTGTATCTCTTTTCCTTAAGAAGATCGTAGAAGATAGTAATTTCAATGATACTTTATTTTCTTTTCAAGCAAATGTAGTATTTCCCTATCTTTTATTGCGAGAGTTGCATGAATTTCGTCGATATACATGTATATTCCCTGGATGCGGCAGAACTGAAAATTAGTGTATATAATATATGTGTAAACATTCCTAAATTACCATCTATGTTGACAAAAAAACGAAACACTCAACTTTTCAGTGGCATTGCCTTTTGCTAAAGTTTTCTCACCCATGGCATCATTCCCTTTAAAATTTATGTGGATAAGAACAAAATAAAAATCATGAATACGTATTTCCTTTGCTACCACTGCCGCTTCGCGTGTAACCCAATAATACATACAGATTTTATACGAAAATTGTAATAAATTTATACGCTTTTTTACGGTAAACCTATGTCTGTGCCCTGTCACCACCTTCATGGGTGAGTGTTGCATAAGAAGGAAAGGAAAGGAAATGACAGAATTATGCCCTCTGAGCAAAATTAATTGATGAATTGGAAAATATTTATCTTCTCCTCATTGTAATTGATGTAAAATCTATTTTATAGATGCTTCAATTTAGTGAGATGGCTCTAAGATTACGCAAATAGTAATTGTGTTCCATCTGCCAAAGTAATTAATTCTGCAATAATTAATTAATCTCGCACAAAAGTTAATTAATAACGGAGTAGTAATTAAGGTCGTAAAAATATATTTTCCCAGTGTCGTAGTGTAAAGGAGACGAAGGCTTTGGATTCATAAATGTAGATAAACGTCCCTTTAACCCTCATATGGATTTGCTGCGCCTTAGCGGCGCTCGTGGTTTTAAAAGTGGTGTAAAAATTTTCCATTCCAATGAATCATTTTGAAATTTTCAGTAGTCTATTTTTTCTGCTTTCTTCGTCTACATATAACATTTTGTTAGCGTAGTGTTGATAGTTTACATTTTATTGGCCTCTAATGGAAAAAGTTACGTCGTTGGATTTTCGGCGCCGCTGCGGCGCTCAGTATTTCCTCGTCGCTACGTCGTTGAATGCACTCTCAATGTTAATGTCAAAGCATTTATGTTTCGTATGAAATGCTATAATATATTTATAATCATATTATTTATATTTCTAAACATTATAAACAAAATGAAATTGTTAAGCAAAAGGAAAATATACCATACCAATTTTGCCTTCTATTTTAGCTAAGAATCAAAATATGTGCCTCGGTATGATGTTCATTGACAAAATTTCATCTTTTTACAAGAATTATTCATAAAAACTCATGGCTAGTCAAAGTTGTTTTTTCATGGGCCTCCGACTTAGTTTTGCTTGGGTCGAGAATTTCCTCATCGCTACGTCAGGGTCTGCACTCTCAACGCTAATGTCAAAGCAATTATGTTTCATATGAAATGCTATAATCTATTAATAATCCTATTATTTAATTTTTTTAACTTATAAACCAAGTGAAATTGTTTAGCAAAAGGAAAATATCACAATACCAATTGTGCTTTCTCTTCTAGCTAAGAATCATTATGTTTGCTTCGTTATAATGTTCATTGACAAAACTTCATCATTTCGCAAGAATTATTCATAGAAACTCATGGCTAGCCAAGTTTTCCTTGTTTTTTCCGTGGCTTCCGACTTAGTTTTGCTTGACCACCTTCTCCGCTCCGCGTCCACGTATCTGCCGTGGTGATAGTCACCTTTGGGTAAATCCTAGGGTGACTCTGTTTAGAATTACTCCAAGCAGCAATTCTAAGAAAAATTTAACACAATGCATTATCCGAATTCGTAGAATAATGCTTCCTCACCGTTTTGTGAATATTTCTCACTGAATGAGTAACCGTAACTTGCCAGGAGATTCAGAAGTTTCACCTTTCCCAATGATGAGTTTACTTTACATGGTAAAAATCGTTTCATTATGAATTGATGAAAAGACAATTTACCGTGAGGTGAATATTTGTGAACATATTTCTCGTTTCTTTGTGCACTGAAATGCACAGATATTTTATGCATTGGTGGAGTTACTAACGTAAAGGGGTGAGTGAGGAGAAGAAAGGAGAAGGAATGCCAGGAGGTTGTTTTGAGGTGAAGGGGTAGTAGTGTGTCGACTGCCAAGGATCGGGGAATACCCAGATCGTTAGGACAGGTAGGAGTAGAAAATCCTTATCGCGAAAAAGGTTGGGAGTGCAAGGAGGCAATTAGATACAAAAGCCTGCTTTTTCTTCATTCTTCCAACGCTGCATGAAGGACAGGGAACAAAAGCCTTGTCAAAACGCCCCGCGGTGGCCCTCCCTTCATTCCAAGAAGGTCCAGCTTGGTGGGTCATTAGAGTGGAGAGAAGTTCAATCAAGTTTTGTGGTAGGGGGGAAGAAGGTGGTGAATGACAAATAAGGGAGCTTAGTGGGAAGGTATGGATAGTTTCAATGTTTGGGTCAGTGAAACGCTAAGAAAGGAAACCTAAAGAAAATGTAAGGGAAGTCCTTCCAAAGTGAGGGTATTTTTGTCACCCAGAGCATTCTTTCATCAGTTTCTCACGCAGAGCTAGACGAAAGAAAAAAGACAGCTGCTCCTTCTCCACTACCACCAATAACACATACTTCTAAGAATTTTTTTTTTATTTCCCACCAATCCAGGAGTAAAACCTAATCTGATGCACTCCAACGCGAAACATTTACCCGTCCATATCTAAGGAAACCTTTCCCTTGGGCTAAACGTCCCCAGTGGGGGAATAGGGCTCCGTGGTAGGAAAAGAGTACCGACTCTTCTAGCTCCAACTCCAAAGCGGCGTTGGGTTCTTTGACTTGTCGCTTATTATCCCATATTATTTATATTTCAAACCCATAAGACTTGATTTTTTTAATTGCAGGACTTAAGCTACTAGAATATTCGTAAGATTTGTCTTAATCGCCAGAATCTTGTAAAAATCACAAAAGTAACACTCGTCTCTTCTCACTTAACCTACAGCTGTTCCATTATTAACGTTTAATAACTTATCCTTCTATATACACTGCAAAGATATAACATATGGGTGGACGCAGTGAAGCAAAATTATGTCATATGGGCATTAACGAATTTTATTCGGTCATCATTTTTAGCATTTAGATACATAAATTATAAACAATATAAACATTAAAAAGCGGAGTTTGTAGAGCTCTGCATATCAGAAAAATATTTCAAACAACAATTACACAAGAAATTAAAACTTTCACTTGAAAATAACAAACAAAGGGAACTGAAATAAAGAGCATTACGGCAAGAAATGGAAAAGAATGCAGCGTTCAAGATTTTTTGTTATAACTTAAACAATAAGGGTTTCAATCCAGCAAAATACGGTAAGAAATAAAGATAATAGATGTATTTACCATTATCAAACAGAAAATATGTGAGTTCAGGCTAACTTTGAAAGATAATAGCAAAAAATGACGCGGCGCCGCTGCGGCGCCGTAAATCCAACGACGTAAATAATTTTGTAAATCCATATGAGGGTTAAAGAAGACAGCAAGACAAAGGGATAAACTTTTCAGCGACAGTCATTCCGTTAATGGTCTAACTAAGTCCGCCAGATGTTAATTTAAGTTCACCAGCGGACGCTAAACTGTTGCGACTGAATTATTAAGAGGCATGCCAGTGACTGAGATCATTAGCACCTCATAAGGACGCTTGGGGGGGGGGGGGGTGCCGAGAGGGAAATGCCCTTAGCTATCCCTTCCTTCGTTTGCATGTACTCGGAGAGCACTCTGTGTAGCGTTGGCGGAGAGGAGGAAGGGGAGCCCCGATGTAAGCTTCCTTCAAGTGTCGCACACTGCAGCCGCCGCTTGTAATTAGCGCAATCTCCTAAGGGCGAAGTGGATTGTTCGGGAAGGTTGAGGGGAGCAGTGGTAATTGCTGGAGAGGAGTTATGAGTCCTGTATGTAACCCCCTCCGTTCCGATAGAGTGAATCTTGCGTCTTTCGATCAAAGTGGGGGAAGTAATATGTCCATTGTGAGTTAATCCTTTATTTTCCATGTTATTTGTCCCAGCTTTCCCTGGTCCAATGTACTGTGTCCTGGTATTCCTACTACCTTAACCCTTAGAGGACCAAGGGAGGGCTAAAAAATGTCCACCTTTTTATTTTTTCAATATTTTAAGTACTCATTTACCCAATAAAGGTTTATAACTTCGTTACATTGTCAAATATAGGTTTAAAAAGATAAATACATCTTGATTTATATGGAAAATTTTGTTCGTACAACGTTATGAGAGCGTAAATACGCGGTGGACACAAAGTAACCCTCCCTTGGTCCAACCTGTGACATATTTTTCGACCGAATGGATTCGTGTAATGGGACAAATATTTTTGTTTGGAATTATAATTTATAACTTAATTGGTTTAAATTAAGCATAAACGTTTATTTTAATTCAAAAATAGGCTCCATATTGCATTTATGTATTTAAAATATAGGATGTAATTACTTTGATTTTATTTTATTCTAAGAAATCAGAATTCGTAAAAATAGTTTTCAATGCATTTATCTTACATATTGATTAATTTTCTTTATAAATTTTGAACTGTATGTTTAAAATAAATACTCTCTGTTTCTATTCACTTTGCTTACTCTTATAGGCTCTGCTTGACAGAATTATAAACTGATAATTATATCGAAAAAAAACTTATGAATACCCTTCTGAAATTTTGAATATTGAACTCATTCCCTCTATAATACTTTCACAAAATCCTTTTCACTGTATTTATTTTATTCATTCATGAACAGGAAAGGGCGCAAAGAGCTCTATCCAGCCATTCATGAAGCATCTTTTACAAAATGAATTTTTGCATACCCCGGAAACACTTTGGTTACCTATCTAATCAGATTCGCAAGAATTCGAAGTATTTTACCTTCATCTCAAACTGGAATGCCATTGATGCGAAAATATGAGTGCAACAAGAACTAGCCCACTTTCTTACCGTGATATTAGTGTTTTTAAATTTATGACACACCGGCTAATTTACTCAATACCTTCACCCTCAGCTTCTGCGTGATTTGAACTCTTGCCATTCAAGATGCAATCTGTATACAATATAATACAATTTATACAATCAGCATACAATCCCAAAATTACCTGTCATACGGTGAGCATTTACGATGCATGGCATGCTGTCTGCAAAGGTTCTTGTGAAATTTTGGTCCTCATGTTGACATCTAGAGCTACTATGCGGTGGCTTTTGAGTGAAAGGGTTTATATCTTTGAAAAGTTTTCCTATCTGCTTATCTACTTGACTGAGAGTTATGTGAAATGAGAATTTGAAATTACAAGTGTCACAAAATAAATCAGTAATGAAGAATTGAGTGAAACTGTAGTCCATGTTAGTGAAATCAGTTCAAATAATGAGGTAAGGCAGGTAAAGGAAGTGAATTTTGTAGGAAAAAAGGCAGCCAGGAAGATATCGAGTACGTTGCAAAAATGGCAAGGAAAAACCTGAGTGATCCTCTTCGCGTGAGTGGGCGAACCATTCAAAATATAATGCGGAAAAGCAATGATTACTACCTGCTGGTAAGGAAAAGGATATGCGCAAGTCATTTGAAAAAATTTCAACCCTGAAATTCTTGACATGATTTTACGGCTTACAAATGAAGAAGCAGAACGAGCTCGAAGTCTAAAAATGATACGGTAGAACTAAAATCCTTCGTAGGAGTTTTGATATTGTTCAGCGCAAACGGCGAGAGAAAAGTTAGAATTGGATAATTGGTTACATAGATTTGGAAGGACCTCCTATATTGCTGCGAAGAGTTGAAACTGATTTCAGGAACTATTGCCTTATTTGATGAAAAGTCTACTCTTGGAAAGACAAAGATGAAAAGACAAAGATGAAAAGACAAAGTTGCACTTATTTTTCGGTATTCCAAATGGTCAATGCGATATCACCCAAATATTACATTTGTGAACCCGATATGTTAGTTGATGAAATGTTAGGGGAAGGTGTAGATTTATAGTATTCATGAAACAATAACCAGGGTAGTATGGGATACTTATAAGAATGTTCACCAACTGTTATGAGAGGTATGTGCTCAACATGGAAATTGTTGCCTCAGAAAATAATGAACCATCAACACGCAAAGGTTCAAACGAAATAGTGAACGCCTGGTGGTCCCAATCAAGAATTCCGGAGGAAATATGTCAATGGGTAGATACTATAATTCTGTGGAGCCAGCAAAAGAACTTTATGGATTGACTATGGTTGAAACTATGCAGAGTAACAGAAAACGTATTCCTGAACAATCGAAGGGAACAGCTAGTCAGAAGATTTTTTTTAAGTTTGTTTGAATTTACGACCCGAGATCTGGGAGTCCACCGGTGACTCTTATCATTCATCACCAAAGAGAAGCCTAAGAAAAATATCGTTTCTCCATCCATACAGCATATAGAATATATTCGTATCCGATATAAATGTCAGTAATTGTTTCAAAAATAAGTTGGACGTAAATTTGCTCTACTACAACACCAAAGGAGGAGTTGATGTTATTGATCAAATGCTATGCAAGTATTCCACCAAAAGATCTACAAGAAGTTGGCTAATCTGTCTTCTTTGCACTAATCGACATTGCTGCCCTAAATGGATTCTCTCTTTTTATACTCATTTTCCTCAGTAAAATATCAAAAAAATTAAAAGGAGACATCATTTAGGCATATTTTTTGGGCCTTGAACTTGTGTGGCCACAATACAGTATTAGTTGGAAAAGACAATAGGTTTACATAACAACATTTTATTGATGATGGAAGGGGTGGCGGATAGAAAAATACAGCCGTCTTATGTTGCTGTCAAAGTAATAGGCACAGGAAGTTTCCACGCGTGCAGCAACGCACTCACATCAAAAAGAGAAAAACCAAACAAATTATAAAAAACTATGATTATATGTACTATATGTAACAGTTATATTTGCTGTAAACATGGCATAAAAACTAACGTACACAATACAGGCAATAATGCTGCCTTATCAGAAGATTCGAGTTGATCATTCATTAGTGATTGCTAATGTTAATAATTTTATAACTTTCTCGGAATGATATGGTTATTGATAAATAAATACTACGAACAATATAGAACATAATTTTTTTAATTGGGAGACGTATTATGATTTATCATGTACTTTTAAATTAGGTAACTGAAAACGGAGTTGAAAATTTTAGGTTTATTTTAAATAATTATAAAATGGTTGTCGTGGAGTATGGTTGCTGAAAATTGACTTAAATTTGAAATACCATGCCTTATTGTTATTATAGATGCACAGTTATCGGTGATTTAGAAACTTAATTTTCAAATAAGAGCATGAAATCCGGAACCTCTGTGAAGAAGTTTTATCATAATTTCGTTTATGATCAGTTCAAAAAAATTTGAAAATTTCAATATTTCTATTGCGATATTACGACTTTCAGCTGGATAAACATCTTTTAAAATGTTTTAACAATGTAAAAACACAATTGTTGAAGATATATTCTGTTTCATGATTAGTTAAAACGAAAAAATATAAGTGGACATTTTTTGACCCTCCCTTGGGCCACGGTGTAACCGGAAAAAGGTTGGTCCTTTAAGGGTTAATCTTATCAATAAGTTAATGAAATGCCCAAAACACATTCGAACCCAATTGTAATGCTGGGAAAAATATTTATTTATTAAATAGAATGATAATTTTCAATCCAATAATGATAAACATGGCAGCAACTTATTGATCTTTAAATTTTGAAATATAAAATCATAAGTAGTTTAGATATGACATTTTAAAAAGCTAAAAATGTGCAAATATTTCTAAAGCGAATTTTTAAATTTGATGTTGCTTAGAGGCAACATTGGGTTATGACGGGATTAATGCCCATATATTTATAAGCATGTCATTCATCATTATCATGCGTGAGCAATCCTAAGATTGGTTTGACGCAGCTCCCCTATCCACTCTCTTATTTTCTAACCTTATCATACTGAATAATTTCGTCTCTTTTACGTCTATGACAAGCTATTTTATGTAACAAATTTTGGGCCATCCTTTGTCTTTCTCCACCTCATTATACGATTATCTTCATCAGGCCATCATGTCTCATGATGTAGTGAGAAATTTTCCATTTACTCACTACGATGGGTCTCGGCTCTTGGCTACTTAGCAACCAACAAGGGCGCAATTTTCTAGAAATGAATGCCAGACTCATTTCAAGTTCAGGAAGGAATGACAGCGTCTCTTTGTGGATTTTATGCCTTCATTATCACGAAGAAATAATAATTTGTTCAATTCCACTCTTGTTTTACGACCTGTTTTTTTTGCTTTTCACTGTCAAGGTAGGTAAAAATATGAGCAGCAGCCTTTATAGTACCTGGTATTGTAGACGTGACATTGGTAGGGGTAAGTTGAGAGGGAGTCCGTATTTCTTGCTTCTTCTTCTTTCCTTCCCAACTTACCCCCACCATTTTCACGTCTATCAGACCATAATGAAATGTAAAAAACTTTTGCTCCTCATAAATGTATTCCTATACGACCTAGGTTACTCCGTTGTTCGTCATATCTGGTGATTTCGTGGCGAGTCATAACCAGATGTTGACGTACCACATTGGAACCTAGGTCATACAGGAATAAATTTATGAGGAATTACAAAGTTCTTTTTCCTTTCATTATGTTAAGCGGATTCCATGAGGTCACGCCTGAAACAACGAATTCTTCGAGGCTAGTAACTATAAAAGGCTGCTGATCATATTTGGATGTACCTTGACAGGGGCGGATCCAGGATTTTTTCTCCACAACCGTCTAACTGGCAAGCGATCTCCTCATACTTGAGATTAAAAAACAAGATACAGCAATTAATTTAAGAAATATTCTATTTATTTTAATATGTAAGTTATTGATATCAAATGAAATGAAATGAATGAGGCTCCGTAATACACAAAACCAAGCGACCGTAACGATAATCGTATAAAATAATGTTGACTAATTTTCAAGAGTCTCAGGGTGCACGTGCCCTCGTGACCCCCCCCCCCCCCAATAATCCGCCTGTGTACCTTGAGAGTAGCAAGCTAAATTATCGAAACCTTGGTTAAAAAATTAACATTTGCGGAATAGACTAAATTCGGATTATTAAAACCTTGATAATGGCACAAGTTGCCGAAACCATGGTCGGTGAAAATAAAAGAGTGTGGAAACAGACAAGTGTTTATAATAAGCTGAATATCAAAGATTTCCACCGTATCACGCCGGACACTATTTTTTAGAATGGACTAAACCAATAACTTCTTCATCAGATTCAATGGAAGCTGTTGACCACTACCTGAACTGCAGTGTCTATTATTGATCCAGGGAAACGAAATACTCATTTTTTCAGCAGCAATCCTTGTGCAGGGATGCCGACTTACAAAAAAATATTGTGGGGTGGGGGCAAACCGGGGATCTTGCCCATGGAAATATTATTGTAGTGAGTTTTAAGTTTTTTAAGCATTTTAGAAGAGTCGCATGATCGAAATTAGAACCCTGATAACTTGAATCTCGATTTCAGGACACTCAGGGGAAAATCGACAAGCCTGACACATTTTTTCCTCACAACCGTAACGAATTTTTGAGGGGGCTCGGGCCTCCTCAGGCCCCACGGAGTCGGTGCCACTGCCCTCCCGACTCATTTGCTCCATCAAAACTCTTTGTCTTCAGTACATCCCATCTAGGAGTTTCCTGTCTTCGCCCACCAATTTCTATATCTTGGCTGTTGGATTAAATCATTTGAGGATTTGGTAATTTCTATAATAAGTTATAGTTACCTATCCTGTATAAAATGAAATTTACATAGAATTATTTTTTATTGAAATTTTGCATGGAATCATGGAGTCGACGCCACTGTCATTGTGCCAAAATTTTCATAAGAAAGATAAGAACAATATAAAAAACATGAATAAGTATTTCCTTCCATGTCACTGCCGCTTCTCGTGCATCCAAATAAGGTGTGTATGTATGATTTAGTTCTAACTATTGACTACTATTACAACTGCAGTATCCATTAGATATTCAAATATTCTCAATCCGGCGACCTCTGACTGTGTGTATATAGAGAAACATCACTATCGTAGATCACGCTAACAATTCATTTGTCTCCCTCTCTCTTTTTCGACCTCATCAGGACAATGAATCCATTATTAACGGCTCTATACACCTTTTATCGTATTTGCCTGCCTAACCAATGTTTTTTTCAACGGACGGAGATTGTGTTCGAAAGGTAAACTTCCTCCATCATGCTGCGTTCAGTTTTTATTCATGGTTTTTAGTACGCTTTGCGGGGTACAGGCGAGAGATTGGGAATTGAAAGGATCCGATTAGCGCCACTTGCCCGTTTATGGGATATCCCATTTCGGCATTTCCCATTCATTTTCGCCTGACTATGTCCGTTCCACCTGATCACACACCTACCTATCACTCGCACGCATACCCTTCGTTCCCATAATACATTCGGGATGAAGTTAAAGTGGTGCGTTTATAGCGTGATGGGCAGGTTATTAGATTGCCATAGCTTGCTTTTATATGTGTGTGTGTGTGTGAGCTGGATCGGCCTCTTTCTACGTCGAGTGGGCGTGTCTGGGGTTTTCGGACGAGGTAAAGAGGAGAGACATGGGTTTGACGAGGATTTCCCGTGGGTGGGATATATTTGGGATGGTGTTCGGGCCGCGGGTGGGAAATTTCTGGTGGAATGGTCGAGAGATGGAGAGAGCGTAGGAGAGAGTTGATGCGAAGAGCTCTTGATTTGAAACCCTAAACTGGTTAATAGGGCCAAATTGCGTTGAAATAGGTTCCACTTCAAAAGGGAGTGAATGTCACGTCCCTTAAAATTTCAAAACATATCTGCACTTCCCATAATACTTAACCGATCGTCTTTAAAAAAAACTTAAAGCATAATATTTTGGAAACCGATTTGAAAATCTGATTGATCGTCGAATTTTGTGTAGCATTTGAGATATTTACTCAATAAGATTGACTGAAAACAATATACGTTACCTGAGGGAAAATGGCTACAGTTTCTATTAAGTCTAGTGGAATAGGTTGAAAAGTACGTTCATTTCAAAATATACCTCCTGCTTAATTTCAGCATTTGTAACTTTAACGGATGTACATTTTTATTGCGGTTCGAAATAAGCATTTTTAACCTCCAATTTAAAAGACAGTTTTTCAATCACACATCCGTAGCGTAACTTCCATGATACGATAGGTTATCATTGTTAAATTTTACATTCTAATTGCTCTACATCGGAATAGAACAGGATTCTGTTGCTAAAGTTAGGGGGAAAATATTTCCATTCATTAGGGATCTTGTATTTCAATAAAGCTAACACTTTCTTTATTCAGGCAACCACTAAAATTTGTTTAGTTTTCTCATGCGAGTGCTTTTAAAAGAGTACCTCTTTCTGACCAACGCGTGTGCTCAAGTCCCTTGAGAAATGAAAAAGGAAAAATTATTTTCCATCCCTTTTTCCATTTCTATTTCCTCGAGGGATTTTTTTTACTCCAGAGCAATCTGGATTTTGCTTTAGTTAGGAACGAAATGACATCATTCAACTGTTGAGTGAGAAAAAATTCAAAGCTCGCGGAAATCCCTATCAGAAATTTTTTTCCTCTTCTTCAATTTAGTATAGATTTTGGAAATAAAGGTCGATAATGAAGTAGTTTGATTCAAATGTTGAAAAAAAGTAGTTTTTACTCAGTCTTTGAATAGTATTTAACCCATTGCCCATAACTACCGCATTGAAAACCTTAACGATAGATCGTTACTGTATTTCTATTGTTATCAGTTAGAGTATTTGCGTGCATCTGTCGAGGATTTTCCTTCTTGGACAGGATCCCGTCATACCTACTCCGTGGTTGGGAGCGATTGGATCAAGGTTAGCTTATCGAAGTGCTTCATGCGTGATGACTTGGCTCCTCCTCTTGAACTTCCGCAGTGATCGGCTTAGGTGGCTCGAGAACTCAATGATTGATGTGCAGATGACCATGTTTGTCAGAGGGTTGTATTCTCGGGCTCACGGGTTCTATATTTACCTCGAGCGCGCCAATAGCGGCATGGTGAGAGAGGGGGAGCAAGCGACCAGCGCAATAAGGTGAACGTTGGTCCACGTAATGAGTATTTTCCTAGTATTGAATGTGTCACTTACCGATGCATGCATATAGTCAGACGAATTGGAGCCAAGCTATTTATACCAAGAATAAAAGTAATACTAGCTATGATGAATATCATTTACGAAGGGAGCGATGTGTTACGACGCCTAAACCAAACCTAACATTATTTAAAACGTCCTTTGTTTGCTTAGGACCTAAAGTACTTAATGATATACCAGAGTATTTAAAATCGTCAGAAAATAAAAGGAAATAATTAAATCTGTTCAATGAATGGATACTGTTGAGAAATAAAATTAATGCGTTGCATTAATTTGTTACTCAAATTATCTTATATCATAAATTGTAACTAATCATGTGTTTAAGTGACATAGCATGAGGTATTCTAAAAAAGAAAAAGTATTATTTTTCTTAAAACATGGCATAAACGAAATGGTTTTTATTTGTGTACACATATATATATATATAGGTTCGGAAAATTTCAATCATTGCACAATAACACCAGCAATGGCATTTCATAATTTACGGAAAGCAGTCTCAACACAAATTCTTGTACTTTTGAGGCTGTCTAAAGCTTCAAGATATTTTTTTCTTGAAAATGTAAATAGTGAAACAGTAAGTAAACGGTATTATTGATTAATTTTGAAAAAATCATTTAGATTCAAGATGTATTGGAGAAATATAGCTGAGTGAAGCAACTGATTGTTTTCCTGATTGGATGTCCCAGGCTCCAATTCTGGTTAAGTATAAATTTTTTTCTGGTTGGCAATACTCTGTGTGTAAACATCTTAATTTTTACGTACGATTAGCTTGAACGCAAAACGAATTCAAACTGGCCCAGTGTGTCCAAAATTCAAAGCGCTAATAAAAGCATTGAAAATTTCCTTTTTTATTTATAGTGGGCTTTTCTTGCTATGTGTCATAAGGATTTCTATTTTATTTGAAGTTCAGGATGATGAATTTGAGTTTTATCTTATTAAGCATGTATAGGTGAAGGTCCTAACCTAAAGGACGGTGTGTTGGGTCATTTTGAATTTGCAATATTTTACGTTCATTAATCATTTTGATTGCCATGTACCCAAGCATTTTAAATTAATTATTGCCAGATTTTTGGCGAATTAATTTTCGTACTTATGCCCTGTTTTCGAGGATTCCTTTCTAACATTATTATTAAGGTTTTATACCGGCAAGCATAGGCTTACATGGAGAGTTTGGCGAATCACTCTTATTCCTAAATTAGAATTCCTTTCATCATTTTTATAGACGATTACTTTCTTCTATTTTATCCATAGATCATATTATCTCCTCTCCAATTACCATACATTTTTCTCCCATAAACAGCATTTTAAATCCCTGTTATGCTTAGTTAAATATCCATCCAAGTCCTTTGCCTCCTCTGTAAATCCTCTCAAAGTTTCTTCTCCTTGCCCACCATGTGTAGAACTTCGTCGTACATCTTTCTCTCCTTCACTTTCTCTATTCTCCTTAACAACCACATTTCGAGCATGCAGTCTTCTCACTTTATAGCTGTACGATAATTGCGTGAAAACTTCAGTCGCTTTATGAAGCATTGATTGGTGTCTAAGATTTTTGCCACATGTTCATTTCTCCGGCCCTCGTGATCCCTCTACAGCGCCAGAATCCTTATTTAGAGCTAATAGCGGGATTATTTCCGTGGCAAGCCTTTCTCTCTTACCAGAGGTGAAACCGTAGATCAGAGCGATTGTGCGTAGTTTCCTCCATTACGTGAGGTTAGAGGATTCAATGATACTCGTCAGGGACTTGGAGCGTAAGAATTTTTCGCTTCATCCGTCATTTCTTGTGAAAAATTAAAAGAAGTGTGGTTTTGAAGTGTCACCGCTTGAATCGGCGCTGCGGTGTAAGCTGATCTTTGATCGTCAGTCACCTCGGGAAAGAATGAACAGCGGAGGCCACTTTCTTTTGGCAGGAGGTCTTTATCTGATGAAGAAGTACGCTCCTTGGAGTCCTCTCAATCTCATTTTGAAGTGCCCTTCTTGGATATTAAAAAATATTCCACCATTGTCCCTTTGGAGCCTAAAGAGGCGTCGTTTTTGTTGAAATAGTATTCCAAAGAACTGCAAAAAGGTATATTTTGGATAAAAATCGCTTAGCTGTGCGCTGTTTTGTTGAGCGTAGTTATTTTCAAAATTTGAAAGTATATTTATATAAAAGTATAGATATTAAATGGAGGAATTAAGTAAATGTTAATATAAAGTTGTTATCGAAAAGTTAACGTACATTCGTCGACGCAAGTGATATATTTCATTGTTGCCTTTCATATTATTTATCATAATGTATGTTTTAACTTGGAATTAAAATTTTTTCGGAAAACCAGCAACTAGCTAGGTGCAGTGGCTGCGTTGAAGTTCTGTCACCAAACACCTCCAATCTCAATATTGTTGTCTGCTAGCCGTTTGTAAAATCTATTTTTCAGATAGTTATAACAATTATTAACCTCTATTCACTGACGAACGAAATTTCTCATACTCTTTCATTAAGAGAGTATATGAATTAATTCAGAAACTCTTGAGTTCAACAAGTATGAAACGCTTTATGTAAATAAAGATTTCTAAAAACCCTTTAACTGCAGTTTATCAAATACCTAATATCGCTGTAGCTGCTTAAATTACTATTATTTAAAACGTGGAGTAGAAAACGGATATTCATCCAAATAAATATACTTAGCAGATAAACCTTACGTTTATGAAATATGACAATAAGAATCATATAAGTTAGTTTCAATCTTGTTTTAGGGTAATTATCATTTAGGGAGAAGTATTTATTCTCTGTATCCATTATAGAAGCAAGACCGCAAGCCCAGTTTGATATCATAGCAAATTTTTCTGCACCACGAATAATTTCCTCTCGCTAGAAATGCATCTCATTCAAATTTTGCGTGTCGTTATGTATCGATACCTAGCGAGCAAGATCTCACTTATTCTATTTCCACGTCTTATTTTTTAGTTGATTAAAAAAAAAAATTCGATCTCCTATCACAATAATGAAATGAAAAGAACGCTATTTGAAAGCTTAGTGAACCACGCAATAAATAATAATTTTAGCTACGGTGAAGTGACTTTGCAATCAGCACGTCAAATATATCTCAGTTTCTTAATAACGTACGTTTTCCAAGCTCCAATTTAACGGATTTCTGGGTTGGTATAAGATTCTTCCCCGACATTGGTTTTCAAATCTTGAAAAATCTTTCCGGACTTTCCCAATTTCTGCTCTCTGGCCTCTTTGAGGGTCGCTTCCACTTAGCATTATATACTTTCCTTACCCACACCCCTAGCTTCCACTCCCAACACTGTCTTCTATATCCTAGGTTTCTACACTTTTTAGCTCGTTCAAAGTGAAGTCCAATCTAGAAACGTGAAGGTAAAATTGCATGTTTTTTATAACGAGAGGTATTTGAGTCGTCGTTTTGCCCGAACGTCTTCGCCTGAGGAAAGGAATTGATTGGTGAGGAGATCGTTAATTTACTGAAAGGAGATTTTTTCACTCCCCTACCCGCGAAATCTCTCTGGATTTATTTTGAAATTATTCTAAAAAAGGTTTTCCATGCGAGTTATATGCGTGAGAATAATGGGCTCGTTACTCAACCAACTTTGTATTAGTCAGCGGATCTGAAAGGATTTGAAATAATTAAAATACCAGTTTTTACCGTATTCTGTTTGGTATTTTATGAGGTTGAGTCATCGAATATCAGAAAAGTCATGAGTGCATCTCAGCCGTTCCCTTCCTCTTATGAAGTATCATACCTAAATTTGGGATATCTTTCGCCATTTTATCCTTTTATTCTATTTGCTCGTTTATATGCAAAGGAATTATTTCTTTTTCAATTATCTAGTCACCTATTCATATGCATGATTCATATTTTAATGTGAAATTGGAATGAGGTATCCTTACCCCATGCTCAATTTCCAGAATGTCTATCTGATTTTTACCATTTATGGTCCATACTGTATAATTAAGGTTCGAAGTAGTTTTATCCTACTTGACCACTGTTTTTCCTGCATTTAAAAAAATTGAATTATATTTATTGGAAACTTCCCATCTATTGGTTAAAGCCTTGTTGAAATTCTTTTTTATTTATAATATACGATTCAGGAATATTGGACGGGTTTAAATTCCTAGTGTATCTACTTTTAATAATGCCTTACGTTTTACAATGCATTAAAGTTGCGCCTTAATGCACAGTTTAAGAATTTTTGAGAAACATGAATGGGCAGCAAAATAATTAATTTTACTGTTCATTGCGATATTGTTCTCAACGGCTTTTTACTATTGTAGACTAATATCATTTTTCATTTCGAATAGCTGCGGTGATTTTTACAATATGCAAAAGTTCATCGTGAAAACTTATAAGGTGAAAAATGGCCGTAATGATTTATATTTTTTCAGAAGTATTTCTTTAAAATTACTGGTAAGCAATTAGGTTTTACTAGTAGGAAGTATGTTCGCAGCTGCACAATCCAAAACTAATACATTTTCGCGCATGCTATTAAAAACTGTATTTCCATCATAGACGCCATTAATTATGAGCATAAAAAGGAAAATTAATGTGTAGATAATGCTGAAAATTTGATCCTTACTCTTTAAATTGAATTTTTTCCAGGTAATTGAGCATATTGTAGTATATCTCCATGGAGCTAAACAAATGTTGCTTCATTTTGAGAATTGATGAGCTAATTGCGCAAAAATGCGTTTAGTGCTTACTTTTTTATGCTATGGTAAAATAAACATGATATCAGTTTATTTTTGTCAAAATGACGTCATATTATACCGCTTACAATAATTAGTTTTGGACTAAGACTAGTGCTACCATAAGGGTACGTATAAAATTACATTAAAATTAAAAGGGGATTAATAAATGAAATACCCGGCAAATATAGCATTTTATGGCAATCTGTCAAAGTGCGGTTAGAAGATAACATTAAAAATATGCATAAATGAAAATGATAAATATATGAGACACGGTCTCCTGCGTTACTTTTTGCAACTGCTTCATAATAAAATAAAAATACTTTGTTGTAATCCACACTTTATTTTAAATAGTACGACCCGGGTTTCTGCATATAGATCATGCTATCATCAGGTGATGATAGCATGATAAGCAGAAACTCTGGTCGTACTATTTTAAATAAAGTGTGAAATTTATAAATACATCGTAAATCATCTACATTATTTACTCTGCACGAGCTTCTCCAGTTGTCAGTGGAATTTCGATATTTTCTTTCGCTTGTCAGGAAAGGATAAAATACGGCGCGCTATCTCGTATTCCGCCTCACGCCTTTGTATATTTCGCCATTCGAAGCGAGGAATTCTTCAGTGAAATCCTCGAAAAGATGAATCGCGTTGTGTGAAGAGACTAATTTCTCTCCTCTGGATAAATAATTATTCAACGAGATTTTCCTCTCCTCTATACCTTCTAATGGAAATGAGCTGTGTGGATACCCTTTGAATTAAAGCCAGGAGGGAGGAAAAAGCGACAATGAAGGCTCCTGAGGGACGAGGAAGAAGCTGGAAAAGATAGCGGGACTCTGAATGGAACCTTGTGGAATTCATATTGTGAATATAATTTTGCGCGGCAAAAGACGCGAATTCTCAAACAGCCACAGATTTATCGCCCTGAATCGATTTTACGCCCGTTAGTATATCTCTTGCATCTCTTCAAATATTAGAAAGCATCGAATACGGTTGGTGATAAACATTTGTAAAACCAAATGATATTTATTGAAATGCACAACTATTATTCGTCTCAACCATTACTAGTTGGAAAATATTAACTTTAATAAAAGTATTCTTTTCTCGGACTTTATTAATTTTTTTCCATTTGAATGAAATTTAAATAATAAATAAACCACAAAAAAGCATCGAAAGAACGAGCAACTTTTAGCATTTCGAATCACCTCTATAAAATGCGTTACTGAAAATCCTGATGATTTCATCTCTAAAATTCTCTGCATTTGCGGCAGAACTGCAAAAATTTCTCTCAGATAACTCATTCTAATAATTTATTCCTCATGACAGGAAGAGTTGCTTCAAAGAATCCATTTTCTGCTGCTAGTATTAGTTTTTTCTTCGCTACAGTTTATCTCTTGTAGCTAGGGCGTGTCTGCCTGGTTTTATACATTTCATCTCAGATCGTTGCGTAATAATTTAATCATGTCTTATGAGTAAATTATTACGTAAGCATAACCTATTAATGAAAGATATCCCTCATTCTCAAGCACTTACACTATTGGCAGAATGATACCATTGAGTTAGCTTTGTTTTCCAATTTTTCGTTACCCAGTAAAATATGCCCTGAATTACATCATTATCTTATTAACACTGTTATGCTGGGAAAAATTCGTTTTTTCGTACTTTAGCAAAAAGACATTTTATTGCACTTTGCTGTTTAGCATACTGACCAATTTCAGTTATTGTAAAGCTGTCAAATATTTCACCAAATTTACCCTAGATTTTATTGTGATGTTAACCGAATATGACTAAAATTAGTATATTTTCATGATCTCGCACTCCATAAAGGTTATCGTATTTCATCCGTTGTGCCAGTGTAAATTAGGAAATAGAAAAATATTAAGGTGTTACCATTTTTTCCTGTGTTATATTTACGTTGCTTTATGTTCACTTTCTTGCAGAGATAGATGGTACCAATGTTTGTTGCAGCTACTGAATTATATAAATGACGTGCTAACCTCAATTATTATGAAATCGAATGGTATTACCTACTTTCCACGTAAATTGGCCTCCTTTTAACCGGTAAATTCTCCTCGACATAGGTAAAGGTATTTTTATGGCACGGTCCTTCATTATTTCGATGGAATTTCATAGCGGAAATTTATCGGAAAAAATATAGCTATAGTCTTTGCTGGTCCGCGAAGAATCAAACTTTGTAATTCCAGCATTACTTTCATCATAAAAACATTACTGCAGGTCGTTATCGCCTTTTCAATATGTTACTCACTTTGGTCATTACTTTTTGATAATTTATGTGTAAGGATCCCGCTGAATGAGAGGCATATCACCTTAAGCTCATACTTTGTTTACATTCTCTTGTTTGCCTGCCCACTGAAGCGAAGCTAAGCCATTAAAAATTACAATTACCTACTGTTGCTTAACAAAGAATATTCTGATAGTAATTCATGAAGAGTGGATTTTTTTCTTCAAACAAAAGTATTTTTTCTAGAAAAGAATTTAAAACCACTTCTTGTGTTTAATATAAAATTGTGAATGGCTCTATGCAAAGCTTCACATTCTATCAAAGTTTTCCTTCGGTATGTGGAATTTTTTGGCGGGTATCATTCCATAAAACTTAAATAGTTCATAATATGGCAGTTAACTGCTTTTTGAGAAGCTCCCTATTACTCCAGGTTTCCATAGACGTTTGTTTTTCACTGGTGAGAGGATCTCTTGAGATTAGATTGAATAAGCCATATAATCCGTCGATATCACCATCGGTGGAGGAGATTCTTCGCAGAAGATGGAAACCTTATATGAAACTAAGCTTAGCGAAAACTTACTGTACGTTTTGCTGAAAATTAATTTCTCTTAGGATTCAACCTGGGGTTTTGTTTGGATACGTAAGGGCATACTTCTTGCTTTACTAAGCCATAGTGTGTGAATGTCACAGTTAAAGGGCTCTAGGGGCCATTTTGCTTCTCATTTGAAATCTCCCTGAAATGTGGATAAGAGAGTCTAAGGTGTACCCGGGGTGCGTGGTAGGTTGATTGCTGATCGAGGGGTCTCGGGTTCAAATCCATTGTGAAGCCGTCGGACTGAATATGTGAAATTCACACGCTTGTGACTCAGCTCGAGGTGAGCTCTACCCTATTTCAAACCAACATTCGGGATGAATCACTGAGTGAGGTATGAAGGTGTACTCCTTCCCGGGTTAAGTCACTGCCAGTAGCGTAACCAGGAATTTGAAATGGAGAGAGGGGGTTTACCCGAGATTTCGGGTGTCTTCCAGGGTATATGAAAAATACTTCTTGGAAAATGGGGATCCGGGAAAATTTTGGTATTTTTGACATTGAAAACGTGATTTTTATGACTCAAAAAAAGTAATTTTGTACAAGTATTTATTAAAATAAAGTAATAGAGGCTCAATGGGAGGTTGTAACTAAAAAAAACCGTGGCTATGCCTTTGGGCTCTGCTTGTACATTACACAGCCTTACACTACAATTACATGCAGCAAGCTTATTTCACCTGTTGAAAAGCGAAAAATATACCTCAGTAGGAAGTCAACATTTTTAAATATACCTCAGCATATTCTTACTCAATATTAGCGGGGAAGTTAACTATTTTATAGTTGCCGAGATAAAAATCCACTGGAAATGGGCTGTTAGTAATAAAACCTCAGTTTATTTGCATCCTTGTGGTTTCAATTTCATTTACCCGAGATGTTCTTGGAAATAAATGGTAGCAGCAAGCATTTTCGTTAAGGATATTCTCATAATAATCCACAAAGAAGCGTAATCCTGTGGCGAAAAAAATGCATGAAAATGTTTTACTTGCTCAGAAATTAGAATTGTGTATAAAATAGTTGACTTGTATATGCCTTTCTTCTCTTACCTTCAAATTATGATGACCAGAGAGAAAACATATTTTTGAGTTGAATTGTTTATGCGCAATTCATCTTTTTCTTCGAAACAGTTGCAATCGTAGCTTATAATAGAAAAATATACATCATTTTCGAAATAAATAATAGGTACATTTAATATAAAAATATAAATCACTTTCGAAATAAATAAGAGGTACATTTAATGAATTTGAAGGGAAACGATCAAAATTAATCCAATGGCATTAGTTACATAATTTCACGGAGAGCCAATAAAACTTTTCAAACTTTTGTATTTAGAATGCATTAAATGGCAATTAATTTTAAAAGATAGGCTATAGGGATATTTATTTCCCTTTCCCCAGCTATCGTATGAGAGTAAGATAGCTTTGAAAATAGAGTAGTGGTCGCATACTTGGAGAACAAAATCGTAATACGGAAAGCGTTACCGTATAGCAAGCTCGCATCGGCATCCGCAAGCCTCCGCTTACCTCGTTAAAGTTTCGCCCCCATCCCCAGTCGGCTGCCGCGGCATTAACCACCGGCAGCTATCCGCGCCAATCTAACGTGCCCCTCCTTTTCCAAACATTCCGCACCCCGCCCTCTCCTCCTCCCAAAGAGTACTAAATTTTCAATATTGGCCGGAATTTCCACGCCGCCAGGTATCTTTCTCCCGCCTCACTCCCCTTAGTGGGCAGAACTTGCAACCACCCCACCAATACAACCACCTAGCTAACCTTTAAAGTCCGTCCTTCCCCCCAACGCACAGCAGTCACCCGCAGACCCCCCACTGCTACCTTCCGCCGCGGCGCTAATTTCATTAAATTCCGCCTCCCCTTCCAACCAGCCACCAACGCCTCCAACTCATCTGCATTTCCATTTCTTACTCCAACGCCTTCTCCTCCTCTCCCTCCTCTACTTTGCTTTCCGTGCTCATTCGCCTCTTCCACCCTCACGAATCACCTATACATAAATGGTGTTAGAAAATATAGATACGTACGTCGATTTCTTTTTCTTGACCTCAATTATTTAATGATGAATAGCGTCTCGGAGTATAGGTCCCACATCTATACTCCGCGGCGTTTTTCATCTGAAAATGTTGAGCCACGAATCACCTGTATAAATGGTATTAAAAATTATCACGTTTATTACGAATTACCTTTCTAAACCATGTTAGAAAATATAGTCACGATTCGTCTTTGTAAATGGTATTAAAAATATAGTCACGAATCTCCTATATAAATGATGTTAAAAAATATGGATTCACGAGTCACCTCTATAATTATTGGTAGAAAATATAGATTCCCTTTATTTCCTGAAAAGAGATACTTTTTTGCGAACAGGAAAGATCTGAAAAATTTGATCTGATGGCCGAGAATCGTCAAGTTTTAGTAAATTTTCCTGATCTTGGTATTTATTTATTTTCTCAGCCGTTGCAATTATTGAGATACATAGAATTATAAAAGAAAAACAGCAATGTAAACTTGGAATTACCTCTTTGCTAAAAGGTATTTAATCTAGGTGCTTTTATTTCTAAAACCCGTTCGTTAGAAAAAAAGAACTATACACTTCTTTAGGTAACTCGGTCCCTTTTTTTTACCTCCCACAAATGAGGCCATAAAATTTCCGAGATAAACCAGACTTTTAGCCACAACAATTTTCAATCGGAGAAAAATAATTGAATTTATTAAATGCATCCATTTTTTCGTATTTTTATATTTGTTTAGTTTTTGAGAAATGTCGAATAATGTACAAATCAGAAGAAATATGGAATAATACGTAACGTGAGCGCAGCAGTCAAAATTTCATATCACACCTTAAGTAATGTTTATGCCTTTCAGGTAAGATGTTATAAACTCTTGAAATCCACCAGGTGTTTTAGGCATAACCGTTTTTTTATCGAAAAGGGTAAGGCATTAATTTTTACATTCCGTTTAAGTTTAAGGAATATATCTTTTCGTTTTCATTTGTGTACTTTCTTAGTTGTATCAATGCTGAAGAATGAGGAACTGTAAACAAAAGACTAGGATAAAAAATTCTAGTCACCTCCCCAAAAGATATCCGTATATCTAAATGCTTTTATTTCCACTAGCTTTAATCTTACAGAGTAAGTTTAAATATTTTGTCACGTATCTCACTCCACTTATTTTTATCTGGCTACAGGAGGGGTTTTACGTGGAATCCCTGTACTTGTTCCTAAATTTATTTTTTCCGGTATTATTCCTTTCCTCTATGTTAAATCGAAAAACACTTTGTAGATTATACGTTGATAACTCTAATCTTAACATTTTTCATCGCTGTGCGACATCGTCAATACGTCATCGTCAAGTGCAAATACAGGAAACGCACGACCTTACCATGGCATGACTGACTCAGTGTATTTTGGTTTTCCTGTATTTGTACCTGACAGCGACGCAACTGGTCGAAACGAGATAAAAGTTATCTTTGTGAAAATTTCAGTTTTTTTCGATTATATTTACCTATAAAATTTGAATATTAGCATTTATTTTCCTTGTTTCTTATCGCTCTGAACCTATAAAACTCCGTACTTTTGTTAATTTCCATTTCATGACTTACTCCAATACCCCCTCCTCCTTTATACCTCCTTTTCCCCCCTCCATTGCTTTTCAAACTCATCCCCCTCCTTCGCTGTCACGTATTCAATTTCACTCCGGGGCGAGAAAACAACTCCTCACGCAATCTTTTTTTTTCACATTTATACCCCTTCCGACGTTTTATCTCTCGATCCCTCTCTTTTCCATCCCTCTCAACGAACCCCTTTCACAACCCTGGCATTCATGAAGCTTGAATTAGATTTTCTTTGAGCATTAAAAATTAAATGAATTCTATGTTGTAGAAAAAAGGAGATAACTTGAATAATTACCTTAGGTTTGAATACAACTGCTAAAAAAATATTAACATCCGTTAATGCAAAACATCTTAAGGAGATAAGTTAATGAAAAAAATAACTTCGGCATTTTCTCACATTCGTTGTACATATTTTAGCGCGGTGTGCTTTATCGCATACCGAGATTAAAAAATAATAAAAGACAAATTGAGTTTCGGGAAAAAATAAAAGGGTTGTATCTTTAGAGATTAATTTAGAAATCATTTATCAGGGATAATAAACTTATTTTTCACAGAAAATATGGATAATATGAATCCCGGCTCTTCCAAACATTTTGAAATGTTGAAATTGCTTAACCTGGAGTATCCCACGGAGGTGGTACGAACAATCAATTGATTTCCTCTAAATTTATGAAGCTATGAAGACCTCTTCACATGCATCTAGCCATAAAATGAAGGGGAAGAACAATACGGTTGCTTGGGGAGAAAATATTCTGAAATTCATGTAGCCACTTCTACAAAGTTTCCAGGATGATGATCACCGCAGGGCAAATATATTGGTTCATCACAACCGAGGAATTTGATTTTAGGCATATTAATAGAAACATTGAAGGAAATTGGATATTTACCTTTCTACCGTGCAGTGCAGACTTGAAAGTGCTTTTACTTTTGCCCTTTTTTCGGGTGTGTTTATCCTATCATCGAAAAAAAATTAAAAATAACGCCGGGAAAATATGTCTCTGCGTGTTTTGTGCTTTTGTTTACTCAGTGATTTTTTGCTGCCATGGACGTAATAAAAACGATCCATCAAACGGAGCCCGCCTTTTCAGAGAGCTTCATCACCATCATCACCGGTTAACAATCCTAAGATTGGTTTGACGCAGCTCTCCACTTAGTTCAATTAGTTAATCTTTTCACACCTAAGTATTTCTTCTCATCCGCCTACTTCTTTGCCTGTTCCATATATTTTGTTCGAGGTCTTCCTTTTCCTTTCTTGCCATCCACTCGTCCCTTGACGATTGTTTTCATCAGGCCATCATGTCTCAAGACGTGGCCTATAAAGTTGTTTCGTCTTCCTATTAAGGTTTTAATGAGGTTTCTCTTCCCTCCCATTCTTATTAGGACTTCCTCATTACTAACTCGGTCGATCCATTTGTTTCTAATCATTCTTCTGTAGCACCAGATTTCCAGGGCCTCTGTCCTTGCTTTCTTTGCTGCTGTAATTGTCTAAGCCTCACTGCCATATAGAGATGCAAACTCCAAATTAAATTCAGATAAACTCTTCCTTCGCTTATATGTTTGAATTTTCCGTAGGTATTTTTTCTTTGATTAGAATGCTCTCTTCGCCGGGGCTATTCTGCTTATAGGTTATTTCATGCTTCACCAGTCGCTACTTATCTTGATTCCCAAATTAGAGCATTCAGATACTTTATGAATTACCAACCTCATTGACGTGCCTGTGGCTACTCACCGTGTGAATTATCTTGAATGTGGAGCGGTGGTAATTTCGGGCGGTGGTTATTCAATTTGGGGATCTGAGGGAAACGGATAGCGGAAGTCTATCGGGGGAGAGAGAATAAGAGTGAGGAATCCTTCTTCTGGAATTCCGATGAGGCAGCAAACGTCGTTTGGCAAGTTGCGGGAATAATGGCGGGCTCCGAGGGTTGATTCCGAAGCGGAAGTGGTGAAGGGAGGAGCTGATGAGTTGGGACTGATTCGATTGGCTCATTGAGCCCAACCCCCGTCACCAAGGAGGGAAGAATATATTAAGCGAGCGAAGATCGAAAGCTGCGCAATTTCATGGAATGAATTGTTATTTTTTTTCAAATAAGAAGTTATTTTATTCAAAATATATAATTCATATTTCATATATCCGTACATACGAGGCTTAGTCATAAAGTAAGGGCCGTTTGGTCACAGGAAAAAATCTACCCATATGAAACTCATGTAATTGGCACTTTTAGTTGGATATAAACCTACTTTACTGCTACACATAATCGCCGTTAATTTTTAAGCATTGTTCGTACCCCTGATCCAGATTATTTAACCCCTTTGCATAGAAGCTCGCCGCCTGGGAGTAAAACCAATTGGACTAAGCCACAGGCGCACACTGCTGTCGAGCACGAATTTCAGAATGTTTCAAGTTCAGAAAATTTATTTTTCATTTTTACTCTTTACACTATGCAATACAATGCAAATGCAATAATGTTTTCATTTTCTTATGCTATTTCCCTTCTACTCGTACGCGCTGCTCAAACATTTTAACCGTTCCATCTGCTTTCGTTTTTGCCCAATATTTCCTATGCTTATCCTCACAGTTCTTGCTCTTAATGCTTTAACAACTCGCACAAATACCATATATTCCATAAAACTGTACCATTTTAGTTTTGAAAACTTTTTTTATAGAGTTACTTCTCCCAAATTTTATAAAATTATAGCAGTGTCATTTTATCCTTCATATCGGACTGCCTAAGACTTGATTAATATCTAGAAAAAATTCCTACCATTGGTTTAAATGGACAGGTCGTAGGAAAAACTTCTCAAATATTTCAGTTAAAAGTGTATCAATTCTATAACTTTTGATGTAGATTATAGGCTTTTATTTTATTTTATTAGAATTAATTATACATGATATTTTCGTACTTGAACCAAGATTTGAAAACACATTTTCTTTTGATTAAATTATGAGATAATACTAGTGGGTGTATCTACCATCTGGGACTGATTTGATTTACGCATGCATGTGAGATCAAAATGTTTATACAATAATATGAAATACAAAAATTATGAAATTCAAACTATCCCGGTGCTTAAATTTATTATGACAGCCACATGTGAATATATAAAAGTGATTATTCATTCATGTTTATGCATGGTGAGTTTTTTCTCCATAGAAATGATGACGTTACCATTTACCTTTGATGTCTTTGTCAATCTGGTAATTATATAAGGAGACCTTGACTCGTTATTTTTTCATTGCATGGTGCACACTGTCATGAATGATTCAGTATGCGCGTGAACAAAAATGTATGGATCGGATTTCGGCCTTTGCTCGTGGGAGCTCAATCACTCTAACGCAAGGAAAAAACTTGTAATTGCTGGCATGCATCAAAAAAACAGTAAATATGGTGTCTGTTTAAACCTTGCAACTGGTGGCGAATATTGACAGCGCTCAAAAATCATGTGATAATAGAATTGGCCTTGAAATTCGATTAAATAGCGTGCGATGGGTACAAATGGTATTTTGTCTTGCCATCTACAACACACCCCAGCAAAATCTGTTTGCATGGAGAAAAATGTGATCAAGCTTTCATGTCAATGATTCTGCTCACTGGAAATAAAGCAATTTTTCGCTTTCCAAAGTTTCATCTATATCCTCCATTGGGATTTGGTTCTGTTATGCCTATTAAAATACCATCGATGGAGCTAATTTTATGAACTTCTAACCCTCGAAAAAAATGTAAATTTTTTTCATGATACTTGGGTGCGCAAAATCGTGGTTAATGATGCAGAAAATACCTAGTGTAAGGGTACATGTTAAATGTAACTATTTATAAAACTTCTTCGAGATATTTTAGAATTAAAAGAAAAATGCAAAATGAGTACATTTTTTGCTGTACCTCAAAAACTCACGGGAGTAATAAAATGCAAACAGATCACTGTTTTAAATTTTGGGCTATTTAGAAAAGAATGCTGGAATAATAGTCACATCACGATAGATTGGTAAAAATTACGCCACAATCGGTTAAAATAGCCGTTTAAATTATTAAAGTGGGAAATTTAAGAATTCATCATCATAATTTTGAGTGCCTTAATTTTGCTTTTTAACCTCCATGGATGTCCTTTGTGATGGGGAAACTTTTATGTAATGACATAGGTACCTACCAGAAATGAATCTGTTTTCGATCGCGGAGTCATAAACTTACCCGCTAAACCGATAATAATCACTTTAATATTTCTATTCACCAAGTCGTGTCTGCCTTCTCCGCTCCCTACCCTCTGTTCCTCAGCTCATTGTTCCTGTTGCCTTCTGTTCGCTCTTGCATAAATATTTACATACCTGCCGGCTTGCTTAGCCATACATAATTTTTTACTTCCAGAATTTTTTCTCCCTCTTTGTTTGCCTTGTCTTGAGTTGTTTTTTCTTTGCTTGCTAACATTTTATTGAAAGCTTCTTTCGATGTTTGCTGCCGGCTGAAATATTGAATACCTCTTATTTCCCTCTACCAATATTTGAATATTAAACATTAGCTATCGCTTTTCGTATATTCCTTCATTGCTAACATTTAAGATATCATTGAAATGAATTTTCATGTATAAATAAGATGGGATGGACGTGGTGGCACTCCCTAAGCTACTATATTTGATTTTGGGGTATCTATTACATCAGAAATACGCTTGCCCTCATATTTATTTTTCAATACATGTCACCTGCACATTTTAATATTTTACTATATTTCATGGCTGTATTTTACTCCGCATTTCTAGGAAATGTTTGATGTTTACCCGATAATCCTGACTGGCAATCGATTCTTTATTACGGCTCGCTTCGTTTCTTGTATGGATTATTAGGAAGTAAAATGATTTGATACGCAGTCAACGAAGTCCGCGGTAGCCAAACACGCAGCGCTGGGCCACGAAATTGACCTTAAATAAACGAAAATTGTTGTCAAAGTGAAAGGTTTCAAACAGATACTCATCAAAGAAGCCATTGAAATATCAAAAGAGGAGAATAACAATTTTAACAGAGACTCCAACCTTAAAACAAGTCGTACTTGGCAACCCGTAATTCGGAAACACATTCAACAACCTAATCCTCCAACATCCCGTTCCCATCCCTCCACCGCCTGACACAGATACCTAAATATATATAAATAAAAATTCCTCCCAGATGTTATTGAAGAAGCGACTAGCATCGTCGGGAAACGTTGGAGCCACCCGAAAATTGACGCGGCGGCATAGCGCAAAAGATTTTTAACTAACATTGTTTGAAAAGCATTTCATTTGCCATGTCTTTAACATTGACATATCTTTACCTTAATGAAGATAAATGAGAATTGTTTTAATGTACAATGAATAGAGCGTGAAACATTACACCCGTTCCCCTTCAAAACAAAAGAAGAGACATGCTGATTTCTGGAAGTGCTCTGATCCATGACAACGCCCATCATCACAGTGCTGGTGCATCCCAGCTGCTCCTTGGGCAATTTCAACGGGACATTTTCGATCACCCGCCGTGCAATACCGACCTAGTGCCGGCGGACTTCCATCTTTACGCTGAAATGAAGATGTGGCTAGATGGCAAGCGTTTTCAAACGGGCGATGAACTTCAGGACAAAGGCATATTATTGTTGAATATTGACTTTACTTTGGCTTGACCTCAAAATTGGTTTTAATAAAATTAATAAGTCGTTTCTTTAATAGTGCTAGTCATCCGATTATTGTTTACGTAATATACTAATGGAGCGTCGTTTGGTATGCTGTAGTTACGATCCATTTGAAAGTCGGATCTACGCTATTTTTCTTTTGATGTTGCCACTTCCTTAGAGCCAATGAGAAATTTTCTTCGGAAAATTTTAGTGCTCTATGTAGATGTGAGGGTGACTCCTCAAATAAATTTTTTAAATGCATTTAACGTATGCAAATGAAAGTAAGTATAAGCATATGATAATAAAGTGCAATTTTTATGAAAAAAATAACTTTTTGTGTATGAAAAAAAATTACTTTTTGTTTTATGATGAGCATAGAAATATGTAATAGACCATAGGCAGTTTTATAAATTAGTGCCACTCAAGTTGTCAATTCGAATTTTTAAAATTTATATCAGCAAGAAAAGAAACAAAGAACTGAAAAACTTGACCCTTCATGTCAAATCTCACTTTGTTGCCATGACTACAAACGGATAAATTGACGCCTCAACAATCGTGGAGTTCATGCTCAACCGCAGTTGTCATCAATTCAGTCCGAAACTAAAATATTGTGTTAAACTATATATAACAAACTATAACTATATTTATTAAACTATATACTAGTCAATGTCGTACGGCAAATTCAGCCATCCAACATAAGGAGTGCACCGCGTAGCAAGAGCAATTTATTTTGCCACCGCTTAACGTAGTTTGAGAGTCATAGAAAACAATGAATGGCATCAAATTTCTGATGAACCGGTCTATTATATTACCAGTTTGCTCAGAGCATGTCGCATTTCAGTTGAACGACAAAGGGTCATTTACTGCCGTGGCTTGTGCAATGGTCGCTGAGTTGTCACATTGCCTAAGACACTCTTTTCGGTGAAGTTTCGCCTTTCGCCATTCAAAGATGGTTAATTGTTTTTATAGGAACTGTAGTTTCATAGGGGACGTCTGAACAATGGAATAAAAAGAAAAGATGAATATCCCACATTTGAGCGAAGATCTATATTAAACCGAATCGAACGATTGAATTGGTGATTATTATAATTACAGTATTCTACCGAGTAAGGTAGGTTTCCATTGAGTGTATAATACGGAGCCTCCCTTTCCTTCAAGCTCTTCCTTCTCCAGTTCACCATAGGGTCTACTCCCTTTCATTCTATTCCTATTCTATTCCTTCCTCTCCTTCGTTTACCCAGCAGCCTACCCTCTAACACCATTTTCAACGTCCCCTCCCCGCTAAGTACTCCCTCCATCCATACCCTTTGTCTCCTCCGCATCTCATCTAAAAGCTGCCTCTCCTTGCCCACCATGTCTAGCATATCGTCGTTCCTCCTCCTTACCGCCCACTTCACCCTCTCCATTCTTTTCCACACCCACATATCGAAAGTCTCCAGTCTTCTCTCATCCTTCTGCCTAATTGTCCAGGATTGGTGATGAGAAAATGGAATTCTTTTTATTATTTAATAGATTTCGACGAAGGATGTAAGGCTTTCTCTGTGAATTATTCTGGCGAATAATTCTCTTGCTTCCCACCGGATTGATGTTTGCGTGATATGAATTGCGAGATCTTCCGGGGAAACTTTCCCATACATGATATACCTAAGGCCGTAAGCTTTCCCGGCGAGATAGTTTCCCGGTCAGTTTGTCAGCAGAAATTCAAATGATAAAGTAGCGCATCGCAATGTTGGCCATGGAAAACGAAATGCGAAGGAGAACCAGAGATGATTTCATTTTAGAAATGAAAAACACTTCGTTAGTTCCATAATTCATTTTTTAAAAACTACTGCTTTCGGCTGTTACTTCATTATCAAGTACTGAGGCGGAAAATTTAACGCATAGCTAGCTCATTGGCGTCTAAAAGCGGCCAGTTTAGGAACTACTTGTCTTCCAAAATTTTGCCCTCGTAATGCTCTCATACAATCGGGAATTTTAAAAGCTATTTGTCCCTTACACCGGGGAAATAATCATATCCGTGGCATTAAGAGAACGTGCAGATGATCCAGCTACTCATTCTTCCCCATACGAAGTATGTTTCGCCCACGTCTCACCTAGCATGGAGTTTACTCTCGTCGGGATATCTGTGGACACAGCGGACATATTGGGCATTGAGACTGGCGTAAAGCACGGTCGTTTCGGAGGTGTAATGGGTAAAGTATTATGCAACCAATCAGACGTTCCACGGATCAAGTCTCAATGACGGATGATTTGATGCTGCGCACTCACTGTGGACGTTTCTCTGCTCTAAAAACTTCGCACAGCCTATCACAATGTCCAGGGAATGTTTCATGGCTAACTAATTCTTACGCGCTAATTTATTTGTTGAAATTCATAGTATATAAATACCCCATCAGCATCGAGGATGAGTCTTTATGTACTTGATGGCGTAACAGCCGAACCAGGTTGTAGTTAAAAAAAATAAATTGTGGGAGTAACAAAGTGCTTTCCATTGCTATTATGTAGCCCTTCCAAAACACACTTCAAGTTTCAAAAAGCTTCATATTTCGATTTGAATTCATTGTTTCGCATTTATATTCCCGCCCAACTTCTCGCTAGTCTCTTTTGCTATTCACCTTTGCCTTCTTCTTCTTCTTCCTTCCCACCTACTCCCACTTCCAGATCGATGATCCCGTGGCCCGTGACGTCACGCATTCCTTCCCCCGCCGTTAAACCCTTGATTCCCACCCTCCAAACCTCCCCTTAAATCCAGCCACCCTTGTCCCTCTCTCTCTCCCTCGGGATTCTTCGCACGAGAGCACGGGTCCAGGGCAAGAGGGTGAGTGACGTGGGCCTCCTTTTGAAACCGCTCGGTGGGAAAGGACCAGGAGAAAACGCGGGATGAAAGCCATGGGGAAGAAAGGATTCGCAGGATACGATACCGACGAGAAACTGAAGGAAAAATATCGATTCAGAATATTGAATTTAGTTAGGGTTTTAGACGTTGTCCTCCTGTTTAAAGCTACTAATCAGAAAAGATCAGGTAAAGAAAATAGAAAGAAAGCGAGTAGTAAGAAAGGTTATGTAGGATACGATAATGATGAGAAACTGATGGACAATATCGATTCCAGATATCAAAATTAGACAAATTTTCAGGCGTTGGCCTCCTTCTTTAACTTCGCAGCCTGAAAGGACAGGGAGACAACATAGAATGAAAGCGATGAGGAAGAAAGGATTCGCAGAATACGATACCGACGAGAAAATGTAGGAAAATATCGATTCATAATATCGAATTTAGTTAGGGTTTTTGACGTGGGCCTCCTGTTTAAAATTACTGAGCAGAAAAGGTCAGATTAATAACATAGAATGAAAGCGACTGAAGGAAAAATATCGATTCAGAATATCGAATTTAGTTAGGGTTTTAGACGTTGTCCTCCTGTTTAAAGCTACTAATCAGAAAAGATCAGGTAAAGAAAATAGAAAGAAAGCGAGTAGTAAGAAAGGTTATGTAGGATACGATAATGACGAGAAACTGTTGGACAATATCGATTACGGATATTAAAATTAGACAAATCTTCAGGCGTTGGCCTCCTTTTTTAACTTCTCAGCGGGAGAGGACAGGGAGACAACATAGAATGAAACTGATGGGGAAGAAAGGCTTCGTAGGAGACGATACCGACGAGAAACTAAAGGTAAATATCGATTCAGAATATCGAATTAAGTTAGATTTTTTGGTGTTTTTATTTAAAACAACTCGGCGGGAAAGGTTAGATAAGGAAAATAATAAAGAAAGCGAGCAGTAAGAAAGGTTATGGAGGATACGATAATGACGAGAAACTGTTGGAAAATATCGATTCCGGATATCAAAATTAGACAGATCTTCAGGCGTTTCCCTACTTTTTTTTACTGGTCAGTGGGGAAGGGCAGGGATAGAACATAGAATGAAAGCTGTCGGGAAGAAAGGTTTCGCAGGATACGATACTAACGAGAAACTGTTGGAAAATGTCGATTCTGGATATCAATATTTTGTTAAAGCCCAACACTAGTAGCTGCTCATGTGGTTGCCGGTTCTTACCTCTCCAGTACGCGTGACCGTGAAGCAGCTTGAAAACTCTTATAGTGCAAGACAAGCTTTACGCTGCAGGGAGAAAAGGGTAGTAGAATGTGGTCGAGGATGACTTGTTATACGTGCCAAATAATATACATTGGACAAATGGGAAGGAAATTCAAAACGCGAGTAAAAGGACACGAAGCATGTTTTAAGAATAACAAAGCTTCATCATTGTTCGGAAAAATTTGTTTGAAGCCATTCATGTGAGTGTTTTTGAACCGGAAATTCTCCATGTGGAAAAAAGGGACACGAGCTGGATGCCCTAGAGTCCATGGAAATTTTACATGGTGATCAAGGTATTTTTCTTTATTATTATTATAGTATTATACCGATTAAGGTAGGTTTCCATAGAGTACTTAGAGGAATTCTGGGAGCCTCCCCTTCCTTCAAGCACTTCCCTCATAAATTCACAATAAGGCCTACTCCTTTTCATTCTATCTAAAAATTTCTATTATTTTCTTTCCTCTCCCTCGTTTACCAAACATTCTACCCTCTAACACTGTTTTCAAAATCCCCTTCCCGCTATATACTCGCTCCATCCATACTTTCTGTCTCTTTCGTATCTCATCTAACAGCTGCCTGTCCTCACCCACCATGTCCAGAATTTCGTCGTTCATCCTCCTCTCCATCGACTTCACCTTTTCCATTTTTCGCCTCACCCCAAATCTCGTATGCCTCGAGTCTTCTCTCGTCCTCCTTCCTAAGTGTCCACGTTTCTGCACCGTAAAGCGCTACACTCCAGATGAGACTCTTCACTAACCTTTTCTTTAAATTCTTACGACGCGAACCTCACAGAAGCTCCTTCCTGTTCATGAAAGCCTCCTTTGCTATTGAAATTCTCTTTCTGATGTCCTTACTTCTGTATCCGTTTTCCTCTTACTTACTGCCTAAAGAGTTGAGCTGCTCAAACTACTTAAGTTTTTTTAGCGATGTTCTTTTCCTTTCCCATTCCCAATTACTGAACCTCTCACCACCTGTGGTCACTATCCATCCAAGGAATATACCTACCATCCCATTTTCTGACATTGTTTGACTCAGGACAACCTCACCCTCCTTCATAGCTACCCATCCCCCCCCATTCCTCCACGGCGGTCCAGGTCCACATTATCCCCCACCTCCCATTTTGTAACATTGTGTACCTCCCATTTGGTTAATTTGTATGACTTAAGGGCCATCATACCATCCTTCCCAGCTTCTCCAGCTTGGCTAGCCTTCCACCCTTACTCACTCAATGTACATAATATAAGGTCATACTCTTCCTGTATTCTTTATTTGCTCCTAACGATGTCGCACAGTGACGAAACTGGTCATTATTAAAATAATTTATGTGAAATTTACAAGGTTTTATGATTCAAAGTGCCCGAGGATCTTTAGTGTGAGAGGCTGAAAGTTGGAGGTTTGCTGCGTGGCGGGCGGAGATAAAGGACGAAGCCAAGGAAGAAGGATTGGCAATGGTTTCGTGGGAGAGGGAAACGACGAGGGTCAGGGTGGAATTGGGAACTTAAATGAGGTAAAAGGTTCTGGGATGGCTCTCCTGTGGCGGGTGGGTCAAGGATGTTACGAGGACATGATGGGAGAAAGTTCGCTACCTACTCGAGGATAATTAGGTCCAGGTGGATAGAGGAAGGGCTTCAATGGAATTTGATCCGGTTTCTTGGTCCCTGGTGTTGTCGTTATTGGCCTTAGACTAATGTTAATAGATGTAAAATAAATAGTGGTTGGGGTAGAATCTGTTCCACGTGTTGGCAATATAGGTGGAGTATAGTTTTAGGCGGTTAACATGTTATCATTGAATCAGAGATCCCTTACTTTTTATGGATAGAACAAAGGCCTGCTAATTGTGGCCAGGGTTGGCAAGTTAAACGAAACGTAAGTCAAAACCAGTAAAATTTGAATTATTTCGTTCCAGGGAGAGGATTGTGGAAACGAAAAGAAATGGATTTAAACCCGGGGAGCTAAACTCTGGGTCAAAACGATATCGGAGTCAAAACCACTTTGGGTCGAAACTAAAATAAAACTCTGGGACGAAACGAAACGCAGATAACGTTTCGCACCAGAGGAACCACGTTCTTCACCTTCGAAGGGTTCAGTTTCTATTCACGCCTCGAGTACGAATTATGATTGAATGAAGTAGAGGTTCGGCCTACCGGCATTATATGCATGGGGCTCTCATATTTTGACCACAAAGAGGAGACCGTTGAATGCAAACTGCCCATTCGATTTTTATGCTCAATGTTTTAACCTCTCTACACGCATGTCAAACGTAATGAGTCGAAAGTATTCCGTCTTATTCCCCTCCCCTCAACTTCCGGGATCGAAACTATGAAGAGCGGAGTTTCCATTAATTTAATTTCGTTCCTGGGAAAAACTAAACTCATTGGTGACTTTAACTTCGTGCGGGAACGAAAATAAACCTAGACTTAATATTTTAGTTTCCCTCCGGGTCGAAAGGAAACATTTTTGTTTCGTTTCACTTACCAACCCTTCTTGTGGCCCATTATTTTCCAGTACTAAATAATAGTGATTTCCATGGAAGAGAGGTTTATGCATAACAATAAGGTAAAAAATCACTCCCGTCAACCCGTTTTTTCGCGACCAATTACTCACTTAAAATTCACGCTACTAACCTAAAAATGTCGGAAAATTTAGAAAACATGAGCCTGTTTCTTGAGTTTGAATATTTTAAGCCTCAGCACTTTCTTTTATTTTCGTTTGACATACAATCAAATGTTGAAATAGATGTACTCTACAGTGGTCCCCCTGATAATATCCCGATTATATGTTAAGTTTTTAACGTATAAATATTTGCGATAAATGACAAAATACGACCGTTCTGTAGGGAATGTTTTCGTAGTCTTAAATACAATACTTCAACATTTTATTTTTATAACTCAAGAATGCTTTTACTGAATTTTCAAGGCTCATGCGAAAACTGCTCCTGAGAAATTCAGCGTTATTGTTTGAAAAATAGTTTTCTTACTCTTATTTATGTAACTTTAAATTTCCTTTTCTATCTCATATTTTCTGTCTACACCAATAGCTTAACTATGAGGAGGGGATGAGGGGGTACATTCCCCCCACCCTAAAGCCTCAGAGGAATAAGAAAATATTTAAAACTATGGTCTAAATTTGACATATAATAACTGTATCTGCTTAAAGTTAAAGATGATTTATTAATATCAAGGAAGTAAGTCATTTGAGTCATTGATATGAGTATTTTTTTTCTGGAGCGGGGGGGGATCGCCCCACCCAGACTTCTCCACCCCCCACAAAGTATATTCTTAGTTACGCCACTGGTTTATATACTTAGATTTTCTTTGTGTAGCCTTGGGTTACTTTGGATGGATGTTGTTATTGTTTACAAGACGTCGGCTATAAATGCTTGGTAATTCATCGACGTCCAGATGGGCGAGTTTTGGAAGCTAATTGGCTATGATAGACTTAGGGTAGTCCTTGACGGCTTACCCTGACCTTAGCCGTGAGCTTTTCGTCCTAGCTCCAATCCCACGGGACATCCTGTCAGAATTCCTCTTTCATCTCATGTCGGGTGATTTAGTTAAGTAGAAATTTATCGGAACTTTGAAACAGACCTCGCAGGGTGTTCAGCGACCGTGAAAATCGGGAATCGTGCGTAAAGTTTTAGTCCCTGAAATTATGCATAAATTATACATGAATTTTATCTGCTACCGGGAACTTCAAAATCTTTTATTCTAAATTTATCTCACATAATCTTTTGCCTGATTATCCACCCATTTTTTGGCCTAAAGTGTTTTTTTCGTAATTTTAAGTGCAGTATCTCCGTAGCGTTTTTGCAGCCGCATTGGAATGTCGAACGAGAAAACAGAATCTAAATTTTTATCACTCTTAACTCAAATAAGATTCAAAAAGCCCGAAGGATAGAATGCCAGGTGACGTCATCGTCTACTTACGAAGCCAAAGTAGCGCCTTGACTCGAGTTGATTTGAATTTTAAATGCAATATGTGGTAACAAACCTATTCCTTGTCCTTGTAAATACATAATCATTAAATATGGAAGTAAAGAAACAATTTATAAGAACCTACATTTGGAGTATGCTCCTATACGGAAGTGAGGCATGGACAGTGACCGCCGCGGAGAAAGCAAGGATAGAGGCCTTCGAAATGTGGTGCTACAGAAGAATGATGAAAAACAAATGGATCGACCGAGTTGGTAACGAGGAAGTCCCAAGAAGAGTGGGAGAGAAGAGAAGCCTCATGAAAACCTTAACAAGAAGACGGAACAACCTTATAGGCCACATCTTGAGACATAATGGCCTGATGAAGACGATCGTCGAAGGACAAGTGGAAGGCAAGAACGGAAAAGGAAGACCTCGAACAAAATATATGGAACAAGTGAAGAAGGATGTGAAAGAGAAGAAATACGTAGGTGTGAAAAGATTAGCTGATAGGAGAACTGAGTGGAGAGCTGCGTCAAACGAATCCTAGGATTGTTGACCTGTGATGAAGATGATCATTAAATGCTAATGAAGTAATTTTGGTTATTTTGAAATTCTTACCTATCTCTGCAGTCACGTAAGACTAACCTAGAATTTGTATAATTTCCCTGGAAAACCGTAAATAATGCATTCCTTTCTCTACTTAAATTGGATGGACATCCTGCCCTGCCTTACTGTGAGGTTGTCCCCTACATAATTTATCTTTAACGATTGCTCGACCACAATCTGATTTCAGGCTTTTCTAGACTTGTTCATTAATCGAATTATTATTGAATTCTGTTCTGTTAATAGTCTTTAATTTCTTGGCATTTATTTCTACAGTGTAATTATTAATTCCTTCTTATAAGTTTTTTAGAAGAGTATTATTTGAAGCTAAATGAGTCAATCTGTGAATCTTACTTGCACTTTGTATTAACTCCTTATATTCTAACTGATTACTGTTTCACCGCGCAGCTTTCCTGTGTATTTTATTCAGTTCACGGGTTAAGTCTTTCTGCACCGTATCCCATATGCTAGCTGCATAATCAAGGTGTAGTCGGACGAATGAGAAATAGCACCTTTATTTTACTTTTTCATGTGAAAAACTTCCCACAATACGCTTGACGAATCCTAACTTTTTCAGGACTATGCCACAAGTATTCCTTATATGAGTTCCCCATGAGAGGTTCGAAGTTATCGTAACTCCTAGGTACTTCACTTCGTCTGTTGCCTTGGTTATGGTTGGACGAACTCCGCAAAAAAGTACCGCCGTATTATTGGTACCTTAGCGTGTTCATGAGGTGTAGGACACTGGAATTACTTTCTCACATAAGTCTCTATCCGATCATTCTTTCATTAGGTAGTTCAGGCCAAAAGTGTACGAAGTGACCTTTTGAATTTTGCTTTTCAATAGTTTTGCGTCACAACCCCCTGAAAGTGCGACTACCAACATTACGACGGGGTACTGCGTGCGTTGAACAACGCTGGACAATGACGCGGGCTTAATGATTTAGTCCACGAGCATGCTCTCTGTTTGTTTTGTAGGGCGGTGGCCGGCCACCTCGCCACATCCATCGAACGCCTCGCCATTTATGAAGCTCCCACGCCACCCTCGGAGGATTAATAGTTTTCTTTTTCTTCGCCAGCGATCAGTCGTTTGTTTCCCCACCAAAGTTCATTTTTCCAGCACACCGCGGCGCGTGGGCGAGCGATGGAAGAGGCATAAACATGCCAGGGAAGGAACGTTGTTACGTAGACGGTCTTTGCAGGGGGTGAAGCGTTTTAACTCTGGGGAGTGGGATAATTATAGCACTAGGGGTCTTTGGTGCTGAGGAGAGGAAGGAATTCTGTCGAGGAAATGAGGAGAGAGGAACAATACAGAAGTTTGCCTGGCATTCTATAAATATCCTCTTTGGGTTCCCCACTTATCTCGCATTAAAGTACCCTTAATATGTTGTTCGTAAAAGATCAGAGAGCTACAGGTTGCATAATACGTTCCCTATCTGTTGCATTACTCACTATTGAGTAATTAGGGAAATCATGGAGATGGAGAGGGCTAAGGTAATATTTCCTCTAAACATCTCGGTATATTCCAGAACTGCCGCATAGTTCTGAGTGATTGCTATGAAAATATATAATCCTTTGTTTGCAATGGAAATTATTATTTTTATACCCGGAAATGGATTGTATGTGTGCATACCTGTGAAAATATAAAAACAATAATCTCCCAGGAAAATATTCGAACCCGCCATATTTGGGTTGGCAAGCGAGAACGTCACCCTACCGCTCATTAGGAAGCGGTCAAGCAAATTAGAAAGTAAAGGTAGCTGATTTTCACATCCACGTATCAAAAATTAAATTTTGCCTCATATGTACATTTGCATTCCATGAGCCAATTGACTGAGCCCCAATTGCAGCTTTTCAAGGCAAGTTTATCACTGTGCTTTATTTGTAACATCTAGTATTCTTAAAACTTGGGCGCATTCTTTCGGAAGTTTTTTTCACTGTATATCATTTCTACATCTATCTACATCTATATAAAACCCCGCAAGCCACCTAAAAGGCGTGTGGCAGGGGGTGTTAGGACACCAGCCGTTTACAGCTAAAAAAAATAATTAATAATAAAATAATAATAATAAAATGATAATAAGCGGCTCTTTATATACTTGAGAAGATTATAAAAGTATTTTCCAAAAAGTCGGCCGATACAACTGCATTGACCTGGTGCAGAATCCGAAAGGAATGCTTGAAATTTATTCACTAGGAAATATCAAAATCGTTTATGGATTGATTTATTTTTAAAGTAATTAGTAACAGCTCTTCATAAATTAGGAGCTTGCTTATGCATTAGGAGTTACGCACCAAGCCTTTTCCAAGAGATGGCATGCGTTGGAATGGTAAATCAAGGAACTTGGGTTCTTCTTGGAGGACAAAGTGGTTCTATAGCATGGCAACGCTCGACCTCACGTTGCAAAACCCGTTAAAATCTACCGAAAAACGCTCAAATGAGAAGTCTTAACCTATAAGCCACATTTCCCAGACACTTTGCCATCGGATTATTACTAAATCCGTTCGATAGTTCATGGTCTGGCTGATCACCAGTTGCGCACATACAAAGACATCAAAAAATGGCTTGATTCGTGGATTTCCTCGAAAGATGAACACTTTTACCGTTATGGCATTCGAGGTGTCACAATGATGGGGAAATGCTATAGCTAGCGATGGTCAAAACTTCGAATGATTAATTTATAGCATTTTTTTGCGATAAAGTTATGTTTTCAATGAAATAACAGCGAGAACTTAGTTCCGCACCTAATACTTGAGGTTCTGATCAAAGTATTTTGGCATTTCTTTGAAGACGGTATTGTTTTATGTACTTAGTGCTCCTACGTTAAGTAGTATCGTGAAGTTTGGATATGCCGTGCACCGTCCGGAGAAGCTGCGATGAGAGATGCCGGTTTTATTCTTGGAGCTACTTGCGCGCTCTCTCTCTCTCTCTTTCCTTCACTTTGCGTGAGGTTTAGCTCGCGCACGGGTCCCGAAATTATCGAACCAAGTCGAGCAATCCCTCCCTCCCCTCTCTCTCCTCCCCCAACCCCCACTCCCCCTCTCTCCTCTTCATTCATCTCTTCCTCTTTCCCGGCTGCTGTCCCTTCCCCTATCCTCACACCCCAACCCTCCCCTCACGGTCCCCTCGCAACCATTATCCCCAGCTAACACCCGTGAGTGTGCGGCCCGTCCTTGGCACGAAGCAACCTCCCTCTTACCCCGTAAATTACCCCTTCCCTTTGCTATCTCCCTCGGTATGTAAACATGCAGTGGAACAGAGTATTATGGCTCTTTAAATGCATTTTATCATGGTCTTTTTTATTTTTATAGTAAATGCACGTGTCGGAAACCATTTTTGGAGCACTTTATGTGCATCTCCTGAATATAATAGGTTGCTTCATACATTTTCATAGAGAAAACATTGCAATAAAATGGAGTAATTGTTATTTTTTATTTTGGAGTACCACATATTACTATTTGTAAAAAATTTCAATAGGAAAAGTTTAAGCCAGTTTTAATTTGGCGAGCATAATAAAAAACATTATTCAAAGTATTCCACTGGTTAAGACAGTTTTGCACGCCACTTAAATTTGTATTTAGACGACAGATTTTGCACGGCAGTATGCCACTTAAATTTGCATTAAGCGCATCAACTTTGCTGAGCCTCAATTCCCTGTACGGCCGTATTCAGTGGCATAGACAGGAATTTCGTTCGGGAGGGGATCCAAAACCACGGGGGAAAATTTTTGAAAAACAGGGTACTGAGTGATGGTATATACGGAAATATAAGGAAAATAATTTTAACGCTTTCCATTATCGGAAAACTTCATTCGTTAAGGAAATATTTTTTTAAATTCATGATTTTTCAAAAATTTGTTTTCTTTTATGAAGGAAAATAATTGTGTTTGTGTATTTCAAGGGGGGTCCGAACCCACCCCCCAGATACGCCAATGTCTCGATTGGCTTAGTGTTCCTTCCCTTGCCCACTATATCTACACCTTGTCTTTCTTTTCGTCTTCATCCACTTCATCTCCTCCATTTTACTTCACACCCTCATCACGCCTCTAGTCTTTTTTTCATCCTCAGCGTGTGTTTCCTCACCGTTAAGCTCTACACTCCAGATCAGACTTATCACAAGCCTTTTCTTAACACTCTTGTATAAAGCTACTATCATGAGCACCATTCTATTCTTAGACGCCTCTGTTTTAAACAAATATCATAAAAAATGCATCATATAAGGTTAGTTTCCGTGCAACCGGGATTTTCAAATAAAATATGTGGGCCCTTAACATCATTAAAAAGCTGCATCATCTTCACGATTTTTTAATCTAAGAGTAAATTGTTGAATTTAGTTTTTTTCAGTCTTTCAAATGTCTCTTATACATTTTCCTCTTCGAAGTTATGAATTAAATTCGTCTTTCGGGTCTTAGTAAATGTCTAAGCATGTGTCAGGAACATGTTTCGGAAATGCATTTTTTCTGGTTTAATATTTGAATTTTTTTAAATCTTCTAGCGCAGAAATGTTAAGCCTACGTATGCGGTGTTTAACCACTATTTTGTAGCATGAAATTAACATCTTTTGGCATCCATATTTTTATAAGCTACTCTTTAAGAAAATAAGCCGTTGAAAATATATATATTTTTAGCTATATGTTTACAATTTGTTTAACCCGACCGTCTTAATAATAGTATCATGCTAACTTATTTTTATACATAGTTGAGTGATTTCACCTTTCTGTGGTATAATAATAGCTACTCGTAAACACGTATCCACTCTAGTCCGAATAACATCTCCCTCATTACTAGTCCTTAAATGCATATGCCTGTATTCATGTTGTTTACCTTTCCTCCCAAGCTTACTCAGATATACTGCACATCTATTCTACGGAGTGAACTGCCTCAATAAGCGTATGCTGCGTCTTATTAGGACGCCATTCGTTGATCTGTAACGAGAATAACGAATCTTTAACTAGAACACACAGAAATCGTGCCTGCTTTATACCTAGTAAAACTGCCTTCATCCTGCCGCGCAGAACTGCCGCCTACGTATTATTAAAGTCTTTCATGGCCCGAATTACTATACCTCTCCGCTTGGAAAAATAAATAACTTTTTCTATTATTTCTCTCTCATCATCCTTAAACGTGGTGCTGTTTGAAGATGATATTTTCTATACCATTCTGAGAGGCTTCGGTTCCGAACCCTTTCTAAACCTGAGAGGCTTCTAGGAGAAATTAAATTTCAAGACTTTTCATTTTTAAATGTGGAAATTTTCTACTCAATAATAATTATTGTGGCAGCTACATATGTCGCCATTAAACTCTACAGCACAATATAACACGAAGCTGAAATAAATCCACAATATAGTTGAAACTGTATGCATATTTGATGTTACTTAGAAGCAGCATTGGGTTATACTGGGTTGATTGCTCAAGCAATAAAAGCCTAGCATGAAGCCTCCGGATCCAAACCTTATTCGTGTAAAAGCTGTGTTTAGCTTTCGCTTTGCAGCGGTTCTAGACGAATGGCGCCGCTTTCTTTGGTACTGTATTAAGTTAACGGATTACATACGTTTGCACCAGATCTCAAATGCCTAGATCCCAAGTAGTAGGCACCTTTTCTCTCATCATGTGGGTACCATTGATAATTTTAAACACTCCCGTGGATGAAGGTACATTCAGATTTATATCAATAAGAAAAACATCTTTTGGATCTGAAATCGGTTCTGAGGTCCTTCCGATAAATGCACAAATACACAGTAAAATTTCCAGGTTAGTTGTATGATAAGTCAGAATACTTATCAAGAATTTTTGATTGCTCATTGATAGATTTTATTCGTAGGTTGTAGTGCTAAAGCTAAAGTTTATTTAGTAGACTTTCCTTTTTTCCTTTCCATATTTGCATTTAGGGATATCTCTGGTATATTTAAGCTCCCTGCCTTGATCGTGGCGCAGCGGATGGTCGCCTGCTTGAAGGAGTTACATGATAAAAAATCTCCTGTTTATATCATCCCTTGGTTACTCCTGGTTATTTTACGCCTGATTTGTTTTTGTGTGACTGCTCGTTTTTTATTTTGATTTTACAGTGAAAGTTTTCCTTGAATATTCATTTTCCCTTTTCACATCGTTTAATAACAAAAATTATTTTCTATGAATCTATAGTCAGGTCAAAATTCCATGCTATTATCCTTCTATCTTACATCCATTTCTTAGAGAAAAAATTGATGAACAATCTGGCATCTGGGTTAAGTGGACCTCAGCCAGAGGAAAAAAAAACAATTCTCTATCAAATACTTCTTTATTAATTTTTTTCTTGCGCGTGTGCTGTTCGGAGTGTGGTTTGTTCCGAAATATTAGAGCCTCAGACTACTGAATGGCCCTGGGTTTATAACCCCGAGCGAAGATTTTGGACCTTCAGCTCAACATGAATGTGAGTTGTCCCAAAGGAAAGGAACTGCACCCTTTACCCTGGATACCTGAAAGTCATATGCATTTGAATAAGTCACCTATGAGAAGAAAAGTATGTGTTAAAGCACTTGGTCGTGAGTATTTAGAATGGTGTCCTTATTACGGATGGATTGTGAGATAATATTGTCGTATGTCTAAGTCTTTTCTTAAAACCTTGAGTCATCAAAAATATGGGGCATCTTAGTTGGCCACATTATGAGGCATGATGTCCTGATAAAAAAATAGTGTTAGGACAGGTGGAAGGAAAGAAGGGCAAGGGAAGACCCTGAATCAGTTGCATAGAAGAGGTTAATAAGCATGTAAACAGGAAACAAAACGTCTCTCTGGAAAGGCAAGCGAATAGGAGTGAGGAATGGAGAGCTGCGTTTAACCAACCATAGGATTTTTGACTTTTAATTATGATGATGCCTTAGTCATAGTTAAATTACTTATAGAGTTAATCGATATTATTTCGGTCTATTCTCTCCAAAAATTTACCTGAGGATTTAATATTTATATCGAGTCCTGTAATGCGGAGCTCCACAGCGTGACATTTAGTTCCTATTAATTTTGCTGATGCCGCTTCCATTTCTGCCTCTTTTATATTTTTTTCCTCACGAGAAGAATCATGCATCATTCCCGTGTCTGGATCCTGCAGGCGATTTATGCGTCCGTTTATTGTTTCGTGCGCACAAAACGAAGAAATTGAAAGATTTATTCTACCTCATAAGTTAACTCGGGCGGTTGTTTCTGCTTAACAACGGGCAGTGAGGTATTCTGGTAACTAAATTTGCGTCAGGGGTTTGTTAAGCATGCTGGCGCGTATTCAAACCAATTGACCCTCGATGTTGAAAAATAATTTCATAGTCAAATGAGTTTTATTAATCAACTTAAGTAAGGGAATGCCGGTAAGAAAAAATTTGGTGCATGCAGTGATTATGACAAATATGTTGATGCTTCTTTTACAGTCATAATGAATAATAATGTTAGTTTTAAAACCAAGTGGCTCGAGGAAAAAGTGTATTCACATATCGATCACAGTAAAACATAAAGAATTTGTTACATGAATTGTAAGCACTCAAAACATTGAGAAGTAGTAGCAATAATTCAGTATTTATATGCTTGCTATTTCCCATTCTCATAAAGTTGTTGGTGCAAGCTGTAGTGATATCAACCCATTCGCTGAAATTGACGAGGATTTGATGGCCCCAAGTTGAAGCTACCATAACTTGGTGGTACGTGCACCGTTTTTGAATTGTACATTGAAAAATTATGGAAAAAGTACTCAATAATTCCAAATTTTAATAGTATTGTTTGACTTATCACTCATGTCAGTTGCTTGACATTAATTAACTTTTTCGTGAATTCTAAAGTTATTTATTAATTGTGTGTGGGGCATAATTGTGTTCAACATACGTTACCATGTATGTTTCTCGGGCTCCAGTTGTTCCATTTCGGTTTGTTTCGACAACCTATTCTGCTACAATCTCGAGGGATATAGGAAGAGTGGAACAAGAGAGCCAATCACAGAGTGAAATCGATAGAATCCTTGCTGTCCTTCCGTGATAGAAGTTGGGTATGGTTAGTTCACGAATATCCCTGAGGGATGAGCCGTTATTCCTTGAAGTTGTATCATTTGAATTAATATTTCATTGCCGAGACATCCGCTTTTCCATCGCGTACCCTATTGTTTGATTTTGTGGATTAGATTTTGTGAATAGTCATTATCATTTCGGGCTGCGGCCGCTATTAACGTGTTTCTAAACAGTGAGTTAAAGGAGTTTTATAACTCTATGTAATGTGAATTTCATTAACTAGAGAAAAGTTTGGTCTTTGAGCATGATTATTATCATTATTGATTTCTACATAGATACTGACAGTCATAACCCATGATAACTACTGGTCTGCTTTATTTATATCTAAAATACACTGAAGTCTTTTTTTTTATTTCTCCTTCGGTTATGTTTTATGTTAAACATGGTAATTTTTATCCCTTACTCTGCCCTTAAAACGTGAGCCTTCCCGCATTGTGCTTTCAAGCCCGTAAGTGAGGTGTTATAACAAATTACAAAATTTAACAATTCGTTTGCTATAATCAATACTTTGAGGCGTCACTTGGTGAAATGGCACTATGTCATATTATTACAAAATTTTTTTGTAAAAAGTTCTGGTTTTAATCTCTGTTTAGTGTAATAATTGAAACAATGAGAACATCATCACATGAGAATGATAATGTGGAATACGTATTCTGCCTTATTTACTTAAGCGTTTACCAAGCATCGGTGGTTCAGTGGCAGAATGCTCGGCTATGTTTAAATTATGCCTATTATTGGCGTTATTTACATTTTATTTGGGTTTCGAACAGGAAATGAGAACATCATCACATGAGAATGATAATGTGGAATACGTATTCTGCCTTATGTACTTAAGCGTTTACCAAGCATCGGTGGTTCAGTGGCAGAATGCTCGGCTGCCACGCGGGCGGCCCGGGTTAGTTTCCCGGCCGATGCAACTTTTTGTACTATGGGTAAATGGTTGGTGTCCTTACACCCCCTGCCACTCGCCTTTTAGGTGGTTTGCGGGGTTTTATGTAGATGTTGATTTCGATGATGTGATGCGGTAATTTTAAGGTAAAAACTGGCTGCATCTTGAATTCTTGAACTCTCACGTTGAAACTGGTGGAGAGGAGAAATGATTCTCCGGTTTTATGTTTCTCCTTTCCTCCTTGTTTTTGTTTCTTGTTATGTGATTTTTTTTAAATATTTCATTTTTAAGAAGTTGCATTTATTGACATTTGAATAAATGGCATCGCTATTTTCTTCTATAATTCCTAATTAGGAACGATATTCCTCTTCGTCTTTTTTTATGAATATACGCCGATGGCGGTAGATTAAAATCAGTTTTTGTATCAGATTTATTACCTTATTTTTATTTTTTACCAATCGATCTTCGACACTATATGATTTATATTTAATGAGTTGAATACCTAATCATTTTATATGTACCATTGTACCATTGTATATGTCAATGTACCATTTTTTTACATGCACTAATTGTATTCAGTCTAATTTAGAGCAGTTGTCGTTCTCTGATAAACATATGCATATTTTTCTTTATGGGAAGTGCAAAGAATAAATTTGATATATTCCACCTATTTATTTTCAGGTACAAGTAGTTTCGACGCCGCAGCGTCTAAACTTGTTGTACCCGAGCATAAATTGGTGGAATATAATAAAGTGTTTATTTTCATATAAGATGAAATGAGCCTCCACAAGGTTGGGCCTGAGACGATAGAGATATAATAAATATATTTATTCCTTTTATTCATAGATTACAAAGTAAATATATTCAATAAATAAAAAATTAAAATATTGGTATCCCGTAGATTAACCTGAATTGGGATTACTATCGTATCTTAAAGCAGTGGATAATGCAGATTTATGAACATAAAAAATATAATAGCACAAAAATAATTTTGATACTCAAATATGTATAAGTGTTTGTTGTTCAATAGTGGAATAGATAAAAGAAAATTCAAGAATTATAAATTAAAACAATGCAAATACGAAGTAAGTCATGCATGGAAAGGAAAATAGAAAAAAATAGAAAGACTTGTAAGAATAAAATTTTTTAACAATAAAAATACAAATGATATAAAAAATTTAAATGATCAAAATTACACATCCTTCCTCTCTATTTCACAAGTTACAATATCGTAATATCCCCAACCCTTCTGATGATGTAACCATAGCTGGAAGCACTTGGTTCCAGTGATCGTTTAGAAGCCATCTGGTTACAACGCACCTGACCTCGTTCACGTCCTAATTACGTATTGACCAAGCGTCAACCGCTAAAATACAGGAGCAGAAAGCCACCTGGGCTTCCAAAAGTATGTCCGCAGGCCGGTGTAATTCCGAGGCCGGGGCGCTGTCGCTGTCACCTTAACTTAGGCTGGGACTTTGAAACTTTACTGCCCATTGTTCCACACATCCCTGTGTTTGCTTTACGATGTCGGGAGTGTAGGTACGGTAAAAACCTTTCTAAGCCTCAGATGTTTGATCTATTCTTGTTATTTGAGTTCATGGTTGGGGTCCCCATGATGAGATGCATTCCTCAAATATGTGAACTTCACTCCATTTTATGCCTCTTAAATTGCTCCGTACGGAAGAAAAATAATATTTATTATTATTTATTTACCCACAACGTTTTTATGATACTATTACATTTGCCATTACAGCTGATAATAACAAACGAGAGGTAGCTTAAGGTCATAAGACCAGAATTGAGCCACCATCAAATAGCAAAAACGTATGCCAAAAAAATAATGCAGTAAATATTACATAAGTGCTGTTAACGAAATAACATAGAAACAAATGCTCAAACGTTCATTGAGAGAAAAGCCAGTCTCTAGCAAATCTTATCATTTTATTTGAGAATTTAATTTGTTTAAATTCAGCGGGCAGTAAATTAAAGGTTTTTGGCCTCATGTGGAGAAAGAAACGTTTATATGAACGTAATCTTGGTCAATTTGTTACAATTATTCGAATTTCTCGAATTATTTTTGTTTGCATAGTAAGTAAAGTCATGTTGCTCCAATTAGCCGCACTTTAACTGAAAACCATCATCATATTTCTTTGAAAATATGATTCTTTTCACTGCATAAAAATTGAGCTTGTGTTGAAAAAAATGGAATTTGTGAAATGTGAACTGCGTATGTTAGATCAATAAACTTCGTCTTCGCTTCACCGACCATTATGGAGGTAGTCACACTAATGCATATTTTAAAGGTGGTGTTTATAAGGCCTGCGAGGCTTCCACACTGTTGGCCCACAATATGAGACTTAGGGTCAATGTAGAACTTTCGTTACTTGCTTAATGGAAGTTTATTTGCTGAAAAATTCTATTTCTGAGATATTAATGTTATCCAACGTTAATTTGTATTCGGATATTGTCTTCGGCATTATTCAGTTAAGCCAGTCATCAGCTAAATTTAATTATTATTAGAATTCCGCTTCATTTCAAGTCGCCAAATTTTCTACATGTCCTTCCATTTCTTTTACGCCTACATTTTAATTTGATTCACTTATCAAATCTACCCTTTCCTACCATTCCCTATACTTTCTTTGATAAACGATTTTATGTAATTTCCGTTCTTAGTTTTAAAAGCATTGTAGCCGCTTTGTTTTTGTTAAGATATTATTGAAAATATTTTGAGGTTGCAATATATTTATGTCACTAATGTGAGAAAATAAATAAAGTGAAGGAGGTATGACTTCAAAATACAATTCAGAGCTTGTGAAATAACTAAAAGTACTGCAAATAACCTCAAAAGTTTTCTTCCTAGCCCTACCATTCCTGTGTAGGTACCTATATTATTGTTTGGTACGTTATCCCTACCCTTCCTCACATAAAGCTGTGTTATAAAGGGGCCTGCGAGGCGTTCAATGGATTTCCAAGTGATCTGGGTGGGATGGGTCACCGTGGTAACACACCGTATCGGAACCTCTCTCGAACTATTCGTTTTATTGTTGCCGGACGGTGGCGCAGGAGGACAGCGCCACCGCCGCCTCGGGTCGGGTGCATGTCACGAACAGCCCGGGTGCCTCGCGTTGCGGTGAACTTCACAAGCAGGGGCTTAAAAGCCGAGTGGAAGTGGCACCGGATCGGTTGGTTAGGGTTTTTTTTTTTTTAGGGCGGAGGGGTTGATGAGCGCCTCTGTCGCGTTGTAGGTGGGGTGGAGGGAGGAGCGAGGAGCTGTCTGCGGAATGAATCATTGGACGAGCACGCTTCCGTAACCTGCCTTCTCTCGGCGATTTTTTAAAAATGGATTGTATTTCGTCCGGTACTCGGTTGGTCGCGTCAAGATATCGTGTTCAGCATGTTCGATTTTTTTTAATCGCGCCGTCTATAATTATATGAAAAATAAAATTGCGATCAGGTATGGGATTTCAAAAGATTAAACAGCCCAGTTTTCATTGACTTTTATTTTATCCAGATGTCACGGAAAGGTAAAGGTACGAAGTAGTATTCGATGTGGTGGATTACGAGTGAACATTATTATTACGTGTAGCCATTATTAATTAGGGAAATTTTATAGAAGAGTTTTAAAGTTTGTAACATAATAAAAAATGAAATTGGAATCACCCGCCCAGTATGGGATTTAATAGGTTTAGATGTCATTGATTGTTGTTTTAACCTAGGGGAACTGATAGAAAAGAACCGATTTAGTCATAAACGTGGTGGAAATGGAGTGGAAATTGCTCAAATAGATGGAGAAAAGAAGGGAGGCGTGTGTGGAGTAGGTATTAACCGTTTACAATCCAATTTTTCCATTTGGGACCAGATTTATAAAAAAATCATGAAAATTTAATTAAGTATCTGTGTTTACTTTCACAGCTTTTGTTATGTAAATAAAGTATGGTAGTATTTTTTGAAGTGGATTGCATGTCTTGTTATTATTATTTCATGTTGTTATTAACATTATTTGTTAATTCTACCTTTTAAGAAGTGGTTATTTTCATCACCTCTGCAGTGATTGTGCGGTTTATTCGATATTTTTACCTTCACTCGCTCTCCAGCAACAAATGATCATTTTTTCAAAAATCAATACATATTACATCGTTAGACTTAGTTTTTTGGTCAAAATGTATTTATTTCTCAAGCCATGTTAAAATTATGTTACGTGTTTCCATTACCATGCTTGAAAAATTTTGTTCGGGTTTCCTTTCATAACATCTCTTAGTTAGTTGTAAACTAAAAAGGATATGCAAAAAATATTAAAAATCAGTTTGTAAGTTAGTTCAGTCATTAAAGGGTTAAGTGGACAAAAATTCTGAAATATGTTTAGAGGGTAGGATGTTGGGTTAGCCTGGAAGTGGATGAGATAAATAAGTTTCGATGGGAATAGTCAAGAGTGATAAGTACCATGCCGAATTAAACAAGGACAAACAATACGTGTGTGGAGACTGGTGTTAGTGAGAGTAAAACTGCTCGGTAGGAATCAACGTAAACGTATGCGGTAAGCCTTCCCACAACAACCAGTTATCAAGCATTCGGTCTTCCAGTTTGCTGCCTCGAAATACTTAGGGGAACCATTTAAAAATTGTTATCGCCCAATCTAGAAACTCTGTAAAGAGGGTTTAAAAATCGTCCAAATGTGTCCGAAGTATATAATACGCAGCCGCACTTTCGTAGTCTGTACCAAGTATTACTTCATTCGTTCCCTTGAAAGAGTATTTTAGCGTTAAAATGAAATTTCAAACTATAGCCAGGTTGTCATTATAGTTTTTGGTGTTAAAATAAAAAACGGCTCATTATATTATGATCTACTCATGAAAATGTCTCATTTCTCTCCTTTATAAACCTCCAAAATAAATCTTTTTTCGTCGATCCGTTCGGTGGCCGTTCATGACAGATTTCACTGAGCATAATTTATATATGCAAACTATTGTATGCGAGATTTGAAATATATGTAGTTCAAAAATATATTTATACACATGTTTAAACATATGACAAATGTAGTATACATATATATCTTCTCACGATTCCCTTTGTACTTCAAACCTAAGGCTAGTATAGTGGGTTTACGGTAGAGATCACCCCAGACTAACCCTCAGAAATTGGAATGCCAGACATTTTTGGTGGAGTAGTCGATTCTTTCCCTAACAAATCTCGTACCACGAGGATATATGTCGTAGTTGTGTAAGTACTTCATTCTGGTCTCCACGGTAATGATCTGAGTTCTTGATAAATGAATATTGAGATTTAGAGTTAGCTTATTCTGAGAAAAGTGTCAGGCTATATAATTTTCCATTTCTTTTTTACCCTGAAACGAGGATAAAAACTTCTTGGAATGAGGTTCTCCAGTTAATGGAGACTGTGATAGCAGGTGCGAGAGAGTTTTAAGAAAGGATCGTTTCTTTAAATGGATCCTTTCTCGTGATACCTTCATGCGTTTTCCTCGCCGAGTTTTTTATTCCCTAGCGTCATTTGTTTTTTCTCCTCCAGTTTCTTTTTTTTATGCGTAATGGCGTCTGCTCACTCAGCTAAGGAGAATCGTCGATCCCTGATGGCTCTTTTGGAGGAGCTCAGCTATCGGGTATTTAGATAACGTAATGGGTAGTCTTCTTGGAAGAAATTGCAGCAAAAGTTCCCATTTTCCGTCCTCCGGTAAATCGTCTGAAATCCTTGAGTCATTTGATGATAAACGTATTAAGTGCTAAGAATTTTAGAAGAGAGTGTGAAAAATTGACATATCGCGTGATTTTGGTATATGATACTAAATAATATCAAAAAAGCTTTTCTTCCAAGAGAAACCTTTTATGTCAGCATGAAATTAGTACCAGTGGCGCAGCGAGGGGGGGTTTGGAGTATAAAACTCCCCCCAGAGCTCAGATAAATTTATAAATTTAATCCATTTTACTTAGTTGGATAAATATTACTTATAGAATAGTGTAATGATTAACAAAATATCCATCAGAAAGCCGTAAAACTCACTATTTTGAACCACTTATCTTAAAAGTTTTTTGGGGAGGGCACTCCCGCATTCCATACCCCACAGTATTAGTTGCTCCTAAAGCCATCCCCCCCCAGCCTTAATTCCAAGCTGCTCGCCTGATTAGTACTATCCATTCCTTGAACAGTCACTACTTCTTATTTCCTTCTTCGCGGAGAAAGATGAAGAAGATTCCTCATTTTGAAAATTACCAGGTAATGCTTTGTTGTAGCACACTTAGGGTGTAGTATATCCTTCTGATGAGGTTTCTTGAATCGAAAAGAGTTGTTTTTAATAGTTTTTAATGTAAGGGTTAGTACATAGATAAATAGAGCAATATTCATTGTTCATAAAAAAATTCATGAGAACAAAAATAATATGCTAGTACAGTTTGCAGGCAGATTAGTTAAAAAATATGAAATTACAAACATGAAAAACCTTTCATTTTTGAAATATCTTTGTTCAACTTTTTTCCATTTCATAACCTAATAAAACATAACAAGTGCATGAAACCTAAGTAAAAATCGGGAAATGGAGCTATGCAGCGAGCCAGATTTCATACAAGCGCAAAACACTCTTGTATTCTTAACTTAACGAAAAAAAATATAATCACTTCTGACGTAAACTCTTTCGCTGTAAAATTCGATGAGTAACCACCTCTCTTCCAGCTCTATACTGGGACTTCATCAACCTTGAGTTGGCGTGGAATATCGGTTAATTTATCACTCGAACTTGAATTTACTTAAAGATTAAAAAACTGTGTCGCTATCAAATCAAAAACTCTTGCTGTATACTTTAAATGGGTTGGTTAGTTTTGCGATGCAATGATACCTAACTAGAGGCTATTTATTTTTATCTTATTTTAGTTCGTCGTATTGGGAAAAGCTTCATATTGAACTATGCTTTCTGGAAAACTCGTTAAAAAATTAGTTAAACTCATACGTCGCCTGAGCTGCATCGGCAACATTGTACCATTTTTCTAAAGAACTTTTTCCTTCCATAATCACTGCTGAATGGATGCGTACCCTCCATCATAGTTTTCAATTAAATGTGTAAAATATATTTCTGCTCTTTGTGAGTTATATATGTTGTGAAATGAGCTCTTCTTATAAGAATATTTTATTTCGCATTATTCAGCGAACATGTCGAAAATACGAGGGCCGTTTTTTCTTCAATCTCCGATGGGTCATGAACAGAAGGCGAAGTGATTGATTAAAAATTATTTCATTGCTAAATGTTAAGCACACTTCTGGTATCCTTTCAAATTAATTGCCTCGGTGATTAAGGATGACTTCCTACGGATTTCGCCTTTGCCCTGAAGCTCATCGCCTGTTTGAAAACGCTTCGTCCTGGCCATTTCTTTAATTCAGCGTAAAGATGAAAGTCACGCGGCACTATGTCGACAATGCACGGCGGGTGATTGAAAATGTCCCATTGCAATTGCTCAAGGAGTAGCTGGGCTGCTTCTGCGCTGAGATAACAGGCATTGTTATGGATCAGAACACTTCCAGAAGTGAACATATTTCTTCTTTTTTTTTTTAAGGGAATGGACGTAATTTTTCACACTGTAGCGAAAGTGCATTTTAGCAATTTTCTTTTATCGGCATATAGGTCATGTAACAAGAATTTTTTTTGTTTTTTTACTTTGTATTATGCCCCAGCTTGCTCTTTGGAAAAGAAAATACATGAAACATTGCAGGTTTAGAGATAAATTTGCAATCCATTTGACAAAATTAAATATTCAACTTACAGACGATTTAATTAATCAAAATAATTCCTTATACCCTTAGGTCATGACCAACTGTATATTCTAATTTATACACAAATTTGGTATATGAATAATTATTCCTTCTTTTAAGTATATTGCCCAATTATTTGCCACACTTCATCAGTTAAACTTTTCACAAAATCCAAATACTTAATGCAAAGGGATACCAGTCACAAAATTTATTCTTGGCCAATTAAAACCTCTTGTCTTTTAGCTTCCTGTACCTTACATGAAAATAAAAGTTTATAGTTACAATCCGATTATTCGACGACACAGGTTGGTTTGTTCCTCTGTGATCTGGAAATTCCTCTCGGCCTGCGTGATGTTCGTCCTTGGCATGCCCTCAGCTTTTTGGATCTCGTCCTGTAAAATATTCCGTCCCTCTCCTTAATTCCAGCTCCTTTGTCAATTATCCTTTTTTACGTGGGCCTCTCACGATGCCACTGTCAGGAACTTCCCTCTATCAAAAACTTGCGTACACTCTCTTTGCACGTCCGTATACTCCGACGGTTTGATCTACAATGCCCCTCGCGCTCGCCTTCCACTCCTTAGGACTATTGTTCATTCTCAAAATTCACAATATGATGGGTCCCTTATTGGTATTATAAACCTTGGGGTAGTAAAATAAAATGGCGAGGCCAGGGTTATGTTACAGCCAGGACATGTCAATGCTGAAACCATTCGGCGAGTTCTCTGGCTGCCTATCCGCAGTTCTGACCTGGTGGGAGAATCGATTGAGATAGTATAGTTAATTAGATTGCTACTAACCTTAAACTTACAACTTATGAACAGAAATGAGTAGAGGGTGTGGTACTGAGGCCGCGCAATTGTTCTACCTCCGCAGTGCCCGCCTGTAGCTTAAATGGTGATTTTGATGAGCGATCAGAGGTTGAAAAGAAACCGCCCTAGCATAATATGCGCCTCTGTTTCGAGAGTATGCTGAAATAAGTGTTTGCTACTATTAAGTAACTGTGGAAGAATTTAAAGAAATTAGATGTGCTACATGTCTCAGTACCATTAATTTGGACGTATTTCAGTTTTGGTCGTCTCATACCAATCAATGAAAGAAAATGATCCTACTTGATATTTCTTCCTTCTAAGTTTGGTTCTATTACAATTGAATTTCACTGTGTCAAAGTTTTTACGAGCTTAGCAAAAGTTTTTCTTCCTAATTCTTTCGCAAGATATCACGTTGAATTTGGTGAGCCAGCCAATAAAATGTAAAGTGACTGTGGTGAGTTCGGCTACTGAATCTAACAGCCCCGTTTCCTTTGAGTCTACTGTCCCTGTAACCCTGGATATTCACGATTGCATTGTGATTCCCTGGCTTAAGAGCTAATTTACTGTGGTCAACGGGGACTAAATGCCTTCCGGGGTTGGTCTTAACGGCGTCTTTGATGGAATTTAGGGTTAAGGGATAAATGATTCCGAAACTTTATTTCGGCTGCGGACAAGCAAATTTCTTAGAGAGAATTTGTTTGGGTATGCGAGCGCAGGATAAAGTTTCCAGACATAGAGGCTTCACCCAGAGGTCAGAAAACCTTTGCCGATTCCGTGCCTACATTTCAATTTGTTGTTTCAAGAGGTTGGCAATAATTTAGTTGTTTTTTGAAGGCAATATTAAAATATATCCTTATAAGAGTAACTTAAGATGATAATTAGTGAATTATATTATGAACTTAACTATACCTTTCGGAAAAAGATTATCCTCTGGATAAGTTTGCTTAAAAAAATCATTTATTATTACATGAATTCCAGCTCCGTTCGTGATATCTATGATTCATACTATCGATCAGCCTTTTCTTGAGAAGAAACTAAAATGTACCTGCCTCTGATGCTACATGATTTTCTTATGAAGCTTTCAAAACAGAAAAAAATGAAAAACTACTCAATGTCAGATCCGATATTGATTCCAGTTCAGGATTAAATTCTCTCCTCAAAATTTTGTCTTAAACGCTTTTAAGTGATAGTTAATGGTTCCAATGCGATCACACCCGCACCGAAATCTGAAAGGGTCTCTTCAAAATATTCCTGCCTCCATTGGTGTCTCGATGCCCCAGATGTGGTAAATTATCCCGCTGGCAATGCGTGACGGATATGGTACACCCGGGACACACTATCGATCCGAGAGCGTTAAGCATCTCCTTAAATGCTTATCGAGTGCCTATAAATACACGCACTGCCTAATCAATGGAAATCGGACTGTGTCACGATATGAGCGGGGAATGCCTGCGGGTCAAGTCGTTCAATCGGAGGAATTACTCGGTGACCTGATGCCGAGAATTCTCCACGAAGTGATTTTCATTTTTTTTGCCGTTTTGCTCAGGTTACCTACCTGCTAAGTTTCTCCGTTAATGATGCCAGGAGGCATGTATCCATCGATACGGAAATAATCTGAGTTCTCTAAATTGAACTAATTATGCCCATATCCCTTCTGGGAAATTCGTGTTGGCGTAAATTTTGAGGTCACGCGTGTAGCATCAATCGGATCTATTTAATTTTTTACACTTGAGAAAGATTTAAATAATTAGACGATAGTTCACCACACTATCGTAGGAACATAATGAATGTGAACAGAATTGAATTTTTCTGTATCTCATGGACCATGCTTGTGAGAGTATTGTCGGTGTAAGAATTGATCTGCTTGGTAAGTTGCTAAAGATATCATGCATGACATCAAAGAATTGTATGCTTTGAGAAAATATCACTGGTCTCCAAGTGAAACGAAGTATGAAGCTTGTGATAAAAATATTGCTCAAGAATTCATTTCTCGAAGTCATTTATGGTTAATCCTATTGATTTACTTTTGTCCCTTTTTTTATTTTTTTTTTTGGCTCAGTCATTCGTCAAAAATCACGGCTAACTTGCTTCGCGATGTTTTTAAAAATTCCTTTTAGATGTATTGATATGTTGTGTGAAAAATATTTTTAGCAGTATAAACTATTATATTCAGAGGAATGGCCCATTCCTACCATTAATGAATGGCGACTTACAAATAGTCTTTAGTACTTATAAAATGAACTTGAGAGGGCAAACAACGAGAATTTAGATTTGTATCATGTAGATATTTATTTCAGTTAGTTTCTTACTGTTAATTATTATCAAATTGTGAAAAGAATAAGAGACGAGAAATATTTTTTTGCTTTTACAGAGCATAAATACGATTGGCACTGTAAGGTACTGTTAAGAGTAAAAATAAAAAGCTTTTGAGCAATTAGACTTAGGGATTAATATTATATTCATTGCTAGTGATTCAGAGCGATGGTTGGCTAAGATAAAGGGATCATACATTCTATAAATATTCAGCAATAACACTATCGGCGTCACTCAAAAGCCATTTTATTTGTTGATAATCCCTTACCAATCTCGGTAAACCCCTATTCCATTTACTATATCTTCTGGAAATCTTTATGGCACACAAAAACTGTTTATTGTACCTCCAGAAAAATCCAAGCGACATCTGATTATTTTTTTATCGTTTGCCGAAGCTGCGTCATTTACGTGTCCAATGCTGGAATCTTTTGAGTCGTGAAATCAGCATGAAGCCATGGCAAGCAAAATGTAGGTATTTTTATCAAATATTTTAACTTTTTTGGCTGTTTACTGCAATTATTAGTAGCAAATACTTCTCGGAAATACATAAACAAGCGAGAAAGAAGCGTGAAAAATAGCAGCGTGCTAAGCATTCAGAAGCTAAGAATCAGCGTGCTAAGTAATCGAAAAAACGTATTACTACTTTGAACATCTCCCCTACATTAATAATTGCATAAGTTTTAACCTATTTATTTTCGTTCACGAGCGATTTATATTTCTCATGGATTATATCGTTCATAGTTCATCTACACCTACACCTACATAATACCCCGCAAGCCGCCTAAAAGGCGTGTGGCAGGGGGTGTTAGGACACCAGCCGTTTACAGCTAAAAAAAATAAAGTGCTCTCACGAAGTTGGGACTAGCGTTTATTAAAGTCCTTTATGGTTCGGGGGAAGCGTGCTAAGAAATAAGTGAATACATTTGTTTTAGGCGCAATATATTCTCAATATTTGCGCGCGTGAAACTACAAATACAATTTTGTTTTTTCCTGTTGATCTCGGCAAGAATAGTCAATGGAACGTGACGATTCCAGTTTTTCATTTTAATATTTTAGCTATTCAAAGCAATTGTTATTTGGTGATGATATGATTAACAACAATGTACACTCATGCAACACGGTATGTACACTCATGCAAAACGGTATGTACACATGTATAGTACGTATTGCATAGTAGTGCTGCCATCCTGAGGCAGTTCTCCGTTGATTGAATCGTTGAATGCAAATCACAGTGCTTTCTCAGGATGCCTCCGGTACTACCGAGGGAGATCGTGCCTCAATCTGACCTAAGGCATGGCAACGGAGGTAACCGGAGGACCCTTAAGTTTTCGGTGGATACAGAGGTAAGCAGAGCGATGAGTCAAACATGACTGCCTGCGCCGAATCCCAAGATCGCGCCATGACATTGATGCACCGTTATTTCAGCGAACTGAAAATGAGCATATGAAGGAATTATTTTCGAATATGTTCAGAAAAAATTAAAATACATCTTTAAATGCAAGTATATCTTTAAAAATCGATATGAATACATTAAAAAAATTACAGCAAAATTTAAATCCTATTGTTTACTTTTTTTAAATTTCCACTATTGACATATTTATTCCTATTAAAATTCATTTTGTCTATTTAACTCTACACAACAGCCGTGACCACACTAAACAAACAACTTCCACATGAAAGCCACCACTAGTATTAATCATTTATCATTAATAACGTATTACTACTTTTAACACCTCCCCTAGATTAAGAATTGCATAAGTTTTAGCCTATTTATTTCCGTTCACGAGCCATTTATATTTCTCGCGGATTATATCGTTCATAGTTGGTGTGGTAAGAAAAAAGTACGCTTCGAAATTCTCGCGTCAATCATGAGTAATCGGTAGCAAGCTCGGGAAAGATTCGCTCTGAGCAGCTCCGCTCCGTGACCAGCGCTATTGCTCAGGGCTGTCTCACCCAAAGGCTCTGACTCAAATATGGGCGGTTGATGTGGTGTCCGATGGCATCCCGGTTCATTTTTGGAGAGGATAGCTTTCAAGTATCAGCACTCTAACCATCTTTCGTTGTATCCTTCGTGGTCATAAGGGTAACACCGGCGCTTGATATGCATACTTATTTAATCTTCCTTGATGACTTTCATGGAAGCTTACAATCACTTAAACCAGCAATTCAACCTTCATAACAATCTTTTTTATTCGAATATTAAAATGAAATAGTTGGTGATAGAAAAGCCATGTCGTTTTCACTCGTGTAAGCCGCAGATCTGGCCCTCAAAATAATTGGGAATGAAAAATCAGATTCCATTAAAGTTACAGCGAAAGTGGTTGTCTGAAAGGGAAAAAATATCCTCTTAAAATTTTTTATTGTGATGTTTTCGGGAAGAGCGGGGAATTAATGTTAAAAACGCAAGTGGGAAAGGGAATGAAGCGTGCGAAAGAAAATACTTTGCAAGTGTAAAAAGGATGCGAATGATTTCCTCTGCACCCTCAATGCGATTCTCCATGTACGCTGTCTCTCTCTGTCTCCTAGTCTATTTTTACAAATGCTGCGCGGCCGTGTCGATCGAAATCGAGTAGATGTGTCAAAGCATTCCTAGAATTTTTCTCATTGATGGTTTCTTCACCATTGTTTTTGAAAGTAAAGGAATCGTTTTCGATGGCGCCAGGGGGTACCTAAATCTCGCCTACAGGCCAAAAGGCTGAGGAATCAAGTCCCGCCATGCTAATTTGCCCCACTTCTTGAGCGGGGATTTTTTTCAAACAGAAATTACTTTAAGAGTAAAGGAAGTAAGGGCATTAAAATTCTCATTTCTCACTAAAACATAAGACATCATCAATCCCAAAAAATAGGGTCACGTGGGTAACTTTTGGGCGAGGGCGGAAGTTATGAATGTGGTAAATATTTCCCAATATTTTCATTTGGTGCCTATCGGTAGGGGGTGCTGAATATCTGTGTTCTACGATAATGTGTTCAGGTCTGTTCCACAATGTTTATTTATATAATTCTGATATAGGATAAAATATACAACTAATTGCCATGTGAACCCTTTCTATGTAGTTTAATTTTAATTTACGGAAAGAAATATAGTTAAATAAACGTTGCAGTATAGCGATTCGCAATACTTATGCGCCTCTACTCATTTGTTTTTTAAGGTCGATCTTCGCGAAAAAGTCGAGTTTTTCTTAATAGACTTTATGAGAATGATGATTGCTGTGGATTGATTTTTATTGTATCTTAATATTTGAAGCATGCACAGCCGCACAGTAGTGGCAGTCGGAGAGCATTCCAGTCGCGAGAGAAGGCCTCAAATGATTTCCTCTGCACCCTCAATGCGATTCTCCATGTACGCTGTCTCTCTCTGTGTCTCCTAGTCTATTTTTACAACTGCTGCGCGGCCGTGTCGATTGAAAAGGAGAATAAAAAAATACACGCGACTGTCGAGGGAATACGATCGGGATTGGTTCGGAATGAATGGATCCGAGTTGGAATTGGCCGGAGGCAGAATGGTGGCGCATGATAGGCTCCGTGTTGCTTCTCCCCCCTTCCTATTCTCATCCCAGATTGGAAAAAAAGAATGAATCCGGATTTATGAGCGTAACAGAATAGACCCACGGATTTGACGTTGCCGGAGAATCCACGAGAGTTGAACTTTTTAGAGAAATGTTGAGGGAATGCTCCTAACGGAAAGGAATTCAAGTGAGCACTTCCCGCGTGTATATGCTACGAAGTTGCGGGTGACGAAGCATTTTACGACCGGAAGCACAGGGGAATATTTTTGAAGGAAATTTCTGTTGAGTCAGGTTTTAATGATTTTTTTAAAATCATAATTTTATAGGTGTCCGACTGGTCAAGGTAAATTAAAATAGGGAATTAAGCGAATCACCCCGGATGTCCCCATTCACAAATTGAACTTCCCGCTTCAATTCCCAGTAAGACCTTTTCTCCATCTATGGAACCTACTATTGTCCTCTTCTTGCCACGCATTCGTATCACACTTCCCCTTAACATGTCTTCTAACATCCCCTCTCCTCTTAGCACTCGCTCAATGCTAACCCGCTGTATCCTCCGAATCTCATCTAATAATTTAATTTAGCAGATATTTTCAAGTACAATAGGTATGCTGATTTGAAAGATACACTTAATTCTGTGGTTTTGTATAATTATTTCCTCTACAACCTATCTAAATATGATCAGTCACCGCTAAATTTGACCTGAATCACAGGCAGCCCAAGTGCAGTAAAATTGGTGGAAGTAAATTTTTCTTGATTGTGGTATGGTGAATGACATCGAAGGTTAACAGCGTTAGGTTCAGGGGTAAGGTCAAATAAGAAATTGTGAAGTTAGATGAAAGGTAGGTATCGGTCTTAATAGTTAATTTATTTCCTATCAATCTCTGATTCTAATAAATATATTAATATATTTTATTATGATAATTATATAAGTCATTATAATCATGATAAACTTGAATGTATTTACCTATAAATTTTACATCATGATAATGCATAAATAATGCGTGCCATTGTATTTGAGTGAGGAATTGTTGTTTCTGAGCAGTGAGATTATATTGAGAAATCGGGAATGTGGGAAACCCGCTGTTCATGCGAGTTGCATAGATTCTTCGACGTGTCCCTGGTGAAGAAAATGACCCCATTTAGAAAAATTTAGACTTGCAAAGGGATTTACGAATGACAACAGTAGCAATGATATTAAACCGATGAAAACTCAGTAAAAAATTAAATAAAAACGTTGACGATTTTATTCGAAATAATTTATTGCTTATTTTTTGAATTGGTTTAAATATATACACAGAGCGGTGTAAAGATCGTAAATGATTTTCCATTGATAATTTTGGTAATTAATTTAATTCTTGGGAAAAAAGAGAGTATTTAGATATTTCGTGAATTCAGACATAGCCTTCTCGGCGGCGGATCCGGTGTAACTGTCTACGTCAATTATGTTTGCGTAATAAATGATTGCCTTGTGAATGAGATAAATTGATTGCCATTATACGATTTTTATCCTTCACAAACAATGATGGCTGGTTATGAAATGCATGAGTTGTTATTGCCTTATTTGAGACCCATTTCAAAATATTCGAAATTTCATTTATGCAGAAAACATTTTACTGCATTAAAAAGACTTTGCTACACGCAACAATTAGGTGTATAACATATATTCCATACCAATCAAATATATTCATTCGGAATTTTTTTTCATCTCCATTTATAAAAATTGTTTTATGCATTTATATATCATTTTTACATCCCGGTGTTGCAAAAAATTTCTACTGCTACTATAAAAAATGGAAAAATTGAATTTGATGAATGCAATGAATTACGCTGGAGACATAAGATATTCTCCCCCACCAACTCATTACTATTCCTTATAAATGGAAGAATCTTAAATATGTTTTTTTTTTAATTAATGGCTAGTCTTCCAGATTGAAAGCGGTGTCATCTGAAATTTTTTTTCTCAAAACTAAATATTTTTAGACTTTTTCATCTCCTATCACTCGAAAGTTACACACGTTATTTACAATGATGCCTTTGGGTCGGAGCTTACTCGCTCAAATTTGTCTAGCCAAACCGGAAACATGTCATCTGACATCTTAAATCATCTTCCCAAATAAAACATTTATGCCTCTAAGGGGCTTCAAGAGGCTTGCTATGGGGGACAGCGTCGTGTCGTCGTGGGAACGATGCCCCTCGACAAGGGCGCCGAACCGAGCCCACGTGAAAATACGCGTCGTTAAAGTGGTCCGCCAATTGGAATACCAGATTCCCTCATTACGGTGGCGAGACCTTAATGGTTGCCATATCCTCTGGCGATCAATTCTGCTGGACGCGTGAACAAGAGCAATTTGGCCTCCTGCCAACGGATGCACTTGTCCTGGGAGTGGGCGTGACGCATAAGCCTTGGCACAGGTACTACTGAGTACTCCACGCTCGTTACTACCGACCGCAATCTTTCCCTCGTGTAATTGCGAGGTTTAGGTACGCTTCTTCATGCGGTTAATGTGGTACCGGAGCTTCAGCAATTGAATGAAATTATGTTCAAGCTTTATTTTAATGTAAATAAGCTAGGAAAATTTTTTAGATGAAATTCCGCCGAGAAAAATGGAAATTATTATTGCCTTTGTCATTATAAAACATGAATTTGATTAAATTTTGATGTATAATATAATTTTTTTTAAATTCAGCGAACTAAATATTTATGCTAGACAAAAATATAATGTACAAATCTAATCTTTTTTTAGTATAATCATGCAAGAGTATTAATTTAGGTAAATAGAAGGAAATGTGAATATTAGTCACCAGGTAGACATAAATTATCTATTGTATGTTTTCACAATCTTCATGAGATCTAGAGAATTATGGATTTTTTTTTTCTTTAAAATAGCCTGCATTGCACAGTTACCACCCCCTAACTGAACAAGATTTTTCATGCATTTTAATTGACCTCGTGCGTTTCAACACGTTTCTCAAGAGGTAGCGTAATGGATTTTGATCTCCTGTTAGATAAGTTATTCCTCCTGGTTTCTCGGTGCCTCTAAATACGGGATTTCTTTTCATGGAAGTTCGTGAAAATGCCATCGTAGCCATTTCCCTTCATTAATCTGAAATTTATGTCAAGCAGTACAAAATCCATTACCTTATCTCTTGAGAATGGTGCTGAGTTAATGAAACCGGTTGAGATCAATTAAAATGTATGGAAACGTACAAAGTTTGTGTTCTAATTCGGTTGAAATGAACTTCCACAACGTTATATCGCCAACAGTTGAATTTATAAGCCAAATGAGCCTGCATTCCACTTTTAAAATGCATAACTTAAATACAGCTCCATCGTCAAAGTGGTTTATGCATTGATGAGAGCTTTGAACCTCACTCTTGACAATTCCTTACTATCAAAAATGGTATTGATAGAGCAAAGTTATTTCTTCCATTCATGTTTGAAATGTATGATTACTGATGGAAATAATATCTTGGTTTAAGAAGATTTAAAAGTAGAAATAAAAATAATTCGATTCTACCAATTATTTAGCGAAATATATATTTTTCATCAATTTTTTACGGGTGTATTAATATGCTCTTTTTCATTCCCGAAAGTTCTATTCCCTGTAATTTGATACAGACGCTTAGCAACTATGTATTGGAAGGGTTGCCGTAATATCCCACTGGCCTGGATTTAACAGCCAGGTAACGAATGTTTCCATAGAATCCATTTTACCGGTCTCAGACGCATTAGTTTTAGAACTTTTTGGGAAAGAAATAGTCCCTCAACAAATACTTGGAGTTGGAGGAAGTTCGTATGTGCTTGTGGGTCAAAGGAATGTCAGGAGAATGAACACGTAGTTTCAGCTATCGTAAAAAATACATGTCGTTACAGTAAGTATTATCATTCGAGGATATACGAGTGATATCTTCCCTCATTTCCGAGTTGAAAGTTTTTCCTCCAGGGAATATTCTTTTACGTTGTCGGCGTACGAAGTTTTCCTCTTGAGAACCCTATATTATTTCCTTCGTCATGAGATAGCCAAAGGCTTCCTGTCGTCCTCCCTCCGACTCGGTTTTGATAGAAAAATAATGTCTTCAGGCTTCTCCTCTGATCTATACACGGCTTCTGTTTTCACTGAAGCTTGCACACATGCCCTCTTGGTAATTTCCGTGATTCAATTGGATATTTTTCTCGTTCAGCACCTTGAATCACGTCCGACAGTAAGTTTTCCCCACTTCCACCCATTACAAATTTTTAATGCAGAAAAACGTATGTGAACATTTGTTTATGTTTTAGTTTATCCTGGAATAATGTTGCCTCTTATCCAAGAAAAATAATTTCTTAGCATCCTTTTTCACATTCTAGTGTGTGCATAATCACACTGGAACAGTTCATCGATTTTAAATTACTAGAAAATTTTGAACTCTGGAGGAAATACACGGAAGTACCTCCTGCCTAAATACATACCGTAGAATTTAATTTCCCGTATCACATTAGTATCTCGTAAAGTAGTAGATATTGATAAAATATATTTAGTGGAGACCATACATCCTCACTAAGTGATAAAAATGTGATTATTCTTCGAGTTTTCACTAGCCTATGGAAACTTTCATGTCGTTTTTGAGTGAAATATTTTTGGATTTATATTCGTTATTCATTACCAAACCTTAACATTCATTCATATGTGAAAATATGATGAATGCTGGTAATTATTATCTTTGGATTTCGAGGTCTGCTCTTCATTTTCCCGATTAAATTTTTAATACGATTGCTTCCTGTCTTTTGAAAAATTCTCGCGCATCAAAGTCACGAGCCAATCATGGAGGTCCAAATTGCAAATGAAATATCCCCAATACTTTATCATCGAAATTGATGGCTTATATTTTTATTGGTAGACCAAACAGGTTTGCTCAGATTATATTCTTTCTGAGCCCGATTTTCATTCCAGATTCATATATCCCTAGTTGTTAAAGTTTTCGCAATTTTTTTCCATTCCTTATGAAATTTTTATGATGATGGACGTATTACCACAACAACGTGATTCGTTTGAATTTGATGATAGGTGTGTTGTTTAACCCTTGATTCTATTTATTTTCTGTCGGCAATGTGGACGTTTCAGTCTACTGATGTTTTGAATTTGTCATTTGAGAAATATTTTGACACGATTATTGAATGAGGTAATCTGGGTGTTATGGTAATAAATAAATAAAGGATACAAATAAGAGGGATTGAAAGTGCTGATATTGTTACCGAAAAGAAGCATACACATGGCATTATGGTAATAAATAAACACCTAAAGGATGTGATTAAGATAGGTTTAAGTTGGTGATTCTGTTGTCGAAAGATAGCAAGTATGTGTTTGGACGTTGGAAATTGGCCATGCGTTGCACAAGGATAATTTGAAATAGTTACCAAATTCAGAAATACAAAATGATAGACAGCTCAAATATGTCTCAGGATACTTCAGCAGCCTTGAATGTCACCAATATTGTCGCTTTATTTAACACACTTGCATATGGAGAACCAAAAACCACGGTTGATCAATATGGCTTTTGCTGGCTTCACTAGAGTACCTGCCGCAGGAAGCTCTCCAGGAAGTTCATTGTTGAAATTTATCGTATTTCCATCGAAAGGGATTCATAGCTAAGATTACTTCATCCTTAAGGCTTGTATGAGTCTTACGTATCATTCTAGTCTATGATATTCTTGAATGAAGTTGCTACAGGGAAGAAAGGGGATTAAATACGCCATGTGTATTAGGATATTATTAATTTTAGCTGTTGGAGCAAATGTATTGAAGGATTTCCCGATAAGGAATCCTTTCATGAATTTTTTCTCAAAGTAGCTCGAAGTAGGTGTCTCCCGTTTCGGGTCTTACTATAATACTATCTTCGTATCATTGCTTCTTTAATGCTGCATTTTGACCTTATTTAATATAATGAGTGTGTATGAAATGTAATCTTACTACAACTTGTCTGGCTGCCAATCCTTTTAATTAAAAATAATAATCATAGGGTTATTCTATTTTAAAATTTTAGAAGCACAGAAGAAAATATCCTCTGTGAGACGGCTCTAAAATTTATTGGTGAAGGCATTTGTTTTTACTGCTTTCAAGATATTTGTGAGCTTCGGTAACGACCTAAAAAGTAGAAACTATTTATGGAAGATTTTCGGAATCCGAAAAAAAAGTTTTGTTCATTTACGACCTATTGTATAATTTCGATGAAGTCCTTCCAGATCGTAGAATATACCTCTATCTTTAGCATTTAATCGTTATGAATTGTTGTTCGATCTGTTTTTGGTAATAACGCTATTTTATGTGCTCATCCTAGCAAATCATAAAAAACATTTTTTTATTTCCAGGTAAGTTCCGGATCTTTTGCAACAATTGTGGTCAAATCAACCGTCTAGAATACAGGATTGCTGACAATAATTTCAGCTGATACTTTGGTGAGTGAAATGTATGACGTCATCATATATTTGCACTATTTTTTGTGCTCGGTGTTTTCTTAATCTTGCCATATTTAAGATGTAAAGTTTGTATTTACCATACGAGTAGGATATGTATTGGGAAGTAGCCACAGAGCTTTCCGTTCGTTTTTCTTGTTTTAAAATACATCCTGTAATAACGTATGAAGGTAGAAACTTTTGAGTTGATGAAACGCAAACTCCAAATCAGAGTCATTGAATGGGAAACTCTTTAATTTTCAAATATTTTATCTGGGAATATGAGTCTGCATTATCATTGTAATATTCCAGTTCCTGTAATATATGAAACGTCACAAATGTAAGTATATCTTCTTGTTAAATCAAGTAACCAGGCTTTTAAATTTTATAGTCACATAATTAATGTAATTATCAATGTTATAAACCTGAATTTTGATTTGATCGAAGATGGTATAAGATTTATTGCAAATTCTGCAATGAAATTTACTGGTTTTATTTTGAAGTTAATTCAAGGTGACTATTATTGTTATTTAATGGAATAATGGAATTGCAGCTATTTAAATTTTGTTTTTTGTCAACCCTCTATTATTTCTGATGACATATCTTCTTTAATGGAAAAGACGCACAAGTGGCTATTGAATTCAGATTCTTTCATCAGCATTATTTTAACCAAATAAATATCAGCCCCAAATTTTTGACAGTAATTCATATCCATTCCTGTAAAAAATGTTGTTTAACCGACAGTTGAGTCTATCATTTTAAAATAACGTGGATAAATGGACCAAAGTTCATTCCTTTGATGAGGGTCTTGGGGAAAAGACCACCTCTCTTTGGTCGAGAGACTTCTATTAGTAGGAAGGTGCCTTTAAGCTCGCTCTTTTCAGGGTCACCGACCGTTGTGTCATTTCCAGTAAATATTTTTTCTTTCTTTCTCGAGCGTTTACGGCGTAATGGAATGGCTCTCCGTCCGTAGAGAGGTTTGTCGGGTCGGCGATACGAGATTTGGGAATTGGTGCATTATGTCGATGGCTGTGTTGCCAACCCATCGCATGTCGACGAAAGACGTGTGCTCGCCTGGGTGAAGCTGTGGAAAGCGGCTTGCTTGCCGGGAATATTTGTGGGGAGGAAAGGGTGCTAACGCCGGCATCGATAAAACTAGATGCGGAGGCTGCGTGAAAAGCGAAAGGACGAGGCGGGAATCACTTCTCGTCCCACCCTTTATGTAGCAGTGTTCGAGAGGATGTGTTAAGCCCTGTGATAAACTCAGGCAGCCCATCGGTAGCTACATTCATTTAAACACCTCTTTCCGTGGGCAATATCCTTTAATTTTTTTTTCATTTATTCAAACTCAATGGAACACTTCCCAGTGAAACGGTGGACATTCGGCAGCCCCTAAGTGTTCCTAGAAAATTCGTTCAATTTAGCCCATAATAACCCAATGCTGCTTCTAAGCAACATCAAACATGTATAAATTTTCATCTCCATTCAGGAAAGATTTAAACTACATGTTCTTATGTGCTATAAAGTTTACTGGTGAAATGTGTAGCTGCCACAATAACAATATTTGAGTTGAAATTATTCATATTTTAAAAATGACAAGTCTTCAAATAAAATTTATCCCAGACGCTGGTCTAGGTTAGAAATGTTTAACCTCTGAAAACAACATTCTAAGGTCTATCTAATTGTAAGACTAAAATTTATTTAAAATGTCTATGTTTTTGTTTTAATTTTATTTGAATGCGCAGGTTTCGTTCTTTTTTCGGATAAATTACCATTTAAGTTGGGGGGACTAGGCTCCCCTTTGACCACAAAAAACTCCACCCATGACGCCGGCACCTCCGCCGGCAAATGGTTGGGTAAATGGTAATTTTATGATTCTAAAGGCCGTTTTTACATGGGGCACGTTATTACGCAATCTGACGTGTGTACGTAGGCGTCTTGTAAAAGAGGTGAATTGCTAGACCACATGCGAGAAAGCGTGGATGTAAGACGGCAAAATAACCCTGTTCTAATTCCAAGCTCTCATTATCGTGATTTCGACATGTTTTCAGTGCTAACACACGCTATGACGTGCCCTGTGTAAAACTTCCTTAATAATGGCGATATTCCTTCACTGGGCGTTATCAGTCGTCTTTATTAGTGTACTTCAGTCTCCTCTAAACTTGTTTCCGCCGCAATGGTCAGGTGATTTGAGAACAAAGGGATGAATAGGAGCGTTGGACAAAAGTGTCGTCTGAGTGGCTCTCGGGAAGCGCCGTTTAGAGAAGGTATTTGCTGAGGATATCGGCCAAATTGCTCGCGTCCCTAACATTTCCAAGGCAAGTGACATGATCAAGAGCTGCGGCCGCAAAGGAGTTGAGATACGAACAGCTCCTTGGGATATCTGGCTTCAGATAATGAGTAGTGGTCCTGAGATATTTCTCTTAGTCGCCCCTTCTCCCATTACCCGAGAACTGATGTAGGTACTCATAAATAACTATACCTTTTAGTATCTGAATAAATTATTATCGCCTTCGAGGATTCTTTTACACATTTTTAGGAATACGATACGAATCATTTTGTCTGTATCTTTTAAGCCGTTCAATACTTCTTGGCTATGTTGGGTTGTTTCGGATTTCCCACCGGATAAGGTTCTCCATCTCTGCCGACGTTTCGATGGCCGTGTCGTCATTCGTCATCAAGCCCTGATGACGATGGACAACACGGCCATCGAAACGTCGGCAGAGATGGAGAACCTCATCCGGTGGGAAACCCGAAACAATTTCAACATATTCATACGCCGGGAAAACCTCAGATCTTTCTTCACTTCTTGACTAACGTACGTTTTTCTTTCAACCGCAATTTAGAGAAGTCATGAGGGAATCTTTAAAAGGCTAGTAACTGAAATAATGATGGCCGCTTATGAATTAAATAGAATAAGCAACTTAAATTACTCTTATACATTGTAATTTTGCGATAAATCATAACCTATTCTCACATTTACAGTCAAAGCTTATGAAGCTTTGTTCCCTTCAATTGAAAGTGCGTAACAATATATTCCCAAAATTTAGGATGGCATTTGTCGAAACATAATTGATTTTATCTTCTTCTCGTAGCTTTCAGGTATGCTCGTGAAGGTTTCATTAGGGAATATCCTGGAAGCTTAGGAAAATATGCCTCAACTCTAGTAAATTTGATGTAAAATGGATTACTTAATGTCTCAAATATCCATTCGGTGGATTGTATGAAACAATTTTTCACTCGCGAGAAGGAGCTATGAACTCGTATTTTATGCGCAAGATTTCTTTTCCCGTACTCATTGAACGACGTAATTCGCTTTCATTTCTTATTTTGGGCTCCTTTAATACTCCATTGACACGATATGTTATATCGCACATATCCAAATTTATGGATATTAACACATCTTCCAAAACAGCGAAACTAATATAACCCTCCTTCTAAACTTCAGAATTACAGGCCAAGCTGTTTATTTTCAATTTTCCACTAATATTGTAGTCCGAAATTTCACGGTATTTAAGACTTGTAGAACGTGTTTTTTTTTTCAATTTTGATGCTATCATTCCGGCATTGAACAAAATCTCAAATAAGTTCGGCAAAGGATTAATACAGTGAAATTCCCGCGTCTAAAAATAGGTAGCCGATAGCGATTACCTGAATTAGTGCCTTAATTTTCGATTTCCGGTGTTGATTTCAGTTTACTTTGCCATAAAGCAATCTATATTATTTTTGAAATGTCAAAATCTCTATGTGGCCCTTATTAATTCGTATCTGCATTGTCTGGATCAGTTTTCCTTGTTAATTTGTGCTTAGCAATTGATGTCGCATTTTTTATATTTTCCTGGATTTTAGGCGAAAATTCTGCACGGGCGCTACGATTCATTATTAAAAATTGCGAGTTCACTTTTGAGCACTCAAGATGAGTTTTCCTGGATTGACGGGGGTTTTGAAATATTTTGAAAAAATTATGAAACGGGGGGGGGGGGGGGGGGGGGGGGGGTAAAATTGAAAATATCGAGTTTTGAAAAAAACGACGATAACACAGAATTATTCTGCCTGAACTATTAATTTTTGGACCATGTTATGCTTCTGATAAATTTGCCTGTTGCAGTGGTTCCCAAAGGTATTGTTAACAAATGTTATATTAATGATATTGCAAGTTTGACGATTTTGTTGCCGAAGTCTTCAACAGGGAAATAACCTAATCTCAGTAGTTTTGACGCACTTAGTAATAAATTTTCCTGGCTGGGAATTGCCTTCGTGATGGGAATCTCTGAATAATATCTTTGCGCTATAATTTTCAAGCAAAATTACACAACACCTACCTATATCTTTTAATTTCAAACATTTGTGGCCGCTGTTCAAGGTGATAAAAGACTGTTAGTATCTACGCCTCTATAGATTGAATTTTACCCTGGTGTTATGATGTACGAATCGAATAATCTATTATGAGAAAATTACTTTTCATTTTATAAAAAATACCGATATATAAAGTTACCGGCCCTCTTCCTGTACAAAAAACGACGTTTCTTGCGTTGAATACTTGGTGAATTCTATCGGGCATAAAATAGCGTGAAAAATAATTTATCTGGTAAAATTAAAAATCGAGTTTGCGATGTTCTCCATTAGGTCTTGCAAATTGGATTATAGCGGCCGATTGAGAACACCCAAGGAGTAACTTCCGTGGTGTCTTTTTTTTATCTTTTCATCCCACCTAGCAGTGAGGAGTAGTTGCTGGAATGAGCATGTAATTCACGGCGCTGTGATCCATTTAGATCCACAGGCATAAGCGCCGCGGTTGAACTTCCGGTTCTTCGGGAACGAAGCCAAAATTCCTTGGCCCGCCGCTACCAAAAAAAATTACGCTCTCAATGGGGTCGATCTTCTTGTAGTAGGGGACTCATTTCAGTTGTAGCCGAGAATCCGGGATTTCGAGGGAGAATAACACTAATTTTTTTCATATTTTTTTCTCTTAATCAACTCACAAATTAGTTCATCCAATCATGTGTTTTATCTCTAGTTCTTTGCTTCGTTCTGCTTCTTTTTTTTTTGAACAAGCCTTTAACGGAAACAGACAGGGTAGAAATTTATGGGGCGGGACGTATATTTTTTTAGAAGATGTGATGATGTGTGTTGATAAATTCATTCAAAATGCGTCACACAGAATGGTGGTGTGCAGTCCTGTAACTTTTTGTCTGGCGCAATTACCTACAACATTACGGGTGACTTCGGCCCTTGTTATGACCAAAGATGAGATTCAATATTTTCGGATATTTTACAATGTTGTGTTCAAAATTAGAAATATTTACTCTTTTTTTAGCTCTTGTGTTCGTATATGGATTAATTTTGCCCCTTACAGTTTAGCGCTCTGCCATCGCGTATTATACAAGTTTTTGTAAAATAGCATTCACCTCTAAGTATTTTTACTGCATATGTGTCAGGATGTAATATTAAATGTTTTCCACCAAGTGGTAAATATACACTCCTTTTTTTTATTTGATCTGACTTTTGGTGATTATTTTCCGGGAAGAATCACTTAGAAAAGAGTCCCAACTTAGGCCACGAAACGTTGGAGGTAGCTAAGAAGTCACGCTGCGACGTATGCCAAAATTTTACAAATTAGCCGTGAAAATTTTTACGAAGTGATCTGTCTGGTCATGACTATCTGCGAAAAATCGTAGGATTTTCCTTCCTCATGGGAAAGTCTTTCCTTTTAGTGGAAATATTGAAGTATGGTTTCGCTAGTAGTGGGCCCTGGTCGCTTCCATGGCGGCGAGGGTGTTCCCGTCCCTTCCATCCTTCCCTATCCTTCCCCGTCGGGCTCCTATCGCGGCGGCGCCTCCTTCCTTCTTCCTACAATATCCTCCTTCTTCTGCGGTGCAGAGGTGATAGATAGATAGATAGGTAGAGGTGATAGAGGATAAGCTTATAGCTTCAGACTTCGGCCCAGAAGTGTAACCCCGTGAGCCCGCCCTAGGTGTCTCGTATCCGCTTCTTGGACATCACTCCCCATAAATAGATATGTATTTGTATTTCGCGAAGATTATATTTATTATTCAGTTTTTGAGATACGTATTATCCACATTGGACACTATAAAAATATTAGTTGGTTAAAATTTTTCTGGAAATTTTCAAAATTTCACGGTGCAATGTGACGCTAAATAATCATGTAGAGAAAAAGTTCTGCGTGGAACCTCGTGGAATTCTATATAAATGTATTGATAAAATAAAAGTTATCGCAAATTATCCACTTATGCTGTACTTTTATTTACTGCGCGTTCTGTTCTAGAAAATTGCCAACAACTCTTGTTAATTTATGCATAGGAATTTCACGGGATCATGCCAGGAGCAGCTCTCTTTTTGAAAGGTTAATCCGGATCCAATGTAAATGATATTCTCATGCACACCGTGTTTTATTACGTTTGTTATTAGCTTGAAAATGTTCCCGGAAACATTAATAGCTTTGAGAATTTTGTTGTGGCTTGAATTTATCTCTTGTCTCCTCAAGTCAGGATCCTTGATCAAAGCCAGAATTAACTATTGATAGATTGGCAATTTCGGCATACATTGACACATTACAATCAATTAAAAATTGTCCTATAACACTGTAATTCTATTTACAATTCTGTATGTTTTGGAAAATTGCCAAAACTCTTACAAATTCATGTGTTAGAATTTCACGATATTAAAGCAGGAAGAGCTCTATTTTAAAGTAAGTTTAATCCGGATCTAATCTAAATGATATCCTCAACGGCGCCGTGTTTGAATTATTTGCTCACATGTCTCCCAGAAATGTTAAATATTTCGAGAATTTTGTTTTGGCTTGAATTTTTGATGATCTCTTGCGCTGTGCATCCTCCTCCACTCAGGATATTTGATCTAAGCCCAAATTAGCAGCTATTGGCAGCTCGGCAATTCTGGCTTATATTGATAACGTACAAGTTTTTAAAATTAAAAATTGTCCATTAATACTATAATTCTTCGAATAATCCACAGAGGAAAAATCATTCGCCTTGACCGGGATACGAACCCGGATCCCTCGATTTCCGGCTGAGTGCTTTAGCCAGTTAAGCTACCGAGGCGTCATTCTCCCCTGTGGAAGTTTCTGATTTTTCCTCTGTGTATTTTTCGCCCGATTTGTGCATTGCGGGTGACTCCGTAAAAGTTATCACCGCGGCTAGTCCCGGTAAACTTAAATACTATAATTGTATTTACAGTGCAGAGTTTTGGAAAATTGCATTTAACTCTCAAGTAATTTAAATGTTATAATTTCACCAAAATAAGACAGGAAGAGATCTCTTTTTGAAAAAGTTAAATCCAGATATAATCTAAATAGTATTCCTCGAGAATTCCCACCAGTATCAAGTATATTTTCTCTTCAACAAGAGGAGATGATTTCTCTTCCTATTCCTCTCTTTGTATTTCTCTGACTATATATCTTTCTCGTGCAAAATTTTCTGAATCCCTACTTACGCCATCACGTAGAGTTAAGATGTTTGCATTATTTGCTTTCCCGGAAACGCTAAATACATTGAGACTTATGTTGATGTTTGAATTTTTAGTTATCCCCTGTGTTGTGCATCCTGTTCTTTCACTCAGGATCCTCGATCAAAGCCCGAATCAGCTATCGACAGCTCGGCCTTTTTCCAATCACGAGAGTATAACGTCCGAGAGGCACCTCCCATACCCGCCTCGCATGCCGCATGGGCCCATATTTCTGAATCCCCATCATCATCCGAGGTGGACGTAAAAAAGGAAACGCTTCCCGAGAAATCTCCCAAGACGCCCACACTACCGATGATGAAAAGTTGCTGGCGTGGTTCCGCGCCTCCTGCCAACGGCCGGCTGTTGGCCGCTTGGCCCTTGGCTTCTTCAAAGGGCGACGCAGGCCGTGAATGATTGAGTGGTTTCCGTATTTATGGCGATCGCCCCATCCCCCCTCAGGATATGCCCGCGCTCTTAAAGCAGGGCGGGTGGTGAGGATGGAGAATATTTTATGTGGTCGGAACGTGGCTATATTCTCCATTACTCTCGCAAGTATTTTACCCGAAATATTTAATTTTATTTTTAATCTTAAAGGTGACTAGAATCCCTGTGACATTTTCTATGCTTCTCTCGTTTCGCCATCATGATGCGTTTAGGGACACTGAGACAATTCTTTCTTGGTATAGTGGCGCGATATTGGACTTTAGGACAAGCCAACCTCTACGTGTAAATCAAATTTCACTATCAATCCGTACGAACCCGAAACCTAGACTCAATAAAAGAATCATTTAAACGGAAGTGAAAGATACGTCACAGTGATAAAATATGTCTTCTTCATTCAGCAATTCTCTCATAAGTTTAAAATAACAGAACGCAAGTTACCTCTCACTTTTCATAAGCTAGTGACGTCCTTAGAATTCTGACTCTATTAACTACCTCGGAGAGAATCACCCGCCTGGGAAAACACTCCTCTCAGCAGTGTAAAAGACAAGGAACCACTGCAGACCGATGCGTGGGAGAAAGCAGCAGTTTTGGAATAGCAAAAAGTAGATGACAAGTTCGTCAGGGAAGCGCAGCGACATGAAATTCCCCACGGCAGGGTTATAGACATCGTTTTACTGTCTGGAATTGTAGGTGTTGAATTCATAAATGGAAAAATACGGTTTGTGTATTTTTCTAGCCCTATGGCAATACGAGGAATATGGAATAAGGATTAATTACAGGAAGGCCAAAGGTAAGCGTTTTGGTAAAGCATCGCAAGTTATTAATATGAGACTTAATGTGTTCGTGGGTAGGCAAAAGCTTGAACAGGTACAGCAATTCGGTTATTTGGGAAGTACATTAAAGGAAAACGGATACAGCAGTAAGGATATCAGGAAGAGAATTGCATTAGAATAGGAGGCATTAATGAATAGGAAAGGGCTCATGAAAAAATCGTTTTGTAAAAGTTCATAGCAGAGACCAATGAAGAGTCTGATCTCGAGTGTAATGATTTAAGGTACGGAAACATGGAAACTTAGGATTGAGGATGAGAAAAGACTGCAAGCCTTTCAGATGTATGTGTGGATAAGAAGTTTTGGATGAGGCGAGTACTGAGCGGGAAGGGGATGTTGAATAAAATCGTAGAGGTAGAAACGCTGGTTAACGAGGAAGAAATAAAATAGGATAGGCCTTATTGGGAATGGAAGAGGAAAGTCCATGAAGTGAGTGTGTACTGACAGAATACTTCGTAAGTACTCCATGTAAACCTGTCTTATTTGGTTGAATGCGCAAATAATCGCCATCGAATCACTCATTGATTCAACCCGAAATTCGGATAGGTAAGGGTAGAGCTCAACGCAGACAAGCGTGTGAATCCATACATTCAGGAAAGGGGATTCCATTTTTCTCTGGATCAACTCGCGCTTCGAATATTTTAATTTGTGGTGTTCGAAGGATCCAGCTGGAATTTAAACGTGGGACTCTTCGAAAGCAAGCTTTATACACACTAGGTCACCATGCTCCCCTCGTAATCGACAGTCTAGAAAAATTGGCGAGCTAGAGAATCGGTCGCAAGAAAATTGGAGTTGAAAAAATCGGAGTTTTATTATCTGAATTTTATCTAGTTCCTCGTAAAACAGCTCAAATTTGCCCTTTTACGACGGGGATATTAATCAATTATCAATGTACAATCGTAAACCCATGTCCTGGATTTGGACTATCTACCCAAAGGGGACTCGAACCCGCGACCTTCTATTTTGGCAGCCGAGGGCTCTACCACGCTGACACCGAGGTCAGATCCCCTGGTAACCTCTTTGTATTCGCTTCTGTCGTCGCATTCTGCTCGGAAACTGTATCACATGATGTGAGGAGGCAAAGGAGTTTAAAGAGGAGGGTATATGCCCCGTGTCCTCGTTCCTGTTGATGGGATTTTGGAGTCGGGACCCTTGCCGAGGAAGAAGGAGCAAAGAGAAGGGAGATGAAGTCGGGAAGGAGGGGTTGGAGTCTAGCGAGAGGGAGGCGGGCGAGTAAATTAGACATGACGGTTGGGTCGAAAAAAAAAGAAGAGCAACTTGCCCCGGAGGTGAAATCGTAAATGGCCCGAAAGCTGAAAGGAAGACACGCATCGCGGAATCGGGAAAATAAATTTTGGGGGAATGTTAGGATATATAGAGCATTACTGGGCCCAGAATTATTTATCGATGGGGTGTTAAAGGTACATTTTATCATGAAAGTTTCTTAAGGGCGTTTTACACGGTACACGGTATTGCGCAGGTCAGAGCTGCATTTATTTCTAAAATGGCGTGGAATTGCGCGAATGCATGAACGTAATTAGAACAGGGGCTATTTTGCCGTCTCGCGTCCACGCATTCTCGCATGTGTTCTAGCAATCCACCGCTTTACAGGACGCAATTTTGATTGCACCTTCGCACGTACGGCAGATTGCGCATTTCCGTGTACCGTGTAAAACGGCCTTTAGAGACTACATAAACGCATTGCCTAGGGGGTGGCGGTGGAGTTATTGGAATTTGTTAGTGAAATTTTCGGGATAGTGGTAGGGAAATGGGGTATTAAGAGTTTTTGCGCGAATTCTTCTACCTGGGTTTAGCAGACATGTGATGAAATTCATTACAAGGAGACGATATCTAGTTTATGTTCCAATAATAACGGAAATGCTGATTATTTAGCCCATATTACTGAAAAAGAGTTTTTAAAGTTCTACCTACTCTATAAACTCTATGTATTGGATGAAATGGAAGCTGGCGTACGGATAATTTGTTTAATATTTTTTATTAATATCATGCATAATAAATATGTATTAATGATGCAGAAATGCCAATAAAACTTGCTATTTGGTGAATCGCAAATATAATATGTAAACTAAATGCATACATCGTCTACTAACGGAGGAAGTTAATATACTGATACTTATTTGGGCACGTTTTGATTTTGTATAGTTCATACAACCCTATACCTACATTTAGATATATACAAACAAAATTATAGAGTATAAACAATCGGCTTGGACGAACTTTGACTCACGTGGGTTCAATTCTAATGAGTAATGATGGGTGTTTTACCGCTTCCGTGTAAAATTTTATCAAGTGAATATACTTACCCATTGCATTTTTACCTCTCTCATTTCATATCTAACTTTCACGCTTGTGAAAGTTTCGTTTTTAACATTGCTCTATGCGCAGGTCGTGGGCATCGCATTCATTACAAGTACTTGTTCCATGCCTCTCTTATATCCCCTAAATTTTATTTATACTTAATTACTACCCCCATAGGAAAAGAATTACAGGTGGTTTGCATTAAAAACTGATACAGAAGCAGAACCAGATAATCGTCATCAGTTCTGTGTTATTTTGCAGATCAAAAAGAAATTAGATGAGAACGACCCCTTTCCGTCGTTACCTGTGAAAAAGAAGTTCGTATCCATGATTAAAACACAAATGGTAATTTCCACACTATTTAATTAAACACTTAACGACCGACCATGGTTTCGACACTTTGTGTCATCTTCAAGGTAATACAACAAAAACTCTCTCGGTACATATACCCAGGCCAAGGTAGGAGGTGGGGGCATATGGAATTGGAGTGAGGAGAGTGGGAGGGGGAAACAGTTTAGGTGAACAAATGAATGAAGGCCGAAACCAGAAGACATACAGCAAGAGGAGCGTGAGTGAAAGTCAGGGTTTTGACGTCATGGGAAGCTTAACTTTAACAAAGGTGAGTCAGTACAAAATAAAACATCATTACAAAGTCCACCCGGGCTATTGGCAATTTCAAATAATTTACCATTTGTGTTTTAACCATGGATACAGCAATATCCCTCAAAATTAAGCCTGAAACGATTTTATACGAAAGAAGTTCGTGTTGAAAGCTATAAGAATAACAAAATAAATTTAGGGCAATCGCCTTTACATTAAGGGATGAAGAAAATCCGTTTTCTGTTACAATTAGATCAGAAATTAATTAAATGGCGAAACGCCGAGGTTAAAATTTTTTACCTACCTTTTAGTGTTACTGTTAAGCGAAAAACTTAATTCAGCTGAAATCATAGATCAATCGTTTTATCCAGTCTCTATTGAATTTAAAACAGTTGTTATTAAGAGTGGCATGAAAATAATTGTAGCCATGCTGTTCGTTGATAATCCTTTTAATGCAAATGCCTCGCAACCCATCGGTAGCTGCATTAACAATTCTCCATCTTTCCAGCATTAAAAAATATCGGTCGCTCTCGATTGATCGCTCATGGCGGGTGAAAAACTATTAGGAAAAATAATATAACCACCATTGCAGGCCAAAAGGAAAAAATGAATAGAGTGAGTGCGGGAACTGAAAGGAAACAATGGTCCGGTCGGATAGGATTAAAAGCAAGTGAAGAGGAAGGGAACGGTGGCGGGGATTGCGGGTGAATTTTCTGCGACTTTAAAAAGCAGGCCGACCGTTGAGAGCCGAGCACTGTGACCTGCTAATCGGTGAAGGGGATGTGACTTTCGCGGGGAGAAGAATGTGCGGTGAGGTCTCCAGTCTTAAAACCGCGGAGAGGGGAGAGATTGCTTCGACGATCCGTGACGTGGACGGTTCAGGACCGGGAATTATTATTATTTTGTACATTTTCAGAGCATTTTTTTGGCGAGGTACGGGTATCACCAAGCACTCTCGTCTTTTTACTTTGCGTTGAAAATTTTTCTGACAATACGACATGTATTTCAAATTTCTTCTTTTTGTATTGTAATGAACAGTTTTTGGACAGTCCAATAGTTTTAAGACGGAGCGGGACGTTACGTAACAAACAACAGTGAGAAAAAGACGCGAAGCACGCGTCGGACGGGATCAGTGCAACCGTATGGAAATGAATAGCGGGCATTCATATAGAATTCCTCAATTATATATACAGATTATTATTTGAAAGTGGGTTAATGTGAGGTGGGTAAAGTATTCTACCGATTTAGGTAAAAGTATTTAGAGCAAGAAGTATGGAGTAATTAAAATGTATTCTGCCAGTCTCCTTTCCCTCATGGAACGCTATACTTTCAAAGTAACAAAAATCAGCATTCTGTTGTTAATTATAATTAACGTATTCTACCGATTAAGGTAGGTTTCCATGGCTTTTTTAAGATGTAGTCTGGCTACCTCCCCTCCCTTCATGGACTTCATTATTACATTAACAATAAAGCCTTCTTCATTTCGTTACATCTAAAAACCCTATTCTCTTCCTTCCTCTCCTTCGTATCCCCAACATTCTACTCTCTAACATTGTTTTTAATATTCTCTCGCTGATTAGTACTCGCCCCATCCATACCTTGTCTCCCCATCTAGAAGCTCCCTCTCATCACCCTCTGTGTCCAGCACTTCGTCGTTCTTTTCCTCTCCGTCCTCCTTCTCCATTATTTTCCAGACCCTCGGGGACTTAAAATGTAAATTTTTTATATTAAATATTAGCCTCTATTATCGATGCTCTTCCTGATGTGAGCAAGGGGAATAAAATGAGGTTAACTAATATACTGATGATGAGTAGGACTTTAGGAAGGAATCGTTATAGTCCCTTGGGTTGATAATTTGGCTGCTGTTCAAAGAGACCCGGGATTAAATCCAAGTTGAAGCCTACACACGACAACAAACGACCCTCTCGTAGTACAAGGTGACTCAGAAAAAAATAAGTCCTTCAAACGCGAATTTATGGCACTCACAAGCCTGTAGCTATACCCTTAATTATCGCGAGAAACCTTCTGAATGAATCACTGGTTCAGTAAGTACTTCAGCGGAGCTGAATTAGATTCCCATCAACCATGGTAAAAGTACCCTGAACAAGCCGTGCTTATGATTTCGTTCGTTCATCATCATATTAGTCTCTCTTTAGCGGAAATAAGTTAAATCCATTTAAGACATAAAAATGATTTTTCATCCTGGGTGCCGATATTGAATCAGTCAAGAAATGCAAAGTTGGGAAAATAAACTTATCGTCTTTAATTTTGATATGGAGGAGGCTTTTTTACGCATTAATTTATGCGAAAATTTTGCAAAGTTGGAGTAATGGGGGAGGTGAAAGCATTTGAAATGCAGATTAGAAGAATGAAAAAATGGAGAGGGAGATAAAGAAGGAGGTTATTGACGTAGAGTGGGCGAGAAAAGAAAACTGCTAGAGGTGTTGGGGAGGAAGCAGAGGATTTGGATGGAGTGAGTGCTAAGAGAGTGAAGGTTGCTAAAGCCGAGGTAGAGGGAGTAAGGCATGGTAAGCATGGAGGAAGAAAGTAAATACATTATGTGTTAATGTAATGAATTCACAATAGGAAGCTAACGCGCTTTTAATATTTTGAATATTATTAAGTTTATAAAAAGTATAAAGAATTCCTGCACTGAGCTAGGAATTTTATTATTGCTATGAAAAGATGAAGGGCAAAGAAAATAAATATGCATGTTCAGTTAACACCACGTGAGTGTCATATTTGATTGTCATCTCCTAAAAATTTGATAGTCTTGCCATTAGAATAGGTGACTGAGAATAATCAGTGAACTTGTAAGCATCTCCTTTCGGATGACTTAGTAAAATTCAAAGCCTTTAGTTCAAGGAAAGTTTCAACCATTGGGCCGCAACTAACTTCTGCGCGCGTCTTTCGTCTCCTTAACCTCCATGAATCTTAATGTCACCTTACGCAATAGACTCTCTGCGCTTAGTCAACGTCTCAGTTTCTCCATTGGGTTACCCATAAGAATATTTCAGGTGTCCCTCGTGTGCCTTTGAGTTTCCTTTGTGTTCTAAACCTTCCAACCGGAAATTTCTTGCCACAACTTAACTCGAACCTTCCTCTTGAGTCTTTAGGCTCCCTATTCTCTCCTAAAACCCCAGGAAATGCCTGTTCCTTAAACTTCCATAGTCTGCGCACGTAGCGCTTTCAGCGTTTCACATTTTCTCGATTGTGTGTGGGAGATATTTTTCAAACGTTGATCTTAATGATAAAATGTGAGGTATGAGTAAGGAAAAACCATTATAAGCACGGAAAGTACTTCTTTGGACCTACATCTGAGGAGTTCGATGAAGATTGATAATTTTATGTCATTCAATTGCAAGTAAATAAATAATTATAGCTATTACTATGTGTTTTCATTTATTCAAGTATGTTTAAAACCTGTTTCCTTATTGTGATCGCTTTTGTAATGATAGCGGTATCCTATGAGGTAGAGGTGAGGTAATATCCTCAGTATTATAAGTGCAGAATCTAGTTTTTTATTTTATATTTCTAAATACCAAGCTAACTGTTGATTTGAGCTTGTCATTCTAGTTTATCTTTATCATTTTCTTTGGCCTGATATTAATTTTTTTTAGTTTTAGGGTATACTGATGAAGTCTTAGACATATCTCCGTTGCAGTAAACACAAAAAATAGCGTCAATAATCGTCAGAATTTTATTTCGTTGGGGGCGATTATTAATTACAATTAAATTTGTTTGGAATGCTAGCGGAAAGTCGTTATATACCAAACTAATGTTTTTTAGGCCTAATGTTTTATTTTTATTATGAATATGTAGTATGAAAGGAAAGATTTATTTGAATATTTTAGTTACGTATTAATACAGAATGGCAAATACGGTCCTTGTCAAAAATTAGCTTGATTAACCTCTTGTATTATTGCTATTGAGAATAACTTCATATTTCGTGGATCTAGTGGATTTATACCCTTGAACTAACATCTTTTCTCACGGATACTAGACCTACCTTCAACATATGATTTACATTTCTTTCCGCTTTGATATGTTCCCAAACAAGGAGGTATATCAAACGCCAAAATGACCACTATGCAAAACCAAGGAGTATATTATGGTATAGTGTGAATACTTATTTTCCTATTGCTCAAGTATTTTTCTGCATTTATCACTATTTTAAATTGTTTATTAGCTTTAGAAATCCAAAAAGAGGTCTCTCTAGCCCATTGAATGGAGCTGCTACCTAATGACTTTGGGGCATTGGGTTCAAATGTAAGTTATTGTCTTCAGACTTATTTAAACAAAAATCCGTGTGGTGCCAGGAGGCCCAGGGAATGAAAATGCCCTTCCGCCTTGCCCTGCCCCACTACATGAATGTATGGATTCACAGGCTTGCTACTTACAATTATTATAGGGCGATCTTTACCCTCAAATGTTCTACTTCAGGAGCTCTAACTTAAATATCTTTCATTCAAACGCCCGTAACTCTTTCTTATATGAGCTCTATATTCACGTATACGATACCTTAGAGTCGAAGCACTGAGGAGGGAATGAGACAATAACTCCTTCGGAAATATATAAGTATGAAATTCATTAATTTATTATTGTACTAGAAAGACAGGTCTAGTGTTTCAGGTGAGCTGTGGCTGAATTTAGTGCAGCAACAAGTTGCAATTTTGCCGAACATTTCTTAACATATGTATCGTAACGTATGTAACATTGTATCTTTTGCGATGAATGAATCCTTCTCGGATTCGCAATTCCGGTAAGAAATATGAAGTTAGCCGACGTCTCAGGATCAGGGTGGTCCGCTTTTCTCAATGTTAATTTTGAATTCTAACAATTGAGTGGTTTGGAAGCCAAGGGGTACAAGTGATTTCTTTTTTCTCTACACAGGTATAGCAATTAGGTATAGAAAACAAAAGAGATGAATTAGATATTTGATACAGTGCATTTTATTTTCCACTCGATGTCAGCACAGACCTGAGACTCACCTTTATCCATTGGCAGCCAATTTTCGTGTATTTTTTCTAACACATAAATTCACCTATGTTGAAAAAAAAATCTCTTGTGCTACTATGCTTCTCACGACCTAAATTATGAAGAATTCTTGAGAATGGGTGCTGAGTTGAATCCCGAAATGTCGTGTGACATTTAGGTCTGGTTTTGTAATGCCTGGTGAAAGCTAACCATAAGGTGATACAGAATAGGGTGGTTTCCTATTATTTTTTATTGCCTAAATCGAAAGATTATTACTCCTAGAGTACGTATTTCACGCTTTTAGATTTTTAAATGACGATATCTATTTTTCGCGATTAAATGAAAAGTGAAAATTTTCAAGCGCGCGAAAACGCGACGGAAGGTATGAATGCCGGGAAAAACTCCGTGTGACGTCGTTCTGGTTCCCGCTGCCGCAACTGAGGTGACCTTGGGGCGAGGCTCTGAGCGCTGATACGACGCAGGATGCTAGCAGGTAACACTTGGCTTAAATAAGGGTTATTAATACCTTATCAAACGAAGAAAACTTTCAGACCTTAGCCAGTTTTAATAGGTGATTATTAAGACATGTTTCCTTGATCTCTGTGCCTCATGCATGCATTGGTAACCTCCGACGATGTAAAACTCCTATCTACTCGTATAGAAACTAGGTCCCTGTGACGTCACGTGGAGTGGCATCGCAATGGCGCCAATCTGGCTTTTTTCAAATGAGAATAAAATTGATCCTTGCCATTCGCCTAAACCGGTATTTCTAAAACCAAATAATTTTTATATTATGAATACACTAATGGTAGGTAACGAATCGCAATCAATGTCTTTCGTTTTCTTTGATGAAGGAAACTACCCTATTTTGCTTTACCTACTTGTGGTTGAGAGATATGTTTAGATTCTGTAGAGGATCGGACATTAAGTTAACCAGAAATTTCAGCCATCACCACGTAAACTTAAAGACTGTATCATTTTATTATGGCTAACCAGACATTATATAACCGGCTCTTAGATTCCTATCCGGTGGTAAGCATGATAAGATTTCACTCCTGAAGTTTCTGTCTCTTCAAGAATACCTTGGAGGTCGCTGCGTACGTCCATTGTATGATGATTCTTTCTATTAGTGGATACGGTGAAAGGAAATATAGCCTCGGAGCTTGAATGAACGAATTTGATTTACGACGGAGCTCACCGCCGGGCGGCGTCCTATGCGCCAGGCCACACGTGCGTCCAATCTGCTTTTGCATGGCTCTCCTTTGCATCGGCTTTCGGAAGAGATCTTTGGGGATGCGAGTTGTTTTGAATAATAAAACAATTTGAGAAAGGAATTGATATGGAGATTCTCCATCTTATGCCTAGATCAAAGGATAAAGGAATGGCTTTTGAATGGATAAAAGATGGATATATCAGAAAGGGAATAATATCTCTGTCTCTTTGAGCTGAAATATGCTTTATATGACCATCCATTGGATAGATATAGTGGTTAGGAAACATTGATTGATGTAATTATGGTATATCGAACTTTAGAATTCTTGAGAATTTTGATAAATTGTTTTTTTTTTTCTTGTCTAGTTGATATATGTCAGTGCCTTCATATGCTTTCCTACATGCATATCATTTCTGAATTTGGTTTACTTTTTTTGAATTGTGCTTGGTATTACGTTGTTGTTTTCAGTACTGGAGTTTGAGTTTGATGGAAAATGTTGAAAAATTACTCCAAAACAAAATTTAGCCAGATGAATTATTTTTGAGAATTTATAAGTAAATTTTTGCACTTAGCCTAATTCTCTTATAAATGGTTGCGTCATATCCGTTATGTAAGCGAAGGTATGATAATGAAATTCTCGTTGCTATGAAAAAAATATGCATGAAAAACTATATTTCAATGTTGTCGTATGTTAATCAGTTGTTTATTTGTCATCAAATAGGACTCCTTTCCAGAATCCAGTTTAAAAAAAATTATTAATATAATTCACTGCACATCATTTGTACCTTGAGGATGATGTATTAACATTGAAACCTAAGTCGTAATGAATTTTATAATCGTGGAAAATTGCCGGTATTAATTTCAGCATGGAAATATTCCATTCTATTACGCTAGGATCTCGGGATTTTATTGATGGATGTAGCTATTGAAATAGCTATTTAATTACTCCGTTTTTTAAAGCGCGCTATTAAATATAATTTTGTGTGATTTACTACCCGCCATCAGAGCGCTGCGTCAATTTTTAAACGAACGTATGCATGCCGTGAAATAAACGGCGCCGAGCCGCATGCTTAAGTATCACCCGTCTTTTGTTCAGCGGAGCTCGCATATCTTTTTTTTCGCTTTCTTGGAACGTTATTTCTCCCGCTCCCACCCGTTAGGTGGAAAACATGCCCTGCGGTAGGTATATTCCCACGGCGCAAGTAAAAACTTTTCCCTCGTCCTCCGCCGCCACGCAGACCTCGGCCGCCCGGCAGTCTTCCCCTTTTACGAGTCCCCTTGCGCTGCTGTTGCGCCCTTGTCACCTGTTCCCGTCGTCGAGCGCTAAAGAGGGCGGAGGTAATCTTCGTTAGGAGCGCCACGCCGGGCTCTCAACGCAAGCAAGAACGATTCTGAGAACGAAATGAAGTCCTCGCAGTGTGCCCTACGCGTGTGGAGATAGATTGCCACTCCGTGGAGATTGGGCCGAAATGAGTGGCCCATTGTCATGCCTATATATTTATGCATCGATATGTCCTTTCCTATTGCTATAGAATACTTTCTTTATTGTAGTAACCGTGTTTGAGGGAAGAATGTTAGGTAAGAGGCAGCGGTGTCATGGCAAAATTAGCAGTGCGGTAACGCACTTTCCTTAACTTTTTTTTCAAGTGAAATATTAATCTCTATGTTTTTTTTTAATTTCAAGTTACGTCGGTATATTTTAAAATATTTTTCTTGGTTACAAATGTATATACTATAAATTTTGAGGCACCAAAATTGATAGAAGCTATTTGACTATTATGTCTTTTTTAAACCAGTTAAGTCGGAACGCGCCGGAACAGCATTCCAGCGCGTTCCGGCACCATGACACTACTGGTAAGCGGGCAAAAGAAGAGAATTCAGGGGATTTATTAGAGGAAAATAGTTTTTTTTGTGAATTTAAGATAGAAACTCAATATGGGTGCTTCGGAAAATACTACTATAGCTAAATGTAGCTTTAACCGATAGAATATCATAAATAATAATATTTAAATAGAATATCAGAAAAAAACCTAAGGCTATTGTGAATGAAACTTCTATTTTTTCTGTTTACTCAGTGTAGGCGATGAGAAATAATTCTCTGTATTATGGTTCTAAAATATTTTGTTTAAATAAATAAGAAGAGCAGTGAGCAAAATTAAGTTTCTACTGTTAATGCATGTAAACATAGGTTGATATTGTGTCTCGTCTGGGGCGAGATGAATATTCCTTTGTCAATTCTATTTATTCCTATATCGACAAATACACTACATATGCAGTAGCTTTCGAAACCGAGTTAGAGTCAAGAATGTTTACAGCAGAGGAAGGAATGGAAAGAACTGGATAGTTGTATAAAATATCACGGAAAAGGTCTTTGTAGAGCTCCAACATGGGAGGATATCAGCCTGGGTAATGCTAACCGGCGAAATATCTTGAATATTTACAATAGCTGCATACATTGAATTTATGATTACCTTTAAGTTGTCTATTGTCATTAGCTATGAAAATTTAAATGGGAAAAATCAGATGTTTATCAGCGGAGTATTATAATGGACTTTGTTCTTCTAAAATTTTCTTTTCAGAAATGACTATAACATATTAAATGTTTCCTTGATTAAATATTGGGATTTTAATTAAGATTTTTATTGCTATATTATTTTGCTCAAACTTAATACCGCACTTTCATGTTTGACTTTTTTAAATTTTAACTTGCTTATGGCATCACAGAAAAAGCATATCAAGCGAAAAAAGCAGCAAAATTTAATTTAAAGAAATATTGGTTTAGTTGGATAGATGTGATTTGAAAAATTAAATCGCTAAGAAATGTTTGACTACAAATTACCCACGGATTTCTTCTAATGAAAGATATTTCCGACCTATAAAAGTTCGACTTTCTTATCTCCACCGTGTATTAAAAAATTGCTTTTTTAAATATTTAATAGTTTTTAAGTGTATAAAATGCTGATTCTTCTATGCGCCGTTATATTTCTGTAACACTGCCCCGCTGAATGCATTTTCTTTCTTTGGAAGTACAGAAATTCACTTTATCTTGGGATTGAAGCGTTTTTTTTTTCGTGTATAAAATGCTGATTCTTCTATTCGCCGTTATGTTTCTGTAACACTGCCCCACTGGATACATTTTCTTTCTTTGGAAGTACAGAAATTCACTTTATCTTGGGATTGAAACATTTTTTTTTCCAGCTCGGCTTTTTATGAAAATCCATTTATCTTCCATCGTCTCCGCTTCTGTGGCTCGGTGACTCCCGATAGAGAGAGAGGTTTCCCTGACGACGTCTTCGCTCCCAGCGCGATTGTTTTGATACGCTTTTCGACTTTCTTGTGAATTGCCATTTCACCTTTTTATGTTTCGCGCGGGAATGGAAGCAGGTCGTCATTAAACGGTGGAGTTATGGGAATTGTGATCTGCCGCGCTCTTTCCAATAAGGAAGACGACGACCGGCCTGCAGGCGTCGACCGTTCCCGATACCGAAATCGGATTGCCGCGACGCGGAATGCAATCCAAGCCGTCGTCAGCGGTAGAGGCAGGAAGAATGCGAGGAATGATGAGATACAGGCGGAGAGCCACGTAAAGCACAATGATTTTTTTCCAACTACATTGTCTTTTTCGAGGAAATCCTTGTGAGGTAGAGCAGCTGCTCCACGCTTTTTTCTATTTTTTCTCGATATGCTAAGGAATTCATACTCACTTATGAGAAGTTCATGATTCATATAAGAGCTCTGTAAACCTGCTAAAATCTTCCGATTTTTTTGCTTGTAGCGATGGCATTCTACATGATAATACATTATTTGTGAATCACTTTTCATTTTTTTTATTTCAACTCATTTTATGCCAGTTATGATCTTATTGATTACGCTTATGATTGATACGTAATCAAATTTCATTATAAAATAAGATTTACTCTAAATATTTAATATTTATCTCATTTTATGCAACTTCACCAAACGGTGCTGTGGATTTGGCCTATTTGACGCACGTCTCCTGGCTTCTAGCTCAGTGTGAATCTTTCTTAATCGTTCCATACTCTCTTCGTAGATGAGCTTTTCACGTCGACTTTTATGTAATAGGGAAGTTACAATGTATTACGAATTTTTCTCAAACATTTCTAAACTACGTTTAAAACCCCATTTTTGTAATGCCATATTTCTCCTAGTTATAGTTTATTATCAGTTATTTGTTATAAAAGCATATACTTTTTAAATATTGTCTGTTTAGCTATCCATGGAAGTTCGGCACACGTATTGCAAAGGTGTTGTTAAATCCATTGCAGTCCAATCACCCTGTTATACAGTTAGCAGTCCAGTTATCGCTACATTGTGGCGTTCAGCACTGATGATGATATACACAAGCTTATCGATCTGCTAGTTGCAAAGGACAATCAGATTCGGAGAAAACCGCGAGAAGGCCACATTCAATTTTTGTGCCGGAAAAGCGCGGGAACCTATTTAGCCCGTCTACGGGGATTTTATAGTCACAGCATTCCTTGTTTATTAATTTGAGTCATATATTTATTCCCACAAACATAAGTTTTCACAATCAAAGTTTCATATGCCATTACCAAGCAATTTATTTTCCTCTTGCTTTAATGTATTTTCAACTATCTGGATGTATTGGATTGAACCGATTCAGGATTGATCAGGAAGTTCGACGCATTAGAATAAAATTTAATTAATTTTTTCCAGAATTAATCATTTTTATTCATTTTCAATTTCATCAGATACATTATTCTGTTGATAAAGTTACTATATTGGTGCTGCAATGACCTGTAGATTTCCCAAGGATTCTCGTGTAGTTTAGTCCGAATCTCATGCAAAGGACTCAGAGGAATTCGCGAGAATTTTTGTGCTGTAAAACAACATGATTCTATTTTTACCCATCTTTACGGGAATTTTATAGTCACAGAGTAAAATTTTATGGTCACCTTAATTATTAAATTGAATCATAATTCTTCCTGCAAAAATGATATTATTTGGGTGGATTAATTTTTTATCGGACATATCTGAGAGTTAAGACTTTCATTTCCTCATCGTGGCAGTCTAGTGGTAATGATAGCCATCCTCAGAAGCGAATTCGTCCGTCGAGGCGGAAGAATGCAAATTGGCGTGACTCACCGAGAGACAGCTGCACGTCCTGAAGGTCACGTATCGCATAAACCTGTGATGTCTCCCGTGAGACTGGCGTCCCCTTTCATATATCAGGCGGCTCTTCTCTGCACCTTGCTGCGCCGTCAAATGTTTTTCATGCGCAGTCCGAACTGTGTGCTAGGTCACCGCGTTTACCGCATTTCCTTGAAGCGAATATTAATACCCACCCGAACTAGCTAACCCATGTATATTCTAAAGCTATTATCTTTTTGTACCTAAATCGCTGAATCCTTAGTGAGACATTTTTTACTTCTACGTTATGAAAAACATTATTATTTTTAATTGTAAGCAGCAATATTTTTAAAAGTCTGAAATGACTAGCAAAGTATAAACTCGGTTTTTATCCTAAAATAATAATAAAACATTTCATGGAGTATAGGTTTTGACTTATACTCCAAGAATTATTTTATCATTAATTAAATGAGGTGAAGATAAGAAGAAAAAATCTAGTTATCCTAAAATGCAAATAAGGCGTTTATTGATCGAATACATAATTTTTTTCTTTATTTTTCCATGCACTCTCATTGATTGTATTGTACCTATTTTAATGCACAAGCACACACGATTCAATATCTTTTGTTGCTGTTGTAGATGAATTTTAAGTATTTTTTATTATTAAGTATTTGTCGTCCTTTGGTGTCTATCCATTCTTCTGCGCTCCAACTAAAGCTTATGACCACTCCTGAAAATCCATGATATTTGAACGATACGTATCTCGAACTGGTTTCTTTGAATTGCGAATCTAGGTTCTTACCGACGGTACTGGTCCGAAAAGCATATTGGAAAATCATTCCATGAATTAATTCATCAGGCAACCCGATTTCGTGCGAGTTTCCACTGTCCCAGTAGGAAAAGACGTGTGTGTCCGTGGATTACTGGTGTGCACCAGGCGCTTGCCGTTACGCGTTTGTTTCCATTCCGCCTACGGCCCGCGGATTTCATTTCATCGGGACACGGCCACGGGCATAAATCTTGGGCATTTTTTTTATCTTTTCGCTGCACTATTTTTTAGTCTCCATGCCTGCCGCAGTTGTTACTCTTTATGGCTCCGTTCCGAGAGGAGGAGGTTGCCTACGTGGATCACCAACGTGCACGTCTCCAAAGTAACAAAAAGGAATATCATATTTATGGGTTTTCCTAGGCAACGAAACTTCAAGAAAGCTAAAATGGGTAGAATGGTGAAAGGATTTCTTAAGGTTTTTTTTCTGATCCAAACTAGAAAATATAATTTCATTGGACTGGATGTCTCAATATCATTCTTGTTCTTCAGGTGACCGGTGTTTAACATTGAATTACGCTCATCAGATTGATGGTTTATAAGTGATTACGCATTGAATTACACTTTTGAAAAAAAAACAGAGCTTAATTGATATTTAAATGCATGAGATCGTATTTTTTCTCATAAATGGAATAAACAGAAACTAATTTCCTCAAATTATTCAGCTTTTCATTTTGTCTCTGAATTCATTTAAGTACCATCAGATTATTCATTTCCAGTTCATTTATGTTGGCATTTAATCTTTTTTATCTTAATTCTTTAAAAATATTACTATTGCCATTTTTATTTTAATGTTGTATTTCAAATTATTAGCATCTGATTATTTTCTCCTAGAACACTTTTTATTTCATTTTTCAATCAAAGGTAAGAATTTATACCATTCATTAAGTTGAAATAATTCAAAATTTCCTAGAGCTAGTGCTCGGAGTAACTGGAAACAGCGTGATTAGAAACCTAAAAGACGGAGCTATTAAAAGTTATGAGAATTTAATTACCTTTCCATTGAAAAAAATAAAATAGTTTTTGAGTAAATCGCGCAAGGTAGCTAACTGTTCTTATTGTGTCCCTAAAAATCTTTATTGTTGAATTTTACTTCTTCGCGGTCCACTTGCGTAGAATTTCCCTATGTTCCGGAAAGTTGCGGCTGGCATTTAATAAAAATTCTTTTAAGTTCTCTTGAAAGCGGAGATAATCCGAGGGACTTAATTATCCTAGCATTTACTAGACTTTATGTAGGGGTGGGATGAGTCCCCGAAAGAATCGTATTTAGCCTGAGAGAGATTACAACTCCCGCCCCTCCCACCCTGGCATTATTCACAGGGGGTCACGCTGACCTAGATTCAACGATTAGCCCCATGTGCTGTCATAAACTTGCGTCTCTGCTTTTCAACATCCCATCCTGGCGTCGTCGGCAATGGAGTTGTAAAGTCCCCGGATTTGATTCGAGGCTTTTCCTCTGTTGTGAACTGGAAAGATGATGTTCAGCGGGTGTTCTTCTTCTGCGCGAAAATCGTTAAATAGCTATCATTTCTTCTAAAACTTTTGATATTTTTATTATTAAAGTGGGAAATAATTTCATTTTATAAAAATGAATGGAAATATTGTCTAAATATATGAATAACAACAATATTCCCGCAGGGTTTAGATGCAATTAACCCTTTGATAACAATTAACATACCACTTTAAAGTATATAAAACGTTTCAAATTTTAAATAATTTTTCCCGTGTTAGAAAGGAAATGATACCAAGAAATTTATTACCGTACGTATATACTTCTTATTTGCCAACTCATGCTCATGATAGTAAAGGTATCTTGGAAAACTTACACCTAAGGATGCATTTTTGATTTTCAATCAGTTCCATTGTGGTTAAATCAAATAGGGTGTTTAAAAGATCTTATTGTCAAATAAGATTAAAATAGAAACCTATGTTACAGTAGGGCTATTTTTAACATTACGTGAAATATGAAACAATCTAAATGTTACTAAAAAAATCCTGAAACACAGAACTCTGTAACTATATTGACTAGAAAAATGTCGATTTTTTCCCTCGGCATGCTTATTGATGCAAATAGCCTATTTAAGTCGATTTATGCTGGTAGTCAGAGCTCATGAAAGGGTCTTAAACGTCAGCATGTCTCCGGAATAAATTTACTCCTGTGGTTTCCACTCTCAGATGATTTTTACGGTCAACGTATTTCATTTTTTTCTTCTTCCGATGAGAATGAGATTAAAATTTGATTCGATACTTCCGCCTTATCAATTCCAGTTCACCTCGATAGTTTTCCTCTTTATTGGGTTTATTTGGGAATTATTGCCAGAAATTTTACTGACGCTTCACTTAATTCTTGAAGCTATTTAATTTCTCATAACTTAGGGAAAGCCGAGGAAAACTTTCGGCTCCAGGTGTGAAATTCGGAAATACAATAATGTTGCATATATCTCCATTTTATTAATATAAGTATGCAGTTTTAATTACCTGGCTTTATGCATAAAATTTTAGGTAAATTTTAGGTTAACTCAAGACTTCATCTTCCCAAAAGATGTCTCGGTAAAACTTTTGTGATTATCGCGCTTGTAAAGGACACTTTCCTCCCACCTGCAGGCAGATTATTTCATACATTATTTTTAAAGAAACCAATGCGAAATATTTGTTCGTGAATTTTCCTTTACCGTACACTATCTGTAAGATCAAATTTGATTGAATTGTGATGATATCAGTTTTAAAATTTCTATTTTTATAAATAGTATTTTAAACTATAATTTTAATTGCTAAAATTAAGTACATTGTATCATTAAATTCATCATAGCAGGAATTGGAGTTTAATAGCAGAATTGGACTAGTTTGAAAGTTATCACACATTTTTTCCCGGATTTCCAGCTCTTTGGCAAGATAATTAAATTCTCATAACTTTTAATAGCTCCTTCGTCTTTTAGGTTTCTAGTCACGCTGTTTCCAGGTACTCCGGCGCGCCTTGACGTCGGTTTTAATTCCTATTCTGGGGCCGTCTTCAGATTTGAGCCTGAAAATAATTGCCCTATATAGTGGCTTTATTACTTAGTAACAAAGTCTTTTGATAGCAGCCGGCTAGGTAAAATAATTAATATTTAAATATGCAATCACTATGCGATTTATAATTCTATTGCTTAAATATATGTAAAATTCAAAATAAATTGAATCGATCCAGACGTGGTGTAGTGGGAGTTCGACATATTAAACTAAAACGTGATTGCACTATTCAACTTTATTTTTACACAACTAATATTTAAATTAACTTTAAATTTCAACAAATAAATTATTCCGTTTATCATGCTATTATACAGGGATTGTAATAATATGAAGCTTTCCCAAATATTCTCGAATCGTTAATTCCTAATCCATACACAAATGCATGTGTTATTCTGTGAAAAAATTACTTATCATGCTAGAAATTTTGAAAGAAAATTTGTGAAAAATTGGGAAAGTTTATTTAACTTATAAGGCTTATATTCAGCTAGGGAAAGATTCAATATCTGTGGTATTATTATATTTTTAGGTAATATTGACCGCATTACAAAGCATATCTTCATTTTGAATAATGGAATACCAATGAAAACAATTCTCTGTTTTCACAGTTGAAACTTAGAAATTATATAAAATGTAATTACTCCATTCTTCAGCTAAGAGCGTTAGTTTTATACTCCTCACCTCTTAAACTCGTCATTTTCTGCCTGAATATATAAACACCGTAGCCAATTGTACTTTCTTACCCGAGCGTCGCACGAAGATTTTCCTAGAATATGGGGATTAAGGAAATCTGCTTAAAACCGTACATTTTCCCCATTTCACATCATTTATCACATTTCCATCACATCTCACTTCATTTATTACGCCGCATTGGATTTACACGTTACCGCTATACCGGTAAACTGTGTTTACCACCACCAGCCAGTAAAAAATATAATAATTATTTCTTGCATCTGATGTTTTGTATGGGTAGTGTGCTGTTTGTGTTAGCAGAAACTTTAATACTGAATGATAATATCATATTAGAATGCAACAATAGATAGAATAAGTAAATTTTTGCAGTTAGTCCATTTTTTCTCAAGGCTGTGGTTAATGTATTTTTATATAGCAAAAAGCATTTTCTTAACTCATTATAACCCAATTCTGCTTCTAAGTAGCATAAAGAATAAACAAATTTTCTGCTCTTTCCAGGAAAGATTTAAACTACATGTTATTTTGTGTTTTAATGTTTACTGGCGAAATGTATAGCTGCCTCAATAGCAACGATTGAGCAGAAAATTTTTACATTAATAAAATGAGAAGTCTTGAAATTTTATTTCACCCTGATGCAACTCTGGGTTAGAATAGATTTTTTTTAATTTTCCGTTTTATTTTATTATTTTGTTATATTTTGAAATTTTCTGTTTAACACCTGAAGCTTAGCTTTGCTTAGCTGGATTTCTAAAATATTAGTTAGCTATCTTTAGGTCGTATAGCTTACGTGTCCATCCCTCCAATGCGGGTTTTCCTTCCCACCCCAAAGGCCCTTGAGGACCTTACAGGCGAAGTGCATTAGCGCAAGCTTTGTCCTGGAACTCGCCCGATAACTTTTCGGGGCGTCGTTGGGTCAAGAGCAGAGGGGATGGTCGACAATATGGGATTTGGAGCTGGGCGTAACGTGTTTTTTATTTTGAATTTCCCACAGAAAGGAGCGCAAAAGCTGTTCTGAAAAGCAGGGCCTCTGCATTTAGAGAAATAGGCGCCACTGCCATGGAAGATGGTAGATAATATTTCTATGCTGAGCTTTGCTCTAATTTGTCTATTGTTCTGTTGTTCAGCAGAGGTATGCTCACTATAGTTGAATGAACTCTAATGACACCGGTCAAATGATGTTACATTACCTCTTTCGTTTTGAATTTCCGTCATTAATTCCGTTTTTAGTATCACGAGTGACAGATTTTCTCGCAGTTACAGTAAGTAGTGGCCTATTTTGGGTGCTTAAATGATAGTAGAGTACTCAAATAACATTCAATGTGTAGTTGAATAACGGACCATATCTACTCTTGGGGTCTTCAAGAAAGATAATGTACATTTATTGGACATTGCCTGAATGTTGACGCTAAAGCATAGATATTAACGTTCCGTTTTCATGTAGAACCCAAATTCACTCTCAGATATTTAAAGTTGGTAACATGTACAATTGCGTTTATTTTTAACAGCAAATGAAAATACATTGTGCGATACATCAAATTGTAATATAAATCATTTCTGTTACATAAGGTATGTATTAAATCTTTCGTTTTTTCAGCTGAGTGCAACTTGTTAAAGGCAAACCTTTTCCTAAACCGAGTGTTTCAAAATGAATAGCGGGATTTTAACGCTTTTTATTACTTATTTCACTAAAATCACAGCTATAAATTATACATGAAATGAAAGAGCAATTATACAGTTGTACATAGTAGCCAACAAGTGGTCAATGTGAGCACCATTCGCCACACGGCAAACGTAAAGACGATGTGCGAGTTCTTCTCAAACGTTTATTAGTGTCTCTCTATTAATTGTTGCAACACCTGCTTCGATCCTGTTTCTTGATTTCGGAAAGTCAGGTGGTAGTAGAGGCACGGGTGTTAATAATACTTGGAGCATCACAGCCGAAATTAATACGGAACACAAGTTGCACAGTAACATCAGATTCCGTCTTTACAGGCTGTAAAACACAAAAAGCTTTCCGTTCATTAATCGCTATTTTTTGCGACGTAAAAATATTGCCTTCACCTGCTCATTGTTGCCTGTAAAAAATACAGTTTAAGCTGTTCATTCATTTGATCCATCCTTTATAGCTTTAAGTTAAGTGCAAGAAAGATTATAAAGCAATGAAACTCCGCTACTCATTTTGAAACACCCAGTATATATTAAGAACGAAATTCAAGAAAAAAATTCTTTCGATTAGTCGGGAATCAATCCTGGATGTCTTGGCTGTCGGTCAAGTATGCTACCAGTTGCACCACCAAACGTTCTTATTACAAGGAAAATTGTTTGAGTATAGCTTTTATATGGGCAATTTTTTCCCTATTCGTTTGAAAAAAGTCGGCATACAGCCGCCACTTAATTTTTCTCGCCTAGAAAATTGAAAATGAAAAGCGAAAAAATCGTCATTATTGTTTTTACGTGCTACTACCTTCTTCCAAGCCATTACAGAAATGTAAATTCTTCCACATTAGAGAGTTGGTTAAATTATCTTTGAGCGTAGATTTTTTTCCATCTTTAAATTTTTTAAAAACCTTTTATACTTACGCTCCATATTTAGTTTCTGGCAGCTTAATTTGATTGTTTGTATTTATATATTTGTAATTTAGCGCAATGGCAAGATTTTTATTATCTAAAAAAAATTTTTAAGAATACAAATCTACAATTCTCTAAAAATAACAAGCCTGATTGTAGATTTTATTTTCAGCCAGATTTTAATAAACGTTTTCTATCAGATTTAGCGAATCCCAAGCATGAGCAATGCAATGCAGAAAATGGCAATAAGCAATTCTTCTTCGTGGATAAGCACAAATTTATGTCGCTTAAAAATGCGTAAAGGTATTGCTATTGCTCATAAAAGTAATTTTATTATGAATTTTTGGTTGCATCGTATCAATTTGTCAATCTTAGCTTAAATTCGTGATGAACTTTCGTCAATACGAATTCCCGGCATTTTATAGTTGTCAGTTGCCTTTGTTTGAGGCCTGGAGATCAGACCAATGTAAGTCAAGGAAATAATCATATATTACACCAAAGCCGCTTGAAATTTATTTACATGAATAAATTGCAGAAATTCGCATTCACGAATATCAAGGGCACTTGATGGTGATGGATGACTAGCAATGCATTTTCAGATGAGCATCATTTTGATCGGGCAGAAGTGGGTCGTCAAATGAATAAGTCTTCGGGAGCTTGATTCGAGATGGCATGGCATACGGTGATATCGTTGGTGATTCTCCTTTTTCTCCATCTCTCCACGTCATATGCCTCTCTGTAGTCATGAAGGCAGGCGGGTGACCTCATGGGGTCAATCGATTCGCGAGACTCTTTTGATTCCAATTGGTTCCACCCCTACTTCAGATATCTTTTCCCCTCCCACCTACCACTCACGCACGTCTTTCCGTGTACTGTGGGGTGGATCGAAAAAAGGGCTGATGCCACAGATAGAAAGAAAAATTTACCTCCCGATGCGGTCTTATTTCTAATCTTTTGACATTACTAGAGATATGAGAAAATAGAACTTTCATTTTAATTTTAAAACACTTTCAATTACAGTGCATAGCATTTTGTAGAATTAATTTTTTCTTTAATTCCATAATGTAACACTATTAGTTTATGACAAAGTGTGATGAAAAGGTTATTTGAAAAAATACGGAATAGTTTAAATAATAATGGGGTATAACAGTAATAAATTAAAGAATAATACATAAATTTAACAATTAAAATTGATGTTAGTAGCCTAAATATCATGTACACTAGTTGAAAATCAATATTAAACAAGTTTCAAAAGTTTCTTCCTTCAACCGGTGGCGTCTGTCAGTCATAATTAGATTGCACTGGCTGAAAAACCTCTCTGCATTCATGATGCTGTTTTCCAGATTGCGTGTTTGGAGTGCAGCATAACCAAACTCATTTTTTTTCTTGACAAAAAATATTTGCTTAACATCGCAGAAGCTACCAGGGTTCTCTCTCAACCTCTCTGGTAGCTGCTGATGGAAATGCATATAACCACATTGAAGCAGTAAAGCCCAACGTCCAGTGATGCAGCGAGGGGCGGCCTCGGCACTAAATTTACGAATCTTGTCATCGAAAAGACAAGTTTACGGTTTGAACATCATGCCGGCCTCGGTGGCGGTGGGGTAAATTCCTCGCCTGCCAATCCGTAGGTCGTGGGATCGAATACCGCCTGGGTAGGTGATCCCTAACCAGCGCATGGATGTTTGTGTTGTGCTCTGTTAATTTTGAAAACCCGTTAAAAAGGCCGCAATGTGCTGTTTACGGGGAAGTTGGAAATAGATTAAATTAAATATGAGTCCTGTCTTCGCACCTATGTCACTAATATTTATTAACATGTATGCCAAACTCCGGTAATGGTGCCTTAGCAGGATTTTTTTGTAAGCCACCAGGGGCCAGGCCGTTAGCTTTCAACTGTGAGGCTGTTTCACCCTTGCCCTTTGCACCGATCTCCCTCCCCTCTCTTTCCTTTAACTCAAATTTTACTTCTCCCTCTCTTCCTCACCTTCCCTAATAATTAACTCGCTCTCTCCTTGCAGGCAAATTTCCTTCCTCCCACCCTCTCTGCCTCTCTACCTCCCTCCCTTTATCTCGATCTTAAATCTGCGTCCTTTTGCACTCGGAAAATCCTTTTCAACGGGCATAGGCGAAGCAAGAGGATGAGAGAAGAGCTAGGAGTTTTGAAGGGAAAGGTAATACTGTGGGATCTCTAATTAACTGCTCCATTCCGCTCACGTGCCGTTGTGGGAATAAATGATCAAATACATCGCTCCACCTGTTTCACTTGTAATTCCACGGCGGTCCCAACTCCCTTACCTTGCCTGCTCCTTGCTGTCTCCCGCGCGTATATCCTTCCCTCACCTTTAAGAAAGTCCCGTAGTTGCTTAGGACATTTTGAGCCAAAATCGTGATTATTTTTTTTACATGCTACTATCTCATTCCAATCCATCACAAGGATGAAAATGCTTCCACATTAGTGAGCTGGCTAGCTTATCTTTGAGCGTAGATTTTTTACATTTTAAAATTTTTCCAAAAACGTTTATAATTAGGTTCCATATTAGTTTCTGGAAGCTTCATTTGATTTTTCGTGATTACTTGTTTATAATTTAGGGCAATGGCAAATTTTTGATTACGTAAAAACGATTTTTTTAGGGACACAAACCGAGAATTCTCTAAAAAAAAAACAAGCCAGAAAGTAGATATCTTTTTCAACCAGATCTGAATAAACGTTTTCTATCAGATTTTGCGAGTCCCAAGCATGTGTTGAATATTTTGTATAGCCCAGAGCTTTAAAATGAGAAAAGTGGCAATAAGCAATTATTCTCATTTTAAATGCGAAAAAAACCAAAGAAAGATTAAAATGAAAAAGTATTCATAACGTTGAAATATACAGCTCTAAATTGTCTTCTGCCAACAGCAAATTAAGTTGTAATAACAGACGAGAAGCTTTACTTGATGCCTATGAAAGATTTTTTCGCTGTCAGAATGCCATCGTGATGGTAGCGCACAGACAAATTGGTGAAAACGCATGAGAGAATTTGGTATTTCGGGGTTCGAGAGGCCATGCTGGTACAATAGTGCGCCCATTATGTGCCTGCTAACATTCAAACTATAAGAGCTCGTAGCTTTAGGCTTACGGCTTAAAGAAGATTAGATTAAGCCATGCTAGTGCAAGCTATTCACAATGGCTCCGATAACCTGGTATTTAGAACCGTACTAACTGCTCATTGATGCGAAAACGAAGCTCTTTTGTTTCGTGGGTAAGCAATCACGACAAGATAATGCATCACAGGGTTTCAGTTGTCATGATTAAATTAAAGCATTCATATTATCCATAGATGTTGATCTTCGATGTTTGTGTTTAACATTTGTCTGTGCACTATCCGCTCCCTGGTACACATAACACAGCAAAATATTTTATCATATCAAAATTATATGAAGATATTAGTGCTCTGAGCTAAAGAATTTACCTCAGAGCACTAATTTCTTAATTGTTTTTTTATTACAAAATTCATTCGATATAAATTGCTTAAACAAGTATCCATCATCTCCATCATGTTTTTTTACTTTATTTTACTCGTAATATTAAACGATTTCTTAAAATATTTTCATTTAACCTTTTCTTTGAAACCCAAGACTTGCAAAATTTTATTAATTGGGAATACGTGTGTAACTTAATTGCCTAGCTATTCATGTTGATATACATAAGGATTCACTTTCGTCACTTTGACACTTCCTCTTATGCACGAATTCCTCTAAGGCAATTCTGATTCTTCATTGTTCTTTGTGAATGGGTTTTGTGCGTGAATTTTCATGCTTTCTGTTATTCACATTCTCCCTTTCCTTTCCACAGAACTATTCACTTTCCCCTGTGGCTCTCCTCGGAAAATCGACGCCAATTTCACGCGTCCACTGTTCTTTGGAGAGAAATCCTAAAACTATGGGCATCGGAGGGGAAATAATTGTCTCAATTCAGACCCGGAAAAGAATCGGCTTTCACTTATCACCTTCTGCCCTCGTCAACCCCCCGACACTCCTGCCCTCTCATCCAATCTCTTCTGCTTTTCTCTCTCCCTTCTTCTGTCAATTCTTCGACAACCTCATTTCCTTCCTTTCTTCCCTTGCTTTGCCTCAGCAGGGTTTTGAGTTTTCTCTGCCTCAATTTGCCTCCTTTTTTGGTTGACCTGATCTTTTTCGTTTGGATAAATTTTTGTTTCACACAGCTAATAAAGTGAGACTGGTTAGGTACCCTCATTTTAAGTAACTCCTTAATGCATCATTTATCGACTTTATGAATTACGGTTTTTGGTGGTTGTGGATTTATATCGATATCTATTCATCAATGTGGTATTTACTAGTTAAATGCTAGCATTAGATGGGTACTCATCTTCGCAATGATATCTCATTTATTTCCCATCCTCAACAGTATTTTCTGTTGTCTCTATGCATATTTAAACTCAAAATGAAGTTTTTTGAACTGGAACGTGTTAGTCTGACGTTTTTTTTTAGCAAATTTTTGTTTAATATATACTATCCATAGATGCTGGAGTGCAAGAATTTCATGGGAAAATGCGAATCACTCTATTTATTTTTGAAATGAATTCAATTTACATGGTTAGTTCTAAGGTTTCCACGGCGTTTCTCCACATGAGTCTCCGCTTTCGGGCGTTCCTTCGCGTTGAGTTGTCCATAGCCAGAAAGCCGAGACTCATATCAATTTAAATGGGTTTGTCTGACCTTTTCCATCTGTATTCCGTTCCATAAACATTATCAAGTGGACTCACAGCTCTAATTCTGCTTGAATTATGACATGGACCATCTTTTTCATGAAGCGATTTCCTGTTTTGATTGCGATGAATAAATACTGATGTGACGATATACCTAACCAGTTGTTAGTTTACCATCTCATATTTGTTGAAGTTTTTTTGAACTTCCGCGGATGAGGGTGTTTTTTGAGTTTTCTATCTAACTTTAACTGGTCAAGGTTCATTTTTTATTATTATTATTAGAAGTATTTAAAGCCCTGAGATAAATTGTCTAATTTAATCCCTATCTAAATATTTGAAAGAGGTTTTCATACGTGAACTTCAAGGACATACTAGTTTGAAATACACACCCGAATTTATTGTAGTATTTTATTTGGTTAAAGTTATGATAAGTGCAGTGGAGAGTTAATTGAGTCCTTGTCAACACTATTTTATGAATAATTCTTCAATTATATTATTTGTTCTTTATATCACTTCGATATGCCTATGAGTCAAATTTTTCTCATGTCTCTTTCTTACCTTGATAATAATCTTTCTCTTTGTTTCACACCTCTCGTGTATCTCGTTTTTCTCCAATTTGAAAAGCGGCGTAAACGCACTCTAGACTCAGATCTGTGAAGGCCTCCTCATCGAAGGGGTAATTTTGCCTTTATGCATGTGCAAACATTGAGATGGATATGATTTCTCACCATCGACTATTTTTAGGTATCCGAAAAATAATGTCATATTACTATTCAATAAATAAAAAGCCTAGATTTCAAAAATAAAAGTCCTACTGCGCATATAAGGGAAGCCAGAAGCATTTTTTTTATTTTTTGTATTTTATTTTTTATTTCCTACCCACGAGCTTAAATGAATGTAATAATTATATAACATAGAAACTATAGTACGTAGGGAAGGAAGAAAAGCATAAAACTCAAGCTCAATGGGGTTTGATGAGGAATCAGATTACCTTCACCTTCAGATAAAAATATAATTATCTTGGCCCACAGAATAAAAAATGGATAGTATTTTTGATTTAAAAAACTTGAAAGGGACAAAAGAATAGGGAGCTATTGTAGCACGGTAAGAGTGAAAAATAGAGTACATTTGAGCTCAGCCTGGATGGTATAACATTAAAAATGAGTCTGTCAAAGAAAACGATGGGATTCATGAATAGCGGAATAATTAAAAAGCCGAAGATCAAAGAGGAAATGATTTGGAAAATGCAAGTGGGAGAATCTGAATGGTTAACGGGGCCGTTTGAGTTGGAGCGAGGAGAAAATAATAAATTTATGCGAAAAAGCAGTAGAGCGAAGCGCAATGAAAGGGAGAAAATTGGCAGGATGAATATTTAATAAAAAGAAGGATTGTAAAATCCAAGTAAACGGAACTGATACACTCGATGCCGTCCTGTGATTCAGGTTCCAGGTCAAGCTTAATGTATGAGACTGCTTGGCGCTAGGCTCATGGTACTCTAATTCTAATTCATTATCTTAGAATGGAAAGGCTTACTGGAATGAGTGTGAATAAATTATTTGGAGGTTCTTATCGCAAAATGTGAATCAATATATCCTGGCGTTAGCTGGCATTACTTTATCTGATATAGTGGTTTAACTTTTTTTTGCGATTTCTAGTTTTTGGTCTCGGAGCAGAAAACGTGATACTAATCTTATTAAAAAAAAAAGCTTGTTGTCTCTTGAACGTTATTTCTGCCAATTCATTATTTGCTAAGCACTTTTTGAACTTACATATTTGTTTAATATCTGAGGCTATGTATACGTAATCTAAGGCTCTCCACGATGCAAGGTGCGCCATTCATTCAACGTTTGATTGCCTGCTTTTATTTTCTCCCTTTCAGTACTTATGGAATATGTCATTGGAGAGAGTGTGCCTAAATGAAAGCTTTTAAGTTTTGTAAGTATTTTCGGGGAAAGTTGTGTCTGAAAGGAATGAAAAATATAAAAAAATAGATAATTATGTAGCAGTCTTAAAAGCAATAAAAGCTGTGTGAATGCACACAATCTACAACGAGATAGAGATCCAAGTAAAAAAGGTCGGGGGTAAATGGAATGCGGAAGTGCTTTGCTCAAATGTGTTGTTAATGTGAGGATAATGCTCTGCGAATTTCTTGGAATCTTTCTCTTTCTTCTTTTTTAATATCCCTTACGTGGAAGAAAAGTTTGGGGGAGTTTGCATTCTTAAATTTTTATTGCCTCAGCAGCGAAGAATTTACCGGAAAAGCTATCGCGAAAGTAGTTGATGACTAGCTCTGGAGTTAGAAGTATTCATTTTGGGGAACGAATGAAAAGACATTATAAATAATAACTTGACAATAGATAAAACAAAAGATGTTGATAATTTATTGATAAATACTAATTTATTTGATAGGTAGCTACTAATGTGAGACCTGTTAGCAGATGAAAGAATCGGTGGTCTTTTTGAGACGCACTACAACCAATTCTCTAATATCGTGAATGATTTTAAATTCAATGCGGGAAAGTGGATATGAGTTCAATCATAAGGATAAAAACATTATATTTAGGAGATTCCGACGATCATGGACAGATAAGCGATATTTTGAAGGGGTTTTGAGTACTTTGCGATGGGTTAAAAATGTTTTTGCCGAACTGTTGTTAAAAAAATGTTTATCGAAGGGAAATTGTAATAGCACTTAAATTCTCTAATGTTTGCTCTATTTTATTCACGAACGCCTCGTTTGGTAACTTTATCGTTTTGCTATCCTTTTTTCCGTTTTCATAGTGAGGACATAACACTAACAGTGGAGAGTTTGAATCAGATGAGCGATTAGGGTCGAAATAAGGCTGGAGATGATGGAAAGATGTAATATATTTAAAGAAGAGGTAAGGGGTTTAAGGGTTAATTTATGAGTAGAAATTGCCGGTATGGAAATTGTAAATTACAAAATTTATCGAAGAACTTCGACATCGTGGTACAAAAGCTAGCTTTTGCATTCCGTTTGCCTTATGTATGAAATGTATATAATCTGATATCATGCCTATTAGTACAATTATTGATGATGGCTAAGGCTGGACTAGCGCAGTGCTTAGAGAAAATTTCCAGGGAATAAATTTTGTAATAAATACTAACCTCCCCGATACTAAAGCCATGGTAACAATTCTACGTTGTTTGATTAGTACAAAATTGAGTAAAAAAATCAATTTTTAAATTTTTTCTCCAAATTCTACTTCATTTACTTTGTTAAATTTGTAGTTATTGCTCCACTGGAATGTTCCAGTAGTGTTTTTGTCAATATATCAGTTTTATTTTCTACCCCTATTATGAAGCCACTTCTTTTTATATTGATTCCTTCGATACTAACTCAGTGGATTAGTTAGAGAGCTTGCGGCATATGTAAACTGTATCAATTACTACCGCCCATTCACCATCAAACACAATGCTTTAGTACTGTCTCAGTACGTCTCTCAGGTGTGATCTTGTACCTCGAGACTCCATGTGCCCCTCACCTTATAACTCTACCTCGTAATGAATTCATAATACGTCCACCTCTAGGTAGGGCTATTGAGTTCCGATCCTTTTTTTCTTTAATTTCGCTCCCTATTTCACTGAATGGTCACCTTCACGAGTCCCAAATGACCCCTCTCTTCGAAATAAAAGCACTTCTTTCCTTCGTCTTCTATACTCCGCTGATTGCGCCTTTTTTCTCCTCCGCCGGAAGGTCTTACTTTTTTTTCATTTCTTTTTTCTTCCTCCGCGTCGTCTTCATAAAAATCTGCCACCCGCGTCACTCGCTCTTGAATACCTCCCCCTTTCATCGTCCACATCTCCGGAAGGGACTCCCACCCCCAACCCCACCCCGTTCACTTCCTCCCTCGCCTCGGCTACTTCTTTTCCACCCCCTGAGTTTCCCATTATCCTTCTCTCCACTTTCAACACTCCATTTATCCACTTCCTGGCGGCCTTTCCTTCCTCATCTCAGCCTTCATCCAACATTCCTTTCCATTTTCTCTAACCACCGCGGTCCTTCTTTCTCACGACCGTATCAGGTAGATCAGAGGTCAACAACTGGTTCCTAGTGTTAGATTTTAGCAGACACAGAGTGATCGTAGCTTGAGTTCATTAATTAGCGTAGTTAATGACTCATGGAGATGTGTCATTGGCTTACTTTTATGATAGACGTAATCCGATTGTTAAATTTTGATGGTCTTCAAAAGGCTTTGCAGGATAAGAACTCATTCATCATCGTCATTGGTCAACAATCCTAAGGTTGGTTTGACGCAGCTCTCCATTCAATTCTCCTACTAGCTAATCTTTTCACGTCTACGCATTTCATCTCTTTCACTATATCTTTACTTGTTCCAAATATTACATTCGAAGTCTTCCTTTTCCGTTCTTGCTATCTACTAGTCCCTCAACGATGGTCTTCATTAGGCCACCATGTCTCAAAATGTGGCCTGCAAGGTTGTTCTGTCTTCTTATCAAGATTTTTATGAAACTTCTGTTCTCACCTACCCTTCTTAGAACGAAATTCTGGTGCAAGGTATGAGCCTGTAATTTGGTGTAGAATACAGCAAAAGTGTTTTCCAGTCTAGGGCTTTCAGAGCTACCCGTCACCTTTAGACAGTTACAGTAGTTCTATCTTTCGCGCATGCTCATGCAGCGTCTATTAGTTCTGCATTGGAGAAGTTATCCTCTGCCGTTGAAGCAAATTCAAACCGTTGAGTTCTTTATCTCCAAGAATTTAATGCACTTTCGGGATGGCCGCAAACCAGGAAAGCAAGAAAAAGATAGGAAAATGAAATGCAGCGAATTGAACAGGGAAAAATCAGAGAAACGTCTATTTTCTCGGAATCTTTTTCGAAATGTAGAAATAAGTAATAATCTTTTTTTATCGTAACGGTGTTTATTCTCTAATTACAATATGCATTTTCTCTAGTCATATACTACTCATCTCTATCCATATCCTTTGTTTCCTGTTTCCATCTATCCATTTTCAACTCTCCATTTATCCACTTCCTGGACTGCTTCCTTTCTCACCACACCCTTCAGCTGACAATCATTTCACCTTCTTGACCACCGCGGATTAGTAGCAGGTTAAGCGAGTCGCACTGATTTATTTTTTTACTTTTTAAGGGAAAATCTATCTGCGCCGAATAACAACGTTTGTATCAATGTGATAAGCAACTAGTGCAAGAGATCTCTATGATTGGCCCGTGGGTCATGCATGCAACCCACAAAAATAATAGTCATCATTAATTTCAGGAGCATAGTTAGATAATGGGTAGGTATGTTCTTAGCTGAATGATGGGTCTCTAGTTTAAATCCCAGGTGAATTCTAGAGACACCACAAAACCTAAAATACTCACAGTGTGAGGTGGTCTTGGGAAAAGTTCTGCCTTCCCTATTCCTTGAATCCGTAAAATTGAAACGGCTCTGGATTTTTTTGAGGTGAGCATGTTGTGCTTTCCAAATCAGCATTTTGGTATTGACACTAAGTTAGTCATAATTTTGTATATATCTGGTATAACCTGCGTCATGGTCTAAGAATCTCGGTGAATTACAGATTTGGTACAAAAACACAAAACTTTCAGTCGTTTACGGATTCTCTGAGTTATATTCAATAAATTGCAACTTGATATGACATTAGAAATGATAAAACAACCTCTTATATTCTCCTTCACACTTTTATCATGAACAAGTTGAATTTCTTTTCTCATCCTTTTTTTTCTCATCGACCAATCAATGAAAGCTACTTTAATGTTCGCATTGTTTTTCATAGTATATCGCATAGTGCTTTATCACTAGAAAGTAACTGTTATTTTACACTGAAGATCTTTCCTCAATGGCAGATATTCAAGTTTCTTTCTCCATTCTCTCGAAGCCGATTTTTCATCAGCTTCTTTCTCTCTCTCTCTCCCTCTTCCCCACTCGGATCGACATGGATTCCGAACATCTCTCAAGTCCGGATACTTTTCGCAGTGTTTTTCATAGTATATAGCATAGTGCTTTATCACTAGAAAGTAACTGTTATTTTACACTGAAGATCTTTCCTCAATGGCAGATATTCAAGTTTCTTTCTCCATTCTCTCGAAGCCGATTTTTCATCAGCTTCTTTTTCTCTCTCTCTCCATCCCTTTGCCTGGCAGTCCCAAATCTTCCATCTTCTCCTTTTTCTCGCCCTGGCGTTTTCCCGTCTCAATATCCTCGCTTATCCGCTCCCCTCCGCCACCCAGTCTTCCCTCCTCCCCGCTCGGATCGACATGGATTCCGAAGATCTCTCAAGTCCGGATGCTCACGAGTGTCTCTTACCGATCTCCTCTCGGCTCCAAGCTATCGCTCTGAATGAAATCCCTTGGCATCGAGACACGCCAAGTGGAAGGCAATCCTATGCATGTATGTGTACGCATTTTGATTTTTATCCCTCCGCGTATATATTTCTCAGTTCCTAAGCTCTTCCTTGCAGTAAATTCGAAGAGATACTACAGAATCGTATATTTTTTTCGCTGACTAAGAGATTCTTGAACGCAGTGGAACGTACCGTTGTGTGCGCAAATAAGTTTTATGGTTTGTCCTCCGGGAATCGTGATCTGCAAGGACTTTCTATTGTTCAGCATTGAAGTTTATGTCAGCGTAGTGTCAGCCTCGAAAATCTTCTGCTATCAGAAAATGTAAATATCGAGATGCTGCTCCCATATTTCTTTGGTAAAGTGTGGCGCATCATTAATTATATTGTTTTACATAGTAATTCGAATTGATTGGACCTCGCACTGGCGTAATCTACTTATTTTATGTATCGTGAAAGGCAGTTGAATCAAGGGCAAGGATAAGAATAAGAATTCAAAATTGATCATATATATTTTTTATTAATTTTTGGTGATTTTTCAAATTTTATTAGATCCAAAAGTGAATTATTCCGATGAAATTTATTGAATGTATGGAGGTCATATAAAAAAATATCAATTATGGTAAAAATTATCAAGTAAGGTACGGGATAACTTTAACTTATGGGGCTGTAAAAGCTGATTGCTTTATATTCTGGAAAGGCCAATGTAGTGTTACAAGAGGTTTTTGCAGACATGATTTTTCGGCAAGCATTTTAGATCATTATAAATTCAAATCAAACTGAAAAATGCCGAATTAATTCCTTTGCTGCTGATAAGTACATTTGCATTTGTACTCGGTCACGCTTCATGACAGCGAGCAGTGCTTTTTCCTCAAAACTTCATCATGAACAAGAAATTTTCTCACGGTTCTTTTTTGGATGAATAAAACTTAATTTTTTGTTTTTTTCTTAGAATTCTGTGGAGGTGAAATTCTATGGAAAATTATAGTTTAATTCTATTCATCCAAAATGTTCTCCACATAGAATCGGTATAGTAATGAGTCATTTGTAGTAAAAAACAGGCTTTACTTAGATATATTTATTAAATAACTTATTATTTAATAGGTCACTTCACAGGTTAACATTACATAAACGTTGTTTTCTTCACGTAAGGCGAAAGTTATTTCATTTACAGCCCACTAAAAGTAAAAAAAATTAAATCCTCAAAATAATTTTAATACCAGCCAAAGACTTTTCTCACAAGAAATAATTGAACATTTAATTTTATGTTATTTCTTTAAAACACTCATTTAATATTTTCTGCATTATTATTTTATTTTCTTGGTATATATTTTTGTTATTTGATGGTGGCTCAATTTTGGTTTCTTGACCTAGGAGACCACCTAAAGCTCCTTATCTTTGTTATTCAGCGGTAAAATCGAAATGTAAGAGTAAAGGAAAATATTATTATTAAATTATTATTATTATTATTATCGCGGAAACCACCAACTTCCTCATGGCTTATTCGACTTTCGTATGTATGATTCTGGTGATTCTTGATGTAGCCAAAAGGCTATCGGACGTAGTATTCAGGGGGTTTCCTCGTCGGCCCTATCCAAGGGCAGACGATCGTGTAACATGCACGTGGCATTCCGATAGACGTCGTAAAGAGCACGTAAAACGGCGAATTTATGAACGCGGCCGTAAATTCGTGGCCAGGGATGGAAAAGGTTAAGGGCAAGTTATGAGTGGAGTGATGTCGTTGGTACTATTTAGGTTCCCGCAGCAGCGCACTCCAGTTGCTGTAAGTATTTTACGGTCGGGGGATGTTAATGGCGCAGATTCTGCAAATCGTAAAATTTCTTCGACTCTCGGTGCTCAATTACTTTTTTTTGACTGCAAATGCTTGTAACACAGACGAGGTCATATGCTATGAAATCGTGCCTCGTGAAAAGTCGTGTCATACTATTCGAAAGCTAGCGAACGAGAGGCCTAAATTTTGTTCATGGATGTGACAACAAGACCAAACTTTCCTTTTAATTTGCTAGCTTGTGAGGAATTTGGGATAAGTGCATACTTTCGCTGTTTTCAAAGCAGAGGACTCTTCACCATCTTAAATCCCACAGAAAGTTTCCGCTATAGCATTTGGTAAAAAAACCTAAAAGAAAAATGTTTCATGGCACCAAAAAGCAGCAAACAAATTCGATAATTTTAAGTGACACTTGCTGAAATAAAAGCTTACACTAATGCATATCAGCTATTTGTTCGATCAAAAGTCTGTTGTCATTATCATAGTTGCTCTTCCTTTTTACATGGTTTTTGTTCATATATTTTGTTCTCACGAAGACTCTCTGCTTGACATAACATTTAATAATTGCTTTGTCCAAGTTGGAGACACAGCACAGAACATCGGTAATTTTTAACATGATTTTTTTTCTTCTTCACTTCTGGGCACTTCTGTTGGAGCATGCGCAGTTACGAATGAGGCAACCTTACAAATTAAGAACCTTGGGTATACATATTGGAGTACAGAGGAAAGTCTCTCAGCAAAACGTCGGCCTGCACCATGCAGACCCTGACCCGGTTGAAAACCCGAGAAGCTTTCATCCATGCTATTCTCCGAGAAAAGCTCAGATTCTTAAGCAGTATTACCTATTCGGGGAGTCACCCGGTGCTATCTTGTCGCTCAATATCAACTAGCAACACTCTCTTAACGATGAAATTATGTGTTCATACGTGTAATTTAGGGTCACATATTATGGGTGACCTAGAAAAATATCCAGTGCTTCTTATTGAAAGGTTGGTGTATGTATTATGTTTTCAATATATTTTTCGTGTATGCCAGAAGCATTATGAGTTAACGGTATAGACTTTGATTTCCTTCTTTACTAGCTGGAGTAAGGTTCCTGAAAAAAAGGTATTGAACCGTTGATATATTTTAATAATGAGAATTATTCATTGCCTATTAGTAAATTAAATAGACTTTTCCACAATTTTAATGCATTTTATTTACCGGAAGATGATGGAGCAGTCCCATCATATCGGCAGAAGAGGAGTAACGTTCATGCGGAACAGCTATTTCATTGAAAGCACTGCACGAAACAAGTTACTTAGTGCGCCTACACGCGCGCAGGTGTGCAGTTATATACACCGCAAATGCAATTCGCCATGAAAAAAATGATAATATTCTTCTCGATGAATGTCACTCTTGGTGAATACAAATACGAAGCATATTCATTAAGTAAGTGCCGTTTGCTCATACTTAAATATTGACGCTTCAGAACACAGTTTTCCTCCTTCAGCACCATCTACTGATTCATTGAGCAGCTATAGCAGCATTAGTATTGTTTCAGAAGTGCTTGTCAGTGCATGCAAACATCAATGTCCGCTACAATCGTCCATCCCGCCAACTGTGAAGAGCGTTCTGTCGTACGATTCTTGTATGCAAAAGGATTGTCGTTGGGAACTATTTAACCACCCACTGTACAGCACCTAGCAACTAGCGACTACTTTATCTTCATGCACTTGAAACAGTGGCACGGTTGATGCTTAGAAACCGAAAAGAAACTCAAAAACGGCGTTGTCAATTGGTTCAATTCTTAGGCGGCGAGCTTCTATGCAAAGGAGATAAAGAAGCTGGTATAGCGGCATGAAAAATGCTTGGAAGTCAACGGCGATTATGTAGAGAAGTGAAGTAGGTTTGTAGCTAACTAAAAGTCCAATTAACCCTTTTGTGTTTCGTGTGAGTATATTTTTTCCTGCGACCTAACGGCCCTAACATTAAGGATATGCCTCTTATTTCATTAGTTTCGTTTAAGTACAATGAGAAGATATTCTGTAATTTAGAACAATCTTTATGTTGTCAGCGTTGAGAATATTTCCCCTCTTAAGGAATTTTTTTCCGTTGTTTTTACAACTGCCTCGCGGCTGATCTTCAAGCCTCCGAGTACGTCCACCGGGTTGCGGATGGTAGGTCAAGCTCTACATATAGAGGCTGGCTACTATATAGCGTTTACTTGTTTAATAAGTTTACTTGTCGAATAAGCGGTCGTGGACAAAAAGCGGTGGCAGTCTGAGGTTGTATTGGTCTATCCCTGGGTAAGATAGGCCATCTAAATGATACATTAATCCTGTGATAAGGCCGTTACTTGGCGATGGAAGACCGCCGACAATTATGCCTCACATCATCAGCAGTTCTTCTTCGTATGAGTGAAGGTGGAGACCACAGTGGTAAGTACAGCGGCACTCATTTCGCTGCAAGTGTGGTAACATTTAATTTAATGGCTGTTGTACTGCGATATGGAAGGAAAGGGGAAACCATCACATTGTTGAAGAAAAATTTCTCGCTATTCCCACTGGGTGTGGTATTGGGTTAATTCTAAAATGAGAAGGTTTTGTGCAGCACTTCTAACTATTGGGATAGAATTGTAAAGGAGGCCATTGCCATTAGCCTTGAGGAGAAGAGCTTAAATAAAGATAAAGGCTTCCAAATGAGCAGTGCCTGGAATGCCATAATTAATCGCTACATCCACACTCAGAAATAACGGCAACCAGGGATATCAATAAATAAATAAGTACCGTAATAAGTACCATTACAAGTGAACCCCTGAAGACGATGGCAGACTTAGCCATTGAAACGTTGGGAGAATTAAACCAGTACCACACCCGGTGGGAATCCCGAGAAATTTTTCTTCAATCTATACGCCGCGCCGGGGAAACCTAAAATTTTGCATCACATTGTTATCTCGAGGAGTCGCAGCTATTCCAATTTTAAATAATCAGACATGATGGAACTCTCTCTACAAAAGAGGAGAAATGTGTCGCTATAGAAAGTCTAGCGGAAAGGAGGGAGCCATGGAGAGCTGCGTTACACCAATATTAGGATTGTTTAACAATGATGATTATGATGATGACTTACAGCTGCCGGGAGCTAGGTATATCTTATGCTGGATATTTCCCCATAAATTCGTGTTCTCCTTTTCGATCGGTTTGCACGTTCTCCTCTCTTCTCGTCCGTCCCGGTTCTCGCCTGCAGCTACAGTGGAGCTCTGCCTCCCTCCCCCTCATTGATCGCCCTCCCCTTTCCTCCATTCAGAAGCCCTCTCCAACCCCGCCGCCCGTCTTTTCTCTTGCTTCCTGCCTCTCTTTCCACAAGTTCCCCAGGTGGAACTCCAGCCTGAGCGCCAGTGCGTGGATTATGCTGCGGAGGGAAAGATGGTGGCCATAAGATGGAGGCGATCCGTCTCCTCCCCTCATCCAATTTTTCTTCTCATTCCCCCCGTCTCTTATCTCTCCCCTAAAGCTCCACCTTCACAATTTTTTCCAGACCGCAGTCCATCCATCTATCCTCTTCAGAGGCGCAAACCCTTCCACCCCGAATCCTAGGGGGGCAATGCCCCCCTATAATCCTCTCCTTGTTGCGTTCCTGGGTCATATAAAGTAGGAGGAGTTCTAACCCCCATCAATAGACTTTCTTAACAAATTATTTAGTATTTTCTGCTGTTTAATTTCTTTTTTGGCCGTGCTCTAAGTGGTGATGAGGGATGTCAAGTGTCAAGAGGATGTCAAACGGTAGGAAATATTTCAGAAGTTTAGACATTCTTTACTATTATTAGTGTTGGTTTTGCGTGTTCATATCGAAATGCAGTTCTATTTTAATGTATCATGAATATGATCATATTTTCAGTGATCATTAATGTAAACCTAAAAATGTATGCCCATATAGAAGAGCTTCTTTAAGATGCACAAATGACGAATTTTGGTGGAAAAATGCCTGATAACTTCACTAGCTATGTAAATATTATTAACAAACGTCAGTTCTTCAGTTTTGTTTTCTTTTTTTTTCTCTTCTAAGCTCAAAAGAAACGCTTGTTTTTTTAACTGAAAATATTAAAAATCTTTCTTTCTTATTCCAGCAATCCCACTTGTTTAAAATATAATTAAATGTTTTAGTATTAATTTTGGTTCCCTTAACTATTCAAAACAGTAGTTGATCCAAATAATTGAAGAAATCTATAGGTTTTTTTAATATATCCATGAAGGCCTCGCGTTGCGTTGTTACAGCATGGTGCCCTATTTAATCTGATCTATGCCTATGGACAATATTCGTAGCCACTGATAATGAATGGGAGGAAAAAAGTTAACATTTTTCGAACGAACGAATTTCGCGAACCATGTTGTTACCTTTTAAGTAGCATTCAAAATCAAGAGCAGAGTCTCCGGGGATAAAGGCATGGATTATTCTTCGAATTGGATAATTCCCATTAAAAGTTTAACAAGTTTATTAAAGTCTAAAAATAAAGTTTGACTAAGCTGCCGTTTTCTAAGAGTTATTCACGTAGAGCCTCTATGCAACCATATCATTTGGTTAGACTGGAACGAAAACGTAATGAATGCTTTTCTTGAATTTTTTTAATGCCTTTTGAGGGGCTCCCGCCAGCGAGAGATAAATAATTTTGTACGAGGCGACCATCGTCAAAATATACGTATTTATTTTTGCCTTCTTCAAGGTAAAATGAATATATCAAAGGTACTGCAAGGTGATACACTGTGATACATTTTGTGCCTTGAAAGGATGTCCGTGATGCCAATTATCTAACAGAATAAAAATACTCATTGAGGTGAAAACTGCAGAAAATCCATTTACCTTGACATAAATTTACTGGTTTATTTCACCATATAACCGGTTCCTATTAACCTCCCCGTTATATGGGCGAATGTCACTTCTGTCACTTCAAGGCATAGCTCCATCGACATTCAGGTGCTATATTGTATTTAAAATTGGAAAATACATAGTCTTTTGCTGAATTTGGCTTATGAAATTTGTTGTATTGGGACTATACAAAGAAGGCCCCCTTCTGTAACGCTGAAGCTTGATTCTTGCTTCCACTTCGGTCGTTTTTAATGATGCACTATTATAATTCATTTTCGGGTGTACGTCTGCGTGATTAATATTTAACTCAACGTTTCGTTCCACTTACTGAACCCGCGACCTTCGGTTTTGGTTGGTGAGGCCTTATCCCCGCCGTCACCGAAGCCGACATTAACCCATTTAAATGCGCGGTTGATGTCAAAACATCTGCAAACTGAGTTTATAACCATCTGCGGTAATATTCGTGATTCTCACTCACACGAACGTGGAAATCAACAGTTTTCCCAGTAGTGGTCCTATTCATCGCACTCCATCCTCTTTTGTTCCTCCTCCGGTGAATCATCCGAGAAAATCTTCCCTTTCTTTTTTTTTATTCCCCAATTTTTTTATTCATCTCATTCCTCTTCCTCCACGTCCTTCCGAAATTCCAAGGGTCCCACTTTTTTCTTTCCCTATCTCTTCAATCCGTATGGCCCGAAGTGCTTTCTTCTCCAGAGACCCTCTTTTTGCCCTTTTCTCAGGGCTCTCCTTCCCTCCTTCCTCGTTGCAATCTATTGTATCGGTCTGCCATGTTTCCTGCTCGAATCGCTACCGCTTCGTCTTGTCCATGTTTTTTTTTTGTTTAAGAGAACTCGTGGTGTATATTTCGCCGCTTTCTAGTTCAGGCATTAAGGAAAGAATATGTAAGGAGAATTCTTACCCACAGTCGTCTATTTTTACAGTTTTATTATTGTTTTTACTTAAAATTTAAGAAAAAATCCAGTTTTTTAAGCCAAAACTTTTAGTTTATTTATAATAAATACCTAAGTTTTACTTTACACACTAAAGTCTAAGTGTTGCAATGTCTCATGTTAGGCAATCTATGAAGTGGCCAGATTACTAAATGGACTGTTCATCAATTATATAGTCTATTTGAAATATTTGAGGCATCATGGAAGATTTTTTCAAAAGTTACAAATCTAGGGAAATGATGAAAATACTTTGGATTAGACATTGAAAAATGATAAGTGCAGTTTTATTTTGCTCGATTAAACTTCTTTCTCCGTGTGGTAAGAAATATTTAAGCACCAAACGGTGGAATTATTTCAGAAGTTCAGTTATTTTCTTTGTTAGTTTTGCGTCGTAGTATTGAAATGTATTTCTATTTAATTTGTTTACCACGAAAATACTTAAAGTTTCTGTGACTATAATGAGGTTCCTCATACGATATGAGTGACGAATCGTAGTGAAAAAAATATGCGTTAGCTTAGATTACAACGTAGTTCTTACCTTCAGTCGTCTACTTTTTCAGTTTTATCACGTTTTTACTTAAAATTTAAGAAAAATTTTAGTTTTTTATAATAAATACCTACGTTTTACTTTAAAGACTAAATTCTCAGTGGCGCAATGTCTCATGCAAGTGCCAAAAATATACTATGTTCCTGTTTCCTCGACTGGTGTAATCGCAAAGGTAGCATATTTCTGACTTAAATTTGCCCTCTGTAAACTTAGTAATCTGCTTGAGGATCATTGCATATTGGTGCTGCTACCTTCTTCTTTTATAAATACGTAGAATCGAATATCATAAATTCATGATTGCAAATATTTTTCCATGAAAAATGCGCACAAAAAAATCGTATTTCTGCTTTATTTAAAAGGCTTAAACCTCACGTACATACCATTGAATGAATTGCAAAATATGTCAACTCTTTGTTTCACTTCATTCCTATCGTGGCCCATGCAACTATGAAACTATTTGATATTCCTTTTGTTCCATATGGGATTTTTTTTCAAGCCAAAATTGCGCTCGGAAAAATTCACCTTTGTGCATACATTATAAGGTACACAAAACGCTTAAATTATTCGATTATTCCAAAAAAATTCCAGATAATGTATCGACCTTATGCCACTGAAGTTGGCTTTTTTGCATGATGATACCTTTATTTTTTTACATTTACTCGAATAGCTGTTCTCATCTTCTCATTTCCGCCAGCACAGAACACATACGGCATATAACACTAATCCACTAATCCCCTTCTTTATCTCGTTAGCTTTTATGTGTGTCATGCCTCTTCCTATCGTCAACTGTCACATGCTGTTTCTGATGGATTATCGGTATTTTCGATCTAATCCCGGATGACAGTGAAAAAATTTGCACCTTTGGAAAGATCAGCGGGAGCAAGCCTTCACGTCATTTCATACAAAATCCCTAGCTCTTCGTCCGATAACTATTTTTCTCTTTCTGTTTTTTTTTGCTTGCTCTGCTCCTTGTTATCGCACGGCTCCCAGGCGACGATGCCTCGGCTTCCGGTTGAACTCTGTTGGCCGAGGATATGCCAGATAATCTCCTTGGCAGCGATTATTGTCGTCTATGATTTATTTATTTTTTGCCTTTTTTTCCCTGTAAGTGTGTATGATTCATCTCCGAAATCCGATTTTTTTTTGGATCTTTGTTTCCCCTACACGCGTATCGTAATATAGGGAGCAAGATTAGTGAAAACGACCTCGTTATCTGGCTGTCTTGTCGGCCGTATGTTGAAATGTGGCCCCAATCAACAGGTTCCCTCAAATATGTGTTATTTACCGCTCCCCTCGGGTTTTGGCTGGGAAAATTCATTTCATTGCAAGCGTCATATAACTCGCGCGAAGTGTACGCATGGATATATTTTCGCATAAGATTCATGCTGTTTTTTTTTCTTTTTCATTTACTCATACAACTGATAACTTCAGGCTGTACTTTGTGAAACCTATCCATATTGGAAATAAATATATAAAACTTTGTAGGGTTCATTATTATTTAATTATGGGCACGACCCGGGTTTGTTAACTTGGTTATATCGTCAAGTGTAACTGACCAACTGATCAACCTGACGATGTAATCAAGTTACGAAACCATGGTCTTGCCCGTAATTAAATAATAGTGAACCCTACAAAGTTTTATTTCTTTATTTCCAATTTCTAATTTTCTCGTGTCTTCAGGAGCTTATAAATTGGCCAGAGGGTGCGTTCTTATGTGAATATTCATTCCTTTTGTGTCTTAAAAGTTAAACCGACTTACGTAAACAGGTTATGGAGAAAAACATCAACGGTAATAGCCGCTTTCAATGTCCAGTGTTCAAAATGCATTAATATAGTAGAGATAACTAACGTTAAAGCCTCACCTATATGCAGGGTTATCATAAAAGGGTGATTCCCGTGGCACCTTTCTCAAGGAGTTGGCCAATGTCGGCGCCGAGTTTCTCTCTTGCCGAACGACTAAGGGCGCACGTCTTGAGATTTATTAGCTATGTAAAAAGATACTGCTTGAGACGATGAATTTGAAAAATAAAAGACATAATATGGTTTTGAACATGGTTTAAATGGAAACAGAATTACTCACGGTTAATGTTTTTTTTTTTAGCTTTTCGGGCCTGTCCTCTCAAACAGTTCTTTTTATGTAATTAATAAATTTCAATGCGTGCTACCTTTGTAGCTCGAAAAGACAGAAACCCGTTGTCGACGTGGGCCTACTCCGTGCGAAAGGCTCCAAGAGGACCACGGCTTAACGTCCAATCCGACGGATGGAGTGCTGTACTTGAAGTGTCTCCCTCAAGGAACTCAAGCAAAGATCGGGCAGCCTCAGAAAAATCTCAGAATTCGTCCTTATCGTCTGAGTTTCGTTACCTTGGTAAAGAACTAGGCCAATATTCGTGGCGAAGCACCATTCATACCAATTCCAATCGAAGAATGTGAAACCGATTAAAGAGCCTTGTCGATGATTATATTGAGAATAAAAGCGTCAGGCTTGAATTTTTTTCTGTTTTGAGGGTACAATAACTATATCATTCCTTGGTTTTTACCGCCTCATTTGTGAATCAATATGCCCATTATGCTAATAATATTCCTTTAAGGTAAGAAAAAAATATTCCTTTAAGGTTTCCAATATATAAAAATAAGTTGATGGAAATAATTTTTTTAATGTATCTAGATTAGTGAGGTGTGACATGAGTAGAGAGTACTTGTTAACCAAAGAACAGGGATACTTAAAACTTATTACTGTAAAAAAAGGCGAAGTCTTCGCAGAAATGTTACGTAATTGGCTGTCAAGCGTTTTGTTAATATGTATTTGTTTATTTCAGATAAATCAGTAGCGATGAATATTTATTATTATATTAGCCTAATATTTGGTTTCTTTAGCAATTATTTTTTCAAAATTGGTATATGATTTAGGAATTGGGCCTCAATAATTAGTTCTTAACAAGGAATTTGTCATAGGATTAAAATGAGCTTGAAAATTTGGTACAATGTAATCTGAGCGATTTTTTGCCCAACTACGTCTGATGTCACTAAAAATCACGTAATTTTAATGGAAAAGTCCCCTCCTTGCTCTTAAATTATGTCAAAAGTTTTATCTCACTCAATGATTTATATCTCCTCCGCCTCTTTCAACGCTCAGACAATCAGTGTTAGGCGTATCTTCATTTTTTGATATTTTATATTTGAAGCTGCTTTTAATCTGTAGAGAAAGCTTTATTGGGTTCAACGTATACAGATATTTTATTTAGCGGGAATTCAAATATTTGTACTCAAGGCTAAATTGAATGCCATTTAAGAATTGAATGAGGTTAAAGCTGATGAAATGATTATGTTTTTAAGTCTGAAGTTATGATCTTCTTTTATTTTGATACATTAATTCCAGCTTAGACATATCATTAAGTTGCTCACATTTAGCTCTAAGTCAATAAATAAAGTTAAATTTATTTTCATATTTGAATTAAAAATAAGATTGGTTTTTAGGTAAGCTATACTTATTACAGAAATATTGCTATATCGTGAATATTTTAAACTTCTTTGATTACAAATCGCTGGATTATATTTCTTGCGACGAGTTTTTTGGAAATCTACACTATCTAATCTTTCTTATAAATTCATATTTTTCATATGAAAATAATGAATTGGAATGCAAATAATTTTAATAATTTTAAAATTTGCTCGTCCACTTGTGAATCGTCAAATGAAGTTCATAAAAACGACTTCTCAGGGTTTCTCGGCCATATTCTATGGAGATTTTGTTTAAAAGTCATAATTTTTATGTAATCTTGTTACCATTCTAGGCAGGTACTCAAATGTTGATCAATGCCAAAATATACAACTCCTCTCGACAGTAAAGTGATATTATGATCACAATACTTAAAGAAGCACGATAATTTACAGGAGTACTTCATGTATTACTAGTGAATGAGTGTTCTATTTGAGGTCTCATTACTGAATTTAGTAAAAATGGCAAGATGCATGGCACGGTAGCTACGCAGTCACATGCGCAATTCAAACCAAGCATCAAGCGTGTGAAGTGCTAGTTATGCATCAAAATCTCGGAAAGGTAGGGTACCTTACATTTTACCTATAGTCTATATTTATTTATTATTACGATACCAAATGAGTAGGTATTATTACATAGCGTTCAATCCCGAAAGACTTTTTGGTTGCAAGAAATCACAAAAACATAATGAATTATGTTCATTCACTGTGCACTTGCTTAATTTGTTTGACTTTAATGGACAATGAAAATGAAGGGAAAACATTTTTTAAAGACGGAAACAGAAGGTATTTGTTTTATGCATGGATTTAGATAATAGGGGCTGGATAATCATGGAAATATCTGTCCGTCATATTGTTGCGATCGATCATCGAGATTAGATTGCAGCACGGAGAGTCTCCCTCGTTATGCATTGAACAAACAGGTAGTTTAACGGGGAAAAGCGTATTTTTAACGATATTTTTCTATTTTCTCGGGCGAAACGGACACCACATACTTCTCCATGCTCTTTCGTGTTACTGATGCGATTTCAGAACGACTTCCATATCCAAGTTACTTTTCGATTTCTCATCACCAGGTGGATATTTTGAACATTCCTATGCATTTTTCGCAGCTCACACACTACGGAAATGAATAATTACCAAGGTATTATAACCCCCCTGGCTTTGAATCACACCATCAAAAACGAACATTTTATAGAGTTCTTCAAATGAGAATGAAATTCGTATTAAATAATTACTTAATAAGTAAACCTAGTATTAAATGAACACTCACCAGATTCGAGAGAGAATTACAGAAATGTTAGTTCGAAAAATGTTATTATTGTGCAATTACTTAATGATATTAAGTATAAAAATAATAGTTTTATATAAACCACTTTTGTTAAAAAGAAGGAAATAACTGTCTGCGTCCGCTTAAATTATTGACAGTTGCAAATATGGTTTATGAGTAAGTAAAATAAGTTTTAGAAGAACATTTCAGAAACGGAAAACGTAATTGTAAAATTAATGATTAACTCAAACATGAGATTGTAAAATTAATGATTGCTGGTCAATATACATTCAATTTGTTCTCCTAGCGAAAGCGAATGCAATCTGCAAGATTTTGCCTGGAAGAACAAACAAGAAAGCGAGTAAAATAAAAATTGGTAAAAAATATTATTTATGATTTTGAATTAATTTGGCTCAATTTGATGTTTCGTGAACCTATTGTGTCATTTTTTCCCTGTATTGTAACTGTTTTTCTAACTTTTCCTATGCGAATTGTTAGAATGTCTCTGGATCAATAGGTTCATTTTTATTATTATCGCAATGAAAGTCGTTAGAATTTTAGTTGGCCCACGTTCATCCTTTCGATTTGCCCATATTCGGCGTTACGTGTTTCATATCGATCCTCCAGGGTATTCTCTTAGCAGTTACGTCTTTTTTTTTAAATCTTTTATTTCCCCGGGCCAGCGGTGGAAGGGCGAAGCGGTGTTCTGGCTCAGGTCAAATGATGAAGAGTGCTTGGCCCGGGCATTCGTTATGGAGTATGCTCGTTAAAAAAAAAACCTCATCCCCCTGGAGATCGTGGGCTCCATTTAGCAAAATGCATGTAACCAGGTGAGCGATGGAGCTGGCTATAATAGCCCTAGTCATATTTATGCTCGTACTAGCAAATCAATATGAGTTAACGTATGGCCTCAACTCCACATCCATAGTAGTTGCCTAAGGGACATTCATGTGAGGGACACATAACTTAAAAAAATACGCAGGTGTATTTTTTCCATAGCTACATATCTTCAAAAGCGTATTCAATTCATATTCCATTTTTTGCCCCTATAAAACCAGTCCTTAATTCTAAAATTTGTAATATGTGTGGAAATTGGTGTTTCTATATGTTATGTATAGTTATGTTAGCTATGCGTTGTTATGGTTAATCTGTCACTCCCAGTGCATTTCCGATGAGATACAAGTATACCAAGTCATTTGCGATAATATGAGATTTCCAGTACATCGCTATGTAACAAAAGTTTACTTCACCTTTTCATGTGCAATGAATTGGCCTAGTTATTTCGGCAAAGAGTGTGAATGTTAATTTCACATTTTGGCTACGTCAGGGGTCAAATACAGGAAATTTTGTGAAAGTGAATATCTAATAACGTTACCGTAGAAGTAAGGAATATTAAAATTTATCCTACCGACTAAGTAAAAAATATTCCTTTAATGTCATTAATGTATACTTATTGAAATAGCTAATTATTTAGAAGACTTGAAAATATTTAGGAGTTTTAATTATCATATTCTCTAAAAATTCATGTTTTTTCAATATTTCTCGCTATTGGCAAGAGGAAAAAAATTATATATGCATATCACGTGTAATGGCATAATGGACAAATTATCCCCTCATGGTATTACCACCCGTTAAATTTAAATTCTCTGAAGGAAATTTTAGTCATCTAAGAATTCCAAGTAAACATTGGAATATCCAAATAATAATTCGGGTACTGGAATAACAATGAATAATTTTGTTTACAGATACTACTGTATACGTTTCTCGAGTAACGATGAGTGATTATTTTTTAGAATACCCCGCAATATGCAGCAGTTCCCCGTCCATCCACGTGTCTTTCCTGCCACTGACATTCTCTAAAAATTCACGCTGTGATGTAAATCTCGCTATTGTCGAATGGAAAAAGCAACATGTGCCATATATCAAGGATACAACGGAAATGACATCCCAACAAGCTTTTTACGAATGAAAACCACTCGTTAAATTCAACACTCTGGATGGAATATCAGTCTCTTGAGTATTCAAAGTAAGCATTGGAGTATTCAAATAATCATTCGCCTTCTGGAATTACAGAGAGTCATTTATTTTGACACCTGGGGTAATTTTGGCCCTTTCCAGGCAACTTTTGCACAGGAACGTAAAGAGATTCATTTTTGTTGGTATTTTATTGGAAAGCACTGGTAGTTGTAAATGAATTAAATGCAATAACTCTTCATATTTTAAAAGTTTTAGTAGTACCGTATTTTAACTTCACACACATAAGGATTGTTAACAAATACAGATCAATAAACAATCTTGGTAACCAACCAACAGAGACAAAACACAACTGAAAATTACAAATGTCAACACCCCCCCGTAATTGAAGATGTGCTGAAACAGCTCTTTAGCATTTCCATCAAATGAATTACAAATTTTTTTAAAATTATTTTTAAACCATGCCTAAACCTCTCATACATTTTTCATGTTTTATACGATTTAAGCCCTTGGTAAGTATGTCAGCTGTCATTTCCTCAGTGGAGAGAAAATCTACGTTTATATTACCGTTTTCTACTTGTTCTCTAACAAAATGGTATTTCACATCTACATGCTTCATTCTATCATGGAAAACAGGATTTTCTGCTAACTTGAGAGCGCTCTGATTGTCCTCAAAAATAGTAATAATTTCTTGTTCCTGAAATAATTCGGAAATAAGATGTTTTAGATGAATAGCCTCTCTAGTAGCCTCGGAAAGAGCAATATATTCTGCCTCACAAGACGATTGGGCAACACATTTTTGTTTTCTACTACTCCAGGAGACTGGTCCACCTGCACAAGTGAAAACATATCCAGAGTATGAATGCCTATCATTTAGATCATTTGCAAAATCTGCATCAGAAAAACCAAAAATAGGCTTCCCAGTGCATTTGTATGTGAGTCCCATTTCCATAGTACCTTTTAGATAACGAAGTACCCGCTTGGCCATCTTCCAGTGTATATCTGTATGCTTCTTATTAAACTGGGAGAGATAGCTAGTAATGAAGGAAATATCTGGCCGCGTGTTGACGGAGAGATACATGAGAGTTCCAATTAATGACTGGTACGGGACATCTATGATATCCTTACCCTTCTCTTTCATTTGACTAACGTCAACTGGGGTCGAAACAATCTTACAATCTTCCATGCCAAAACTCTTTAAAGCATCTTTAATGTATTGTTTCTGGTCTATCTTGAATACTCCCCTCTTCTCATCTCTTGTAAAATTCATTCCCAGGGCATGTTTGATCTTGCCAAGATCCTTAATAGTGCGGGTGACTCCGTAAAAAGTTATCACCGTGGCTAGTCCCGGTATACTTTAATAAGATCCTTAATGACAAATCTCTTCTTCAATTCTTCCTTCAATTTCTTATTTTCTTTCTCATCATTGGAGAATATAAAGAAATCATCAACATATAATGTAATAATAACTATTTTAGTTCCAATATGTTTAAAGTAGACACAGGGTTCATGTTTTGATTTAATATACCCTATCTCATACAATAACTTGTGAACTGTTTTGTTCCAAGCACAACTAGCCTGCTTGAGTCCATAAATAGACTTCTGTAATAGACAAACCTTCTTCTCTTCACCTACAGCTATGAAACCTTCTGGTTGTGTCATATAGATGGTTTCATCTAAAGTGGCATTTAAAAAAGCAGTTTCGACATCCAGATGTTCAACATCAAGATTCAGTTCTGCTGCCATAGCCAACAGCAAACGGATAGTTGAACCTCTGACTACCGGAGAAAAAGTTTCTTCAAAGTCTATACCATGAGTTTGAGCAAAACCTTTAGCAACTAAACGAGCTTTGTACTTGATGATCTTACCACCATTGTCTCTTTTCAATTTGTAAACCCATTTACATGGTATTACACTTTTACTTGCAACTCGCACTAGCTTCCAAGTTTCATTTTTTCTAAGACACTCTAATTCCTCCATCATTGCTTTCATCCAATGCTCTTTGTCTTCACTTTGCATAGCCTCTTCAAATGTGGTAGGTTCTTTGTCAAAGAAATTTTTTTTGCTTGTAAAACAACATGATCAGGAAATTGTTTCTTGTTACGTACCCTTTGAGGATATCTAGGACTCTTAGCAGTTTCTTGAACATTAGTCCCAGCTTTATCTTCTGTTGAGTCTGCATTTTCACAAGGAGAATCCAAAAGAATTTTAACAGCAGCCGCAGCTTCATCTTTTGTTGAATCTGCATTTTCATTGTAAGAATCCAAAGGAATTTGAGCATCAGTACTGCTCTCACCGGAAAAATTATTTTCTAAAAACACAACATCTCTAGCATGGACTACCTTCATATAATTAGAAAGATCCCTAAATTTGTAAGCTTTCTTATTCTCACTATATCCTACAAATATATGTTCCTTGCTTTTGCTATCCCACTTCTTGCGTTCCTCCTTTGGAATATGTACAAAAGCTCGGCAGCCAAATACTCTTAAGTGTGTCAAGTTGGGACGCTCACCTGTCCATTTTTCTTCTGGAGTCATTCCTGTAACGGATCTATGAGGTGATTTATTCTTGAGATACGTAGCAGTTCTCACAGCTTCTTCCCAAAATGACTTAGGTAGTCTGGCACTATGCAACATGGAACGAGCCTTCTCCACAATGCTTCTGTTTCCCCTTTCAGCAACACCATTTTGCTGAGGAGTACGGGGTATGGAAGTCTGGTGAATAATTCCTTCTGACTTAAGATAATCTGAGAATTCCCTATTAACATACTCAGAACCATTATCTGATCGTAAAATTTTAATTTTCTGGCCAGTTTGCTTTTCCATGAGGTTTTTAAACTCTTGAAACTTTACTCTAACTTGATCTTTTGTTTTAATGAAATAGGTAAATATCATTCTAGAGTAATCGTCTATAAATACAAGTAAATACTTATTTCCTTCTAATGATTTTACACTGAATGGTCCACAGAGGTCAGAATGAATCAACTCTAGGCATTTAGTCGCCCTTTTACTTTTGATTTTAAGAAAAGGTTCTCGACTCTGTTTCCCTTCTAGACATGCAGTACATACAGTTCTATTTTCCTCAGGGGCGTAATCAACTCCATCAGCTAATCCATTTCTCAGTAGATTCATACCATAGCGGCAGAGATGTCCCAACCTCCAATGCCAAAGAGTTTGCTGAGAAGGGTTAGTTGTAGCAGCCAGGGACTTTTCTGATACCTGTGACTCTATCTTATATAACCCGTTACTGGGAAGAGCAGTCATTAAAACATTCCCTGAAATACTACAATCATTATCATGAAAAAATTTAGCACCTTCTTTCGTAAATACTACAACAAAACCTTTTGAAACACATTTTGACACAGATATAAGATTTGTAGCAAGATTAGGCACATGAACAACTTCAGAAATACTACTAATACTGTTGTTGTTATTACTTTTGTGAATCATGACATCACCTATACTGTCACTCTGCAACTTACGTTTATCAGCACACACAATCTCCAAACCAGAGTTACTTTTAACATTGAACAGAATATCTTTATGAGGAGTCATATGGGCAGTTGCCCCGGAATCCACAAACCAATCATTTTTATTGCTTTGAGCACAACCACCAACACCTAAATCCGAGAATAAAGTGTATTGTTTCTTGTGTAGCTGCTTGTGGGTTGAACTCGATGTCTGTGCTGTTTTCTTGGTCTTGTTTGGACAGTCTGGTTTTTTATGGCCGGGTTGGTTGCATCCATAGCAGACGATACCATCTTGAGAGTTGTCGCGTTTCGGGAACTTCTTTTTCTTCGGAATAGTTCGAGACGCATTGGATGCAAATGCAGTCTCAGTTGCACCATCATTTTTGGACATTTCATTTAAGAGTTTAGTTTTCACCATGTTCACCGTTACTTCAACTCCTGAATTCTCGAGTGCCATTACTAGGGGGTCGTAATGTGAAGGAAGACCTCCAAGCAAAATAGCAACTAAATCCTCATCAGGAATCTCCTTCCCAATATCAGCAAGCTTCTGAGCGGTATCCATTACGGCAGTTAGGTACTCTTCAATGGACGTATAATCTCCGAGGGATAACCGGTACAAAGTCTTTTGAAGGTTAAGTCTCCGGGCAAAACCCTTATCTTCATATGCATCGGCAAGAACTTTCCATGCTTCAGCAGCTGTTTTGCATCTTCTTACATGTATGATAGCGGAATCGTCCACGCACAAACAAATCTTAGCTAGGGCACGCTCATCCTTCCTGGACTTTGAAGCAGCATCAGTATGATCATCATTTGGGTATCCATCAACAGCATGCCACAAGTTTTGATCTATTAAATACGCCTTCAGCTTAAATTTCCAAGTTGGATATCCTTCACGCCCACACAACGGCTTAATGTGAGACGATATACCGGATGCGTCAGACGACATTATGAAGACTTCACTTACTTCTTATAATTTACCAGTGCTGGGCCCATAACCTCTGTTGGTATTTTATTGGAAAGCACTGGTAGTTGTAAATGAATTAAATGCAATAACTCTTCATATTTTAAAAGTTTTAGTAGTACCGTATTTTAACTTCACACACATAAGGATTGTTAACAAATACAGATCAATAAACAATCTTGGTAACCAACCAACAGAGACAAAACACAACTGAAAATTACAAATGTCAACAATTTTTCTGTACTTTGCCATTTACATTGAGTTATCAAATTAGTTCTTACATCAGTCGACATGTTAGAGCGTAGGTTTCCGCGGCGATGGTCTGATCTCTGCATTTTTCCAGGGTTTTCTTCCGCGTCAGGTTGTTGGTTGATTGACATCAACCAACCAACCAACCAACCAACCAACCGAACAACCAACCAACCAAACAACCTGACGCGGAAGAAAACCCTGGAAAAATGCAGAGATCATCAGTCGACATATAGCAGAACAAACTTCTTTCCTGAATTAGTTTGGGTTTTAGTTCCGTAGATAAGAAGAAAATTTGAGCATTTGCTGTATTTACATTAAAATTTTGCAATATAATATGACTTTTTCTGCCGGAAAATTGTTTTTTATATTTATTTTTTTGTCGGATAATAATAAATTTACAATTTAATCAATGAGCACTTGGAAACCATATTTTTAGAGATATCTTGTGTGGGGTATCTTTGTTCTCACTTATGCCTTAGAACTAGTTTCGTATGCTTTTATTAGATTGGGCCAAAATTACCCCAATTCAAGATAACTTTTTCCCAAATAAAAAAAAAATCCTAGTTGTTAAAAAAGGTAGAGGTTCGTTCATAGCCTTTCATGAAATATACAAGAACTTTCAATAATTTTAACGATTTTATGCACACTGTTCATTAATTTCAAAATTATACAAATTTGTTTCTTTCCAAAATGTGTTTTTAAGTTGGGCCAAAGCAACGCCAGTTGACGGTAGCAAGGAATTATCCGTAGAGAGAGCACTTAGCGTCAGTTGTAATATCCATTAATCAATGGCATTCATAGAAAAATTGGCGCGAAAGCGAGAGAAATCTACGTGTGGTTAGCTCGATTCTGAATTAAAGTCGTCGACTAAATATCATAGTCATCTGGTTTATATAGCGATTTGATCGATGGTTTTTTTAATTTGGAACACAAGTCAAGGGGACTCCGTAGGAGGCCCAAGAGCGTTATATCCGTCGACGTTTTGCGCGCGTTTTATTCTGCGGCGCCAATAGACATCGCATCTCGTTGAACTTGTGTTTCAGAAAAAGTCTTCAATTGAAAGTAGATGGTCTCTCGATAATTTTTGCTCCTTTGTTTGCATTGTTACAAAGAGCTGGATATGGTGGGTGAGGAAAGGCGGCTTTTAGATGAGACACGGAGGAGACAGAAGGCATGGGTCAAGGGGATACTCAGCGGGGGAGGAGATGTTGAAGACAGTATTAGGGGCTAGAATGTTGGGTAAACGAGGTAGAGGAACGGAGAAAATAGGATTTTTAGATGGATTGAAAGGAAGTAGGCCTTATAGTGAATTGAAGAGGTAAGTGTTTGAAGGAAAGGGGGCTCCTAGAATGCTTCTCAAGTACTCCATGGAGACCTACCTTAATCGCTAGAATACAATTGTAAAAACATACATTGTTAATTAATTTTAAAATTAGATAACTTTTTTTGTTTCCAAGGAGTAGTTTAAAGTTTGGCCAAATTCATCCCAGTTGACGATACCACTGCCTATATTTCTCGAGTTACGATGGTTGATTTTTTTGACAAAACCTCGTAGCATGCTACAGTTTGGCGTACATCCATGTATCTTGCCTGCGACTGACATTCTTGGCTGCTCGCGGCGACGGCAGCGCCCCTCGCGGTGGCGCCAGGAAGCTTCCACCCTCTCGCCCACCCAATTCAATCGCTTTTGTGGCGTGGGTGCGGTCAACAGCTGCCGATTAGCGGCACGCGAGGGGCATCTGTTGCTTCCTTCCTCTCTCTCGGCAGCAAGACGGGGGAAGGTTTTCTGCTTCGGTCGTCTCCCACTCGACTCCAATGTTCTGCCGCTGCCTCGCGCTCCGTATTAGGGCCAATCCACTACACACAGCCCACTTTCTCTCCCCAGCGATGCAGAGATAGAGAGATATGGGCAGGCAAACAAGAGATACGCGTGCTAACCTCTGTAAGGGGTGTTGTAAGTGGGTATTCGGTTGCCTCCAAGAGGTTGAAAATGTGCGAGTTACATGTAGCTAGTCATTCAAAACTTTTGATGCCGGTTCGATGTGGTAATGTGAGATACCTCGCAGAGCAAGAATAGCTGCTTTTGCTTTTACACGAAATATTGTCAATTATACGTACTACTTCTTGTTTTCTTGGGAAAAAAGTTTTTTGCAAAATATAGTTGTATTGTGTTTTCTTTTGTATTGGTAAACAGTCTCGCATGCTTGCGTGGTATTTTATAAGATTGCTTTATAACTATTATTTAGGTACATGCAATGCTGCAGATGGACGTAGGAGAAGGATTTTATCTTGAATTCTTGATAATTTTTACAAGGAAGTCAAATTAATGCTTAAGTTTAACGACATATAATGAATACATCAACTTAAAGCTCCAAAGGTCGAGGTTAATCAATCTATACCTGTAATTTACCTCTAAATTCAGGTGCTAAAAAATTACCTACCACCCTCTTAAACTCCCATAAAGACTTCGTAAAACTAAGCAAGTATTTTGGTGTTTATCTTGGCTGTTAGTGAGGGAATGACTTTTCCTTAATACTTCCTATAATCCAGAACTTTATAGGGATTGGGGTAAAGAAAAGTCCACCACTTGTAGACTTGGCTACGGAAGCGTAATACTATAAGACAAATAAAGTTTAATTCCGCTTTGGCCGGAGAAATTCTAATATGCTTAATTTCTCTTACTAATACCTTTATTAAAGATGCCATAACCTTTTTTTTGCTCGTATTAGTAAAATTTTCAGCAATTCCATTATCACCCCAACAGAAAAATCACTAATATCAAAAAGAAACTTTAAATGCTGACAATCTTATACTTCCAATAATAAATTAAGTTTATAACCAATTATCAATGGAAAAGTTAATAATACTTTGCACAGACCGTATTTTCATTTTTTATTCACATTCATATTCACATTAAATGTCGTCTTTTTTCTTTCAAAAGTAATTCATGTGGCCTTTAGGCGGAACTCATAAAAAATATGAAATTAGTTAACATAACCATAGTTTAGTTAGAATTTATCTGCTTCATCCCCACTATGGACCAGTTGCCAACTGCAAACAATTTTATAAATGATTTTAAAACTGATGATAATTTCTTTTTTGAATGTATTAAGTGAAAAAAACAAGAAGAATCATACGACAAAAAATAAAAAATAAATTTTTTAGAAGGAATGAAGCTGTTAAATTTATCGTTGACAAATGGTAATATCACGTAAAGCGCTATAACTGATTTTTTTATATTTGCGGGTCAATGTAATGTATTCAAGAGGTTGGAAGGCATTTTTCGCTTCGTACTTATTCATTTTTTGTTATTTTTTATAGTTATTAAATTTTAATATAATATAAAATAATATTTTTATGGTTTAAAAAATAAATAAATTATAATTAAGCCCATATAATGTTCATCCTGATAGGTGATTCCAAATGGGAAGGGGAAAATCCAATGCTTCGTAATATTTGAACATTTTTTAGTCCCTCTTTAAATGACTGAATGGTTATCTCTTTAAGCATATGTCTTATAATAGTGACTTTAAGGTATTCACGTTATGAATTGTTGCATAATTTTTAATTTTATCTTAAGTTTATTGATATTATTTTGTTACTCTGACATCTCTTAAAATTTATCCATTTGAAGAGTATTTCTGTGGAAGATAAACTTCTTCACAACTTTACTTCCGTAATTAATTGAAAAAATCCCTGTTTTAATTATACTTGATGGTGTAAATACTGTATACAGTGATATCAGTGCATACAGTGATACTAGTGTTTAACATTATGATGTGTTATCCTTCTTTCATCCATTGATTTACGTTTCATGAGATCCATTTATGAGTTATCGTGGTAGCATATGTATTTCTTAGGCACCATGTGTCCATGTCAGGGTGTTTATTAAACACTGTTTAATGCCGTATATATGTTCTCTATGTAACGCTGATTATACCGTGCCAGAATTACCAACTGAATGTAACAGGGTGGCTGAACTTGAGATTGGGAACTCCAGTGACGAAGGGGATGGGATTGGTTGAGTGAGGAACTAACTTGGGTCTTCGAGAGATAAAATACTTTCCTCATCCTCTCCACATCACTTTTTCCCTGCTTGGACCACTCAGCATCCCTCTCCATCACTTCCGCTGGCCCTCACCAGAGCTCTTAAGCTGGAAAATCGAACATTACTTGGCTTAGTCCCTTTTCGTATCTCTAATTGCCAATCATGTTCTCTCATGCCTCCCGACGTACCTTACATGTCATTTTGCAGCTTGTTATTGCAGGGCGGTAATTCATCACGGAGGTGTTTAAAAAAAGTCATAAATGTACGTACGTCTCACGAAGTAATAATTCCTTATATACTTTTTCTTACTGACTTCACTGCGTTGGCGACTAAGAACTGATGAATATGTGCTCATTAAAGAAATGACGTTGTTTACGTCACCGTGTGAGTAATTGTCTCACAAAGTAAAAATTCCGTATATACGTTGTTTTGCTATATTCACTGCATTGGTGACATTAGAATTAATGGTGGTGGCATTAGAATTAATGGGTTTGTGCTCATTAAAGAAATTATGTTGCTTATATCACCGTGTAAGTAATTTTCTCACGAAGTAATAATTCCTTACATTCGTTTTCTTGCTAGTTTCACTGTACCGGCTACTTAGAAATGATGGGTTTTTATTAATTGAAGAAATTATGCTAATTATGTCACCGTGCAAGTAATTGTCCCCTTACCAACATGTAGCGCATTTATCTGCGAACATTTAAAGCTTGATAAAGTTGTAACAATTACAGCATAAAACTTTAACCCATTGAATACTTAAAATATTAATTTTGAATACGTTTTAGCCACATTTTTTTCTATTAAAATATTCTCAACCCCTCAAAATACTCAACAAATTGTATGACATGTTGGAAAGGATATAATTATTTTAATGTTGACCTACATTCAATAACGAAAAAGGTACACTATCTACTAAAAAAGGTCAATAAATTTTCATTACATTTAATGATAATAACTCTTCAAGGATCATTTCACCTCCCTGCTGCATTTTTAAACGATTAAAAATAAGCCTTGCTATTTTATGTTGGATTGCTCGGAATCATTAATTTGAATCTTATGCTTTGAATTATTATTAGTTTACTTATTCTACGAATTTTTCCTCGTAGCGCATCTAATAATCAGCGTTTACGGAGAAGCGGATAGGATCATCTTTCGGGCAGACGTTTTATCGCCTCCGTAGCTTGAAGCAGTGGGCTATTTATTGGAGATGTTACACTCTGAGTCCAACTTTCTTGTTAGGTTGTTGAACTTATCCTCGCCGCTGCATTGATCCCTCGAATCTTTCCTCCCAAATGAAAAGTAACTTCTTGCTAAAATCATTGTACGTCATTATCGTGCTGTGATGGTGAATGACTAGCAATCAGTTACATCATTTAATCTCACTTGTGTTGTGTTTTGTCTTACTTTTACAGATAATCAAGGCAGGCTTCTACTATTTTATTCTATTAATAAGATGTTTACCATGTTTTTTTACGAGTTAATAATAAAATCGGTTGCCTATTGCACTCTATGCTTCAGAATGGAGAGATTGTTTAGCTGATGTCGTAACTTGTTGTCATAACGTTTTTATTTATTTTGAAATCGTACCGTGAGGAGGTTCAGCGCGTGTTCACTGCTTAAGTAGGTCAAATGATCGAATTCAACAATATTGAAATAAATTTCCGTTGTATTTCACAGATCTTTTCTTATCGGCCTAATTTCATCATATATATTTGACATATATTCGACGAACTAATTCATGATTTATGGATGTTCAAGTACCTCCTGTAATTACCTGATTATATTTGAGGGGGATGCTCATTATCTTTGGGTATTTCACATTTAATTTTCTTCGCTGGCTAATTTATTGAATCACTGAACAGTTTTTGGTCCTAAATAATCACCGCAGAGAAATTACCTCTCGAGACTTAATGAGCCATGTTACTTATAACCGTGGCCAGTGAGTGCTCCGTAGAGCCTTAGAGGTTGTATATGTGCATCGGTGGTTCTATAAAGGCTGTTGTTATTATTAGCCCAGGCGCCACAGGGCTAGGCTGTGAGGCATGGAGGTGTTCCACGTACCGGAAGTGGGCAATTACTCAGCGGTGGAAATGGTTATTGCCGAATACATCCGCTTCTGACCCGCTATCCCTTCCTGTTTCCTTTAAATACCAGAGTAGGTATCCCAGCCACAGAAACTTCTCTTCTCTTCCTTGGGATGATATCTTTCCAGCCTTTCTCATGCCATTCATATACCTAATGGCTTCCGCACATAAATTTTCTGGTTCGACTCTATACCCAAACGCTTTGCACCATCGTTTTGGCTATCGATTTGCTTACCTAATTAATTCCACTGAGGATGTTATCGACTTATGCCAAACCGACATTTTTACAATGTTTCACATAACTATCCTGACCATAGGTAGTAATGTTCATAATTGTAATTGGTACACGTACAGAGCTCAGCGGAGTGGTAGTGGTTCATAATTGGGGATAACAAACAGCTTGCATGGTAAAGAAGTTTAAAGAAAACTGTGTTAAACGATTTTGAATGTTATCAGCAGAGATTTAATTACTGCTCATATTTTTAGTGTAAAAGCATTGAAGATCTATATTTGGTTGCTCATGAAATGGATTATATTTCTGGATGTGCTCTCAGGTACCTCTTATGTCACAATGAGCACTTAGTGTCTCTTAATTGTAACGTAGAGTTCTTTGGCTCTTGTTAAATTGGTCTAATGGAACGAAGAAAACGAGTCATTTCGATGCTTCGTCACCATTCCAGTATCCTATCTTCAAGTACGTTATTGCTATTTTTGCGCATCCTAGTTTAGAACGTAATTATGCAATCATGCCTTTTATGGAGTGGAATTTAATATCATGGGAAAACCTTTTGTGCGGGTGGAAGTCTCACGCTTCCGTATGTATTGATTTATATTATTATATTTGCATTTCATGCATTAAATATGTTTCCTAAATTTTCATCAAGCATGCTCAACTCGAAATGTCGGAGTTATCACATTTAGATTGTTTTTCATCTTTCAGTTCGGAGTTTATAGGGCTAGACGCCCGCCAATATGCATTCTCTGGGTTGTGAAGACGCTATTTAAACCACTACATTAGTAAATGAATGGTAAGCGCTTCCGCCATCGAGGCCGAGACGCTGAGTTCGGGGGTTGTTGATACATGATTCAATAAGTTTCAGTTCGCAAAACGTCCAAAAATCCCAACTTTTAAGCAGTATTGGTTTAAACAGAGACCACATTGAAAACTTGATTATTATTGGTAAATATATCGAAAATTTCCTGAAAAACTATGTAGCTATATGTTAATGTAGCAATAAACTATGTAGAAACCAACTTAGCCCAATATCTATTATTATATATTCTATTCTTGATCATTAAAATGTCTATCTCTCTCCACCTCATAACATCAATGTATACTTCACGTAATTCCTTCCGCTGAATACAGAATGAGTAGCCATGATTTTTTTCAATGCTTCTCTGAATTAAGGTCTTCATATGTTTTCAGCTTTTTGTTGTATACTTAGCAATGGTGTTAGATGTATTTTGTTTGTATAAGATACACCACTATAAATAGAGATCACGAAAAAATTGGTTTTTCAACAATATAAATTTGGGAATGCGTTATTGGTTGGCCGTTAACACGGTTGTATAATTATTTGAAGGTTTTTTAAAGGAACATTTACAGAAAGTGCTTACTTTATTCATGCACCTGAGAGGAAAAGTGGTAATAGTAAAGCATCATTAGCCTAAACATTTTTCAAGTGAATTCACTTTTTTTCTATGTATAGGTTTAAGTATACCGGGACTAGCCACGGTGATAACTTTACGGGAGTCACCCGCAATGCACAATGGTATGGGTTATGTATAGGCTATCGGAATAATGTTCATTATCATTGCTTAGGTAAGTGGGGAATCCTGCTCATTATTTGTGTTTTTCAATGGCTATTGAACCTGATTTTCAACAGTTAATTCCTCTCAAGCCATGTTCAATGCTAATTTTTGTTCCTTCTTTCTTCACAGGTGAGTTACGGAGCCATTATTTATTCAGTTGAACTGCTCCTCCCTTGTCGCCCCTTTATAACCCTCTTTTGAGACGGGACAAGGTATGTATTTAAGCTTTACTTACACTGGATTCTTGTTATCGATATTTTCACCTTGATTTATACATTTTCTCCATTGAGCGTATTGTAAATGCAACTAGCAAACTATACACATTCGAGGTAGATGTTGAGCAAGTGACCCATTAAGTAGTATCAAAGTTATTGATATTTGTGAAAGACAGGAAATGTGATACGAATCCTTTGATCGCTATATATGAAGACCCTTACCCTAACAATGAGAACCTAAATATTCTGTGAAAGTAAAACGTAAAGCTGACGTTATTAAAAATATTTGGATTAATATTTATGGTGTTTTCATTTATTTCTTCTTTAATGACTGATTTTATGGCAGAAAAAACTAAAGGAACTTGGTATTTTATTGTACAGAACGTCATTAATATTTTATAGCTTATTTTCAAATTTACTTTACTTGTAAAATAACGCTATTAAATTTAACAATTATTTATGTTTAAAGGGCAATTTTTTACACTTCATTTTTTTAAACTCAAATACAATATACGGAATCCATTATTTCTTAACTATTACCACCACTTCGAAGAGATTGACTGGAAACATTGATTTACACTTATGTTATACTATGCGGATGTATTTTTGAATCAGATATTGTCCCTTTTTTGCATGTGCCGTGATGCCCGCTGAAGAAAATCATAATGCTATTGAAAAATACCGCCATAAGATTATTACAAATTAATTTATATTGCACAATAACTAAAAGTAAACTATTTTCTGCTTTTTTATAAAAAGAAGTGCTTATCGATATTCATCTTCCCACAGCACTCAGCTTTTAACGAACGTATGTAAAACTGTATTTCCATCGGCATTTCATATCACCCTGAGGGTTGTCAAATAGTCGTCGTCATGTAGGAGTGTACAGAAATGTTAGCAATTTGTCACAAGAGCTTAGGAGAAGAGGTACATGAAATTGAAGATAGAATTTTTGCACTGGGATATTGTCGATAAATGGTTGAATGACTCATGTTAGTTATGAGCCTAGAGAGTTAGTTACGAATGAGTTACGAGCCAATGAAATGAAAGACCAATATTTTAAATACTAATTTCATTTGAAAGTATCAATCGTATTTTCGATACTGTATGTTATTGTGGCACCAGACTATTTAACGGAAACTCAATCAATGTTTTATACGTTTTCGTTCTGGCTGAGCAGGCGGCGAGCAATATTGCCTGAGACTTCCAATCAGGATTATGCGATCCAGTCACTTTGTGGACTTCTTTTTCCTCGAGGAAACTTTTCAAGGCAGAGGATTAACTCGATTCTCATTTCGTCTCATTGCTCGCTTCCCCTATCTTGCGTCGGAATCCTGGCTATATCCCTTACTCCTGTGTCGTACCCGTATCCTTCCTAGTCAATCCTATCTTTCCTGGCTCTTCCATTATTGCCTACCTTTTTATCAATTTCTTCTGCCCACTTGCTGCAACTTTATTCCTTCACTGATTCTCCCATGCTTCCCCCTCAATCCTTTTTTTTTAGGGTTGGAGATCAAGGCTGTGCCTTGTCGAATTTAATTATTTTCTGCTCGTCTTGGGAGTTTATAGCGTTTTGCATTGAGCATTTTATGTCAAATTTTGGAAGAATATCTTGAAAAAGAAATGAAAAAATGGGTTTTATTAATTGAAATTCCGATTTTAGCGGTTTTCAATCTTAATAATACCCTTTGTACCCTGGGTTTTGTTAGGGAATTGTTAACACTGAAAACCGGTAAGATCGGAATATTGACGCAGAAGTAATAGTTAAGATCATAAATTCCCATTTTTAAAACGAAAAAGAAAAGATAGGTATAAGTGAACATTATTGTAAATAAATAGTTAACGTAAGGAAATAATTTTTATATTCCGTAGTACGCAGTAAAATAATTGCATGTGATTAGGAATAACGAGAGATTGGAATAGCTTCGTTTCCCAATGCCATCTTTTGGTTGCTGTTTTGGCAAAATTGCTGAAAAATCTATCCCTGTTTTCTTAAAGCTACGGCACTATTGAGTGTCCGCACGCATCAAACGATCCATTATTTTCCCTTGATACCTTAAAATGAGGCTGCATTGTTTGAGTTTTGCCCTCACCGTGGATTGTCTATTTCATTCTTTTCCACCCCATTTACCTTGATTATATTCACCGTGGGTACGCCTATTCATACCTTTTGTCTTGCTGATCTTTAACCAAGGCAAAGGCTTGAATTTTTGGCGTTAGTGTTTGTACTGGTGGCAAAGCTCAAAGTTAAAAGCAAAAGTACTCCAAAATAATTTCAGGCAAATTATGATCCCTTGCCATTTATCGTCAATTTTTATGTAAGTTTGTGGAGATAGTGGAGCATACAGTGACGTCCATAACTTCGACGTACATTTTGTTATGGCAACTCATGTAACCTTATTGATATTCGATTTATTTAGGTAGGATAATATCTGAAGGATTTCGCGGACTACCCTAATCTCCTGCCGCTCCCAAGTTCAAGCCGCATTGAAACCCATTCCCTTTAATATACCTATAAATAATATTTTCTTTCGCCCCTTTCCCCACTATTTAGTATTCTTCCCTCTAACAGAGTTTTAGGCATCGGGATGGGAAATATGTATCGTGAAAGTTTAGCATTACTCTTTGACTGGGAGATAGAGATCTGACTCTTGCTACACTACCTCCTTCCAGATCCTCAATGCATGGAGTAGGTAGCGATATTACCTACGATTTCTCTGAAGTACATTTTAATGAACGTCTTTTTCGTAAACTTAATTCTATCATTTTGGATTTTTCTATTATTTCCCATAAAGAAAAATGCTGTTTCACTCATATTTTCTGCTGGCTTCTTTAAATGTAGCTTTTTTGCTGAAAAATAATCGCAGTACCCAAGAATAAATTAGGATTTAATGTAAATACTCTACAAAAATCAAAGAAAAATGCCTTTAATTTTCTGAGTGTTCTTTATTCCATGATTTCATCCTTTTTTACACCAAAGCCTTGTGCTCTTAGAGATTTTTTTTAAGCCTTCCCCCTCCTCTGAGGTCCACAATGCCTCTGGAGTATACTGGTGTTGAGGACGCATAAAAAATTTGTGCGCAGTCGTAATCTTCGGACTGACTAAAAGGAACTCGGCGTTTTATACCCTCGCAGCCTCGCTATTTAGCACGACCCTGCGTTACTTCGGAGCCTAACCTTAGTGCCTCCAAGCTGTCCTCCCCATACATCTCACAGCTCCTAACGCCGGGGCGACTTTTCAGGTAATAGCCGACCCTCGTCACGCGAGGAAGACGTGTCCACTTACGGCTGGCAGAGCGTCATGGCGGCGGCGTTCCACACACATCAACCGTGCTGACGCGTATGACACACCCGGAGGAGGGAAGGAGAGAAATTTCGGCCGGTTGAGTGCTGACGTTTTTCGACCCGGAATGGCGCGCTCTCAAATGCCGCGTCAGACGTGATGCGTTATCCGATGGGTTGATCTTCCATCCTCCCCGTACTCTTCCTCACATAGCGCTATGACCATACCGATGAAAACAAACAGAGGAAATTCGACAATTCCAACTTTCATAATTTGGAATTTTCTCCATTTTAAAATCTTCTGAAAATCATTACTCCACTTTATCATAACTTTATATATACGTAAATAGAACGATACTTTGAAATTGTAAAAATTAGATCACATTTTTATATGAGATATCCCAGGAATTAAGATTTACAAGATTCTAACATAATGTCATAATAAATTGATGATTTGTTTCCAGGTTAATTCCGCGTCGACACAATCTTGGCGGACGAAAGTTTCGGGCGCGTTTTAGCTCCTGTCTTCGGGTCCAAATGATCTGCAGAGCTGCAATTCTTTATATTATTGGGTTGGAAGCCAAAGGGTACAAGTGATTTCTTTTTTCTATTCGCAAGTACAGAAGTAAGGCTTAGAGGAGAAACGAGATCAATTACATATTTAGTAGTGCATTTGATTTTCCACTCGATGTCAGCACAGACCCGAGACTCACTCGTATCCCATGGCAACCAATTTTTGTATATTTCTTTTAACAATGAACTTTACCAAACTCTGTTGAGAAATAAAAAACACTTGTAAACCTTGGCTTCTCACTGTCTTATTCGCCTCCCTTATCACCCGGGGGAAATTTTTATTCTCTCTGGCGATGATTTTTGATTCTTGGAATGGTATGACGTGCCTTGGTTCCGACCATGCAATTTCCACAACCGCAGAGGGGCGAAAATTTTTCTTTTTGGTTTCCTTACGATGTTCATCAATTCTGCATTTGAGGGATCTAGATGTTTGCCCGATGTATGATTGACCGTAGGAACACAATACTTCATACGCTCATTTATAAATAGCAGATGGGAAGCCTCCGTAATCATTACAATTTCATAAATATTCAACTACACAATTGAGTCATAGCCTCGAGAAGAATCGTGGTATTTTCCTAAAATTTCTCGTGAAAATGTACAGAATTGCTTTTATGTTTTTTATAAAACGTAGTTATTATGTAATTATAAACAGTTTCCGAAGAAAAATTACCTCGGGTTAGAAATCGAATTAATCAAAATGAAAGTCTTATCTGCATCCAACCGTTTACTCACTCTGTAGTTCCTTAGTTTAGATAATGTGATATGAACTCTGTTTAGGTATATTATATTTACTGTTAACTACTTTTTTCTCAGTAAAGCATCAAAAAATCGGATGGCGAAACAATCTTGTCCAATTAATTTCGAAATATCCAAACTCCATTGAAGCATATTTTTCAGAATTAATCTTCTTGGTTGTCGCACAATGACACTGAAACGCCAAGTTTTCGTGATTTAATCTAATAAATTAAGTACAAATTATTTGAAACCAAAACTTTTAAACTGGTATTAATACATTAGCTAGTTTGATTATCATATTTCCAAAATAGTTCAACTCTATTATTAATAAAGAGTGTCTTATGATGTTGAAAAGAACCCATGAATGTGATTGATTTCATCTCCTGAATTTTTTCTTATTGCTATGATTGAATGTGGGTGGTTCTCCTTCAGTGTGCTGGCTTTTGTTGACATAAGAAAATATAATTAAGAGCCGTGAGAGTCGTCAGAAACTGCTGCAAGCGATATGAGAGCGTTACTCTGCTTGGGTTTGAAGCCGCTAGAGTATAGGAGGCTATGTGCTTGGCACAGATTGAATTAGGCATTAACAACAAATTATTCCACTCGGAGCAACTCGCAGGACATTATATTTGTACCTCACTATTACTTTAGGTCTAACAGAAGCGTTAAAATGAGAGAGGTATTTCGCCTAAGTATCACGGTGAAAATGGTGCTAATTCTCTGTCGGTAGCAAAATTAGTTTGCTTATTTTTAGTATCATCAAATCATGAGTAAAGAAATCAATTCAAGTGACATTTAGGATGCTGGTTGGTGTTATGTTTAATATTCTGGTGAACAAGCTATGCTAAGCAATTCATTGTGCTCTCATTTAAGGACACATAGATGGGAATATTTTTTGTTTCCTGGAGTATATGCAATTTGTTTTACACAGTGCTTTGATAGTTTCATAAGCTGTAGGATAAGATATTTATGCTACACATCTCTTATACTATACATAATCAATCAGATGGCAATCAAAATGCATTTCTTTTCGACCCATAAGCGGAATAGGAATGTGAGGGATACACCTAGTACCTATTCGGTCATGAAAGAATATTCTCTAGGGAGATAAGTTTTGATCTGGGACGAAGTGGAGCGTTCCAAACTTAACAGCTCAAAACTCCTTCGCCCGCAGCTAAATTTTAAATCATGGAAAAGATAGCGGATGGGAAAAAGAGGCAATAATTTTCACGCTGAAGTAAGAGATTGATAACTGGCATCACTGGTGTAGCAACAATGCAATCCTTAAGCGTACCGGGCATAATGAATTTGAATTTAAAGCATGAGGCTTGTCCGATGCGAAACATATATCGTGTTTTCCTTTGTTGATGGACTCATCATTAATTCGGTTTCGCACCCCAATAATGCGAATCCATTTTCATGTTGACTTCGGATTTAGGTCCTAGGGTTCCATTATATTTTTACTAAATTTCTCTCCGGGAACGATGTTCATCATATTATTGAACCTTTCCTTGTTTTAACTTTGTTTTTTTATTTCCCTCTCTCTTATCAAGGACGACGTCGACGAAATGGTGTTTTAATATTAAATAATACTAATAAATTTTAATATGAAGGACGTAGTTTATGAAACGAACCACTTGAAGTGTTGGACGATAAATTATTATTCTGATTCAACGACGTACCCATATGACTTAAGTATTGGAATGAATTGTATTAATGTTGTCCTTTCAAGCTTTAATTGAATCACAGGTTTTCATATTCTAATAATATTTTGAAGTAAAACCTCACTTCATTTACCTATCAACCAGCTATTCACAGTTGGACCTGTTTCTTTCATTCTATATTCTTCATCACATGGTCCATCGATGCGAGGCTTGTCTCGGCTGTTATTCCGTCTAATTGTCCTTTGAATTTCATCCTCACATGATATTTTTTCAATATGAGGTCAATTAAGCTAACACATCTTTATTTAATTTCCAAAAAACTTCTCTTCTACTCTATTTTACTTCTCTGCGTGACTCATTCCTTCGCTCCATTTGATTGTTATCATTATTCGGTTGAAGCTTATTCCGAATACTTCCACCCTTTATCCTTTGGTGATCTGAACTTCTTCTATCTATCTACACCATGAAGACGTATGCTCCAGATTTAATTCTGTTGAGGTGTCTCCTCTAGTCCACGATTGTTTTCCCAACTGTTAGAAGATTCTTTTATTCGACTGGGAAAGGCATGATTTGAAAATACCTGTTCTCCATATTGTGTTGTGTAACATTTTGCAAAACGTTTACGCACCTAATTCATATGAATTGATTTTCATATTTTTAGTATTTGAGCGCTGTATGTTTGTATTAAAATAATCATGGATTCATAAGTGCAACCATGAATTTATTTTCTGCCTTGATACCTCATGTTGGAAAATTTTACAATATAAGTTTGTGGAATAGTACTGTGTTTTTATTTCACCATGAATTCACCATGGACTGTTTCTTATTGATTTAATTTTTCACCCTAAGATAACCTACTTGTTTTTTTTCTTTCAAAATGACATTTCACTGTTCTACAGTGTTATGTTGGCGCTTTTGCCAAATATGGTGATTTTATTAGTATAAATGTAGTAATATAAATATCTAAATAAGTGCTTTGATGAAATTTACCAGTAGGAAAAAACGCGTTCTTAGACATGAATATGAAATTAACTTTGTGCTGAGAACTTCATTTGATCAGGAGTTCCGTACATCAAAATGAGATATCCCGTGAGACTGAAAGTTTCCTCGTATTACGATCTCGCTCTGGTCAAAGCCGCAAGATTTCTCCTCGAAGGCAAGGTTCGCTGAGCCACGCAGAAGTTTGCAGACTCTTGAATTATGGGTTGCCAGCAATCGACTTAGTTTACAGTTTAGCGGCTCTTAACTACAATTATGAGTACAACATAGTTGACGGTCTGAGCGCTTGGTCGCTGGAACAACAGGGTGTTATATGTTAAATGCTGAAGGGCTTCTCAATGGAGACATTTACGAATGAATGAACCCTAAAAAAACAAGGTCTTGAGAAGGTTTCTCTCAACGACACTGCAGGGAGGAAAGAATCCGCAGAGTATAATGGGACTCGCTTATAGTGTCCTTGAAAAAGAATCCTAACATCGGAATGCATATGACTCGGTACAATTGGTAATTTCATAATCAGGAGGATGGGTTTTTTAATATAAATATTAGAAGCTATGTTAAACAATGAAAGTTCTATGGCCGTGCAGTAATTGAAGTTTATTCCCAAAGTTCGTACTCTTCAGTACGCTAGCTAAAGGATTGTCGACAGGAAGGGATTAGGTGGAAATAAAGTTAATGAATTGAACTAAATGCAATATAGAAAAATAAAACAAAAAGGAAAAAAAGGTAGTATGACGTTTGTAGTACATTATTGTTTGCTCCTTTTCTCTATTACTTTTTATGTTTTTTGTGTGGATTCACTTCACTGTCTCACTTTCAACAAATGCTTTTAACTGCCCAGCAATGAGTACGGGAAAAGAAGAAACAATCATGTGGGATTGAATGCGATGCAAATGCCTACATTGCCATTAAAGGTTCTTATGTAAGTATTGAGGATTCAAATAACTGTGATAGGGTTTGATAAAAGAGGATAATGGCGTTTCGCAGGTACAGGCACTCAGGGATCGTAGCAACGGAAATAGAAATTACGTCAGGGACAGAGAAGGATTTTTTTATAATTAGGGGATACCTTCAATATGTCGCCCTAATAAATGAACTTTTTTGCGTGCTACAGTTCATATCAATGCTATTGTTATTTTAAATTGTATCAGCACACTTGCTCGCGATGGTTTACGTTGGATTACTTTAGAGTTTTCGGAATACCATGTTCGTTGCATTTCTTATCGATTTCGTCTATCAAGGCCCTGCATAGCTTATCATAACGACTTCGCAACTTTTCTCAGGGTACGCTCCCATATTTTTACGAATCGCTGAATACAACTAATTTAGTTTTCATTGCAAGGTATTTTCTTTTCAAAAAAAATATTAAAATTATCTCATCCTATGATTCTTCAAAAAACATTAAATATGGATTTGTTCCAATTAAAACAAAAAGATTGTGGCATAATAGTGTGTGTGTAATATGATTGCATTCATATCGATGTATGAACGATACGTGCAACGTCGCAAATGGAAGTATGTGTTACTAGAACGCGTTTTTCGTTGAGAGAGTAGCACCAACTCCTTTCACATTTCATCGTCGTTTGCAATTCCTCCCCAACGGAGTTCTGCTCTCACAATTGGGGCGAAACACGCGTGCCTACTCCACTCTCCCCCGTCTCCATGAATTATGCCCAGGAGCCCTTTCTTCCATCCTTCAAGCGCGCCACCTGCGCGACACGACCCACTGAAACAATCGCCGTCCTAATTGCCCCCCCGGAACTCCATTGAGGAAAAAAGGAGAGGAGCGTGTACGTCATACCAGCCACCGTTCATCCAAGGAAGGTTCCATTTTTTTTATAATCGCCATCATAAATAATTCCAAAAAACAATATATGGCTCATGCTTTTTTGCGATCTAGTTGTGTTTTCTAGTTATTTCCCCTACATCTGGGAGTTATACTTTGTGTTAAAGGTTCGTTGCCCTTAGTGGTTTTGTGTTAAATAATTTTGAATTGCGAACCGTTAGAGAAGGAGTTTTGAGAATTTCAAGTTCTGGAAGATAAAAATAGTATTCAGCTCAAACACGTGTAGCAATAAAATTTCCAATTCACGCCAAAGGTGTAGTTTTCTCTACAGGAACATCAACGTTTGAAGAAAAGGTATGGACGGAGGTTGAAAGCTGCTAGAGACTCGGGGGCTACGTGCTAGGCTAAAGGTCGTTTTACACGGGGCACGTACTTGAACAATCTGACGTGAGCACGAAGGTGCAGTCAAAATTGCGTCGTAGAAAGCGGTGAATTGCTACAACACATGCGAGAATGCGTGGACGTGAGATGCCAAAATAGCCCGGTCTAATTTCGTTCATGCATTCGCGAAATTCTACGCCATTTTAGAAATTAATTCAGTTCTAATCTGCGCAAATCCGTGTCCTGTGTAAAACGGCCTTAAGTTTGTGAGAGCAATTGAAAATAGATATCAGTCAGAGTGATACGACTAACAACATTTTTAGCCATCACAAAACTTCCAGGCCCGAAAAAAAACGCTAAAATAAGAGAGATATTTTGCTGAACGGGTAGTTATAGGAGCTCGTTTTTCCCCAGAACAAGAAAGGCTTAGTAAATGCCTGCAGGATCTCGGACATTTGCACCTCTCACAATTCGTCTCTTAAGTCCGTATTATTTTTCATGATAACGGCTGTTTTTGAAAGCCTCCCTCCAAGCACCTATTCATGCGACTTGCGGAATAGGTAATATGAAGAAATGAATTAGAATGAGCAATGTACGCAGCATTCTCTACGGCGTCAACGCATTTAAACCCTTTCTAACCCAGAGCTGATTTAGGGAAAAATCAATTTTCAAGATTTTTCATTCTGAAAACTTGACAATTTTAACTCAATTATAATTATCGTGGCCGCTAAATATTTCGTCATTAAAATATAATCAACAAAATAATGAGTAGGTTAGATATTTCCTAAAAAGAGCTGAAAGTTTAAACATTTTTTTATGTTGCTTTGAAGCAGCATTGGGTTATAGGATTAAATGTATGTCTCTGGAATTAGTATGAACTCCATTTAATTTATGCAACTAAGTCATTCACAATTAATGGAGATTCTGGGATAATTTTGAGGTAAATTTAATAGTATTATCTAGGTAAATGAAAACTCTCTGGTTTGGGTTGCTTCAAATGTTTCTGTGGTAGTAATTTTCTTATTTCGTTCAAAGGGGAGAGAAACTTTAGCAACCCCGCACGGGGGGAGGGGAGTTATCTCTTCCTTTGGGGAGTCGCGCCCCCACGGACCTGAGCCCACCGAGGAGACAAGCTCGTAAAAAAACCCCGTCGCTCGCTCGGATAGTGTCCAGACAGCATGTGACTCTGCTGTTCTGAGTAGCCGTAACATCTGGCGTCCAGAATCACCCACGTGTTTGCCGTGCGTGGAGACCCGTACATGGGGGAGAAAGGGATCCTGGTGGGTGAGTTCTCCGGCACCCAGCCGGGCGTCGGAAACCCGGTATGGGCCGGAGTTCAATACCCCACTTCGGCCCTGGATTCCCCGAAAACGGGCGGCCGAGAAGAGCCCAGCTCGGTCAATCGGCTCCTGGCGGCTGGGGAGCTTGGCGGCTCCTTCCGAGCGTACGCCAGGACGGGCTAGTGCTGGAGATATGGGGGTCTCCGTAGGGCGGCCGAAGGCGTGTGGGTTCGGAGGGCCCCCGCGCCGGAGGTTCTAACCCAAAAGAGACCCCCTATCGAAGGTTCCTATATCCCTTGGGTAGCCCTGACGTCCATTCCGGCTTGCGGGTGGCGTCCCAAATGTGTGGCTCCGTGGTGGGTGGGGAGCCCAGGGGACGAATTATGTTCTTACTTTCATGGAGACGATTACTCTTCCTCCACCAAAAAGATCCCGCCCGGACACGGGCGGAGGAGAAAAGTCTTTTGAAAGCTCGAAGCGTTTTTTGTCTATGAAATGCGCCAAAGAAGGTGACACTCTGAAAAAGGTGTCTCCCTTTTTCATTAAAAAAGCTATGCAATCGATAATTACTGGAGAGCCAAATTCGGTGAAAAAACTAAGAGATGGTACCCTACTAATAGAGACTGCGAACAACATCCAAGCTGAAAAATTGCTTAAAACTGAAAAATTACACGACATCCCAGTTAAAGTCGAGATCCACCGCACTCTAAATACCTCTAAGGGAGTAATAAGTCACTACGACCTTCTTTACGTGGAACCAGAAGAGATCAAGAGAGAGATGGCCCCCCAGGGCGTCATCGACTGCCGCAGACTGACTACGAAGCGAAACGGTGAAGTGATAAATACCACGTCAGTAATTCTCACGTTCGCTCTAGACAAACTGCCCGTTAAAGTCTTCTTAGGATACGAATCTGTAACTGTGCGACCATTCTTCCCTCAACCGATGCGCTGCTTCCAATGCCAAAAATTCGGCCACATCGCACCGCGATGTGAGGGCAAGGCCACCTGCCCGCGCTGCGGCAAGGACAAGCACGATGGGGACAAATGTGCGGAAGCGGCCTGCTGCGTGAATTGCGAGGGTACCCACGCGGCTTACTCTCGCGATTGCCCGAAAATGAAAGAGGAACGGAAGATTATGGAAATAAAAACTATGGAAAAAATATCTTACCTGGAGGCAAGGAAAAAGTTCAAAGCCCTTAGTGCCCCCTCTTTCTCGCGTTCCTTTGCCGCAATCGCCTCTGCTCCAGTTAAGAAGTGCACCATTTCTACACAGACGGAACCTGAAAAGCAGATAGATTTATTAAAAAAAACAAATGCGAGTAACAATAGCAATACTAAAAAAAACACCCCTAACTCCTCCGTAGTGTCTCCCAAAAATACAACAAAGAAAACCACCAGAAAACCTGACCAGCGAGAGAAAACTCCCTCTCCTGGTCCCTCCGGCAAAGGTATGGAACCGATGCAGGAGGACATAGACGAAGATCTCTGTATTTCGGACACAGAGATCGAAAAAGTCAGGAATAAGGGAAGGAAAAGTCGCTTAAAGCGATGATTCCACAGACTTCCGGGCTAATGCTGCTCCAAGTTTCAATATTGACATCCTTTTTTTTTTCTGTTTTTATTTATCTTTTACCCTTTTTAAACCCTTTTTATGAATTTTATATTACAATGGAATTGTAATGGATTTTATCGGCATAAGGAGGAGCTGGCTGTTTTAATAAATGATTTTAACCCTTTCTGTATATGTTTGCAGGAAACGCGTTTTAAAGATACAGACAAGGGATATTTAAAACATTTTAACACTTTTAGACTGGACGATACTAGTGGCCAACGAGCCCATGGTGGAGTTTCGGTTTTTGTCCGGGAGGCTCTTTACACCTCCCGAATAAATCTTAACACTCCGTTCCAAGCGGTAGCGGTGACGGTGCACGCTCCCGAGGCGATAACGGTGTGCAACGTTTACCTGCCGGAGGGTGCACCCGTCACCCGTTTTAATCTAGAATCCCTTGTTCACCAGCTACCTCAGCCTTTTATTTTACTCGGAGATTTTAATGCTCACGATCGTCTATGGGGAAGCACCCCGGAACAGTGCAACCGCAGGGGACGTATTTTATCAAGTTTTATTAGTGATTTTAACCTTTTTTTACTCAATAACGGCGAGAAAACCCGTTTTAACTCTTATAGCGGCGATTCTTCCTCCATTGACTTGAGTATTTTATCGACTAGTTTGGTCAATAAACTCAAACTCTCTGTGCATAAGGATCTTAGTGGGAGCGATCACTTTCCCCTTTTAATCAAAAGGGAGCAAAATTTAAACCCCGATTTTATTAGACCAGGCTGTTGGATTGTCCGGAAAGCTGATTGGCATCTTTTTAACTCAAATTTTAACTACGTGTGGGATAAAAACAACGACTGTGTAACAAACGTAAATCTTTTGACATCCAGCATCATTCAAGCCGCCGAAATTAGCATACCACGATCTCGAAGCATCCTTCCAAGAAATGCGGTGCCGTGGTGGAATGAAACCTGCGCAGAAGCCATTAAAAAACGTAAGAAAGCTCTCCGAATTTTCAACAAGTATCCTACAGCAAATAATCTCTCCGCTTTTCGGCGACTAAGAGCGAAAGCGCGTCAGGTAATAAAGGACGCAAAGAGGATTTCTTGGATGAATTTTGTCTCCGGTGTCAACCACAGGACTCCACTTGCACAGGTATGGCGTAAGGTGAGGAGCATATCGGGTAGCAGCCAGCATCTAGGTATATCCTTCCTAGAAGTCGAAGGAAAGGTTATCACTTCTCCAGCTGCGATAGGGAACGTATTCGCCCAATTACTCGCCAAAGCGAGCAGCGACGAATGCTATGACCCTTCTTTTGCGATCCTCAAGAAAAGGCTCGAGAACGTCCCTATATCCTTTATGGAGCCTAAAACAACGGCAGACTACAATATGCCATTTACCATTTGGGAGCTGAAATCTGCCATCCATGACTCCCACGACACGTCCCCAGGACCCGACGAGATCCACAATGCCTTCCTCCGAAATCTATCGGAATCGGCGTTGCTGGAAATCCTTGAAACTTTTAATCAGCTCTGGGCCAATGGGGATTTTCCTCCGTCCTGGCGGGAGTCCGTCATTGTTCCCATCCCAAAACATGGAAAAGACCGAGCTGACCCGAATTCTTACCGGCCGATTTCTCTCACCAGCTGCCTGTGCAAGTTAATGGAGCGAATGGTAAATCGACGTCTCATTTGGTGGCTGGAGCGTCGAAAACTCCTCTCTAGGATACAATGCGGATTCAGACGGAACCGTTCCACAATGGACCACTTGGTCAGAATTGAAAATTTCATCCAAGAAGCCTTCCTCCTCCGCCAACACGTAGTCGGTGTATTTTTCGACTTAGAGAAGGCTTACGACCGGGTCTGGCGACGTAAGATTCTACGCGTATTACGCGAGTGGGGTTTTAGAGGCTGTTTGCCCATTTTTATACAAAATTTTTTAACCAACCGTGTTTTTAAAGTAAGGACGGGACAGTTGTTGTCAAATTTTTACCCTCTTGACAACGGAGTTCCCCAAGGCTCGGTTCTGAGCGTGACGTTGTTCGCTATTGCTATCAACGACATAGCTCACTGCATCAAGGAGCCAGTGTTAGGGTCCCTATTTGTGGATGATCTCGCGATTTTCTGCAGATCATCTAGGGTCGTGAATGCATCGCGTATGGCGCAACTCACCATCAATAAACTTCACAAATGGACCCAAAATAACGGCTTCCTTTTCTCTTTGGAGAAAACAAAGTGCGTTCACTTTTCTCGCACTCGGGGCGTCCATGTAAATCCCACGTTACACCTAGGTGGTAGAAACCTCCCATTTGTGGAATCAGTCCGTTTTCTGGGGATGACCCTCGACCACAAACTCAACTGGAAGGAGCACATTAATTCTGTCAAGGTAAACTGTTTGAAGTCTTTAAACATTTTAAAGTTTTTAAGCCACGCATCTTGGGGAGCAGACCGCACCACCTTAATTTTACTTTACCGCACACTGGTGCGGTCGAAATTAGACTACGGCTCATTCGTGTATGCGTCCGCACGCGAGACGTATTTGAAAGCACTTAACTCAGTGCACAACGCAGGTCTGCGACTATGCACTGGGGCGTTTAGGACCAGCCCGATTCCCAGTATATATACCGACGCAGGCGAGCCTCCTCTATGCTACCGAAGGACCTGGCTTCTTTGTAGCTACGTTTCCAAAATTTTAGCAATGACGAGTCACCCATGTTATAGTTTACTTTTTAAACCCCGTTTTATTAATGTTTTTAACCGAAGGACTAAAGCAACCAGACCAGTAAGCGTTCGTTTTAACGATTTTATTCGCGGATGCGAATTCACGCTACCTGAAGTGTATCCTGTTTCATTCTCGGAACACCCCCCTTGGATCACTCCCACTCCGGTGGTGAATGTTCTTTCACGATCTCGACCGAAGTCTTCCACAACTCCCTCGGAGTACCAGCGTTTGTTTGCCATGTTCCGATGGAATCACCCCAACCTTACCCCCGTTTACACTGACGGTTCGAAAGATAACTCTGCTTGTGCATGTGCAGTGGTCTCCCCTATCCACGGGAACATCAGAGCAAAGCTTCACCCGATGTGCAGTGTGTACACGGCGGAGCTTTATGCCATAAGGACAGCTCTAGAAGCCCTAGATGACCACGGCGGCTCCTTTGTGATATGCACTGACTCCAGGAGCTCGCTACAAGCCATCTCTGGCTTCTCACCCGTGCACCCGATCGTGCAAGAAATACACTCTCTCCTGCTGACCCTTTCGAGAAAGGGTTTGAATATCCATTTTCTGTGGGTACCTGGACATGAGGGGATAGCCGGGAATGAGATAGCAGACGCTATGGCCAAGGAAGCTCTGAATAACGAAGTGCTTGTCTCAACGCTGGTTCCCCACGAGGACTTACGAGCATCTCTAAGAAACGTGGTATTTGGAAAATGGAGGGAGTCATGGAGGATTCTAAATAATAACAAGCTCCGTGGCATCAAGGACACGGTAGCAGCGTGGCCCTCCTCAGCTCGTAGTAATCGGAGAGAGGAAGTAGTACTTACACGATTGAGGATAGGGCACAGCCCCCTGACCCATGCGTATCTCTTTACTGAAGAGAAGGAACCTCCCCAATGTGGGGATTGTAAATGTCCATTAAGTATTAGACACATCATGCTAGATTGTGTTAAGTACCGCGAAGCGCGAAGGCGAAATAATCTAGGGGGAGACCTAAAAACCCTTTTAGGAGACCACCCTACCAACTTAATCTGTACATTTCGGTTTCTCAGAGAAATAAACATTTTTAATAAAGTCTAATTATGTACACTTTCAACGAAGACATCAGATGCATTAGATTACTTTATACATAACAATTGTAATTAAATAGCACAGTAGTGGTGCAAAATGACCTTGCCGTCGACGCACCCTAAATCCAAACACTACTACTAACTTTAGCAAGCGAAATATGGAAGGAGTGCGTTCCAAGCTTTTAGTTCCGCCATGCATTCAATGCTATGTGTGTTGTCTGTTAAAGTATTTAATGGTTATCTTTTCGTCGCATTCATCCTTTGATGTAGCACTGCATTCCTAAATTTAGAAAACTGTATTTCTCTATTTATCCTTTTTCCCAAGCTAGTTCCTTCAGTAACCTTATGTTCTTCCATACCTTCCCCGAGTACTTATTTCCTGGTACTCCTTGCTGGACTTTTTTTTTGTATTCCCCTCCATTATGCTTATCACGCGATCACCTTGTCTTATGGAATAACCTATCCACAGGGTCCGTCCCTGGTGCTTTACAGTCCCTTACTTACTCTCTTATTAGGATTTATATGAATTGAGGGGAAGAGAAGCCAAGGGGTGCAAGTGATTTCTTTTTCAAACAAAGTTATGCAAAGAAATCAAACGGGATAAATTAGTTATTCAGCAGTGCATTAAATTTTCCAATCGCAGCACAGAACGGAGACTCACTCGTATCCCTTGGCAACCAAGTTTTTGTATATTTATTTAAAAAATTTCTCCACCTAACTCTGTTTAGAAAGAAAATTACCTCTATCACCTTTGCTTCTAACCTCCTCATTACCTTCAGTTTCTCATGTTTAGCGTATTTGAACGTCAACACCCACCACCAGAACCAAGTCTCGGAGGTTTCGAGTCATCTCAGGACACCTATTCCAATGTATATCAAATTTCTGAGCATATCATGTGATTAATGCACTTCTGTGCGCTTGTAAGCTTCCCAACCGGATTAGTGCGTCAAGGGTGCGATCTACTAGGGTACGTCTACTCGCTTGACATGGCTCGTCCATCACAAGGGTTCACCTAGCTTTCGCACCCCCACCATTCAGCTTGCGCCAAATTCGAGCTCACGGATGAGTGCGGAGGAGTTCGTTGGAAAGGGTGTTCGAGGCCTTGTTTGTACACGTCTCTCCGTTCGTGTTTGGAAACGAGCTCTTGGGGGAGTGCGTGCGACGACAAAACGGTTCAACTTTCACCCGAGAAGCGGCGCGGGAACTGTTTGCGAATTCGATCGCTGACGGGGTTTTCATTCGCTCGCACTACTTGCTGTGGGTTCTCATAATTAGATAGTCCTACACGGAAAAAAGGTTGGCTTGGTGTCTCCAATTTAAATTTCTGTCTGGGGATAGGTTTGGTGGGGTTGCAGAGATCTACCATGAGCTACCCTGACGGAGTATCCTGTGGAGGGCAATTCAGGCAAAAAAAAACCTTCGTCCGTCGGATGGATAGGCGGATATAGGGGGGGAGTTGGGCACGAGAGCAGGTGCCCCCCACAGGCACTTAAGAAATAGACGAGATTTTAAATACGGTCATCATTACGTTCGTATTATTATGTGTGAAACGGAGCCTCAATCATTTGAGCCTTGAACCCTAGTCAAGGTTAGATGTTTGCCAGACACTTGTCATTCGCTAGTCAGCGCTTTAAAAAAAATTGCTTGGTTGGGAAAGGGGATCGAAATTTGTTGTTATTATTTATGTAACATATTAATATTTTCATAGTAGTAACTTTCATATTAAAATAAAGAGAATATTTCGTACAGTAATCCTTGTATGTTGCTTCCATTCTCAAATATGAGCAGACCGTTTGCCTGTCAGACCCTTGTACCCCCCACTAGAAAAAAATCCTGGATCCGCCCCCTGTCGGATGGTCCGTAACCTAAGCCTTGTCCGGACACCCTAAGCCAGGGTGTCCGGAGACCGGGAAAAGCGGGAGAACCGAAATTATACGCGAAGCTTCAAGTCCCCGGAATTACGAATGAATTATTATCCACGACATTTTGCACCTATCTGTAATTTCAGAATACTTTATTTCAAATTCATTTCAAGTATGATTATGCCCCTTAAATATGCATTTTTTGCACTAAAATATGCTGGCTGTAATTTAAGTGCAGTAGCTTGGTAGATTTTTTACTGCTGCATCGTGGAATGCGTGTCAAGATGGCAGAATCGAAATGCCTAGCGCTCTTGACTGTAGTAAGATTCAAAAACACGAAGAATAGAATGTGAGGCGACGTCAGCATCTACTTTAGATGTCAAAGTTGATTCTTGAATAAATATAAGTAAATTATTTAAATTAGGAACGTAAAATAATATATATAACTTAAATATAATATTATTTATAAGTATTGAATTAATTTTGGTTATTTCGAAATACTTATCTATCGCAGAAATCACGTAAGATTACCCAGAGTTTTTGTAAAATTTCTCTGAATAACCTTTAATAATACATGAATTGTCCTTCTTTGATTGGTTGGGACACCCTGTAACTCGAAGTCTTATATTTTGAGACTAATGCCGACGCCGGGTTTCTCTCCACTCGTATTTCCGTACCCTTTCTCTATTTATGTAAATAATCTTGGCTGTCGGTCGCCTTCTACATATGCAAATACTATATCAAATTGCCATCATTCTATCAAGCCTAGTATTATAAGTAAGATTTTTTGAATGAGCAAAGGAGTGGTGGACATGGTGAGTTAGGAGAGGAAACACCAAGAGAAGATGTAGAAGAAATAAAGTGTCTTGATGGTTCGCGTGCTAAACGGAAGTGGGATGCTAAAAACCGCGAGGGAAGTAAGTTTGGTTGTGTATGAATTGTAATCGTCACGTGAATTTTAAACATAATCTCATTTTGAGGACAATTTGGGAAAATAATTCTAAAAAAATGCTCCTTTACCGGTGGAATACTTTTGATAGCATTGCCGGATGATTTTTTAACGTCAATTTTATTTAAGTAATACTGTGCATCTATTTATGCGGATTTCTGTAACTTTTAAGTCCGCGGCATCGTTTTCACTGACGCTTCAGTATTGAGGACTGACTCACTTACTCAGTGGAACAAACGTATTTTATCTAATATTTTGGGTATCAATTTGTAGGGGTTGATAACTTTAGTTTTTAAACATAGTTTTTAGTTTTCTACAACTTTTTCCTTTCCCGACACGTTTAATAAGCTTAGTATTTTCTCTCACTTATCTCCTTCGCGAGCCTCTTTCTTCCTAATCTCTTTACTGAGTTGAGGCTGCTTAATAACTGAAACTCAGCAACATTATACCTAATGCTTTGTTCAATGACAGCTAAAGATTTCTATGGAAAATGTATGAATTTTATAAATTGTGGATATTTTGGAAGTTCCTATATACTTGCGCATGATTATCCCGGATTGATAAGAGGCATAAAACTTTTAGGATCCCATCACTGATAGCTGCCTTCAATTAATGCCTGATATTTTTTGTTTCCGACATATTAAATTCATTTTCTGGATATTTGTGTAAATGTTAAGATATCAACTTTGTTAATTTGATATTAAGGCAGTCCATAAGTGATTCCCTTGCAATTTATACCTTTCCTAACTTGTGATGCTAGGTTTTGCCGGTTTCAATGTTTAAGTCGTTACAAAGGTTTTTCATATTTTCCCCTGGCATAGTTCTAATTTATTCACTGATATTAGCTTCTTAATTTGCAACGTACCCATACGTAGTGACAAATAAAACAATCTTAATGTTAACATTTGAAAACATTTTTTTGCGCCCACTTATGTTAATTTCATTTTTTTGTCTTTTTTTACATTTCAAGTTTTGGAATTTATAAAATTTTAGACTTGCCATCTCCTACATTCATTGCTCATAGCATGTTTAATATTCATAGTTTTATTATTTAGTAAATTGAGAAACGCATGCACTCTGGATACAGCTGTGGTTTTTGAATGCGAACCGTCAATTTTGTACTTCTGAATGAAAAAATATCTTGTCATCCAAGTACTTGGTGTTAGATAAGAGGATGGTAGTTCGATTTCAAGTGCAACCTTTGAGGCTTTTAATGCCTTGCTTATTAGATGATGATGTTAGAATTGGACAGCTACTACTACCTAATAGTCACTCTCACTGAAGTATAAGATTTCCGTCCGCCGCCACCTCTAGTATATAGAGTACGTATACCACAGAACGCAGCGGCCCCCCTTTCCCTCCAGGGGTCACCCCCTACGCAACGCTTCATCCCACCCCCCGTGGACATTCGGACCCCGCGCGTGCCCCCCCTGCCGCCCCTGCGAACAGCCATTAAGTGGCTCAATCGATCAGCGAGCGCACGCCTGGATGACGCTACCCGCGTACCAACTGTTTTCTGACGAAAGAGAGAGAGAAGACCCCGATTGATGAACTAATTCACTATTGTTTTCAAAACTTTTAAATTGGTCACTGACTCCTAATGGTTTCGATTGAAATTCATGCATTAGATTACCAATAGAATTAAGTACTGTGTAGATGCGGAAAAAACTACAATGGCCCTAAAGTCAATGCATACGTATTTAATATATACTACATGCCTGTCGGACCTGGAACTATAGTAAAACAAATTCTTCTTCAAATTACTCTCCACGTTTTTCTTAAAGAGATTCCAAACTAGCAGAAAGTCCTGTTGATCTACGGTGGGGGGTATTATAATTAGGAAGTGGAGTATGTATCAAACCGCTGAATATAATGCACTATTTTTGATGTCACAATATATTTCTAAAATATGGCCATTTCGTGGTCAGACGTTCTGTCATTGAAATCATTCGCTACCAAATAAATGAAGTACATTCACCCCTTATTTTGGTCGAAGTTATACTTAAGAAATAAATCCCCTTCTCCACGGAAATGAACGGAACTAAATTAAAAAACTGAGTATTATTGCATGGGAAATAATTTTCACTGAGTGGAATACATGCCTAATGCAAATAGCTGATTGAAAGCAAGACCATGACCCTTCAATGGACTTGTTTCAAATTAATTTGGGATATCTAGTGCATGTGGTAACTGTTGAAAAATAATCGCGTTAATTTTGTGCAATTTTTTTTGGAACTCATCGCTTCAGGCAAGGATAAATTAATGGTTATACTTTGTTAGCGTATCGTTTTTTTTTATTTATAGTGCCTTATTTTTCTTTCGTGTAGTTTTCCACAGCAATAGTTTTTTAGTACCTCGTTAACAATTTAATAATCATGCATTAGAAAGAAATTGTACTCATAAGATCGGTAGAATTTTTTAATCTCACATTTAATTCTAAAGCTATGGCCTTATTTTCCTCTTTCGACTTAATACAGCGTGTATTCCCCTGTCTTCGGTGCTATCATGAAAAAGAAGTATGAATTAGGCTTGATTAGTAAAGTTATGCGCCCGCAGTTTTTCCTAAAATAATTAAATTACTTCCTTACGGTGACACCTGAACCTGACGAATCTCATCGTGACGATTGAGGAATATTTATGCACTTTATGGAGTTAGTTTATGCTACTAATGCGGATGATACTTAAATTATTTCATCAAATAGATTGTTTGTGATTAAAATTCAAAGTTTTCAAAAGTAGATTGAATTCATTTAAGTAAATGTCTTGAGCAATAAGTTGATTTTATATCATCTAGTCCCAGTCGAGTGCTATTTTTAACTTATGGATAGGGAATCATTTCCAAAATTACTTGTGACTTACCTTTGTTAAGTAGCTGAGGGTTATCCTATTTGTATAACCTTTATGTGTTGTAATATTTTCATTTTGTTACTCAAGCTAAGTTGATTCCAGTTTTTCTGCCCATGGTACTTTCCTGTACATATTAATTTAGTAGAACTATCGTCCCATAAATTATTACAAGGAAAACAGAAAATACAAAGCAGATGGATCGATTAGAGTACATAGACATCTCGAAATACAAAAACATGAAACTATAATGTTAATCAACGTTCAAGAGAGAGAGAGAGATTCGTTGATTTTTGGTAGTTATTTAGTTGATGCTACAAGTTTGGCACTTCTGTTACATAGTGAAGTTTCATTGAAGAGGAAGACATTTTATATTGCTCTTATTAGTATAGAATGAAAGATAGTGTAAGTGACCGACAGCTAAGGTCATTTGCGCCTTGCAGAAGGAAGGGTGAAGAGAAACTCGGTGTCTGCAATAGCCGGCTGTTAATAAAATACGCCAAGAGGACTACGGCTAAATGTCCCATCCGACGGGCGGAGGGCTGCACTTCCCCAAGCAATCGAGTATGCATGGGGCAGTCTCTGAAACATCTGTGCTATCGCCGGGGTCCGAGCCCATGCCTACGGTGTGGGAAGCCAACACTCTAGCCACCGTACCGTCCCGATCGCCATGGCTTTTCGTGATTGCTAACTTTGAAAATAGAGGATTTTATTAAAGTTTCATTTAAATTATAGATATATTTGAAAGCCCTGTCTCTGTGTTACCCTTTTAATTCCTCACTGTTAGGTTTGGATAAAATCCGCAGCGTTTTCTCTTGTAGTGACTCACCTGCTGAAGTATAAACGATGAGTTTTCGATTGCCGTCCGCAGAATCCTCATCCACGGTGCATTTAATGTCCTCGCTCGAGCGGCGAACGAGTGCTCCTAATTGATTCGTCCCTCGTTGGCGGGCGAAGTTGACCTGGGAATAGTTTTCATGCGCGATTGCAATCATGTATGTCGTGTGTCGTCATTCGGATATTTTTGTTATGGAAGGGAAAGAGTGGCGATCCTTTTCCGCGAGCCTTTTATCGATCCGATAATTGTGACCACGCGATGCCACGCTGCCAATGATTCAAAGGTCACGAGGGGGAGACTTGATGTCCGCTAGTGGTTCATCAACAAATCATGTCTGGCTTTTGTCTCTCTAGTCCTTTCGTAATGTTAAAGGATCGAATTCGTCTAAAACTTACAGTAATAATCGAGTGCTAAGGAATTGAATGTACTTAAATGTATAGATTATTTATTGCCAATGAGAAGTAGTTCCTATGAGAATGTACGGCGCATTAAAAGAGTGATTATAAATTTAAATTTAAATGATCCCTAGAATTTTGCTCAAGAATTTTTCTATCTGCTTATGAATACGCTTGTTAAAATTCAATATCAACCATTCAAAAATGACCGGTTTACCTTTTAATTACGAAGTGGTCAGCTATACTATTTGCTGGTTTAGTCTCTACTGGAATGATAAGCATTTCGATGATGTTCAACTTGTGATTTCAGCTTGTTCATTTCTTTTTGAAGTACTGGCGTTTTGATTTCAGCGGGTAGACACTAAATAATGGTATTTCGAAATTTAATAGTAATGCCTTGACATGAATACTTATAAAGTCAACTTTATGTGGAGAAATATCGAGGAAAAACATATCGAATGATTAACAAAGATGTCATATTGCCCACTAGTTATACTTAAGCAACTACAGCACGTGTTTTGATTGCTACACAGTCGTCATCAGATACTAACTAGGTACTACAAATGTGTAAGAACCGAAACACGTGTTGTAAACTGTTGAAATAAAACTACTGGATAGTACGATATCTTTGTTTATCATATGAATACTTATGCATTTGTTTAAAAGATACAAATCTTAAGTGTAGGTATTGGTAAATTGTAACAGTAAAGTCATTTTCAAGCCAACGAGCTGACACATATTTTACAAGGAGTGAAGTTATTTGCTATATTCATTCCAACAAGTCAAATATATATTCATTTCTACCACTTCGCATTGACCTTCGAATTGGCTGAAAGACTTCTATTTTAAGGTAAATATATTGAGAAGGGAATAATGAATTGTCCATTATCCATACGTAGTATACTTGTATATTATTCTCCGTTTGATCTCTAAGGTAATCTTCCGGGAAATCAAAAATGAACTGCAGAGGTTATATCAAACGGTGATTTGAAAATATTTCCTGCAAGGAATAAGGAGGAAGGAATAACCTTTTCAATTCATCTCTGCTGTTTTCCACGATTTCGCAATATATTGTTATTAAGGACTAAATATTTTACTTGCCCATTGATCACTGAGAAATTTTCTTTTTGTTTCTTACATGTTATCATTTCTACTCGACCGAACTGCATTCGTATTCTATGGATGTTCATTAGTTCTCATTTGGTTGAATTTTCATGCCTGAGTGCCGATAAGAAGTTGTTTGCTGCTCGAAATCAATTCTTAATGGACAAACCAAGTATCCTAGTTGTGTGATGTGATATATATCACAGGTTAGGAAAATAGATATAACAACTTTGCTTTTATACATCAACAGTAGAATATACAAACACACTATATTGTCAACTATTTTCGATAGACTGTATCATTCTTAAGACTAGTGGTACAGGAGACTTTATCACTTGGTTTTACACAGTATAGAAGTAAGAAAGTCTCCCATATAATTAGTCTTGAGAATTATACAATGTATCGAAACTAGTTGACAATTTATGTGTGCTTTTAGAAAAGCAAAGTCGTTGCATATTTTTCTTAACCTTCTAATTGATTTCTACATAGTTAAGGCCTCAACCATTCAGTGCATTATATAAGAGGGTAAACCCCGTTGATCAAATCGTACTGTATTCAGCAATTCTCCTAGTTTTTCCTAATATCTGTATTTCCTCCATTAATCATCTTTTTTGGTATGCGTGGGGATTTCGTTCTCAAAGTCCTACCATTTACCTATGTTTCTACTTGTTTCATTGTTATCTCATAAATTAGTTTCTTGTAATATTTTTTCTTCATGAATGTTCAGTGTTATTTATTTTCGGGCAAGTATTGAAAAAATTCAGAATTATTAATTCAATTCAAGAAACTAGCACCACCGCATCATTTATTGTAACATTTCCAGCTAGATCAGCTGTCATTAAATGACTCTAAAAGACCTCATAGCTAAAATTAAATATCGGAAACTTCATTAACAGCCGGAAATTGTAACCACTTATCGTTTTTTTGCCCAAGAAAGATTGAACCTATACGTAGTTGAATAGAATCCATTACAATATTGAAAAAAAAAGATTTTGAGTGTTGCCGAAAATTATCAATTAAAGATTTTAATTACTTTGCTGAATTGGTTTCATGATGTCTCAATGATATTTATGTCTAAAATGGCGTTTTTTGGGATTTAAAATATGATGCTAATAATAACGAACTCAACCTGAAAAATAGCGAAAAAAAAAACTCAGTAGTGTTCTAAATGTCCAAATTTGATTCGTGAATTACACTCTGAAGATATTTAATTGCCGAATTTAGCGTAAAAATACTATTTTCAGGGATAGCTGTAATTTCATTTTCCTGTACTCTTCAACATTGATAACATTAATTGCAATACCAGTTACTTTTAGTTATAAGGGAACGTTGGATAGCCTACTTAGGTATTAATGCCCCTCCTACTAGTTAGCATCGACCCGTTCCGCTTTGAGCCAGTGTAGTTGTTGCTAAGCCGTAAGCTTCTTTCTTGAGGAAGAAATTACTCTATGAATTAGTGAAAGTGTTTTATATTTTAACGAACCGTCCTTCCCATAATTTTGACAGGAAGCAGTCCATTATTTATGAAGAAGTCTGGCCTCTTTCATTGATAAAAACCCACCTTTCTTCGTTACCTTTCCGGAAAAAAAGATTTCTTACCCTACTATCTCATTCCTAATCAATAATTTAGCCATTACATCCTCGAAGAAGCGGTCGATTTCGCTCAAAAGCATTTTCACTTTCCGCTAGTTCCTTTTCTCTTTAACTTCTGTTTCTCACGGTCACCGTCATAATAATAGCAAAGCTTCGGTTGATCCCAAATTCAATGAACGCGAACCGACACGTATATTGGCTCTTTACATCATAATCAAATAGACGAGTTGCTATGATAGTAAGCCCTTACATACGCCAAGTGGAGGATCTGAGGTTTATTGGTGTTAATTAAATCGCCAACCCATTTTGCGGTATGTTGTCAGGGCTCATACATTGCCAGGAATTGTAATACCGTTATCTCTCCAACCTCTTCCTATGTGTATAATTTATTGCTTATTATCACCAAGTCTGGCCGCCTTGATTACTGCACATAAAGACGAAACGTGTGGATTACTAATTTGAATATCATAGACGCCCTAATACCAATTGCCCTAGCAACGCGGTTGCCAAAACAAGTTTTGGTTGAGATGTCCTGAATGCGTGAATTACAAATACCTGTGGCATAGCCCAAGGTGAGCCCTCCCTCTACTACCCTACGTGCTCAAATCACCAATTAGATTGAATTGCGTAGTAACTTATATGGATGCACGCCACCCCTAGTACCCATTGGCACTTATGAAGACTTTCTATTATCATCTTGCATCGTTGACTAGCTTAATCTACTTATGAAGAAGCAAAGTGAGTGAAGAAACGATTTTTCATTATTATCTTGTAGTGCGTAAAATATTTCCATGAATGAACGAGATTGGTGATATCTTATATCTTGAAATCATCTATTTTTTCTGCTCTTGGCCAAGCATCTTAGTACCCCACTTCGGTATCAGGTTCACCTCCCTTGTTTCAAACTGCGACCTTTAATAAGGCACGCTGCTGACACGGCGAAGAAGAGCAATCGATACACGCAACCTGGGCGTGCTGGCACCCTCCTCCACTCACCCTTCCCATTACGTTCTCCCTCCATTTTTGTCCCTTTGTCCCCAGCCCTCCCTCAGCTTTTCCTCCCTTCACCTCTGTTCGAAGCTCGCTTCTGTTTGACGGATCTGGAGGAAGTGCTTGCTCCAATTACGAAGCCACAGGTTGAATCATATGGTGATACAAACCCCACTACAGTTTTGCAAGTGAGTTGGTGATATCTTTTTCAAGGACGTAGAAAGAAATATCGAAAAACAATAACTCTATAATGCGGCGTATAAGATGAATTTTAAATCCAGGGAAATCTTCTCAAAGGTCGGGGGTCGTCTCATACTACCAGTTTTCGCAGGTGTTTCTCGTCCCCCTTCTTTTGAGGGAGTTTTCCCGAAGGGGATTTTTTTTCAATAATGACGAAACTCAATATCTTTAGGTTTTTCCAGCGTTTTTTCACATATTTTTGCTCTTGGTAAATGTAAATTCGTTCACTTTGAATTTTATTGTTATTTTCACATCATACTTACATGTATCTATATTTGTAATTTGACTGCATTTATTACTGGAGTAACTTGGAAATGTATTCCTCTGCAAATATTCAATGCATGACGAGGGTTTAGCTGGAATATGGGACTATCTAGTTCCAATCTCGCCCAATAAAGTCGAATTATTATTATTAAATATTATTTTTATTATTATTTGGTCTCTTAGAACCCATTTTTTAACGTCCCTGCTGGAATCAAAGTCTACAATCACCTAATGCTCAAACCTCTGCACAATCATCTTCTCATATGCAGTGACATTATGAAAGCAGCAAGGAAAGCGCAGATGAAGTAATAATCATTTAAATACGGTACTGTGTGCGGTAAGTGTTCCTTTAGCCAAACAACTATACTTCTTTAGGAAAATTTCTTACACACCCTGTCATCATATTCGCTATTACGAGACTGTATTAATAAGTCCAACCAATTTACGCGTGATAAAGTGAAAGTTTAGCATATTAAAATGAAAGGTAGTTGGTTTTTTCCACGATTTCAATGGTGGAAATGTGGACTGTTTAAAATATAAAAATGGATTGATTCAAAATTTGACAATCACTTTATGTGGTGAAGGAATCGACAAATGAATGCCATGAAAAGATCTCCGTCACATTCAATTGTCTATTTGGGCTTCGCTTGACTTTGGGTATTTCGTTCGTTGAACTCCAATCAACATCAACAGTTGCAAATATTCATTCCTAAATATTATTCATAAAAGCATATGCTCTTGGGAAAAATTATGTGGAGGTAATCGAAGGAGACGAAAAAACTATTCAGCTGCATCCGTTAGAGACATAAATAGGATTAAAAAACTGAACTGGGCGTACTGGGTTTAGAAGTCGTGCCAAATAAACCTCCAACGCAATTGGGTAAACTACAGAGCGAAAGATTTTCAATTTATTATTAGTTCTGCAATCCTATGTTTGTTATATTATAGGACTCAATTTTTCTCTAAATCTGGCTTGATTTTTCTTTTTCGATGTCTTTTAATCCAAGTGACCTTCATGATTCACCCACAAGTTAATCTCTTGGTTCTGCAAAGAAGACTTTTCTTCGATTTTTCGCTTTATAATGCGTCAATTGCAGTTGCTTTGTCTTGTGATATGGCCTATCTATTGTGCCCTTCTTTGTGGCATGGTGATTAAATTTCATCTCCTATTTCTCTGCACACCTCATGATTTATTTTACTTTCTTGGCCCATCATATATTCATTATCTTTCTGTAGCACCATCTGACTAGTTCATTATCTTTCTCTCCTGATCTTATCCAAATGTCAAGTTTTGTCACTGCCCACATGGAACTTTTCTTAATTTTGAGGAAAAACTGGGAATGGAATGGTTCGGTGTTAGAGCAGGGTAATAAAAGAAATACACGAAAAATGAATAAAAGACACTTAGGAAGTGAGGAAATATGGATGAAATTAGGGAATAAAAATGATTTCAGAGTGACTTCTTTGGTGAAAATATTTTCTTGAAGTTTAAAAAAGATGTACGACTTCATAAATCCAGCTAAAACTGCTTATTGCTCTCAACGCGATTCCAGGAGTGTTTTTTATTGCAAATATCTCAGCGCTCTGTGTGAAAGTAAGCAATCAACTTATTGAACTCAAATATAGCCTTCGTTCTTATTAAATGCTTGCAGGAGGACCGCTATCCGCTCACCTTTTTTCAGACTTCCACGGGGCGTGTTATAACTTATTGCTTCCAGTACTCATGCGAGAGGTGTTATTGTATTGTAATTGAATGGTCCATCGACGAAATATGTCGTATAATGCCTAAGTTCTATCGTTAATCAACATCTAATAGTAGATTTTGATTCTCATATCTTACACACCTGTGAAAAGGGAATAAAACTTGACTTTTTAGAAAATTTCTAAATAGTGTCACATTCAAAACTATGATCTAATAAATTGCTCAATGACATTGTGCCTACCCACTTGCAATCCCTCCCCCCCCCCCCCCACCGTCAATACCTCCCAATTCTCCACCCGGATCCCAATAATACGAGACCTTTGCCACTCAAACCACCAACCTTTCCCCGACCTCTTTCCACATTACCTACTCCCCCCTCCCCCACCTTACAGTACTCTGGTTTGTTTGGAGATGGCAGTCTAGCTTGAAAATGACGTAGGACACGTCGAAACCGGTCGCAAAACATTAAAAATTTTGTGGAAAGTACAAAGTGGTTTATTTTATACATAAGTTATGCAGGGGCAAGTATGAAACTATTCGGGGAGGAAAAGAGCAACCTATTGGAATTATTTATGTTTTCTGCAAGTTGGATTTTCACGTGTATCATTTGAGTTCAACTAATAAGCATTTTACCCTTAGTCATATTTTAAATCATATTTAATCATATTTTCATATTGAAAACAGTTTGCAGAGTACATTCACTGAGTGCATTTTGTAATATTTGTAAGTTCAACTCGGTCGAATTGAATTATAATATTCTATCATACATCAGTTAATTTGCAAGCTCCTCAAATTTATGTAGAGAATTTGAAATAGGTTAAAATGTCTGATCACTAATGTCTCCGGTCACGAAAATCTAATTGCTCTACCAGAGATAGCATTTATGGGTTAAATCAACATCATATCAAATTACTCTCAGAACGGACGATTTAATTAAGTTTGGATAATATGCATGCATATGATAACGAATCATTTAGCGAGGTTTACATACAAATATCATACTTGCATTCAGTTTGAGTTTGGCTAACTGCTTGGCGAGCTAAAATTTGAATTTGCTGGCAAGTGCAATCATTGCGTTTCTGGGTTCTAATTGTGCTGACGTCCCAATTTGATCCGCTGCGACTGGCTTGCCCCTTGTTTAATAGGCAATCTTCATGCAGAGCTGCTGCTTACCGTGATACGCCCAATTCTCGGCGCCTGTTTACCTAGGGGTGTTGCTTGGTTACTAGGTTGGGATACCATCCTACCCTACCTCACTCCCTTGCGTGGATATACGGCGCCATGCATTGTGTTGCGTTTCCCTTTGACATGTCGGGCAGGATCTCAGGGTCCGTTTCGCCAACCCAATAGATGGTGCCACCGAAGGGATTTGATTCCCCACAACGTAATTCGGCTCTGGACCCTACATCCGTCGTAACTTGTTTGAAAATTTCGTCATCATCTCGCTATCATTGGCACTTTATTTCTAGGTATATAGTGCCAGTGTCAGTATAGTACAAAATATAGTATCAGTGACATGAAATTCAAAATGTTTTTCGTCGTTTCGATATTATTATATTCATCATGGCTGTGAATAATAGCTACAGTGAATTAATGCATGAAAAGACGATAAATTTTCAAAGCGATGTATTTAACAATTATATTGTACATAAATGAAAAAGGAAAGACAAGTATTTTGAAATACATTATTTAGTTAGTGAAATATCAATTTTACCATCAATTTGGATTAATTAAATAAAAATAAATTTTACTGAGGCTTTTACTGTCTGATATTTAGTTGCTGTTATTATTATTTTTAGATGTATGAATAATGTCTGTAATTAATATTTTAAACTTATTTTTATGATCTAAAATTATATATGATTGGTCTAATTGAGTGGCTTTGCTGGTAAACATCTACCTCTACGTACTACCCCGCAAGCCGCCTAAAAAGGCCTGTGGTTCGGGGTATTAGGACACCAGCGGTCTACATGCGAAAAGAATAGGCTCAAACACAATCACGAGTAGCATTTATTGAAGTCCTTTATGGTTCGGGGGGCGAAGCAAATCCTATATCTATCCGTTCGGAAAAATATCTCTCCAAATTTATCGTATATGTCGGACCTGGAAATATAGTGGAGCCCTAATATGATGTAATCCGCGTCGCTCTTAAAGATATATATTCTGAATAGCTCAAGAAATATAAGCCTAGCACTCAGCCTCCTAATCTACGGCGGCTCTCAGCCTTATTCGCTTTACATCTGGGTTACACTTTCTGTACACCCACACTCCACAATGAAACTCCACAATGTTTATAAGAGTGTTCTGTGGCGGATGGATTCATTGAACCGTTGAGTATCACACCAAGTTGCGCTTCAGAGATATACAATAGCAATTATAGATATGAAACTGGGATTATTTACATATTCATATATAGTTTGAAAGTATATATGGGTGCCAAAATTGATTTGTAGTGAAAAAATTATAATCGAATGATTTTTCCAGGCATCATATTTGCCTTTAAGGTGAATACAAATTTGGCCGTCAGATATGTAGTTGATTTGAATCAGGTTTTTTTGTTTTAAACTTGCGAGAGTAATTTGTGAAGTTAATTTGTCGCCTTGAAAGAGAAGAATCAGGTGCAATTCTAAATGCATGATTTTCTCATTCATTAGTTGTGCTCCAAGCATTAAAAAGGAATCAAATTTAAGAGTTTTTAACTGCTTGGAAAGAAATATAAAACAAACCTGAGCATGTTAAGAGATTGCAAATGTAAAGAAGGAATTAATAAATAGGCTAGATGCAAAGAGTAGGTAAAGTTAATAAGAGGGCTCTCTGTGGTAAGCCACCCATTTTTATATCAGATTCTACTCATGTTAGATGAAAAACTTTTGGGCTATATCGCCTCGTCAATTTTTGGGTGGCCCCAATGTTTCCGACTACTACTTGTCGCTTTTTCTATGGATATCTTTATAGCTACCTGTGTCATTGGATAAATTAAATACATAGAATATTGGTGGGTGTATGTATGAGTAAGAATTCCTACTTCATCAGATTCCCCAGAAAAATTAACCAGCACCGGTCAAGAAAAGTTAGGGGCCACCCGAAAATTGACGTGGTAACATATCCCAAATTTTTTTATAAACTAACATGACGAGTATCCACGAAATATTTAACGAAGCAATTCAGATTCCATTCATTTTCTGCACATCTATTTAAAATAGTGTCATTTGTATTTCTAGAAAAAGCTATCAATTTAAAATAATCCCAGTCACTTTTGTAAATACTTTTAGGTCCTTCTCTCCTCTTAACGCTCGCGCTACCCTCTTGATCATATTTCTGTGTCACTCTCCGGGATATACGAGACTGAAAGAATACCCGTGTTATCGCCTCTTTTCCTCAAAACGCCCAAAGGTCTCTCACGCTGTCGAGAGGGATGGCAGGCAGGGATGGTATTAGAGCGAGCGGAGAGCGCTTGTGTTTTTATGGGCTTTTAGAGGGGTTGTGGAAGGTCTAAAGACGCCCCTCGCGGAATCACATCAATCATGGCTGTCGAAGTCTCGGAACTCCGTCGTCGCGCGCTAGGCGTCCTAGCTCCAACGTATGAGCATACAACACCACACTTCTCGTGTGTTCTACCTTGTCTATTTCTTTGCACCTCTCTCATCCAACTTCTATCGTGTTATTCCTTTACTGCAAAACACTTTTCTCCTCACAAATTTTTATTAATCACCTTTGCATGCAGAGACGAATTACATGAAGAGGGGCACGGGGGCACGCCCCCCCCCCCAGACGCTTAAAAAATAGACAAGGTTTTGAATACGGTTATCATTAAGTTCGCTTTGTTTTGTGTATTACGGAGCCTCAAACTTTTAATTTGAAAATAAATAATTTCATATTCAAATAAAGAGATCATTTCGTACGGTAATAGTTGTAAGTTGTTTTTAATCTCAAATTTGAGAAGAACATTTGCCTATCAGAATCTTGTGCCCTCCCCTTCCAAAAATCGTGGATCCGCCCTTGTTTGCATGGGTGTAAAGTCAGCTTTTTCCGGAGAGTTATCGTGGAACAGCACATCAAATGATAAACAAAGAAATCGTATTTGACGATGATAGAGTACCGATGATGATTGCAAGCCAATCGAAACACGTGTAGTAGAGATGTGAAATAAAATTAAATTGGCACTAAGACATCTTTTTTTATCATTTGCATAGCATAAGTGCTCGCTTCTCACTCTAAGGGTTCGGGTTCAAATCCCGGCTGTGATAGAGATTTTTTATAAATAGCTCAATCCCTACTCGAACGATTTGTGGAGGGCATTTAAAAGTACAGCATTCTATCCGTCGAATGGGACGACAAGCTGGGGCTACCTTATCTATCGTTAAGAAGAGGCTAAAGCGGACGTCGGGTTTCTCTCCACCCTTCCTTAATACCCCTTATGGTGCCAATGACGTCAGCTGTCGGGTCACTATACCCTAGCCAAACACATGCAAATAAAGATTAAAATTACAGCGTTTTTTCGTTACTATTCTAGGAAAACCCGGCGAAGTTGTCTATACTGTATATTCAAAATCAAATATTCGTTATTTATTACAAAGAATTATCCCAGAAGCTAACTTTATTGTATTAATAACTAAATGCTATTGAGTTGTTACGTCAATAAAGAGAATTATTGATTAAATTGCATTTAAATTAACAATAATTGCATTTTTGAGAGGATTGTAGAATTCTCTACACTTTACATTTTATTTTATACTATAATTGGGTTTGGTGTAATATTTAAACAAATAATTCTGATGAAAAAATGGAATTGATTTTTCTTTAGTACTGATGAACTATGTGTTTTTCTCGAGTATTATCCTCGGAAATAGTTTTCTGTTTTATTTAACCAAATTTTAGTAGCCAAAAAAAATATGAAGTACAGTTATGTTGTTGGAGTTTTTGTTTAGTGCTTAGTTTATATTACAATTTTATGAAATATTTTGAGTGAATCCTGCGATGGAACATCCACAACTGCGTTTTTCAGTTTTTTAGTCTTCGAACGAGTTTAATCCGCGCTATAGACTCTCGCTCATTCTTCATCATTATCTTCACTCAATTCATCTTCTTCCAATGCCTTTATCTTCCGTTTCCTTTTTCCTGGTTAATGGCTTTCCTCTCCCGCTATAGCTGATTGATTTTTATGGCCATTTCTCTTGGAAGCGTTCAAGGTCATTTTCACGGGGGCGGAAGCATTAGAGAATTTTTTATGAATGACTTTTTTATCGCCAAGATTCTATTTTCTCATTTCCATTTGCCGGATGAAGAATTGAAATCCTGATATAAGTAAACCCTTAAGATGCTTGGCGTAGGTAATTCCATTGTCTTACATTAAAAGAAAAAGTTCTATCCTTATTTGTAAACCTTTTATGCTATTAATTTTTATTTCACGTTTTCCTGTGTCATATGAAATTGAAAATTACGGTGTTTTATACGTATTTTATTTTTTCTTCTCTCATATTTTATAACTCTTCATAGCAATACTTTCATTCATATATTTTTATGAATTGAAGTTTGCTCATTGAGGGTGTTTTTCCTTTCATTGAATTTTTTTTAAATTCATCTTTTATAATCAGTTATCTTTCTTTTGATAATACTATCCTTTTAATTTTTCAGTACTTAAAACTTTTAGCTTTCGATTAAAGGAATGGAAAAATTTTGACTCCCATGTCATCATGAATTCTCGAGAATTAGAATGAAATATCAGTAATTTTAGTCCTTCGTGAAGAAGGTAAAAGTTGACGGCCCCTCGAATTATATTTTGTCTCAAATCTTCAAATTAGGCGTTTTTTTAAGGCATCAATTCGAGAATCAAAAATTTTCCCCATTTACTTTAGTTTTTTATTAACATTAGGTGCATATAATAATTATCTATAATCCTCCGGTAACAGTAACAGTGTAACGGTGTGCGAAGTAAATAGCTGCAGAGGGTGGGTGAGCTGCTTTTGCCCAGAATTCATGCCTTTTTCATTTGTTTGCCCTCTTAAGAAAATGACGACTGAGGCGAATCATTTTTCGTGGAAAGTTTCGTCGAACTTTTATTGTCAACCCTTTCACTCTGTTCAATTGTTTTACGTTCTTGAACTTCTGGCTACTTCTTTTCGGTGCTATTGCTCCCTTCTTATTTCCGTCTACCCCTGCCCTTGCGATTGTCAAAGTACATTTTAACCTTTCTTCTCGTCTAAAACCGCATCCTCCTTACTCTTCGCTCGGGTATTTTACTCCTTTCTTATTTTGCTTTTAGATGAATCAAAAGCTTTCATTATATATTCTCTGGGTAAAATAAGTCTTCTCCTTCGTCGAATACCTCGCAGTTCTATCACGAGTTTATTTTATCGTCTTCTTTGACGCTCTTGTCAAAGAATACCTAACTTCTTCCAATGCAAATGACACCGCTTATCACGAATCTATTCTATCCTTTAGAGGTTTCAGGGCAGCCTCAACTTCTGCATTGATAAGTCTGGGCATTATTTTCCATTTATATGTTACGGATGAAACAGTGTTCCTTTGTCTTTGTCGAATTTATGAAAAAGCTTTATATCTCTATCCTTTTTCGTGAAAGGTAATGTATCAGAATTGGGATAAAGTTTTCATGAGAAAAGAAAATAGAAGATCTAAGGCCTTTTGCACCATTAATGAGATTTAAATCCTAAAAATTCTTTGCTGCCAATGTTATTAGTTGCATAAATTTTTCAGAGTATCGCACCAATTCTTGCACCATACATTCATTTCTATTTGCTCTATGCATCAATTTGGATCAGATCTTTCAGGTGAATTGAATAGATCTCGACGCATTAATTTTATAAAAATTATTAGGTAAGCATGTATTTTCCTCGAAAAATGTCTGTCTCTTATTTGAGTGCTAGATTTATGATTACATGTATTTGGGTATGGTATTATTGCTAATTTTCGCTCAAGGCATCTTCCTGCAAGCGTCAAATCCTGCTTGTTTTTACTATTCCATAGGCCCGGCCATTCAGCCACTCATTCTGCATCTTTCTCACTTTGCCATCAATTACAAAATTTTTTAGACATTTTAAACCAGTTATCTTTGCCATCATCAATGAGTATTGTTAATGAACATTTCTTGGTTAACATTTTTATGAAAAGATGTTGAAATATCAATTTATTTATTTTCATCAAGGTTCTCCATCACATTTCTCAATACGCTTTGACCCCCTCCTTATGTTGCTTATTTCCAAATAATCACTCTTTCTATAGCACATCGTTATTAACGTTCAATACATTACCCCTATTTTCACTCACTGTTCATCATGTTCAAATGTTCGCTCAACGACCAACCCACCCTCCCAGTCAATATGCGTACATGCCCACCTCATTTCATGGAAAAATAATCAGAATTTATTTTATTTAAAATATATTTTGATGCAGCATACCAATTATGCCGTGAATATTTCAGAGCCTATCTCACTTCCGAGGAGCCTTCATGGTTAAAATCACTCGAGAAATTATCAGAAATACGTGTTGATAATCAGATGAGCGATTTTACGCTTTTCTTTGAAATATTTTATATCTTGGTTTGAGCTATTCATCTATGCATGAGCAAGAATGTTATCATATCCGTAGGCAGCTGAATAAAATCTTTTTCTTCCTTAAGATACATATATTTTGTAACTTGCATTCTTATTACATGCAGACTGCTTCCTTTTGCTGCTTATTTTCACTCAAGGACCCTTTTAGGAATACGTCCGAGTTCTATTTATCTCTTTCATGCATTTCTTCACCACAACCCATCTATTAGTTCATTTAAAACAGATAATTTGAAGCATAATACCAAAATTATGACTACTTTAACGTGCATTCCATTGCTGGAATATAGGAGGGGGAGTTAGGAATAGGGGTTAGGATGCGACGTTCAGACCCGGAATGCTATTGGCTTGAAAGTGCCAAATGCACGCCAATTCGAGGGTGTGGAGGTTGAGGGCGGAGTCGGTGGGAGGGAGGGAGGCAATAATGGATACTTTGTAGCATTGATTGAAAATGGAATCATGTGAAAGATAGTGTGTAGGAACTAGTAGAGAGGAGTGGGGGGAAGATGGACAACAGGAGGCGCGATGATTGTTAATTCTGAGATTGAGAGGGGTAGTGCATTGGCCAATATAGAAAGCAGGGCAGAAATTACAGTGAAGAAGGTAAATGATGTTGGTGGAAGTGCAAGTAGTGGAGGGGAAAATCGGTAGGCATTTAAGCTTGGGGAGAAAAGAGGCAGGGGGTGGAGAGAATATCTTGCAGGTTTTACACCTGGGACGATTGCAAGGTGAGGGTGTGGAGATAGTGACTGACTGCGACTTTTGGAGAGGGCGGGTGGCTTTAAATATGGTGTTTAAATTCGGTGGTCTCTTAAATGTTATCCGAGGAGTGGACGGGAAAATCTGAGAGGTGGACTTGTGTTTGGAAAGGATGGGGTACAGGTCCTTCAATATGTTTTGTAGCAAATGAGCACCAGGGAAGTAGGTTATGAGCAGAGAAGGAGAGTAATGTTTGCCTGTGCGGGGTTTATTGTGAATAGCCGGTTTTTTTCTTATTTTGTTCATCAAGAGTTTTTCGGGGTAGCCGCGGTGAAGAAGAGAGGTGTGGAGTTTGGATAGGAATTTTTGAAGGTCTTCGGGGTTATTACAGATTCTGTGTCCCCGGACAGAGAGGGAATAAGGGATGGAACGTTTGGTGTGTGGTGGATGGCAACTGCTGTAGTGAAGGTATTGTTGTTTATTAGTAGCTTTGATGTGAACCGATGTTTTGAATTTGTTATTATCTGAAAGGTGTATGTCCACATCTAAGAAGTTGATATTGGTTTTGGAGATGGAAGAGGTGAAAGAGACTGAGGCAGAAGCGTTAAGTGAAGAAACAAAGGTATTGAGAGAGTCGATGTCATGAGGCCAGAGAATGAAAATGTCATCAATGTATCTGAGCCAAAGAAGAGGTTTTAGAGGGTAATTAGTGAGGAAATTTTCTTCAAACAGGCCAAGGAAAAGATTTGCATAAGAAGGGCTAAACCTACTTCCCATGGCGCAGCCGGATATTTGCAGATAGTAGTTATTGTTAAAAGAGAAGGCATTGTGGGTGAGAATGAAATGGGAAAGATCAAGAAGAAAGTCAGTGCTAGGGTTTTGAGGAGTGGGTCGTAATGAAAGATAGTGGCGGAGAGCAGCGAGTCCCTCAGAATGAGGGATTGAAGTGTAAAGTGAGGTTACATCAATAGTGGCCATGATAATGGGCTGATTTGGGGGGAGGGAAATGGAATTTAGTTTAGAAAGGAAGTCATGAGAATCTTTGATGTATGATGGAAGGGACTAAACGAAGGGTTGGAGATAGAAATCAACGAAGGCCGAGATGCGCTCCGTAGGAGAGTTTCGAGAGGAAACAATGGGGCGGCCTGGGTTATTCGCTTTATGAATTTTTGGAAGGATGTAGAAAGATGGCGGAGTGGGGTGATATGGTAAGAGAAGGGAAATGTCTGACTGGCTTAGGCCCTCGGAGGGAGCTTTTGTTTTTAGTAGGGTATTCAATTCTGTGTGAAAATCAGAGGTAGGATCTGATGAGAGAGGGGAGTAGGAGGAAGGGTCTCCTAGTAGTCGGTTGCACTCTGATATGTAGTCGCTGGTGTCAAGTACAACGACAGTGGAGCCTTTGTCGGCCGAGGTAATCACTATGTTAGGGTTTTTTTGGAGTTTTCTGATGGCGACGGACTCCGAGGGGGAGAGGTTTGGCGGCGGGTGGAGAGAGCGTAGGAAAGATTCACTCGAAGCCCTAGAGAGGAGACAGTTGCCCTGCTTTCTATATTGGCCAATGCACTACCCCTCTCAATCTCAGAATTAACAATCATCGCGCCTCCTGTTGTCCATCTTCCCCCCACTCCTCTCTACCAGTTCCTACACACTATCTTTCACATGATTCCATTTTCAATCAATGCTACAAAGTATCCATTATTGCCTCCCTCCCTCCCACCGACTCCGCCCTCAACCTCCACACCCTCGAATTGGCGTGCATTTGGCACTTTCAAGCCAATAGCATTCCGGGTCTGAACGTCGCATCCTAACCCCTATTCCTAACTCCCCCTCCCCATACACCTCTCCCCTTACCCCTCTTTTCCCTTTTCCAACCCTCTCCTTTCCTCACCATTCATTCTTCAGCTGACGAAGAAGCCTGAAGTGCTTCGATAGCTTCACAAGTTTATTTATTCAATGTGAGTGTTTCTTTTTTGTGTCTCTGTGTGTAACGACATTAACTTGAACTATTTATATATATATATATATAGATATATATATATATACATATAAATTCAGAGGTAAGGAAAGAAAGGGATAGGAACATGGAATAGAAAAAGGACGAGGACAACGGTGCTGTGTTAGGTGGAAAAAAGCCAGAAATCAGAGGGTAAAAATGCGGCCTGACTGGGACTCGAACCCAGAACCTCCTGGTTGCCGGCCAGGTGCTCTTATATATATCTAATATTAATATTAAAAGAGTCATATTTCCAATTTATGTGGAGTTTATGTAATTTAACTTTAAAGTATATTTTTCAATGCTGTTCTCAAGTTTATTTCGCGCGCATTTACTTGTTTATATAATTAAATACAATTCTTTATTGTAAACACTAGTTTACAATTAGTTCCCATTGAATTAATTATATCGCTTGAGTTGAAATATTAATTATATGGAAAGCATCATACCTCGCGGCAATATCATAGCATTTCATTTACATATTTCTTTTGATGTAATCTGTACTGGACAGTTCTTTCGCTGCACATTTTTACCATTTTCTTATCTTGCTTATTTCCTCCCAAGGACTATTTCCTGATTTCGTCCTAACCCGCATGTTCGCTTCCTCCTCTCTTGCCAACGGAATCGCTCATGGAAATTTGTGTTCCTTCCTTTTTACAAAGGGCTTTCATCATCCTTTCCCAAAAACTTTTGAATCATCTCTCTGTGTTGCCTATTTCCACTCAAGGACTCTTTCCTGAATGCGTCCGAATTCTTTTCCTCCCTTTCACTCTTTATTCATCATTTATGTCTCCATCCAACATCTCGTACATATCCAGCCCTTCTTTATCTAAGTCCCATTGCCTCTCATGAGTAAGTGCGTAATATTGATTTTACTACTCAATTCGTTTACCTAAACACTTTTTGAATGCATCGCTGTTAGTCAGCAAAGAGCATATACTCGATTAATTATTATAATATTGCACGAGTAGTATTCATTATTAAATGATAAATAAATGTTTTTTTATGAAAAAATAAACTATTTCACGTGCTATCTAAATGAAATATTGTTGAATTTACTTCAAGATGAGCTCACTCATTGCAATAAATTAGCACAATTATCTATTTTGATAATAAGTTTATAATTGATCACTACAGTTTTTTCATTACACGAATATAATATTTGCCGCAGCATTAGTGTAGCTTTTTATACATTTTTTCTTGTTGATGCTTGCTTTCTGAGCCCTTGGTAGATTATAAAGTGTTATTTCCACTCAAGTAATCTTGCCACACATGTTTTTTCGGGTTTCTCCTTTTCCCTCGCTGTTTATAATTTAAATCTACCACTGACGACTAACCGTACCAGGCTTACATCTCCTGCATCATTTCGTTTATATTAGATATCTTGAAGCAGTGAACCAATCACAATGTCATTACCTTAAGGTCTTCTCTACCGCTGAAAGATAACCAAGATCAATAGAACTGTAGTAATATTTATAAATAGTGTGTTATATTATTCTGTGGCAAGATAAACGATTTATTTTACTTTAATACGAAATACTATTAATTTTAATTGTAACTGAAACTTATCCATAGATTAATGGGTAAATATTGTCATTTAAATAAAACATTAACATATATCCTCGCGCAAATACCGTTTTAGTAGGTACATTTAGACCACCTAGACCTTTTCTTTAGTACATTAGACCTTTTATATGAGCTGCGATGTGGTGAAAGCATTTAATATTTGTTAAATGGGACATTGAAATATTTCGACATGAATTATTCCATCACGACGCGTTTCATTGTCACAACAACGCTGCACTTGATAATGTTGTTGTAACAATGAAACTAGTCGAGTTTGAATACGATAATCGAGCATTATCAAGTGAAGCGTTGTTGTGACAACGAGGCGCGTCGTTCGAATTAGTACAGTGGAAATATTGCAATGTCTCATTTAACTAACATCTCCTAATGCTGTTTTCCATTCAAAGACTCCTCCTTGTATATGTTCTAACCCACGTATGTATTCCTTCCTTCTTTCGCTTGCTGTTCATCATTTTAAGTCTCCCATTATACGCTCTCCACCCTCCTACCCTCAGCGAGTCATTCTGCATCTTCCCCCCATTGCCCTTCATCATGCGGTCGAACGCTTTTTACCCCATCTCTTCCACGCACCAACGCCCTTCCTCACCCTACCATCCAATCCTATGCTCTCGCGATGGAGATCTTTCTCCCTTTTCCTATTTTGTCCCTCGAAATGGGTTCTTTTCAGTCCGTCCCCCACGCCGCTATCCATATCATCATCGCTCCGGCATCATCTCCTCCGTTCGTCATGCGCCTCCACTTTCTCTCTCCTCTCTCCCTGTAGTCCTTTCATTTAGGGAAGAAAGCATGACGTCCTCCTCACCCCTTCTCGATCATCGCACTCCTGCCAACCCCCGAGGGGATGCTGCCCTTAAGGTATTACTTTCATTCAGCGGTGAGGAACGGAAAGCAAATAGGTGGTGATGAGGGAAAGGGAGTTTGGGTGCAAGATAAATAAGGGTAGACGCCATTCTAACATTCACGCATACTCCTTCTTATTCGTATGCATCATTATCTGTCGGTTTCTGTCCCATTCTAAATCCATACCCAAAACATCCACGCGAAGGGAGGCGTATTGAATCCTCTGTCTGTGATTCAAATATTTGTGAACGTGTTACGTGAAGAATCTAAATAAGTTATTCATAGCAATGACTTTACGCTATCCACATCTTTTTTCATTTATGTATTTCATTCATCATACATACTCTGATAAAGGCGATGTGAATGGAAATCTAAGAAACATTTACGATGGAGAAGGAAATAAGAAGAGACCAGGTATGGCTTGGGACTTTATTCGTCCTTCATCTACGCTAATAAACTCATGTATGCGTGTTATTGTTATCCCATTCTATTTATTTTCTCCATTCTCTTCATAATTTCCAGCAGGTTTATTTCACACACTGAATATCTTAATCGTTAATGCTACCGTGGCACGGGTAAGGTAAAGGGAGTTGGGTGCAAGATAATTAAGGGTAATTGCTATTCCAACACCCACCACATTCCTTCCCATAGGTATTCATTATTATCTGTCGGTTTTTCTCTCATTCCAGTCCCATACCCAAAATATATACGCAAACCGAGGCATATTGATTCCTTTGTCTGCGATTCAAATATTTGTCTGCATATTAAGAAAAGATTAATATTAAGTTAATACTCATAGGAAAGCGTGGTGAGCAAATTTACTTCAGTACTAAGCAATAACGCTTTATAAAGAAGGAGTGGGGACGAAACATCCTTATTTTTGACGCTTTGTGGCATAAATATAATAGTTTTCCCTATAATATCGCATAAAATTGCTAAACAGTCATGGAACTCCAAGAAAAGATGGGAACTAAAGATTCGAGAAATAATTTTTGCGTAAAAGTAAATTGCTCACGGAGTAAGTGGCTGCATATCGAGATTGGTGAATGTGTCTTGATTATCTGTATATAAACTCATATACGCGTATTATTATTATTTAATCCCATTATATGTATTTTCGTCATTGTCGTAAATTTTTCGAGCAGGCTTTCTTCACACTCTGACTCCATTTGATGTTTATCGCTTCTGTGGCACTAGTAAGGTTGTTAGATTGGAATTCGGTTATTTTGACTACATTGCTGTTTTGTAACTTTTGGCAACGTATAAATATAATAAATTCTTGGATTATAAGTATGATAGATGTGATTATGAATGCGATTTAGTCTTGAAATCGATGTAAATACATATCTGCAAAATATTTAATTTTATTTATTCATTTGCTTTTTACTCGTCAATGGCGAAAAAATGCGTACATCTACTTGTTATTGCCTATTGCATCAACTGTAGGGGCATTATAAGTACATATGTGGGGATTTTATACGCTATGCGGGAGCTGTGAATTAAGGTACCTAGATGAGGGATGAGGTTACGGAATGCGGTGGTTATTATAAGTTGTGTGTGCAAACGAACACGATTCCGCAATTTTAGCAAAATTGTTCTTATCGAGATCAGGAGTATTTATTAATCGTTTAAATCTTCATTATTTTATTTGCATATTATGTAACTTAAATATAATTTTAAACAGTAACTGATGCCCATTTTGAAAACTATTTCTTTTTCTATACCAGCGCGGAAAGCTGAAATTAGGAACTTTCTTGTTTGAATTGGATAGTGGGGACGAATAATCTACGTATTATGCTATTTTATGATTTAGTTCGTTTTACAGGGGCTTATTCAAAGCTTCTCGTCCTTTACCCTCGCTTTCCATCAGTATAATGATGAATCTCTTGCGTGGTGAAGAGGATAGTCGGGGGAATTTTCTGTAATGGAGCTGACGGTTACCCCGAAAGAGGAGGAATGTGGCTCCAAGGAATGAATCTTCCCTAGCTCCATATTCTCCCTCTCCCCCACCTCCCTCATAAAACTTTCATCCCTTTGCCGCAACGTAGGTGCCTATCCTAACCCTTTATTCGTGGAACACCTCTTGCCTTCATGATACTTCTCCCAACCCCTTGCTCCCTCCTAACTTTCCATCCACAAGTGCGCCATAAAACACCTTTCACCCCACCCTCCTCCTTGCTTAACGGCAGATGCCCAAAGACTGCAAAGAAGGCTCTTCGATGCTGTGATGAAATACCCGATATCGATATACTGACGCTATTTTTTAGATGCCGTGTGAAAATCCTGCGCGTAGGTTTACTTACGGGGTTTGTCCGTGTTCATTTTCGGTGTGCCTGCTGTTTGAGGCGGTGGGTTGTATCTGTTTCTTATTTATCCCCAGAATATATTCGAATCCCAGTCAAGGCGAATGATTTTTTCTCTGTGGATCTTTCGAACTATATTTATATATATTTGTATCACATTTACAAGAATATATCTAGAAGGATTTTTTGTCGAATTACAGAAAGAACTGCAATTCATAGTCTCTGTTCAGTATATTTATCTTCAGAATATTCCCCGAGACCAGTGATTTTTCGCGACGCATAACGTTTAAAAAACTTGCACTATTTTTTAAACCACAATTACCTAGGTGAGACCTTAATTAACATTTTTCCATATCTCAAATACTAAATTTCAGCACACTATTTTCTTTGATGTAAAATTGTCATTTTTTAAATACGGGCAGGTATTGAAAATGGTCCACTGTTTGCATATTGACTTATTTGCCCAAATAAAAGACGAAAGACGACCGGTCGAGCTTGAGTGATGCGTTCTCTTAAAATTTCCTTCGCCTTTCGCAGTAAGCTAGCATTTTGTAAGGTTTATTAAAATCATGAGAATGACGTTCACTTGCTGAAATCAAAGGCCAATCAAACCCTCTTGAAACGTGTAAAGTAGCCTTTTATTAATTTCCTCCCCTTAAGATTTATTATTCTCCACTTTGGTCAATTTTAAATCATTGCTTTGGTGAGACGTTCATGTCTTTTTATTCTTTGCCATTTCTTTCACATCACCATGATTTTGTCCCGTACTTTTCTTAGCTATCTCCAATATCTATCCTTTCGGCATTACCAGAGAAATTTTTCTTTCAATTTTCCCTTCAATTAAACGTTCCACCTAATAAATCATTTTCATGCTGTCAGCACATTGTGTTTTTAATTTGTGGATGGTGCTCTTATTTCCTTTATTATATGACCCTTCTGAATACATGCTCTTCTGTCACTTCATCCATCCACTTTATCTTCAGTATCCTCCGCTTTCTATCCTCCTCTTTTGGCATAATCAGCCCTAAGGTTGGTCGGTAGCTGCTTGAATGGTTGCTACTCTTTTTTCCTCTCGTCCCTTCGCCTTCCTGTTCATTTCCTCGTAGCTTTTGCAATCCAACACCCTTCATTATTTGCTCTATTAACTATGGCCGTGGTCTTCCTTTGGGCCTTTTTCCAACATTTCCCTCTAGGATTGTCAATAGGATCCCCCCATGTGTAGACGGACTTAGGGGGGGGGGGCACGGCGGCCTGTGCCCCGCTATCCCCAGACGCTTAGAAAATAGACAAGACTTTTATACGGCTATCATTACGTTCGTTTTATGTTGTGTATTACGGAACCTCAATCATTTAATTTCATATTAATACCTTTCACATCAAAATAAAGAATATTTTCTACAGTACTTGTTGTATTTTGTTTTTAATCTCAAATATGAGAGTACCTGTCAGACTCTTGTGCCACCCCCCAGAAAAAAATCCTGGATCCGCCCCTGCCCTTATGCCTTATTATATGCCCAATAAGTTGGACTCTTCTATTTGCGACCGATTTAAATATGATTTTTTTCTCTTTCATTTGATTCAATATTTTTTTTTTTTATTCGGTCGGTCCGCTTAATTTTTAGCATACGCTTATAGCACAAATAAACTCAGTCTCTCCCTATCATCTTCACCCAGAGGGCATGATTTGCAGCCATGCAATACCACGCTCAATACATTGGCTTTTAGAATTCTTTTCCTAATTTCAAGGCTATTATTTCTGAATGTTAACATTTGACACTTTTTATTGAATGCCGCCTTTGCCTGTGCGATCCTGATTCTTAGACCTACCGAGATGTCGCGAGATCTTATTCCCAAGATAGGTAAAGTCGTTCTTTTGATCAAGTTTTTCTCTCTGTTGATCACCTGCTAATGATGATAGGATGTGTAAAGTTAAGTTTCCACTTTTCGCTGACAGTTAACTTGGGAAGCACTAAAGGAAATAACTATACTTGTGTCATGTAGGTTAATAAGTATCTAGGAGGGACGCTGATACGTTATGCGGCGAAAGTTTTGAGGCAGAAAGAACCTGTGTCTACTCAATTTGCAGTCGATGCGATCTTATCTTCTATGGTTGTACATATTGCCATTTTACACGCTACACGAAGGCGTATATTTTCGAACTGTACGATTTTCTTAATAGAGCTGCAATCGTTCAGATTTGAAGAAATGGCTAGTTTTGCTAATGTTAGTGCACTGGCACATGAGATCATGTAATACGCGGCTTACGTTATCCTTTTCGAAATTCACTTTCGCACGTACATGAGGATGTCCAATTACGAGCCTCATCTCAGATGTTCTTTATGAAATAAATATTCATGCTGCAGATCGGGTCGGTTCGCGTCTATGTACCATAGGGCAGCGAAAGTGTTACCCAATGAATTTGGGAACTTCACAGTGTGACTTCTCCCTAAATTCGCAACCTCTACTGCCTCAGGTTCTTCTGTTGCTCTTTGCTCCTCGACCTACCCACTTCTATTCTTCTATTTTAACACCTCAACCTTGAAACGCCCTCGGAAAGCTGAGCCAATATCTTATCCCTCATTTCTTCCCTACCCCATAACTTCAGCCATCCCAGTCCCTCGACCGCTCTCTATTGCCTTGCGGGAATCCTGAGCGCTCTCCCTGCATTCTTAAGTTTTCCGAACTAAACCCCTGCGTATACAAACACGCCCACCCCCCCGGGGCAGTTTTACGTCTTGCACTAAAAATTGCCTTTCTTATATCCCCTCCCCGATCCTCCATCTTACCTCCTTCAACTATTACGAGCCTCGAACGGAAGAAATACCTTCCTACTCTTCTTTTCTCACCTTTTCCCAACCCCTTTGAGTGCTTAAAATTCTTGGAATTTTCCCGAGAGTTGGGTGAGATGGGAATAGGTTGGTTGGGAGGAAAGTAATTGTGCTAGATTTATCCTGGGGAAGGAAATTGCTATTGAGGTAATTTACGCCGGATCGTGGATACCTGAGCTTGGGAAGGAAGATTTACTTCCGGAGGTAAAGTAAAAGAAAAGCTGTGGAAGATGGGAATTGTGTGGTGATACTAATTTCAGAGTACTGGGTACTAATATTACGATGGAGGTTTCTCCATTCGATCAGAGGATATACTGTCACCTACTGTTTATTTAAATGGTTTACAAAACTCGCTAATCACCGTCGCAAACGGTAGATAGCTCTGAATGCCACGGGGAAATGAGCTATAACCTCCTCTGTCCCGGGACATATTTACCATTATTTTATATCAGAATTTCATGTTTTATGGTTAATTATATGTTAGCAAATCACATAAGCAATTTCTGTGAATCATGCTTCGGTATGATGTCGTCATCTGTCAGGAAGCACTGAACTAGTTGATATAACGACATCTCTCTTATCCAAGCGGGGAAACGCCGAAGTATTGTATACAATACGCAGGGACCGAGGAGAATAATTAAAGCTATCAACCGAAATTTAATTTCATGGCGATATAATCAGTCTAATTCCTCACATCCTCAGTTTTTAGAGCTCTTTCTTGCGTGAAAATACTCTATATCAAATATTGAGAGTATATGAAACACTTTGCGTTCATCGCCGCGATGGTAAATTTGAAAACCGATTTTAAAGCGCGCAAAGTAGGAGATCTAGCTAAAAATCAACCTTCTGCTGAGGATACTAGGGTCTCTCTACGTAGTCCCATCGGTAATGAGGATGAGTTTTTTGCATCCTCTCATTAGGGACCTCGAATTATCATCACCAGGCAATCGTCGCTTACTTGTCTTTTAAGATGATTCGCAAATAATCGATCAAAAGAGTGAGAATGTGAATGAAAAACCGATATTTGGTGGCCTAGCCGGAGTGTTGCGTTCTCGTGATTGTTTTATTTTAGAAAATCAGATTAATCGTTTTTATTCTTTCTTTAGTATTCCGGATGTTGAAAGACTATTTCTTCTACGTCCATTTTCTACCTTCGGTGGGAATAATAACAAATTGCCTCCTTGATTTCACGTGGAATAACCTGCTCCCCTGGTTACTGTTATTTTTAAAATTTCACCTTTCCCCCTGGCTGACCGAACGAAATTAGCCAAGCTAGGAAGTAGCGAGTAACAAAAGAACAAAGGAAATCTCGGGTCTGTCATGATTAATGGCTGTCAGCCTTAAGCCCCTAAAAAAATCCCCTTGCTACCAATCATTTTTTCTGATAATTAGCTGTTTTTTCCTCCTACTTTTCATCACGATTAAAGTAAACCGCTTGCAGTGACGGTGATCCATCGATCGGGGACGGTTCTGTGAGCAGTTTGTTCAAGGGAAGGGTTTAGCGGAGCAAAGGAGCGGAGTAGTGATCTATGGACTTTTTACGTGCCTCAACTGCTGAGAGAAATTGGCACAATTTTCCAAGCGCCAAGGCTTCCATGAAGAAAGAAAGATATACTAGGGATTTTTTTCCCTTGAGTTAAGTCTTGCGGCAGAGTTTTTGCAGGGTTTCGGTGTGTTACTTAATTGTTTCAGTAATGAGAAGGCATTCTGGGACGCACTTTCTATATCGCTTTCCTTACCATTTAGAGAATAGTAATGTCACAAATTTGAGGCTTTGATCCAAGCTATTTAGTCAATCTGCAATATCATTCGAATGCCGTCATCACACTAATCATTATTGCCAACTGAAAAATTGCGAGCAAGACAGAAAAATGAGCTAAGACTATAGTTGTCATAACGGTCTTTCTGTTTTGGCTGATGTTAGGATTTATGTTATGAATACTGATATGATGAATCAATTTACTTAGTTTTGGTAACTCGTCGAAAAAATTAGGAATGCCCAGTTAGAGCAATAATTCATCAATTTACTTGATTTAATGGAGAAAAATATTCGGCTTCAAGCCACCAAAAAAACTCAGAAATATCTTTGTCAGGGTGTTTTAAAGGGACGTGTGCAATAAAAGGAAATGCAAAAAAAAGTTAAATGCCACTATTTAATAGTTCAAGGACATTCATTGTAGAAGAAAAAAAACAGGAGGTGAAAATATATTAGGAAGCTTAGATTTAACATGGCATTACTTTTTCAGAATTCATAGATATTAATTCGACTGGCGATCCAGTTTTAAAGCTTATTCGTGGAGAACACAAGCACAATATCGCAATGAAACGTCTCAACAAATATATTTTTTTCCAAACTAATTCACTCGTATTAGAAGGCTGTTAATGCATTAATCACCTTTCTACTGGTTTATTCAATAATAAAATTCATGAAATATCACAATTCTCTTCCATATATTATTTTATGGACGATTAGCATTATATCAACCTCATTTTACTGTGTGCAAAATGCGACGCCGTGAAGATTTTACTATCGAAATGTAAAAATGTTTTCATTCCTATGCCTTATACAAATCCGGTTTTGAGAGAACAACTTTTTATAATGCTCGGTAATAAACTGTTGAAAGTTATAAAAACATCTCCGAAGTACACAGAAGGTCTATAAAATGTGCATAGACTTAGTACGTACAAGTACGAAGTACGAGTAAGAGTACGAGTTAAAAAAATTATGGGAATTTTAGTTTTTGAAAAAAATATTAACTTACTCGTCTGCATGAATTTAGCGGCCTTCAAAACAGTCCCCATTAGATATTCATTAGAATAAATTTCTCAACCATTTTTATTTTATTTTTTCATGTTTCCCTCGGGTAAAAATGTGCTGGGGAGTACGTTCGTCATATTCGACGTTTTTACGGCTTTCGTGCAAACGCTAATACAACTTGTAAATTCTGGTTTTACTCTTAGCAGACTCACAATAGGCCTTTTTCATATTTTACATGCTTCGTTACACTGTATTTGCTGATAATTTCTGGCTTTGATTTTAATTCTTTGATCCATTTCTTTTGGCAAACGTAAATCGCCGAGCTCATAAAAACACGTCTAGCCCTAGCGGCTGCCGCAGTCAAATAATAAAGCTGACATTTTTATCATACTTCAAGAGAATTTACACCAACTTAATTTTAAAATGTTGACTGTAAAACCCTTCAAAATCGTGAGATAAAAATTTCCTGTTATTTTCTGAACATAACTTGTACTCCCTATTGTGTTCATGACTCTGTCAGCCGGTCTTTAGGGCCATTCCCATCCTACGGGCTTGCGGTTGTCCATGGAAGTGCATGTTTGCAAGAGTCTGTAAGCGCCGGAAAATTCAACGAACTATTCAATGCTGGTGATGAGAATTGAATTCCGAGGTTTGTATCATGAAATGATCTTGTATGGAAACGTTTTGTTCTGATTGTAGCCCGACCAATGTGAACGGAATCCAAATAAAATTTGGTAATCCGGAGTTATGATTGAATCCATGCATAAAACCCATCCATTAGCTTGAACAAATAAGCGTTTTGATCATGCGAAATTCGCACTATTTTTTCTTGCCCAATTTTCGTGGGAATCTCAACGTGCTCTGCGATGCAAATTCTGAATATAGAGGTGTATAGGAATTACGAGCTGTGTAACTTCAGTTAATTAAATCAGAAAGGGAATCTTGATAAAGAAAAGAGAGGTTTATATCAGTGCTGTACATAAAAATGCTCTATATGCTGTACTTTCCCTTTGCCATTTGCATTAACCACCTGCTAGACTCATTATTTTACGTTTAATTTACAACCGCGGCCCACTATTCATACACCGTTGTATGCAGATACTCTTTGTTCGTTCCTCCCATCCCCCAGAATAATCTTTCAGAGGAAACTTTTGCTTCGCCCGCACCTCGGAAGCTTCCAATCTGCATTCACCCTCTTTCCTCATTAGCGAAGTTTCGGAGCCATTTAACGAAACACTCTGTGTGAGAGACTTTCCCGCTCCTTTATTCATGCTTTTGCTCAGTGCCTCACTGAGAAAGCTTCATTCTCTTAGCATGTGGCCTTTTGGGATGTAGATCCATCTATTCAAGGCTAGCACACTTACTACTGGATTTGTAGTTCACCTCGTCTCTGGGAAGAAGAAAAATAAAATAAAATTATGTAGGTGTCCTTTTTCTTTATTTTTTAAATTAAAATATGCTAATTTGTTAATAAATAGAAATAGTAAATATATAATAATTTCATACATTGTTTCTGTTTTAATTTAATGCACAGTGTGCAATTATTTTACTTTATTCCCTCTCTATGCGACCTGTATTTTTATACATTCTCTTTTTATGCGGCCTTTTTGAATGTAGGATGCAGATCTATTTATTCAAGAATTTCTCACTTAATGCGGGACTTGCGGATTATCTTGTTTATCTGCGTAGAAGACATCAAATTTAAAATATCAATATTCATGTCTTTTTCATTTACTTTTAAATTAAAGTATACTAATTTACTAATAAATAGAACATATAACCACTAAATGTACTAATTTCATTACCTATATTTTCCACTCGTATGTGTTGAATGAATGGTGTGCATTCATTTCACTTTTTTTCGTGCCGTGTCTTCAGACTCAAATATTCTCAGCCTTAAATCTGATGGACAGTAATAATGAGTACAACAGTAAGATGATAATGAATGTATATAATTATAGTATGAGAATTATGCATAGTATTGTATTTCAAACGTATTACAGTGTAAACCACTTATGTGAAACAAAGTTGAAGAAATTCTCAAGAAAAAAAACTTAATTTATATTGGGAAACGCCATAAAGATGCTTAATGATCGAATTATCAGCCAGTGCAATTAACCTTACGGATATTTTATCAACTAGCTGTGGCTTGAAATGCTTGCTTATTGATAATCAGCGGAAAGAAAGAACCCGCACTCACATGAACGCGTGATACACGAACGCTTGAACATAATTGTCAAAGAATTTATGGCGATCATATGCTATTAATCCTCCTGAAACATTGTGATGAGACATAAATTTTCGATGGCGAGAATGAAAACACCATAGCTTACCTTATTCTTTTTGTGCATATTCACTAATATATTTTGGAATTAGTGTTCAATCTTCTAATGATACGTTATAGTCTATTTTTATACAGCAGTAAAACCATTTACCTAACCTGCTTGCGCTCAACAATAGTATTACTTCTGAATATATTTACCTTCTTAGGTGACCTTCACTGTTTTTTTTTTAAATCAAACAGAAATGATTTTCATTATGAGCGTTAACGGCAAGCAATACAGAGAAACTGGCTGCAATATCCTAAAAGCATTCTAATGATATTGCATCAATTTGTATTTTCATTTATTTTTGGAGAGAAAGAGAATAACAGTGAAAAAGGGTATTCCATTCTCATATTCTCTTTAGTGATTCTACGTCCAGCTGTCTGTATGAAAATTAAGATTCACAGTTTTGGTCCATTTCTTTCATGAATCTGCCTAAAGCCGGATATGCTCCATTGAGCACTTACGGGTTGTGGTCAAAAAGACCCTTATCTTACGACATAAAGCCTACATGAGATCTACAACCTCTGCCTATTTCGCTCAATTCAGTATTTTAGAGTTCTGCCAAAAGACGCTCTGTAAACGTGATTCTTTAAAAAAATTAATGTCCGGCCTTGTTTGATTCTCTTCATTCATATATTTTATATTTTTTTGCAGAACTATTTGAACATGAATGCCCCAAGGTTTAATCCATGATTTATGAAATTTCTAAGCAAACACCGTCGATCCTTGTGCACTGGCTGTATATTATATACAACTTGGATATGGTTTATTGAACTAGGATTCTGTGCGCTAAAAAATACTGGTACACTCGTTTACTTCTACATTTGTGAAGGAAAATTCACATGTTTCTCCAGCATGAATCTATTTGAAATGTATAAATCTATTGTTTGGCCATTAATAACGTTTCATTCTCCTTTGGTATATTTTTAATGCACTGATTTTTTCTTGCAACGAAATATGTTTACCTTTCAAAACATATAAGAATTATGTAAATGTATTACTTCCCAGTTACTTTGGACATTCACTGCCAAGCACTTCCATTACCGACAAAAACTATTCATTTATTTTGATTTTGGCTTCATGTTTGGATTTTTTTATTCCATGGTTGCATTAATTTTATTAGTTGTATGTAATGGTAAATATTGTTCATTTTTGATTTAAAATTTATCATTATAAAATTTTGTGGAGTCACTTAAATTACATTAATCCTATTGTGGATTGTTACAAAATAATACCGAATCGTATTTTACAACTATCATTAGGATTCAATGATGATTCAACACGTAGTGGATATAAATCTATGCATCCTAATTAATGCTGTATTTCCACATTGTTGTATTAATGATTAAATTGAATTACATCTTAATGGGATAAATAAACGCAATTTCCATTCTTCAGCGTATATTTTGTCATATAATCTATAGTAGTTGGCCATAATATGCAAGGTTTGCATCACCAGCAAGCTCCTATGGTGTAGCTTCGTTTTCTTAAAGCTGTATCTAGATTTGATGTGACCCAAAATTTGTTGGCACATCTCTGTATACACTGCCCTAGATTGATATGTGAGAGTTATAAAATGACAATCAAGTTTAACATGGCGTATTTCTTTTCGGGAACTCCAGGACTATTAACTGCGCAGACGTGTTTATAAAATGCCTGGAAAGAATTAAATAGGCGTAGATGGATTGTTTCTGTGCCTTTAAGTATCCTATAAGGTTTTATTGTCTGAAAAATATGACCTATTTTGAGATGGAATTTGAGATGGAAAAGTCTTTGTTTCTTACAAAGTTCTCCTTGTTTTCCATATAGTTTCAGGAGTATACTCTGTGAAATCACCGAGATATAGAGCTGGGAAACTAGCAGCTTGGGCGCGTGGAGTTAAGCTCTACGAGAGAAGGGATATGTAAATGTCTTGTATCTCGTCTTTTGAGTAGGGTGTACTTATGGTTTGAAGGATGTCGGGAGTGGAAATCTTGGAAATTCAAATATTGCATTAAGAATATTTCACGCAGTACGAAGTTAGCGCATTTCATGTTAATTATGAAGCCTATGGTAATATATGGCGATGACTGTTTATCTTTGTTTCCCGTGCTTTGAGGTAATATCTTGCTCATCTTTTCTTCCCATTTCTACGAAGAGTGTGAGAAGCATCGATTCTCATTACTAGCTCATACGGCGAGTGTTACGGAGAAATTGGCTGCTCCGTGACTATAACCAAGATTTTGATATATTGCTAAATAATTTTCCTGCGTATTAAATAACTTTACTCCAGTTCCAAGGATCTAGGGGGTTTATCTCCAACAGATTCAAATAACGCACCTTGTACTTAGAGTGTGCAAATAAAGTACTCAGTTTAATTACTAAGTCGGGGTCATAAGCCGTATAACGACGCTTGGGCTGTATTCTTTTAGTTAGCCGTTGGTAGTAATTTATATCTTGCCCATACTTGGTGCAATTTCTGTGAAGAGTATGGAAAGAAATGATTTTCATTATGAGCTTTTACGGCAATAAATAAAATGAAAATGGCTGTCGGATCCTAAAAGAATCCTATTGATATTGCATTAATTTGTATTTTCATTAATTTTTGACAAAAAAGCAAATAATTGTGAAGAAAGGTATTCCACGCACCTAAAATGCATGTAACCCTAGGGAGTTACGTAGGGCTTTGACATATTTTATTTAAACAGTGACTGCATCTAGGGCTCTATGGTGCTTTTCTTTGACTATGCTATGGTTCTTAATGACTTTATAAATAAAAGTTAAGAGTGCTATCGTAACGAAGCAGCCGCTGGATCTTTTCATTGTATTATATTGTTGGCTATTTTCGATGACAGATAATATAGAAAAGTTTCCATAACAGGAAATTTGGTATACTTTTATATTTGAAATACAGTTATAAATGATGGCAATATGTAAATAAACAAAGGTATTTTAAGTGTAGATAAGTTTACAGAAAGAGATAATCTTCTCTAATAAAGCAGTTACCTATTTAAGGAATTCTAGCACATCAAAATATTGGAAAATATAGGAATAAATTGAATTGGTTCCCCATTTTTGTTTTTCCACTGATCAATTTAAGCATTGGTTGTTTTTATTCCTTACTAAAGGCTTCAACATTTTAAATCGTCATCGAAAATAGGAAAACTGCTAGAAAATGTTTTTCTCCGTTTGAATACGGTGACTGTATCAATGCAACGCATGGAAAGCTTACTCCAAATAGGCGCATAATATGCTCTTCGTTCAGCTTATTTATAGACCCTGATCTCGAGCTAGGCAGCGCACACTTGTTCTGGGACCCGGATGAATACGAAGTAAAAAATTAAAAGTGCCTTTTCTACGTTCACCAATGTTTGAAATTGAATGGGCAGTGTGATTTGCACTCTTCAGAGTCAGTCTGAATTGCGAGCGAAGGTATCGTAGTACATACATACTGGGCTGTCTTTTTTTACCTTCCTTCTCCGCGTCGGAATTTATAGTGACTGTTTTCTTTCCCTTTCCCATCAATACGGGGTGGTGTGGTACGTTTTAGGCTTTCTCGTTCTCGTTCGCGAAACCGACGAATGCACTTTTCCATTTATACCGAAATACGGAAACTCGCTAGAGCACAACATTCCTTTTCAGTATGCGGGTGTAGGCATCCTTTCCTCCTTCGGTTTCCTCCTCCTTTTTATTTTTATAGGGATTCATTATTCTAAAAACCTTTGCACCGTGCGGGTGAGCAGAGATTAACCCCGGGATTTCGGGTGGGATGAATATATAGACGCGAAATCATTCCCGGGAGACAACTTGAAGGTTTGGCGGCCCGGAAATGTAGGTAAGAGAAGAAAGGGACGCGTGGGAGATATGGGAAAGGAGAAGGCATTTTTAAGTAGCGTAAGCGTGAGTTTTTCTTGAGCAGTGGAATGGTTTATATCTCTCCCGCATGCTGTTCCATGGCGCTCCCATCGCTGCGCAAGGTTTGACAGGCCTTGGCAAAATTATACTTGGTAACTCTCAGTATTATTATTCATAGCACGTCAGCAATGTGCCCGTAAAAAAGATATAATCAGTATTACGGATTAAATATTTTAATAATTAAATAGGTATCACTTCTTACCAAATATTTTTCCTTTACCTTTTGCCTTGCATAATGCCTTTTTTCGTGAAGAATTACGAGAGCAGAAATGACATCATCGCCTTTGTATTGTTACATTATGTTGAGGATAACTGCGTCCAAATTTGCTTGTGTCACAAAATTAAGAAGTTTACCTAATTTGTTTGAGAAGTGAGCAAGAGTTCAACCGGAAGTGCAGCCTGAAATTTTCAAGATACTAACTTTGGTTGTTAACGGGTAATAAGCCGCAAAAAATAGACAAAATATGAGCCATGAGGAGAGAGTGAGTTTGAAATATCCTTTATTCACACCGATTGACTTATAATCCAATACCTTTTCGTCAACATGGTCCATTAACAGAGCCAAACAGCGCGATCCAATCCTCATACTTGGTGCCTACTTCAAAATTAGGGATAACACAATTGCCTGGCATAAGTTATTTGCAATTTTTTTCGATCAGCCCTCGGAGTTGATTCCATGCATATGGAATTGAGTGCCTTTTTATCCTGGCGCTATCAGAAGCATAAACTCATTAATTCTTTCTCCAACGCGGCAAATCCACTGAATGTTTGCAAATGGCGTGATCAAATTCTTTACGGATGAATGAAAATGCACGAAATCCATTGTTTTCGAGGTTACGTTAGGCATTAGTAATTTAATGAATGAATGAATCTATTGCTCCAAACTTATATGTACTCATTTTTTTAGCAACACAAATAAAAGGAGCTTTAGGTAGCATCAATGGTAAAAAAAACCTGCATGGAAGCTACCATCCTTAAAAATTAAATACGAGGCAAGCCAGAAAATATATGTAATTTTCTGATACATTCTCATTGTGAATCTGATACGGGACAAAACAACCAATGTGAAAACAAATCTGAAGGGATACATACATGAGCATACAAGATATTTTTTAAATACGTTTGAAAAATTACAATGCACAAAGAACGAAGTATTTATGGACAAAATAAATTTCCTTTTTCTCCTTTCACAAAAAAATATAAAAAATGAATAAATAAATAGAAAGATTAGGCTTAGGAACTAAAAATTTAACATTTCTACTTAAGTTATAAACATGCTCGGACAAACCAGAAATTGCTGGAAAACTACCACTTCGCGAAGAAAAAACTTTGAAGTTATTTCTTTTAGTTTAATTTTGGCCTGATGACAATAGGTCCGAAATATATTGATCCTAATGCCAAAGCAACTTTTCAATGAGCTTTGTTGTATCTACGTAAATGAACTGTTCATAAATTCTATTCAAATGAAACCCGTTTCATGCTTTTCACTGCCAGTTCATTTTGGGTGGAATTGGCGAAGATCGCGATTGCTGTTTACAGGAATGAGTAAAATATCCGGTTTTTCACCATTTCCATTTTAATCTTAGATTTTCCATAAATGTTTTTCCAAGTACTACTGACTTATTTGAGGATTAAAAATAAGAATAACAGGGGTTGAGTATCATTTCTTTATAGGAAAAATACCATTTTAATTGCTGTCACTGTGATAAATGGCAGTGTTCACTCATATTAAAAATGTCGATATATCGGTTGCTGGCTATAAAGAGTTAATTTTATTGTGCATTCTTTCGGGCATAGTCATTATTTTTTAAGCAATGTGTAAATATGTTTCTTAGTGGCGTAAAACTTTCTTTTGTCAGCTTAATGTGTTTTTGTTGTATCATGGATTTATTATAAAATCAGTTTGTTCCAGTCTTTGCGCTGAAACACTTGAAATATAGCTATATAACCATTATTAGTCTTAAGCAGATTATAATTTTTCTCAGTCAGTTTGCTTACGCCTTACCTATTTATGACCATGAATCTGACTGCAGTATTTTGCTATTCTGTAACGCAATTCTATCCAGACTAAGCATCCATTCCTGGTCTTCCTGTTGAATCTTGTGAAGTTGCTAATTATTTTTTATTATAATTTTATTTTACATTCGTTAATTTTGCCTATACCTAGAGTTGCCTATCAGGATGTAAACTTTTTTATACTTGAAGACAATGACTTATATTTAATTAAAATTTGTCTTTGCTCCTTAACGTTGTTTATGGCATGGGTGAAGTATCAAATGTACTCAAAGTTAAAATTTTACTATCTAATTGATAGTGACCGTTAGGATGTGTTATATTATATAAAAATATAATGATTAACATAAAAAAACCAGGATGGGCAGAATCACAGCACACAAAAAAATAAAATAAAAAAGAATCACAGTAAGTACTAAATTTTCGGTGGGGTCTTACCACCTTCCTCCTACCTAACCTACCTACCTAGGTGAGTCTCCTACCTATCTCCGAGGAAGGTGGTCATACGCCACCGAAAATTTAGTACTTACTGTGAGTGTTTTTATCTTTTTTTGTGTGCTTTGATTCTGCCCAACCTGGTTTTTTTATGTTATTAACCTCTTCGAGGAACATTTCGAAGTGTCAAATTTAATGATTTATATGCATGCAGGAAAGTGTTAATGGTAATATATTTATTTTTGACTCAAATTACCAAGGAAAAGTTTTAGATAAAATGGAGTCTGTCCAATTGCCGGACTGGGATAGAGCGAATTCCGAAAAAATCGCCGCGCTACGGGATTCTATCTCCGGACACTATATTTATCACGTAAGCGTCGTATAAGGGAAACACTTTTAAGGACGCTGGCTTTAATGTCTGTGTGGTTTCGGCCGCTGCAGTCTTGTGGGCCGCGGATTCTTCGCTCGCCTTCATTTTTTTGTTTCAACACGGTCGTCTTTGTTCTCAGCGCTCTATCTCTCCCGGCCCTTAGTCTTTTCACAACTGGGTTATCTTTTTTCTTTCGGTTCCGCTCGGTGCCTTCCATTATCCCTTCATTTTCCGCCAAAAACAAATCTCTCTGGCCCCAAAAACTCGGCTCGCTATCTTCGACCTCATGCATTTGTGGAAGAATTTGCCATTTCTGCCATTCATCCATCTGATTTTTTGTGCGTTTACTATCCATTTTGGCTCTTGCATTTTTTGATTTTTCAAAGCTTATTTTTACATACCACTGTCACCTTTCGCTAAACCTTGATATTTTTAGCGTTCCGGAACTTCATAATGCGGATTAGTAAATTTTTTTTGGACTAGCATTTCAATAGTTTCCGTGATTATTTGGCTTGTCAGTCAATTATTTTCGAAGAATTTAATTTTTTCATAGATTTCATGAAGATGCCTCAATAATGTTGCTGTAATTGTACGCGATTCAAAGTAAATGTTTGCTAGTTTTCACTGTTAGCCTGATTGGCAATTACATGGAATATTTTTACCCCTTATACCCCATTCTTTTCGAACGAAATCATTTTCAGTTTGAAATGCGATTTTTATATCTATTTTTTTATTTGCTGTCTTTTTACCTAAATTTATTGAATTCACATTTTTTATCGCATAAATGACTACCGGGATTTCACGACAACGCATCAGCAATTTATTTTATACAAATTCTCATGCATATCGCTTGAAAACCCTTGTTTTCTCTTTTGACAATCTTGCATGTTATTACGCACTTTTAGCCTTAAAGAAGTGACCATACGCAGTCAAATGAACATGTTGGACTGTGCGCGCAATTTTTATTCATTTATCGCATTGCTGCAGTTTTAATTAGCTTATAACTCTGAGCGCATAGTAATAAATTGTATTTATTTTATTTTTAAAGAATCTTTCTGCTATAACGCACCACATGTTTCTCTGGCTGCGGAATGTCTGTTTCCGTGGAATTGACTACATGCATCATTGATTAGTCTGGCCGAGTGGCTATTGTGGTAAGCCGAGGAAAGAGCGTGTGGAAATGATTACGAAATACCCAGCATTATTTTAGCTCATATTTTTTTCTCAAAAGGTTTGTCTTTATTCATATTACACGAGAGTGACTCGGAAGTAATTTTGGATGATCATCTTGACTGTCGTAATTAATGATAATAATTTTGGTATGCGTAAATTATTACTCCCCCTTTTGTTATGAGAACCTTTTCTTCTACCTCTGCTGCTCGATAGTTTCCTACGATGCGTACATCCCTCACTTGAATTAGGTGGCACGGTTTCTATTTATGTTCTGCTTATATTTAGCCATAAATAGACGACTGAGAAACGTTAACGCAGTATTTCTAATATATTTCCTATCCTCAAAGGTATACGATTTTTATCAGAAAAGGAAAGGTTATAAAAAGTATTGCGCGCAGAAGTTTCCATTGAAGGCAAATTCTTACCAAGAGATCCAGATCATTTCCTTTTGAGCCCAAAATCGCTTTCAAAGGAGAAGCGTTCTTTTTTTTATAATTCAAGATGGGACACAATTATCTCGGGTTTTTGAGAGATATTTTCAGAATAAATCCTTCTTTTCTCGGAAACAAGTGGAAGAAAAATACACGGAGACATCTTTTTTTCTGCCTCAAGCCGCCGGAATGGAGACAATTGGCGTAAGAAATGACTGGAATCAGCCTCTTTACCTGCCGTTGTGCGCCCCACGATCGTCTTTTGATCATCGCTAAAGATAAAGGTCTGAGGAGACAACCGGCTTCCCTCTTTATTTAGTCTCCTCACTCCCCATCGCGATCTGAGGCCCAGTGCGCCACATGGCTAAAACCGTTCCAGTGGAAATTTTGACCCCCTCGTTTTCAACGCGAGCGTTAGTGCATTGTGACCGAATGGACACGGTGAAAAAAAGTGAGCGCGCTACGCCCGCCAATTGTTTTCCGTCGTCGACAAATTTTCGGTCATCGAAGAAAAAGGGATTACCAATAACCGATGCGGTCGCATGGATTCGGTCCATCTGCTGATATCGGATGCATTCCGTTGACCCCCATAAAAGGACGTTGACCCTACCTTTCTGCTACTATCAAGATGACTTAACCGAATAACGAGTCACGCTCTTTCGAAATGTATTATTATGGAGGAAACTTTTTATTTTTTAGATCTAGGATGAACTTTATTCCATATATTACCATAACACCAAAAACAGCACGTAGGTAGTTGCCAATTTACATCGGGGTGTTTAACAAATTTAACAATTGCACGTGTACGAACAATCATGCTCTGTATATGGACAACCTACCCAGGCGGGACTCGAACTCACGACGCCTTGTTTGGCATGCGGGGAAATTACCCCACCGCTACTGTGTGAAAACATCGGGTATTTAATGTTTAATTTTCTTCTAGAAAATCGCTGCAAAAATTAAGTAGTTGGCATTATTCAAATTAGAACCTATGTCTGAATGACAATAAAATATCAATCAAAGATCAGCAAGTGATCATGGTGAAGGCTCCAGGACAGTAGAAGGCAAAGAGGAAACCTAGAGAATAGAGGTTTGGACAAAGATTGCTTTAGCTTTACCAAAAGTCGGCTTCTATAGTAGACTAGAGTTTTATCTTGGTGGATAACTAAAAAAGATTATTTGGCCATGCAAATCGTGATCAGCGACGTGAGTGGAAAAACTCAATTTGCCGTCTTTTGAATAATATTTAGCATAAAACTTTTTTTTTTGCCTTTAGAAAAAATAGCCAACCCTCAAATTTTTCTCTTATTTCACGTGCCAAAAATATCTCAAGAATGTGGATATATTTATTTTATGAAATGATTTAGTACAAGTAATTATTAAAAATTTGATATAATGTGGTATAGTTCTGGGCTAGCATTACGCTAATTGTATGTAAACCAAACGTAATGAGTGAGAATATTATATTTACCATCCTTGCGTTTTTCGTGCCAGCAGGCCGATGTATTCGCCCTCATTGAATGTGCGATTACTGCCTCTGGCCCAGTTTCTTTCTATAATAGCGATGAAATTGTTATTTTTTTCTTTTGTAAAAAAAGTCTGACCGTATTATTCTCCCATGGTTTTTAGCCATGGGCACGCGTTAAAAATTAGGAAAAAATCTTGCAGTTTCAAGGTAAATTAGGCACTAGAAATTGTTTAAAATCTGAACCTGAAATCTTACCAGCTCCCTGAAAGTATTCTTGGGGATTTTCTCACGTCACACTCAAAATGTGCTGATGTTAGATGGACCAGTTTTCACAGCATCCCTTGTATCACTCTCTTTTTTCATTCTCTCTCATTCTCCGATGACCCTAACGTCATTCTTTGCCTATTACCCCATTTTCTCAATCCCCGTATTCTTACACATCCCGAATCTCACAGCGCCCACTCGAATAAGTGTTAAAAAATAGTAAGAATTTTCTTTTTCTATGTACTTGATTGTGTACAGGTTAAAGAGCAAGCCTATAGCTACAAACCTAACTACTAATTTGCATTGTAGCGAGGGATGGATTAGAGAAAGGGCTACATAAATGCGCGCCTAGTGGTCCGCAGCACGAGAGTGCCCGCACCATTAAACTGAGGCCTCGATGCACCTATGCCGTATTCCATGCCCTCTCCTGCCAGCATTCAGGTTCAGTGTAGGTACTTGCCTGCATAAAGATCATAAAGCGGTGTTTAATGTTACCTATTACATCTTACTCCCATTGAGTATTTAGTTTCGGATTGGAATTGGCTGGTTGATGATCGAAGGACACTGAGGTCAAATTTCTGGTGAACCCATCGGACGTCCCGTGATATATTATAGAAGTAAAATATTAAATATTAATAAGGAAATATGGCATTGAACGGGCCCTACTACTATGAATGTATGTAATTCACATACTTGTGGCTTAGTCCAGCAGGAAATCTCAACTTTTCAAGCCAATCGCCAGATCGAATCACAGGGTGAGTTATATGCCTTGAACTTTCTATCCTCGTCCTTTCAGGGGCATAGAAAGGCCGTGGACAAATTTGCAGATGCGAAAACTGCCCCCGGCCGAAATATCGGCCCAGCCTTTTGCAGTAATAATAGGTAAATTGTTATATTCACCTCTGCATAAAAGTTTTCAACTAAAATTTTTCCATGGTTTTAAGCCCCCAAACAAGTCCTCAATATTGAGAAGCAATATGGATGCATTTATTTTATGAAATAAAGTAGTGTGAATAATGAAATATCTGTCCCCCCAAACAAGTCCTCAACATTGAGAAGCAATATGGATACATTTCTTTGGTAAAATAAAGTAGTACGATTGATGAAATATCCGTCGTATTATTCTTTCTGAAAATCACCCTTGTCACCCAGTCTCACTCCCCATTCTAAATGGGCTAGCAGTAAAAGGGCTAGTTCATCTTCCCAGCATCCCTTTGTATCAATCTCCCACTCTCTCTCTCTCTCTCTCTCCAGCTGGACCACCATTCGGTTTCTCTCATTCTCTCCGAAAGCGCCATCGTCATCCTCCCACTATCCTCCCCTCCCTCCCCCAGCGCCCTCTGCAAGGGGCGGGCAGGCGGCGCCAAGGCGTGCAAGAGAGGGCACACGGAGATCTCTTCATCGATCCAATTTTTGCCGGCTTGGAATTCCCGCGCGCGCGTGTATACACCTACTACGTACCAGGGTCGGGTGAGAGCGAGAGAGAGAGAGGAGAAACAGCGACCCCTGGTGTCGGCGTGAGAAGGATGAAAGCAAAGGAGAGAGGGGTCTGAAACCCTGGGGATTGCTTTTCGGATGAGTGCCTTTGAGAATGAAAATTTCGCGAGAATAAATACTTTCCTAAAATTCAGATTTTTTATGGGCTTAAGAGAATTAAAATGCTCGAGAAAATGATTATTTTTCTGAAAATTTTGATTTTTTTTTCGATCAAATTAATATAAAAACTACCTAAAGAAACTTCTTAAATATTGGATAAACTTCCCGAATACCAACGCCTTCCCATAAGAGCGATGGAATATTAATTTTTTTCCTTCATAAAAAGTATTCAGACCATGTTATTCTTCCATGTTTTTAAACCACAAGCACACTTTCGAAATTCGTTCAGACCTAGCAGTATGAATAAATCATATAAATAAAATAAATGTAATCAATATATAAATATAATCAGCGAGGCATTTATTTCCCCTGCATCTTTTGCGTCGGAGAATAGTTTTGATATTATTCTGTGAAATTTTTAATGACTTCTAACTGTTAGCGGAACTTTCTCTTCTCCAATGAGCACTCGCCAAATGTATCATGAACTCTTGGTCTCAGAAAATTGTTTTCTATCATGTTGATGTAGCACAGGTACGAGAGTGAGAGATGAACTACACTCCGATACGTATTCGCAAGAAATTCACGTTCAAATATTAATTATGGAGACTCTACTTAAGGTAAATGGTAGGTTTTGGACTATAAAATTGAAGTCAACAGCCAAGTGCCTTCACAACCATGCGACGATAATTCTGAAGGCTACTTGAGATTCAGGAATTCACGTCCAATTCACGGAAAGGTCGCAAAGATTACGATTCTTGGTTAATTATATTATTTTTTATCCTTATATAATTTTTATTAATTCTTGATTGTTGTTTTATGTGAAATGCATTACATTTTTATCTATAAAAGTAACATTCTGGATTAATAAACAAAATAAAATCTGGATTAAAAGGAAAATAAATGTGACACTCACTATAGAGGATTATTCTTAGCAACTCTTACGCTATCAACGATATTTCCTCCATATGCCATTTTAACATGAACTCATTGTTTTCACTTTAGCATCAAACGTTAATTTTTTACCCGCTACGCCTGATTTTTTTATTAGGTAGAAGTTGATTGAAAAGGTGATTATTTTTAATTCATGTTTTCGGAGGATTTTTTCTTAGAAGAATCCTCTTGAACAATATTTTTTCGGTTCTATCAAGAACTTTGAATGTATCCAGGGGGTCTAATTCTTGGAAAATGTATTGTTCATGAGTAGTTATGACGGAAAAATTAAAATATCCACATCCTCCTCGGAATTCAAGCAACCTTAAAGCGAAAGTTCACCATGGAGGAACACCTTGACGATATAACGTGCCTACGTCCTCATATATTTTGCTACCTTCGTTGGGAAATGAATAAAATTGATACGATGAATGTGATAAAATTTAGTAATGGAATTTCTGAGGAAAGGTTTGGATATTTTTCAGAAGAGAGCGGAAGAAGTAGACGAGTGGTGTCATTTAAAAATAACGATCCTATGCTTTCACCAAAATATGGCACCTGTTGATAACTGGTGCAGTAGTGATCCTCGTATGAATGCGTTTTTTAATTGCTTTCAAGTCCCTACTACGATATTCTGGGATATAATTTTTTGTTCGCCTAGTCAATTAGTATTGAAATAATTCAAAGGCTAAGGGGCATTCGTTTTACGAATCTATGGTATATGGAATTTGTGTTTTTAGTTGCCGCTGTCAAAATTGTTTTTGATGATATTCTAGAATGCCTCTATGATTGAAATCATCCGGTTCATTACGCTCAATATTCAAACTAACTGAACGCTAAAAGTGCAGAGAAGTCGAAACAAAACCCTGTAAATGTGAAAACATATTTCTTTTTCCTTTCATGGTGAAATTGTAAAGAAAGTGGATAGAAATCGCTTCCCAAAAATATATTAATGAATAGTTTCGTAGGAAGTAGAAAATGAGGATTTGAGGAAAATTGTTCTTTTTGGTGGGAGGCTGGTGAGGAAAGAGGTGTGGATTTCATTTAATCTAACGCATTTAATCGAGAATCGAAGTTTTTTTCCCCTTTCCTTCCTTTCCAGGAATTTACCTAACCCACTCCATTATCAAACATAGTACCTATATATAAACCAGTCCCCACCACATTTTTTATATTTTCTGTATTTGATAATGGTGTAATAGCCAAAACCAGTCATAGAAATTTTTATGAATATTTTGTGGGGGTAACGAAGTGTCTGTTATTGATAATATCAAGCGCATTCTTAAAAAAATTATTGGGTCGAGGCATTTCAAGAAGCTGAGCCGTGACATTAATAAATTATACACCATAGTTTTGTTTTAGTATTTTTGATGGAAATAGTGGAACAGTGTACGCCTTACAGCAAAAATTACAGTATTTTTTTTGGATTCTTGTCGGAATCGTGGTGCAAATTATGAGTGCTTTTTAACTCTTGAGCGAGAATGGGGATTCTCCGAGTATTATGCTTTTGGATTCCCCTCTGTCCCTTGACTCTGTGCTGTCTAACCACGAGCACTTTTACCATAGGGAACTAAGTGAAAAAATATGTCATAATTTCTCGTTCCAGATAACCAGATGCGATAGTTTTTCACTACTCACTAGCCGCAACAGAATTTCACCAAATAAAACATCTTTCAGAAAAGCATATTGGCAGCTGGTTATTTTCTCAACAAATCACCTATTCTTTTAAGTGAGTACTTTTCCAGCAACGTGGTATATATCCCGATAACGCGGTATAGTTTTCTCACATGTGTAACTATTTATATTGTTTGCCTCACTTGGATTTTCACTTGCCACATGAACCAGCTGCTTACTAATTTTTGTATCGATAACCAAAGAAAATTTTCTAGTGTAATGAACCTAATGAACCTAATAATATCGTTTCAAATTATTGTTTAAAAAAATTAGATTCCAATATTTGTTCTAATCATTCGTGTGACCAAAATTTAACGGGAGTTTAAGTTTCAATCGTATGAAATTGCAACTTCGATTCGATGACGGAATCTCCTTAGCGGTAGTCTTCTCTGTTCGGATATGTTTGGATGGGATGAATAAGAATAATCGCGAGTTCTTGGATTATCCTGAGTGCATCCGTTGAAGCCGAAAATTGCACTTTCTTACAAGTTATCTGTGGTTACCTACTGCAGGAGTTTAAAGCTTTTCCACATCTAATTTATTTAATTTGGGGTATCATTGGAGTTGAAAGCCTTCATCACTTTGTTTACATTCACTGTTGTTAAAGATCGCATCGTTTTGCAAGGTGGACAACGAATTTAAAGAACGAAATCGTGTTAAAGATATCGGACAAGCTTGGTGTTGTTGCATCAAAACTTAGTTGTGATCATTGCCATGGTTTGAGTCGTTTATACAATACTCTCTACAACTTTCGGGCTGGGCTTACCGAATGAAGGTTTAATCGCGTCGTTGTTGTTTCGCATCAACTGGACTTACTGAACTTGTCCTAGGAGAAGGATTACCTCTCTGTGCACGACCAAAGCCTAACGATGTTTCACTTCACTCTCTGAGTGAAAACCAGTGTTTTCAACGTAAACAGGATGCTGTTAACTTTAGTTACACTAGCAAGCCACCCCAATTCTTTCGGACTAAGTAACAAGGAGCTATTTGATTCTTATTCACACGAATCCTTTTCACTTTGTAATAAATGCTGTAGACGCGGGTCAAATTTTGAGAATATTTGTGAGTACTACTCGAAAGATTCTTTGCAATCATGTTCTCAGTAAAATAAATGTCGACTTTCATTCGTTTATAGCTGTTTGAGCTATAATATTCTACCTCAAGATTTGCTTTGTCTAAATATACCTATTTATCTGCTATTTCCTTTAAACCAGCTTCAAAATTTTGGAGGGAGCAGCAGAGGATTATTTTTAAACGTATTAGTATACTGATTCTCGTTTTTATCTGATGCTTTCTTGTACCAATTTGGGCGTAAATTAGGTTTTTTCTGTATTTAGAAGTTACGTTTACCGTGTATGAATATAATAAAAATCATATTTTAGGTCGTTCATTTTTCTCATCTTCGTATGCGCTTGGTAGTAGGTATGATAGTCTTGTTGGTATAATGCTTGGCTACTGATTGAGGATTCCCGGGTTTGAATTCCAGTTGAAGCTTTCCCACACCGCAAGTAAAAATTATCAAAGCTCGCGGCAGCGGAGGTAAAGTAATTCGTCTACCTACCCTGTATATGTGAAATTCCTCACCTATCCAAATGAAACATCTGGTGGAAATACTGAGTGAGAGCGTGTTTGCCTTTTGATTTTAAAAAATTTCAAACGCATAAACAAGATTTGATCTTGAGTCCATACAACCTATTCATTCATATAATGTATTTTTTTTCGAGAGTAACAGAATAATTTTTTTTTTAAGAGAAGAGGTAATGTGTCAATGATACCCATCAGTGGCTGGTACAAGCATTTTGGTGAAGTCGCTTGCACCCTGGAGCCAATCACATATGGGTATACAGGCAGGGAACGGTGTTGGAGAATACTAAGCACCGTAATATGCAGAAAGCGTGGAGCACGGTGTTGATAGAACGTATAAAAAAATCCAGAGGACGACGCCCTTGGTGGCACTTGCGAAGAAAATGGCTTCGGATGCGAGGAGTGGAGAAGATGAATAAAAAAAAGAAATCTAGTGGGAAGTGCATTTGAGGAAGAATAGTGGAAGGGAACACGCTAGGGTGGGGGAAGGAGAATATAGGGCACTTGGAAGGGAGGGAATAAAATGGACGGAAAAACAAACCTTAGAGTGGAAGGAATGGCGGTGGCGGTGGTTTTTCTCTCCCCTCCGAGCAGTGACAGAGAATTTCTCCGGCTACGCCGTAGTGGCTGTTATTGCGAGGACGCAGAAAGGCTTTCAAGACGAGGCACCATCGCTCCCTGCTCTTTTTCCGACCTCTGCGACTTTCCCATTGGCTAGATTTAGTGCACTCGCTAACATTGCGTTTCTAGGCCTCTGGTTTGCCTTTTCTTTCCATGAAAATATCGTGTATTTTTGTTTTTTTTTCCACCGTAAAATAGGCGAATAGCTCTCGCAGATTAGAATTTTTTTGGTTTATCATTCCTCGTTTATTCATCGATTCATATTATCGCTAAGGACGACAGCCTTATATACCGACATCCACAGCCAGGACCAAATCTCGAAGTCTCAATTTTTTCTGCCTAATTTTTCGAATGGCCGGAATTTCTGATTCATAGAGTTCCCCTATCCACCTGGACTTTTTTAATAATTGTTTCCTTGCCTAAATTATTAAGCTCTTGAAGAAAAGTAGAGAGCTCTTTGTCATACATACCATCTTAGTCCTAAAGTACAGTTCTCATGAGTTTTGTGGGGTTTGGTGTCAGCTGTTTCTGTTCAAAGAATGTTTACTTCTAGTTTTAGGTAACTTCTATCTTTGCCCTTCAAATGAACTGCATGAAATGATTCAAGGTGACCGCTTAAGTGATTTGGCCACGGAGGAATAAAGTTTCTACTGAAATTCGACGAGGAATTCTGAGTAATATTACGTATGCCAACAATTGTGTTTTGGCTGCTAAAAATTGAGCTTTTTCTCTGAAAAATGAGAGAATATAAATCTATATAAACCTTTATACAAATATTTATATTATGCTGGAGAGAAGCGTCCGAATTGATATAGATTTGAGTATTTTGATATTTTGTGAGACATGGAAATTTTTTGCTTGGCAAATGGTTGCTTTAGTGTGTTTACTGATTTCGCTTAGCTTTGTCATTTAATTTAGAGCATTTTAATTTTATACATTTCTTCACTTCTGCTCTTTGTTTCTTCCTTTTTACTCACGTCCGGCCCACGTCTTGGCATTAACGTTCCGATTAAAAAGTACGGCGCGGGCATTAGGATTTTGCGAATAACCTTTGTGGCCTGAATCTAAGACTTACTTGCAAAAATAGTGTTTTCAATGTTTGGAAATATCAATTTTTCTTTGATACCTCATATTATGAAACATTTTTTGTCTTCACGGTGAAGCTTTTCCGCAGAAACATTTCATTGTTTAGTTTTGCAGTTCATGTCCCGCTTCACAATGGGACTCCCTCCTTCTTAGGCTAGAGGGATCTGAGGGTAGGCGCAACGAAAATCAATGAGGAATATTTTTACTATCGCTTGAAGTAGATTTTAAATTAAATATTAGTTACGAGGATTTATTTTAGCTCCGGAAACTCAACCGTTAATGTTCAACATGTTAATTCGATCAAAAGCAGCAAGAAATTGGTATTTTCAGCTCTGTTAAATATAAAAATTTCATTAACTCGTACTGGTAGTTATTTCGCGTTTGATACGATACATACATGTTCTGTATTTTCTATTTATCCGTGGAAATTTGTGAAATCTTTATTCCCATCTCATTCCTAATTCTGGAATTTGTTTTGAACCCTTCTAACCCAGAGATACTTTTGGGAGAATTCAAATATCAAGATTTTTCATTATGAAAACTCGAAAATTTTGCACTCAATCATAAATATCGTGGTAGCTAAATTATTATTCATTACAATTAACACCACAAAATAATGCGTAGTGTGGATAGTTCCTGAATAGAGCAGACCATTTATACATTTTTGATTTTGCTTAGAAGCAACATTGGGTTTTTATGGGTTAACCCTTCACTCAAAATTACTATGCGTTTTTCTTTTTTTCACTAAAGTCTCATCAAGGTTTAAGCGAGCTGGTTTTTCATTGCAAGTGGCATAATCAAATTATTCCCATCTGTTTAGCCCGCACTAATATGGATCTGAAAAAGATATAAAAACTTAAATTTTCTAACGCTGTATTCCGTTCGAGTTTTGAGAAGGTCCTCACTGCCTCTTCAAATGTAATCGAATCAGTCAATCAGCGTCTCAAGCATGGAGTTTTGAAGTAAATAAACGACGCTAAAGGCGGCATGGAAATTATTCCTTAAAGAACACGTTCGGGGGAAAAACTTTTCTTTGATTGGGTGAGCAATGATAAATACAACTGCCGCTGGAATAGGCCGTAATTGATTGGATCTCCTACTTCATCTTCCTTCAAGTGAGACGGAAATTTAGCTCTGGCCTCCGTTTCTGGTGACAAGGGACAAAATCTCTCCTTTTTAGAACCAGTGGGAAATTCGAAGTTGAGTTCATTTTACGCGCTCACCGTTTTTCCTTCTCAAATCAAACTTTTGACGACTTATCTCTTTCGATAGTCTTTGATTTCCATGCCCTCTGGTCTTTCTCGACCCTCCTTTACTTTCCAAGCCCCGACGCTTCCCCAAGCACCCTTTATATCTGCTAATTATTCTATCCCGTTTCCCTGTTTTTTTTTCGGCTGCTTTTCCCTTACTATATGTGTTGATTGAGACCGATTTCCTTGAAGTGGCGTTTTAATTTATTATAAGACGTTGTCCTCGCATTGTCTTAACACTAATAAAGTCCTAACCTTTATTAGTGTTGTGCAGTAATTCAACTTTTTTAATTTCAACTGCCTTGTATTTGTAATCTCCAAAAGTTATTTTTCTTTACGTAGTAAGTAGCAGTAGAAACTGCATCATTTTGCATGAGTAATCGATATCATTTCAAAGTTCGAAATGTGCTGTCACATTTTCATTTTAAAAGCAAATTTTACTCAATCTTCTTTTCTTCAATTTCAAGAATCGAATAAAAGAAGATTGAGACATTAAGTAGTGAGATACTGAAAATTATATTTACTACTCTGAAAGTAACACCTTAAAATTGCACATCATTGCTTGTGCTATTTTTTTATATTATCTTGTTTAATTCTTCAATGCCATTTTCGAATGCGTGCTTGCTGAAGCTGTACCCACTATCAGTTAATGCTTACCTATGGAGGTAAATATGGCCTTATTATATTAATCATTCTATTTCTTTTCTCTTTTTTCGATTCCTTTTCGCTTACTATATCAGTTGATCGCGACCGAGTTCCTCTAATTGGCGTTTTAAGTTATGGTAAGACGTTTTTCTGGTATTTTCTCAGACGGCTTGGGACTCTGTGTTCGGTTACAGGCTTAAAAGTCTAACTGCATTAGTGTTGTAGAGTAATACAACTTTTAATTTGAACTTCATTGTATTTTTCATCCATAAAATATGTTTTTTCATAACGTGGTAAATAGCTACTGCAAAAGCTTTAATCGATACCATTTTTAAGTCCAGGATACGCTGTATCATTTGCACTTAAAATGCAGTTTTCAAGCGTCTATAGGAAACCCTCTTTATCATTTTTTGTCGCATTGCGTATTTTATTTTCTGTATAATTTTTTCGCAATAAATGAATCAAATTCTCGGTTTTTATTTTTTTACGAGAGAACTTTAGCAAGTTAGAGCTGTTGATGCACAATTCCTTTAATGTCTTATTAAAGGTTATGCGCAAGTGTTTCTCGCTACCCTTCCATTTTCTAGATTGAGGTTTTCTATAAATTGAAGTGGCGAATTAAATTGATTTCCATTTTAAATTCCATTCCATTTACAAATGGGGGCCAAAATGCATTGAAACGAGTGCTTTACTTTTGAGCAAAAATGTATTGCAGTACACAATAAAGCCACTCTTTTCTTTTTCACTTTAAAAAGAGAACCGAATATTTTTCCATTGGCAATGGCTATAGTGTAGTTACTGAAAAATCTGTTCATTATTGGCTATTCATTCCTATATTATAATGCGGAGATACCTAAGCATGGTGAGTTTGATTGTGTTTTACGATGTAGTTTTCCTAAATAACGAATTACTGTTTTCTTTCTTTTTATAGTATCATCTAATATCTACCAATCGTTTTTTTAGTATGCCTGCTTCTACTAAAATTGATTACATTAAGTTGCAAAATCAGCCAACGCTAGCCAATCAAGATAAAATATGACATTATTACAATTGCGTAGATTTATGAAATATATGTGACAGTTACACTCGTCACTAAAGAAGTTCATTTTTGTGAAACGCTGACTCCGCGTAGAAGTGAGCCGAGGAATTGTAGGTTACCTCATATGATGGAATATTATTATAAAAAAAGCATTTATACCCGCCGCAGAGGAGTAACTGACAAGCGTCGGCATCACGTTTTTCCATCCTGGCAGCATTCCTCGCTGTCGCGTTTTTTTTGGTTTGGCGTTAAATTTTTTCCACGCTGGCCCCACCAACGCAATTTCGAAATACATTCTTTCACTCTGGTTCCACTGGCATTGTTTTTCATATCAGCCACATCTCATAATGTTTTTTTCCTTTTCAATCTACAGGCGAATGAATACCGTGTCATACTTTTTTATACGTATCGATCGAAAAAGCCAACCTGTCCTTATCACTAAGTTCTCCGACTTTCATTCCTCTCCGAGTGATGTAAAATAAAATTTTATTTTTATCATTCTGCGTGGAATCAGGGAGTCCTTTTGGGGAGTGGAAATAGAGTTGCTTGTATACGCACTACAAGCATTCCTACGCATGTACGTACACCAAAGTGTACATATGCATTACCGTCGACGTAGCTACTATCACTATCGTGTTGGTGCTCCTCGCTTTCCATCCATCCCCCAGTGACATATTGAGATGCTAACTGGAAAGTTATGAGGGCGATGTGACGCCGAGAGAGACGTTTTATCCGTTTTGATTTTTCTCTCCCGCGCCCGCCGCTGTGGTTTCATCGTAAAAACCTCGACTCACATGCAGTCGGAACGTGTGTGGTCGTAACAAAATGTCTCCCTTGATATTTCAACGCTGCGCCTTCGTTATATTCCCCATGAAAGACTGATGTCAAACGAGACGTCAAGTGACACAGATGTTTACTCCCTTACATAAATTTTTTAGCGGTAAATTTAAGTGGAACATCATTTCTTTTCTGTAAAATGTTTTATGATTAAACTCTCTTACTTTTAAAACTTAATTATTTTTCTCATTGATTGTGTACGCAAAATAATTCGAAATCCATATTGAAACATCATCCTCTGCCCCTTTTTCTTGAATTTGTTTTCTTTTCATTGCGATTTTTAGCAAATAATAACCAGGTGATACGAGTATACTGAAGAAAAATCATCATTGATTTGTAAATGCAAAATTTCAGTGCATGAAGAATTAAATTTTTACCCGTAAAATATAGGTTAATTCGTAAATTATTTTATTTAATCTCCCTTATTATGGTTTACTTTGTCAAAGCTTTTTTTGCCAATTCACTTCTATATTTCCGTTGCGATCTTCATTCATTTGTTAGAAATAATAATTGGAATATGATCTCCGAAATAATGATCGTGTAAATTTTGACAATTTTGATGACATATGGTTCAAGTGCAACGGGATCTCATATTTTAATTTTTTTAGCTAACGGTGGTCGAATCTGAAAATTTCCGTAAGAATGATATCAGAGTGTTCGATAGGATGCATCACAGTAATTGATGTAGGCTTTTCAATTTTAATCACAAGGCGTACGTCGTTATTATCTATGGATGGCTCTTACGTACCTCCGGAAAGAAATGCGTTTTGTTTCCGCTGGATTTGTAAAGGACCTGAAAGGTGTTTGCTAACATTCAAATCGCTTCTCACTGGAATACCTCGACAAGATTATTTCAAAGTGTCGAAAATCTCACGATATCGCACGAGTATCATGCGAATAATCTAGCTTTTCTTCATTTCCCTACGTCGACTATTTTAAAACATTGCGCATCAGATGTAAAAAAATAGGTTTCGCCCTCGCCTGAATTCTTGGATGTTGCCGGACTAGAAATGGAGGGAAGGCACGTATTCGGTATAAATAATAAAAATTCCTCCGACTCGCTCTCCCAAGCAATTCCTCCAGTACGTGACTTCCGCCTCTCGGCTTCCATGGCATCTACATCTCCGCTAAATGCTGCGAGAATGAGTGGATTATTTTTCTTTTTCGCCTGTCTAGTCTCGGCTGTTCTTCGCCTCGTGTGTTTTCGTCTCGACGCCCTTGCTGCTCGCGCATGGGCCCTTTTCTCCGTCTTCCGAGGCGTCGCGTTCAGAAGATCGCCTTCTCCTGCCGCTTGCATCTTTTCTGGTTTCATGAAACCAAGAGCTACCTTTTTTCTTTGCGGAACGTGACCTTCTTTCTGTTCCGTTTTAGGAGACGCTTTCCTTTTTGCTCTTTGATTTCGTCCGCACTTCTTCATCTCTCTGATGTATCCTTAGCGTGTCTGAAAACACTATTAACGCCATCGCTACTCAAATCGCGTATTCCGATACATGGGTGAAAGCCCCTTTGAGAATTATTGCAGAAAAGTAACCCTTTGATCTACCGGGTGAAGTCTCTCATTATCGACTAATTTTACGTGTCCATATGGTGAAAATAAACGTTATTTATTAGTTATTTTGTCACCATTGAATGTTTGGTTAATATGTGTTTTTCCACGTGCAGTTAGCCAAGAAACTCTGTTCAACTTGTTCCTTTGTATTCTGTTGGTATTATAACGAGTTAGGTATGGTGCGTAAATAAGATGGGATGGATTTTAGAATTGAAATATCTGTGGCAAAAAGGCGTTGCAATTTTTTTGGACGCCATTTATTGATTTATATGGAAGTTATTTTGTGGAAGTTGACCTGCTTTCTTCTGCAATATCGCCCTCATAATCATCTGTGATGTTCTGCAAGATCACATCTCATGGAAAATAAGCTGTCCCCCGGTCGACTTCACGGAGAACTGATGAACGTGTAATTTTCACTGGGAAATAAATTTTGAATACGCAACGTAGTCCATACAATATTATTTTACTGATACAAAAGTGGTACCAGATCTTCTCCAGTTGAGACCTACGAACTATTCCGCTTACATTTCATATGGTGCTTTTTGATTTGTTAATGTGGTCTTGCATCTTGTTTTCAAGCAAAGCCCAAGACTGCCATTGTTTTTCGAGATTTCTGCTTTCCACCGACGTAGTAGTCTCCTTGATTCAATGCATGCGAGTAAATATTATATTCACCTTGAAGCACATTTCGACGTCTAAACCCTGGAGTCTTGATAGAGGTCACATATTAGTGCGGGGAGTATTATTTCGACGGTTGCCAGCCTTCTTCTCGAATATCTTCCTCGGTAAGCGTCTGTAATGTTCAAACATGTCAAATCCTTAGAGAAATAATTGCTGTCGCGCAATCGACAAGATAGATAACTGATAAATATGTAATTTTCGCTTGAAAATTAACTATGACTACACAAGTTAATACATAACATATTATTTTACTCATACAGCAGTGATATCAGAACTTCTCCAGTTGAGATCAACGGGCTATTCGGCTTATATTCTTTACTGTGATTTTGTATTGGTTAATGTGGTCTTGCATATTGTTTAGCAAGATGTCCATCCTCAGGAGTCTTGAGAGAGGTCACGTATTATCGCTCGGAGTAAGTAATTGTTGGACGTTTGCCAGCGTTCTTCTCCAATATCGTCGTCGGTAAGCATCTGTAATGCTCAAAGTGCTCATATCCTTTGGGAAATCATTGCTTACTCGCAATCGAGAAATTCACATGGAGCTAACTCCACCGAGGGCCGCGCAAAGTTCTCAGCTCCGCTCTGAATTTATGGAGCTCTCTCTTGGCTGTGTGATTCTCTCGAAAATACGAGAAATTGAGTGCGCGCCGCGGTTCGGAATGATAATGAGTTGGGAAACAAAGGGTTGGGAATGCTATACGGAGATGTTAAGGCTAGGGTAATGTAAGAGGCAGTGGTGGAGCTGGAGCTTTGGGGCACTATAAATGAGAGAACGTCGAAATCAATGCTCAGCGGTATTGGCGTGTTCGGTATTCCGAGCGACTCAAGAGTCGCGGCTTCTAAAGACATCTGCGGTATGTTCAAGTAGATTGCGTGGAACCTAAGAGATTTTCGGGACATGGAAAAGGCGTGCAGATATGCGCTTACTTTGTCACCAGAAAGTAGTTCAGAAGCGTAGTTATCTGCCTTCGTCGCATATACGTAAGTCACTCCTGTGTTCTTCAACTTTGCCCGCCCATACATTCAAGCCAATAGGCAGTATCAGTACGTATTCAACGTAGTTATTTTTCAATTAGGTCAGCATTCCTCAGCCTCTGTTAAAGTTGATGTTTTACTTACCTTTATTGCAGGAGAAAGTTATTCTAATAGTGACTCAAAATTTCGAAGGTGAATTAACGCTATTTCATTTTTAGCTTTTTTCAAATTTCATGCATACTCGAGGAAAATTCTATTAAAGGCATGTTCTGGAAATCTCTAAATGGATGGTGGTGGGGTCTCATTCAAAAGAATGTTTTTATGTCGTACTCTGATATGTATTAAATACCTGTTTTTACAAAAACGGTCCAAGGAGTTCATAAAATTTCTTTGTTTAAATAGTCTCTTGAATATATATAGCCTGAAAGAGCATGGTTTCAAAAATCATTATTGCTCAATTAAAATCATCAAATTAAGGAAATCTTTTCTTTGCCTTTTCATGGCAAATATGACTCATCCTCCACACATGTAAGCTACATCTACATAATATCCTGCGAGTCACCTCTAGGGTGTTTGGCAGGGGGTGACAAATCTCCAAATTGCAGCATGCAAGAGGACCGCTACATGCACACCGAACAGTCATAGAAATATTGTGCACACTAGCAAAATATACATGCTTATTCATAAAAAAATGCTTGCTAATGGTTAGCAATTCCTTGATCAAATACATGCATCGTTAGAACTATGAAAAAAATATGCAATGAGTGATCCTAGCGAGCGACGCTACTATCAATTGAGACAACGTTGCTATCCTTAATAGTTCGAGGGAAGAATGAAATTTTAAATCTCTCTGTTTTGCAGTCTATTTCTTTTATTTTATACTCATGATCACATCTACTATAGTACGATGGTAAACGGAGGATGTGATTCAAGTCGTCTGAGAAAATATCTTCTTCGAATTTCCTAAGTAAGGTAAGCCTATACTTCGATCTACGCTCCTGTAAAGATTCCTATCCTAACTCGTGTAACATATTGGAAACGCTGCACTTTTTGTCGTAACAGCTCATCACAAATATGGCCGCCCTGCGCTGTACTCGATTGATTTCAGCTAATAGTCCTCGCAAGGGTCCCATACGCTAGCAGCATATTCTAAGTGAGGCCTCACTGGAGTCAGGTAGCTTATTTCTTTCACCTTTTTAGGGCATTTACCGAGAATTCTTTTTACAAATCCCAGTTTACGGTTAGCTTTCCCGCATACTACACGTATGTGTTTACCCCACATGTGTATGTGTTTTTGAGAGATGAATTAATAAAGTTGCAGCTGCTAGAGTTATAAATTAAACATATGCTACTGTAGATATATTTCCATTTTCTACTTTAAATTAATAAGTGATTGGCGTGTGAATTGTTTTGGAACTGTTAATACAATTTTTTCATCTTAGGTGTAAGTACAGGCATTTTAGGTGAATCTATTTTCTTACGTTCGATAGATAGTTTCAGTTATAGTGATAGCTGTTTTTTTTTTGATTTCTTGAAAAAATGGCATTTTCAAAATGGAACTCTGCTTTCAATAGTGTTATGTTTTTCATACCAAAAAAGGTCCTACCGCAACCAATTTTTATTCTTAAGTGAGTTTTACATCGCTTTTAGCATTAATCTTCATTAATTATCATTCTTTTTCCGAGTTGCCATTATTTTTGTGTGCTTCTAGAGCATTTTTATTGTAATTGAAGACTTTTGCAGAGAAACATTTAGCTGGTGTTTCAAGTTAAAGCTTGTTTTGACTGATGTTTTAAATGCTGTCTGTTATACTCATTTGTGTACCTCCCCTCGTTTTTCCGAGGGAACGCCACCTAGAATATCCTTTCCGAACATCCATCTTCCTCGACATGATACGTATTTATGGAGATGTTCACGCTTCTTAAAGGTTTGTCACCCGATCAACATGATTAATATTCATTCCTCCGGGTTTTAAAAGGATGTCAACTCTTTCCAAGTAATTGCCTGAGAAATTCTGAGCATCTTCGGCCCCTGTAGGGAAGGCGAAAAGTTTTGACAGCTTCATAATCTCCTTATCCCTGGCTAGGCGTGTGCTCTTCCGAGGAAACGCTCCGCTGATCTCATTAAGAAATAGCTACGAGACGTAAGCAAAGGTCGTTGCCTCTGCGGTGCGTATCCGAAGGAAATCCTATGGCCTCCATTTCAACAGCTACTGCAAACACACCTGTTCCTTCACCCTTTCGTATGTTCCCCAGCGGATGCAGTTTCCTTCCGTTTGTTTTCATTCCGTGGTGAGCTGAAAATTTGCATGTTGCGTGGTATCCTTTCAAATGCTCCCCGTGTTGATGTAGATCAAGGGGACTGCATAGAAGAGGCCCAATTTCATCCTTTAGAAGGTTGATTTCTGTTGCCACTTCGGTCGCATTTTAATCGGTTTTCAAAAATGCCCGCGGCGCTGTGATGAGTGCAATTCCATCCACTTGTTTCACTACATTTTGTGTCATAATGTTTGTAATTTCGAGGGATAAAATTAAAAAGTTGCGAAATTGTTAGATCACGTCGCCATAATGTGTGTACATTCTGATAAACAGCCCTAATTACAGTGGCGTAGCCAGAAGGGGTCCCGAGGTCTGGACCCCCTCCCGAAATATAACAACACAATTATTTAACTTCGTAAAAGATAACAAAATATTGAAAAACCATGAATTTACAAAATATTTTTTTAACTAATGAAGTTTTTTCGATTAAGAAAAGCGTTAAAATTAGTTTAAAACTCTCTATTTTAGTACTCTGTTTTTCAGAAATTTTCCCCCCTGATTTTGGACCCCCCCGAACGAAATTCCTGGCTACGCCACTGCCTAATTATATCTTATATACCCGCGAAATCCAGATCAATATTGTCCTTCAGCGATGCGAATAGCATCTTCTGTAAACCCGTTGAAATGTACTGTGGGTAACAACGCATTTAGAGATAATATGAGGAACCTATTTTATAATATTCGTGCTTAAGTTGTGCATCCATTTTTTCCACTATCCTTGATCATTGTTCAAGCTCTAATATCAATTAACTATTATGCATTTAAGTCAACCCATTGCCTACTTAATTGTAGTGAAATAGGAAGCTTGGAAAGTTTGAGGTTTTAATTAAGCTCCATCAAAGTTTTCAATGACAAGCAGGCCAATATGAAGAATGTTTCCGAAAATAATTGTTTCTTAAAATTAATGGTTTGAGGCGTAACTTAGTGAAAGCGATTCATTATGAAAAATGAAAAAGAAGAAAAGTTGTGGTTTCACACGAATATTTTCTGTTTCTCTTCTTAGTTATTCTGTCATGATGTATTTTATGAAAAGGAAAATACATGGTAATAAACTAGGTCAATGTTGCTAATAGGGAATACGCAACTGACTTCGTAACTTATTATTCTCTTTCTCTTCGTAATTTTTCTATGATCATTTATTTTAGATAAATCTCAATTCATTAATCAACTACGTGTTTGCATGGAAGTTTTTGGTGAAATGTTCGAAAATGAAAGTACCGGCGTCAATAATATATAATGCAGTTTTGTAGTGGTCTGAAGTGACTACATTTTAACGATGAAGAGTTGATTGCTTTCTATAGGTAAGACATATGCAAAGTCAGGTGAAGGGAATCTCCGTGGAAGGTACTAGTATACGCCGCTGTCCGCTTCCTCAGGTCTTCGATTTCCGATGCCTCACTCTTCATTCAGTTTTTTCCTTCGAGGAAAACACCTCTCCGAAGATAATGTTTCCTAAAATAGCTTTCTTGTCAGGGGGATGAAAAGACGAAAGTTCTTTTCTCATGGGGAATGGAAGGCTGACGGTTTCTTGTCTCAAGAAAGTTAATAGAAAGTCGAGAAGAAGAGAAAATGCATTTTCATGTTCGGATATCGGAGATTTAACTCATCTCCCGCCCACAGAAGTACCAATTTTCCATCTGCATTAGGCGCCATTGTTTTTGGGAAGTAGATCCACATACTTAATTGAAATGAGTTATAATTTGACGCTGCCGAACAACTATAGACCTGCCAAAATTCCCATAGTGGTTATGTTTTCTTAAAAAAATGGAATCGTTAAATTTTAGAAAGCTTCACCTTTAAGTTCCTAAGCAGGGTGCTTATTTTGATACAGACAATTTATTTTTTTTGCTTGGAGAAATTGCGCTCCAATATTTATGATTCGTTTTTTAGATTTTCCTTTGCATTGTGCATGTCCTCTCCCGAGCACTTACGAATTAAATTTTTATTTTAATATGTACTTTTAAATTATGAGGTATTGCAGTGCTTTAAGGTTTTTAATATCTATAAAAAACAATCACAGGTTTGACTTGGCTTGTTGACAGGTGATCAGTCAAGGTTTTAATTCATCATCATTATTTTGCTACCGTGAACATTATATCAGCTTCAGCCAAAACGACGTATGAATTCGTGAATAATTTTTTTTAGCTGTGTTTAGGAACTTCTACAAAAACCTGCAGAGATATGCTTATTTTCGATTGAAATTTATAAGAACATATATGCATGAAAGTCCTTTTTTCATGGAAATCGGTCGATGAAGCATATTTTGGAATTTTTATGAAAATAACTAATTCTTCAATTCTCGGGCCAACCGCTTTGATCATTCTCTGGAAGGATAGCATATTCAGCCTCAAACAGAGATCTTGTTCGTCCACTTTAAGTTAAATAACTGCTGCCCCGAATACTGGCTAATCATGAATGCGGTCTCGTTGTAGAAGACAATGCAAACACCCGACGAGGGTGGATGTGGCCACCTGCTCCCTGTACCCTACATCCCTGCTTCCATTTGGGCCAAAATAGTAACCTTCCGTCGGGGTTTGGGCTATCCATTTCCCATGTGAAAACGTTGTTCCACCGGCAGGTTCGTTAGCAGAAAGACCGGGTAGTACTTACACAGCGGATAATGCAGAAATTTCGGGAGTTAAGCTAGCCATGGCCATAGAGGCAGATCCACGGAGTGAGCAGGGAATGGTGGGACTATTGCGCTTGTAGCTCGGGCGGTAATATGGTTCATTACCTAATATTACTTCTCCTCAGAAATAATGCCCTGGTTACACCACCGGCTAAAACAGTTTTACACACAAAACTTCAAACTCCAAACACTAAGCTCAAGCTCTAATGCAAGGATCTTAATAAAATTGAAAATTAATGAAATATCATAACAACGGACTTTGGGACATGGAAAATACGTGCAGTTATGAGCTTATTTTGTCCTTAGGAAGTTGTTCAGGAGCGTAGTTATCCGGCTTCGTCGCCGTATATGTCACTTCTGCCGTACTAAGTATCAACTTTACCTCCCCATGCATTATTTTCCCTATACACTGTCAATACATATTCCCCATTCAATATACATTCAATTTAAATGTAACTGATGCGAACCTGCCTCTAAGTTTCAAAACTACGATAGAATGCTACTGAAATACTTAATGCACTAAGTATCACATTATGGGCACACGGATATGTATTTAGATATAAAATATTAAGCTCGAAGTACCGCGCTATTAAATACCTATACTAAAAATCCGGAGGAAATAGTGAGTAACTGTCATATCATAATACGGAAGCGGCACGTATCATTGGTTCATTTATGCTCGTTTTATTCATAAACGCTCCCTCCAAAGTTATGCTCTTCCCAATGATAGTTGATGCTGAGGAGGAAAAGTTTATGAGTGTAAGAACGAGTTAGCGGATAGCTATGTTAAGCATTGTAATAAAAAGGCTAGGTAAGAGTCTTTAATTGCTGCTATCTTATGGAGAAAGAAAAGAGGTCCCAACCGGTGGGCTCAGGCTCCAATCTCGTTGGTCGCCGAGAATTTTCAGACTTGTCTGAACCCAGCTTGAATGTTGCGTGGAGGGCGTTTCAAACGCAACACTCCGTCCGTCGGATGGGACGTTAAGCTGTGGTCCCCTTGGCGTCTTTCTTTAAGATCAGGCTAATGACGACGTCGAGTTTCTCTCCACCCATCCTTCTATACCCTTCTCTCATGGCGCAAATGACCTAAGCTGTCGGTCGCCTCCTCCAATGCCATACACGAGAAGAGGTTGAAAATGATTGAGTGTGGGAGAATGGAAAGGTTATAAAATGACTGGAGGAGAAGGAAAGAAAGAGGTGCAAGACATGTTGGGTTATGAGATGCAACTCCTTTTGAGAGAGATTAGTTTATTTCATCGGATCTGAATGGGCTGGGTATTAATGAAACAGAGGATGTTGTAATCGACAATAGAGGGGAGTATGAAGGGTTAATGGAGGTGAGAGGAAAAAAACAGGGTTCATGAATGGAATGAGGAGTAAATTATGCCAAAATGCATGAGACAATTCAGTTTGGGAAGGGTTAGCGGCCGGATGATTCTTTCCATGTTAGCCTCCGCTACTTTGAAGGCCTATCAATTAATTTTTTATAATATTTTTGTGTTAAAATTACTGGATGTGCGTCGAACATCAAGTTTTAGAGTAAGATCACTTCTTTTGGCATATTTGGGTGTTTTTGACTTTTATGCTTGGAGCGAATATTTAAATATGTTTTCTCGATGAAAAAGGTCTTAACTTCACTTGAATCAATTTACGAATAATACATCGATTTTTCATCGCAGATAAATTTGAGGTGAGATTTCCATATTTTTAGATCCAAAATTTACCAAACTTCTGCTCGTTATGCGTGTATATTATCATGGTAATAATGACACTAAGGACCGAAACCTGATCGGTCAGCTTAAAAATTGCTGTGCGGAATTTTTAAGTGTACCGAGACTAGCCAAGGTGATAAATTTACGGGAACCACCCGCAATGCACAATTTGTGCGAAAAATCCACACAGAAAATATCATTCGTCTTGACCAGGATTCGAACCCGGGTCCTCCGATAAATATCCACTGGGAGAAATGGCGGCTCGGTAGCTTTACTGGCTAAAACACTGGACCGGAAATCGGGGGATCCGGGTTCGAATCCTGGTCAAGGCGAATGATATTTTCTCTGTGGTTTTTTCGCGCAATTTGTGCATTGCAGGTGACTTCCATAAAAGCTAAAAAGCTATCACCGTGGCAAGTCCCCGCAATGGTGCAGCGAGGGTTTGGGGGATATACCCTCCGCAGGACCCTGAGAGATTTTAAAATGTAATACATTTTACTTAATTGGATAAATATTACTTGTAGAATATTGTAAGGATTAATAAAATATCCCCTGAAAGCAGTAAAACTCTCCATTTTGAACAATTTATCTTAAAAAAATTCTGGGGGAGGGCACCCGCATCTCCCGTATTCCATACCCTCCAGTATTAGTTACTCCTAAAACTCCCACTAGCCTTGATTCCTAGCTGCGTGCCTTACTGTCGGCGTCAAAATGTTGTGCCTCTGACTTTGCAAATTTATATCTAGACTCCTGTGCGTGGCATAATAATGCATGCAATAATAATACGTCATTTTAAATGAAATTTTATTCTCAATTCTGATTTATAATTTGTTTGATGAAAAATTCAAAAATCAAGGCACGCGAGTGCAATAGATGACTCCGGACACCATAAAAGTAGCTGTTTTGTCAACTTCATGAACTTTGTAACTCAACCTGGGGGAAACTACTACGTCTACACCATTCATCTTCCACAATAAGTTGCAAACATTAATTTATTAATAAAATGGCTTTTGCGTATTTTTATAACGCATATTTTGTTGTAAAATAGCGAAAATGTTTAAACACTATCTAGTTCTACAGTTTACCCCCAAAAGAAAAATTAAAACTGAATAGAAACACTTCTTAATTTATTTGAAGTAGCCGGCTGTGGTACTATGCGCACGATTTGGACTGCTTGTGGCATCATATGCTCATCAGTCTATAATACCTAGTCCAGTTGGGTCCACAAAAATCCACATATTTACCACTGTCTTTCTCTCTCATCCCTTGACGTATGCTGTACGTCCGGGGGGTAGGAGGGATACGAAGAGGAACGTGCCTTCTGTGGTGAAGTAGAGTGGTTCCCCCACCCTCCCTCTCCGTTCGTGCGGCACGAGATTGCTTTGGCTAATAGGTTGGCGTGACTGCGCCCTCTGGAAGATGGCGACCGCCGCACTCTGCGGATTCCCACGTCCACCGCCGCCCGCGAGGCGGACGCATTCGAAGAGTAGTGTTCTGGCTAATGGCTGAGCGTTATCCTAATTCTCGTGCGTCTTCCGCCCGGACGTGTACCGTCATCACGCAACGTTCCATCTCCCGTGGAGCTTTTCTCGCTCATATTTTCCGATTTTTTCTTTCAAAATAAAAGGGGCGTTGACGGACAGGGGAAGAAACATAAATTGGCTTGCCAGTGTCGACATTACCGCATCGTCCCATCTGCGACTAATAGAAATTAATTGGTTTTTCCGGCACTCTTTTAATTTATATTTTACCAAAAGGGTCGATCTATTTCTCTGCAGTGTGTATGTAAAAAACATCCTGCGTCAAAAATTTGTACCGTATTGTTATGGCCTTAGATCGTGAATTACCATGTCATTACTGATCGAAGCCTTTTCCTGTTTTTGTTAATAAACGTATTTAATCTATGTAGAAACAACTTGAATTGTACCATTGATATTCTCAGTATTCATAGTAATTCTTCTAATATTTCCGGTTTTTAAGGCATTTTAAGTAATTTAAGTAATATTACACTGTGTAGAGAATTGCCATTGTTTACATTATGGAATTTATGGTTTGGAATCGTCTCAAATTTTATTCAGCTGCACTTTTAATAACATGTAAACGACGGACTTTAAGTAAAGGTGTAAGGTTAAGGAATAGCTATTATTTTTCATGATACCATTGAAAATTTAATCATTTTCTAAATTAATATGAGCTGTATCGTTAAATTTCGTAAATATTATGATACTTATAAATATTCCAGTAATGCAACTCTTGAGAGACGTAATGTCTTTCTTAATGCAAACAAAAGGAAAGCATGAATGTTGATGACAATAGCATTTCATATCGTCCATATTTTGTAACAATAGGTGATAATGTGAATTTACAAGATTCTCCAAATATTAAAATGCAGAATTTTTGAAAAATGTATCCGAAATAGTTGATTACTGGACGTATATGGCTTGAAAATCACCTTCTGCTGTTCTAACCTATATAACCAGTATCGTGATCGATCAATCTGCTTCCTCCTATTTAATGATGACTGAGATCATATCAGTGCCATACTTTCGCTGGTCTTGAGAGTTTGTAGTTATCATTGTAGGGATCTATCGGCCCTATCCACAAAAAATATATCTTTGATAAACTGCTTGTTGCCGTGACCCCTTAGAACGAATTCTTACGGATCGATTTTCACCAACTTTTATCTTATTATTGCGTCTTGAGAAGAAGGTTAAATATTTGTGGAAAAATTACCTGGCCGAATGAAATGTGTAATATATGTTCCTTAGTATTCTTCTACCATAAATTAAAAAAGCAGCCTCTAGTCCCTTCAAAAGTGAATTTGATACCGAAGTGGCATGAAATTTTATTCCTTCCCAATATGGCATCGAGACGGCTAATTTAGATAATATCGTGATAAATGCGTTTAAAATTAATAAAAACTTTGATAATATTCAAATAACATCTCCCGGGCGGCTAATTCACGTACGAGAATTAATATCTCCGCTGTTTATTTGCCTTATAATGGCGAAAATGAGAGAAAGTTTTTTCAAATAACAAAAGTATAACTGTCTCATTATACTCCATTAAGTTCTCCTTACATTGATTACCATCAAAGTGATAAATAGTTGCTTTTAAAGTTACATCTACTCTACTTCGCTATATAATGTGTGGGCTTATTTTTACGTATCCTAATTTATTTATATCTCCAATTCAAGGTAAACATCACCTCAAATTATGTTATACGGTCTTAATGGTGAAGAAACCGGGGCTACATTCTATTTTCTTTCGGTATTACTTTCTACTTGCGTGACAAGTTACCAATAAGGCATATGAGCATATTTGAAATCACTTGTATTGATAACATCTCTCCATTATTCTTCGCATTGACTTATTACCATATCCATCAAAGAGCTCAAGCATATTTCCCCAAATTAGCATCAAGAGACATTTCTTGACTGGATCTCAAAATGTCCATCTCCAACCGTTCTGAGGCATTTTCCGTCGATACGACGTGTTTTTATGCTAATTATGACAAGAGATTAGTATCGAGACATTTATGAAGTGTGAGTGATGGTTATCTATCATGTCGTTTAATTTGAAACAAGGAGATAATATGTCAGTGTACTGATAAAAAAATCTTGATTTTTCGTACAAACAGGTAACGTAAATCAAAAGCAGCTCCTTGAAAAAATATAGGAATTTTTAGCTGTCGTTTTTAATTTTCCCATGAAGGAATTAAAATTTGGTAATTAGGTAACTCCCTTTGTTCTGACATTTTTGCTGGCAGCTGTTTCGTCGCTCCCTCAAACACTTGGCAAATGTAGCGTTCCCGAAAGATCTTTTGCATACCAATGAATTCTTTTCCTTTTTTTTTGGAGTCATTAGTTTTCTCGGTCGCGTACAGTGGTAAATCGGTAAAGTGGTGTGATTTTGAAGCCATCTTGATGGTAATGTAATACCGTTTGGTGTTGCTATTTATAATATTTTTACCTTATGCTAATTATGACAAGCTCATAAATAAATAACTTCCTGTAATTAGGAACAGTTTGATTTGAGGTTTTCGTAGCAATTTATACCTTAGCATGTTTTCTGGTTCTACTGTGTCTTCAGGGATTTTCTTGTACCAAAAAATCTGCGAAGCTTTAGGAAGCAATTTTTGTATGTACCTACCTCCTTTGCGGATAAAAATTTTCTTCCCGCATATATTTTTCTGTTTAGACTCCATGTACACATATCAATATTTCATTTGCGTCACAAGGCTATAACATATTCTTAACTATCTGCCTTGCGGTACGAGGGGGTCGGTAAAATCAGGAAATTTCTCGCCAAGTGCACAATTTTTTTTACGGCAATGAGCTCTTTCCACCATGCTATTTACCTAAATATTTTCTATTCAGTTTGATAGAATATTTTGATATGGTGTTTCATAGTTATATTTTGCGATGATTATAGACGATGATAGGATAAATTATTACCATTGAAAACGGAATGCACTTATTGATTAAACCAATTCCTTGCGGATATCATTACTGCAAAATTAAGCACTTGGTAATATTTAGCTGCTCATACGATCACGGTATGACAAAATAACAGCTCATACTACGCAGCAATAGGGATGTCGAATATAGAGGGGATTGGTTAGTTTTTAGAACTACCAATGGGGAACATGCACAATTTTTTATAACCAGATGAATCGGAAGACCACTATCTAAAATGGATGTGGTAAAAATTTCACAGGTGGCCTGCGGTTTTTTACTGAGATATCACTCTTTAAAAATAATTCTTTCTCGGCAGCCTGAAAACACTGCGTCATAGGACAATGGACGCGTGACGTCACAGAACGATATTGCTAGAGACTATTGTTTATATTTTGACAAGAAAGTAAGTGGATGCTAATGATGGAACGGCATTTAGAGTAAATTATTGCTTTGGTTTCTTAATTAGTGATTTTCACTAACCTTAATTGATTATTTCATTCAAGCATAACAAGCATAATGGATGTAAACGAGAAAAAAGAGAGAAAGGTTTACAAATCTTTTGTCGTGCCCTGTTGCTCAAATACCTAAAATTCCTCGCCAAATGAGGTTTTTATTTATGTCCCGAAAGATTCGAAGAAGAGATTAAAATGGTTGAGAGCCTGCAGAAGAGATGTAAATTCTATATCGAAATTATCAACAGTTGTGACGATCATTTCAGCGTACGTGCCAGTAAGGTTGCAAATCTTATTTATGTGAGTTAAAAAAGATTGAATTGAGCCAAAGGATGTTATTGCCACGTAATATAAATCGAAAAGTTACAAACAATCACATTAAAGGAAAAACTTAATTATGAACGGAAAAAGTGTTATTATATTTCAAGAAAAGTATTGTTATAAGATTTTTCTACCGTGTTGATGGAGACTTTTGCGGGGTGGTGCAGCATGCGCAGCAAGGTGTTCGGGTTGACCTTGCTGCGCATTTTTCTACCGGTTTAAGTACGTGTGCATGGAGCTTTGATACTTGCATTTTTCAATTCATATGTATAGATAATTGAGCACAGGTTCCAGTGGCAATGAAGCTGACAAACTATGTGAACTTGAAGCTGAGTCAGAGGATGACCGGGAGAGTAGTTCAGGTATTTCCTCTCAAGTGTCATCAAGTGTTGGGGTTCAAGTACGCACTAAATTCAGGAGTAAACAAACGCAAATAAAGACGTGTTTCTGATAGGGCGACATCACAAAAAAAATAAAATCTGTAAATACCCAGACATCCCCCATTCAATGTTTGAAGAGAAGGAAAGTCAGTAAAACTTTTGAGGAGTCGAGCTCCGAGGAGGATATGAGTGAAGAAGATGAGTACAGTTTTTCTGATAATTCATCTATTGACTCAGAAGCTGAATTTATTAATGAAAATGACTCAGTTGAAAGAAAGCAATAAGCAATTGCAGGAATAAATTTAATTAATAGAAACCATAAGCTATAAATGGGTGTACCTGAAAACTGTAGCTTCATTCTGGGCACTCTTCAGAGAAACACAAATTTACATACGTCCATGATCATGCTAACTCTAAAAAAGATTAGACTTAATGAATGCTTTACTATTCTCTCTGATGAGTTTAGCATATCATTCAGCACAGCTAGTAGGGTGTTCCATGATGCTGTTCCAAAAATATCCCAATGTATGAAACAGCTCATTATATGGCCAGTCAAGAAAAAGATATTAGAGTTACTGCCCATACCATTTCGATCAAGGTATAGCCATGTACAATCAATTATTGATTGCTTAGAAGTAGAGATAGAAAAACCATCGGACCCTGTAAAACAAGCTCTAATATGGTCGGAATACAATTCTGCAAATACTCTGAAGTAATTGGTGTCTAGCACACCTGATGGATTAATAAATTACATATCTAAGGGCTTTGGAGGTCGGATATCTGATTCACTGCTTGTAGAACAATGTGATTACTTTAAATACTTGCCTTCTCATTGTGCTGTGATGGCTGTTCGGGGTTTCAAACACATTGATAGCTTTCTTGGTACAAAAGGCTGCACATTAATTCCACCCCCCAGTGTTAAGTCTGAAGTTAAGAGCACCAAAAAGGAAGTAATGGTGACGAAAATATTGCCAGCTTGAGGATTCATGTTGAGCGTGTTATCAGACGCATTAGGGAATTTAAAATGTTAGTTCCTCATGCCTGTATAGATCACAATCTTATTACCTTGATGGATGATGTGATTATTATATCTTGTGGCTTAATTAATCTTCAAGCTCCATTAACAAAGTAGCATCCCTGAAAAAATGCCGACAATGAAAGGGAGTGCAAAATAAATTTATTACGAAAATATAACAAGAAGGATATGGGGCCAGTTCTGGGGTAACAAAAAAAAACTAATCATGTTTACAGCTGTTGAAAAGAATAGGAAAAATATTTTTCTCCCAAAACCTTGTGGCGGCAGCCACAACATTCATTACAAAATCATGGTCACACTCAACCCATAGACAAGAAATATTCTTTGTCTTCTCAAAATCAGGAGCAGCAACACAAAGTGCAGCTCTTTTTTCTTTTTTTTCAGAGATAGTGCCATATTATGAGACACATTTAGTTTCCTAAATGCCGAATCGTATTTTTGGTGAGTGACGATGTTGTAATAATTCAGAATTATTTAGGCATTAATCATACCTGAAACATATTTGTACATTAGTCTATTATTTCATTACTTATATGCAAACGACTATGGAGCTGATATAAGAGAACCGCATGATAAGTTTGGTATTAAATTTATGGATAACTAATAATTAACCGCTGATGAAGGATAGTTTATTTGATTTCAAAAATAAGTATTTATAAACAGAAAACAATGTTAAAACTTAAAAATTTTCCTATGCATTAAATAGCTTCCTTACCTGCTTGCTTTCACTCCACGCATCTCGGCGGCGACGAAAGAATCTTTGCTTTTAAGGAAGGCGGCCACCATAAAGGAGTCAACCATAGGTAAATTGTCTGACTGCGCCTTCTTAAATCCCACTTCAGTCATTTTGTCAATCAGTTTTCTTTTCACCTAATTCCTCCAACAATCCCCCTCTTTTTCCATCAACAACTCCCTAACGACATTAAAGATCTGTATTCATTGAAAAACAGCAGTATTTAGACATCGAATTTTATGGAGAACTGAGACCACTGAGACTGAATATTGTTCGGTGACGTCAAGCCAATGAGAAAGCGTTTCGGGTCACGTGACTTTCGTCGATTTTTTTTAGAATTTCATTAGCATTTTACAGCATTTGTGATTGACGTAGACAACTTTGGCTTATATATTCGGATTGGTGAGAAAATTCTCTATAAGATAGGCTACAAGAACGGGAGAAACAAAGTTCATGCATGTTCCCCATTGTCGTTGTATTTACTATGCAATCGGCTAGAATCATTAGAAAGTTAGATTTTCTTGACTACTAAGTGTCAATCAAGAGTCTAAGTTAACTTAAGCCAGTTTATATTATTTTGAACTGAATAGATGGACAATTTATTGGTCTAGGGCTTGCCCTATGAGACAAAGTACATTATCTAGAAGAAAATGCTCAGTTTTGCAAAAACATGATTGCATTTTACACATATTTCGTACATACAATCTAAGATCATTGTTATGAGTGCATATGTAAACATATAAGTGTATATTAAATACAATTTTGGTACAAATAGAATACACTCTTATAAAGTTACACTATTGGCGGTAATCATATTGCCTGGTTAAAATTTTGTGGAGTATGAAAACTGGAATAATATTTTCCTGGCGTTTGAGATCATGAGTTGAACGAAGCGTTAAACTGAACTACTTTTACTTGCTGTAACTTACTGTAACATGTTGTATTTGACGCTAACCAGGCATTGTAAAATAAGCCCTAAGTTTTATGAAGTAATTCTGTTGTATTCGCATTGCTTAAGAGTTGTAACACACCATTTTGATTGTAGCTTATTTATATTTCCTTTTCGTTGGCAGCCCGTTGAGCGAGGAGAGGGGGTGAGGGGCGGGGGAGGACCCATCTCCCCCTCTGCCCTCTCCCATCCCAACGAAGAAGGAAGCCACGCGTCCTCTCCAGCAATCCAGCAGGGGGCCAAATTGGGAACTCCGAACTGCTAATCTCGCTGTGCAAGCGGATCACCACTGAAGGACCGCAGCCATGGAGGTGGAGGAAATGCTACAGGAAGTTTTGAGGGGGAGTCTGAAAGCGTCGAGATGGCCAGCGGCACGGGTCGTCAAGATCTTCGTCGCATCCACGAGGAATGGTAAGTGAAGCTTTTTAGCACTTGTATTATACAGTGTCTAATTTGTATCCCGGCGAACAATGGAACTGAAGATTTTTCGGCTCTCACTCCGGATAGGCCCTCTATTTCTACTTCCGACGTTTCGATATGCAACTCGCCCATCTTCCTCAGGGATTCAGGGATCCAATTCCATCCAATTCCGATTGGCAAGTGGCACACCGAAACGTTGGAAGGAAATTTGGAGAACCTTGCTCGGTGTTAGACGAGAGAAATCTTCACTATAGTCAAGGAATTTCCAGTTGGCCACTGTAAGTGCTGTCATTAACCGCGCATTTAAATGGGTTTCAAAAACTAAACTCGCCGCTCCTAATCGTTGGGTGGAGTGATTTACCAAATTTAGCAAGCTAGGGAATCACCCCGACGTTTATCCCCCATTTAAAACTTTCCTCTTAAATTAGATATTGTTTTCTACTCCCTTTATTTCAAGCTATAAATCCTATTCTCTTCCCTCTCCAAGCTAAGGCGGCAATTTCATTACGCCTAGTAATCGGGATGCAGTTGGCATGCGAATATAGTCTTGCCCTGGACTGAATTACCAACATCTTCAAACGAAAAACATTTAGCAGTGTGTTTGAAAAGAACCTTTATGATAACTTTTAGTAAATTCGAGAATCCTTTTCGCTATGGGACTAAATAGAGGAGCAGATTGAATCCCTTTTCAGAAGAGCAGATTCCCACGACTCTCCATCTAACAGGGTTTTTAGCATCCCCTCACCGCCTCCGTATATCATTTATAAGCTTCCTCTCTTCACATAATATGTCCTGCACTTCGTGTTTCCTCTTCCTCTGTGTCCTCTTACATTCATCATTCCCTTCCAGATCCACGTCTGTAACACCTCCAGTCTTATCTCATCCTCCTTAATGTGCTCACGTTTCCAAATCACCAAAAGGCTGAACTCCAGATCGGACTCTTCACTAGCCTGCTTACCGAAATTTATATTAATAGTCACAGGATCTGTAGCATTCATAACTTTTCAATGCTATTCCTCGCGATTGCAAATGCTCTGTCGCAAACATTGCCACGTACCTGAGGCATTGAATACCGATTTCAAAGCGCGCGAAGTCGCTGTGTATCAAGCTTCTACGGGACGGAATCTGCTCTTCTAGGCACAGGCCTGTGGCCCTATTGTGTTATAGATTCTTGGATGAACTGGAACTCATTGTAAGAGTCATTTTTCAAACGCGATACTTACTGTTTTCCATTTGAAGATGTTTGCTATTCAGTGAGGGGTAAGCCTTTTTTTCACTCTCATAATCATATCAATGTTTTTTTTTTGGTAAAAGGGTTCCAAATCACGGAAAAGTTTTCTTATTTGCTCCTGACTATAAAGTAATACTAAATTTTAAGCACATTTTCATTCTTGAAGCATTTAGAAATAAACACTAAGAAACCAAGTAATTTACCTGTAGATAAGGTACTACATGATATATGATTCGTAAAAGTATATTACAATCAATAATAATGATGATGAGGTATTTCTATGTGTAAATTGCTATAAACGCAATATCCCAAAACAACCAACAAGGATACCTTCATTTACTTCGTAGACTTGGCAGAGGAGCGCCGTCAGCTGCTGGAGGTGATTGGACCAGAGCTTCAGGCGGAATACGAGCACAAAGGCCTAGAGGTGAGTACTGGCTCTTTATAATTGTTTATACAATCAGCCTGAGAAATATGGTGTCTTCCGGGGTCTTCTATTTGTTGCACAAAAGATTCGGTTTCATTCAGTCTCTCCAGGTCATGAAACGATGGTGCAGGACTTGAAGCTCTCCCTGATTGGTTCCTGAATGTTCGCGCAACACTCGTTTCCATTAGTTTACAGCGCGATAGCTGTGTTAGGGGCTAAAATAAGTACATTCCCTTTTAAATATATCGATTTTGTCGCTTATTAATATAGGAAGGTACCGTTTTTTTATTAATTAACCGTTAATTATTATTTTTATTTTTAAATAAAGTTACAAATGTACTATTCGGTCGGGTAGTAACGCTAATTAGTCTTGTCCAAGTTCTAGCATAGAAATGGAATTGAAAAAACACATCTATAGATATTAAAAAGTCCCTAAACAAAAGATACTAAGAAGAGGAATGGAAGACTCATACAATTGGACAGTATTCAAATTAAATTCACAAACTCGTGACTTACTTTGTGGTATTCTATCATTTACGCAATATGTCCTCTGATGCTGTATTTTCTTCTCTTTCCTTGTCTAATCTGCAGAATCTCAGACTTAAAACGGACTTCAACTTTCTACACAACATATTGAACTCGACTTTTGACTGCCCTGAACTCCTCTCTCAGTTGAATTTTACAATACCGACTCGTTCCGCTCTCCCTACTCCATCTGCCTATTCCCAGAATTTCCCTGACCAAGCGCTCACCTTTGTATCGCCTCTCCTCCCTTCTAAATTCGCTCCCTCCTTCTATAGATCCTTCTTACCTGTCACGCAAAAAATTCACCGCACAAGCTCTAACCCATATGTCTGCTAATCGAATGTTATACTTCCCTACTGGTTAATTATTTGTTTGTTTTTATATTGTTACTGTATTGTGTCTAATTCATGTCATTGTTAAAAATTTCACCGTAAATTGGCGTCACGGCTGTATGTGAAATTTAATTAAATAAATAAATAAAAAGTTTTTCCTGGATATACATAATTAATTATACCACTTATTTTTTATCAGAGCGCGACCATAAGTGGTATAAGTAATTGTGTATATCCAGGAAAAACTTAGTATTCAAATTTCTTCTGAAGGCCTCTAAATTTTCTGAGAATGGTTCATAAACCTCACACTGCAGACCGTTCCAATCTCATATTCACTGATGCAAAAAAAGAATGGTTTACTATTAGTGACTGATATTTTTGAGGGAAAATATTTTTCTGGCTGAAATTTCAATCCTGGTCACCTGTGTTAGAGTCGGGCATACTTATCAATAAACCAATATGCAGTAACGGATTTAATAGAAAATATGAGACTTTCTAGTTTTACTTGATGGTCATTCCGCTGAGGGAACGCGGTAATTCTTTTTGTTTCTTTCGAGAGATGGGTCAAAAGATACCTCACTTAGAAATTGCTTTTTCGTGTTAACTTTTTCTGGCATTGCTGCAGTGATAGGTGGCACGGTGTAATTCCCTGTTCTAGAGGAAGGCATTTTACCAAGGAAAACGCGTAGTTGTGGAATGTATGAATTTTTTCTACCGGGCAATAAATTTCTAAGAAAACAGCAAAATCCTATTGGAGAATTATTCTGTCCCTCAGGAACACAAATTTGAATGCTAAATCAAAGAGCCGAGATATTAATTCCAGTTACGCATTAGGACGTTAATGTTACAGATGTTCAAACATTTTCCATTTATATACAATGTGGCAATTACCATGGGAATACGAAAGCTATTTAAAGTCGCAAATTTTAATGCAATGGAAATAAGATTTTGCAAATTGCGTTTTTAAATCTATTTGCATTATTGAATTTATTAAAAACTTGGAGTTAGAGATTTTATGATATGACTATCATAAGAGGTGTCACGCGAGGAGCCAACACAAGGCTGTGTTCTTTATAACGGTACATATGGTTTTTTCATACTTATTAATTCGATATTGCAATTTAAAGTCCGTATAAATGCAGTGAAATATTTTGTTATAATTACTAGGGGAGATGTAATTGTAATGTCGTACAGAAACGCTGGCGTATGAAATGAATACCTGATATTGACTTTTAACCATCCGTGCTTTCCAAAATATGGTGTCCATAAAAGGATTAGAAAATTTAAATGTTAGAAACCTGGGAACTACATGAATGAAAAGAAAAAAGTAATAAAATATTTATTATCTCTGGGTACAATGTCCCTAAGAGGACCAATTTTACACTAGTAGTAAGCTGAAGGTAATAAACATTCTATTGAAGAAGCAACAGATTTGAGCAATGGCAAAAAAGAAAATTTGAGATTGAAGTATAAAAATGTAATAAAAAATATGTCTTATAAAATAAGCTGAAACGAACAATGCAACAATGAACATAATGTGACATTATTCTTTTCGTTTGAAGATGTACAGAAACAACTAGATAACTGAAGAAAGAAAATGTTTTTTGTCACATTTATGAACCAAACTTTACAAGAAAACATTAAAATGAGTAATAAAACAATAAAAAAACAGTAATTAAAATAGTCATTGGTTCTTTTTGGCAAAAATTGAGACTAAAAGCTAATACCAAACACCAGAGTTGCAGTAAAAAGCTCAGTTTTTGTGCATACTAAATTACAGAGTTATGATTTTATGCAGAAGGTTGGAATAAAGTTTTATTTTGAATGTCTGCGTATTTAAAGTGCAGAAAGTGAATTAGTTTAGAAGAATGGAAAATAGAGGCGAGAATACACTGGTAGTTTTGTAGAAAAAAGCTGACGTTGTGCCAATCATCGTAGTGGGGAAAAAGTCCTAATCGCCATTTTCTCATCGGGACGAACCGGCGGAAAAATCGAAAAACGTTCGTTTGCTCCTTTTGCATTAATTTTTTTTCCTCTATGTTGTTTTTAATTAGTTCTCCTTCATAATCACGGAGGTAATGCGAGTTCGAAAATATAATGTAAGCGGGCGCACTAGAGGGAAACTGCCCACCAATGAGGAAAGCATTCACTTCCTACGTCATCAACCTCGTTATTCATTTTTTTATACTCTGTTTCCTTTCTCATTCAGAGACCACGCTGTCTCTTTTTAATTGGATGGGTTCCGCAAAAAGCAAGGTCTTCCCCATATTTTTTTGTCCGGCCATCCCGAATATATGAAAGTTTTTCTTCGTAATTAAGGCGAAAGTATGCGAAATAAATAAGACTCATTCCTAATTCTTCCACTCGACCCGTCATTTTTGTCGATCCATCGAAAGGTAAGTCTGGAGAGGAGATAAAGAATTTTTTGTCGGGAGAAATTCGGAGGAAAAAATGCTTAAGAGATCTAGTTCGTATTTTAAATACAGTGATGAATTTACTTGTGGACCAGAATTCCAATTTAATATAGCGTTCAATGTAGTCTAAGTCCTATCAAAATTCATTTTTCCCATTTTTTTATATAATGAAGTATTTAAGAGCATTAAATTAAGTACATCTGCCATGAATATATTGCTTACGTGATTGGAGGAAATGGGTACTGATTTAGTTGTTTTTATCTAACCGGAACAAAACTGAATTGGCAGACCATGGCCGAGGATTCGAAACCCTAGGGCGGGCTTGCGGGGTTACTCTCCTTGGCCGAAGTCTGAAGCAATAAGCTTATCACCTCTGCACCACAGAAGGGGGAGGACAGGAAGGAAAAAGGAAGGAGGCGCCGCCGCGATAGGAGCCCGACGACGCCTCCTAGGACGGGATAGGGAAAGAAGGGATGGGAGGAAGGAATCCCGCACCGTCACAGAGGCGGGCGGGTCCTACCACTAGCGAAACCAGGAAATCCATTACTGTTCCAGCGATTTTAGAGGATTATTCTATGAGGAAGAATAATCAACGATCAAATTGCTAGAGGTAGACCATGGAAGTTGCCTACGCCAGCGTATTTTTATAGCATATTTAACCCGATACACACTAACTCCCTATAAGTTTTTTTCAGCATTTGTTTACGACCGCTCTCATATTTATGTGCATTCATGAGGGTTTAACAATCCGAGGTTGAATTATGATGGCATTAAAAATTGATATTTTCAAATCATTTTTGAGTTGAGACGCGTATCGATGAACCTTGCTTCATTTTATTACCAGCAGGCAGTTGAAGCAGATTTATGGCTTCACCACCAACTGTAGCATAGCCAACCGTGAAATTGAAAATCACCGTCCGGTTATAAGATTTTCTTCCGTATTTACTGCAAAACCGCGGAAGACATGGCTCTGCCTATTTAAATCCTGCGCCTTAGTATATTTATAAGTGAAACAAGCCCTAATCATTAAAGGTGAGGCTAGTGATACGAGGGTGGTTTGACAAGTTCTCGGAATGGAATAGAAAATTGTTCTTACATCGCTGGAACTTATTTTATTTTTCAATATAGTTTCCTTGTGGATTACTACATTTGGTCCAACCATATTCTAGTGCCTTGATCCCATCTAGAAAATGAGATTTCTCTAGGCCTGCAAAATAGTTGTCAACTCCGGCTATCAGTTCTTCATTTGAAGTAAATCATATTATCCACCAGGTCCACCATGAAAAAATTTGTTTTTGGAAGAGATGGAAGTCTGACGGAGGCACATCAGGTGAATAAAGCGGAAGTGGGAACAATTAATACCATAATTCCTGTTATTTTGCCATTGCGGCAGCACATGTGTGCAGGCGCGCATTGTATTGATGGAAGATGACTTTCTTCCTTGCTAAACCTGGCATTTTTTCGCGTATATTTTGTTGCAATTAGTCTAAGAAGTTAGCATAGTATTCTCCAGTAATTGTTTGCTTAGTGGGGAGACAATCTATGAACAGAATCCCCTTCACATCCCAGAACACTGATGTCATTTCGTTTCCAGTCGAAAGAATTGTCATTACTTTCTTTGGTGGTGGATAATCATCATGTTTCCACAGCTTTGGCTGTGTTTTTGTCTCTGGGGAATAGTAATGGACCCAAGTTTCATCTTTAGCCACAAACCGGTGCAAAAAAAACTTGTTCGTTTTCCCTAAAACGCGTCAAACATATTTCCGATATGTCCATTCTCATGCGTTTTTGATCCAGCGTCAAGAGTCGCGGCACTCATCTAGCAGATAATTTTTTCATTCCTAATTTTTCAGTTAAAATATAATATATCCTTTTATATGATATCTGGCAAGCAAGAGCAATTTCATCCAATATAAATCGGCGATCCTCTATTTCCATTTTGTGCACTTTTGTAATGATTTCTTGAGTAGTGACACTTCTTGGCCGACCTATGCGCGGACCATCATCTAAGTTCTCTCGACCAAATTTAAATTCATTTATCCTCTTGGCAACTGTTGACTATGATGGAACAGAGTCCCCTGGTGTATTCTGGAAATCGGCTTGAATGTCCTTTGCTTTCATACCTATTTTTACGAAGTAGTTAATCACAGCACGAACCTCGATTTTTTCCATCTTCGAAATTTCTATGCGATAAAACAACAAAAAAGCCACGTCACCGCCATAGTTCTTTTCCACGAGTATTGATGTGGCATGTGTTTACAGCGAACAGTTCTATGGATATCACTTGAAAAGTTCGTTGCACTAGCGCTAACAACTCGTGGTGATTCGGAGAACTTTTCAAACCACACTCGTATTAGCGTTATCAACTCAGTAACAATGGAAATGGTATTTAGATGTTCACTCAATTTTCTCATTGCAATCGCTCTCTTTTATAATTATTATTGCTGGTAGTTGAAGATATATCTTATCATTTATTTCTTCGACAATTATGAATTTTTTTTCTAAAAACACGTTCAAACGAATACTTTGAGGAAAATGAAATATTTTTATAGAATTGGATGCGTCATTCATTTGACTATCTATTTTTTTAATCTGACCTCTATTTTTAGTGAAGGTAGTTTTTAAAATCTAATAATAAAACTGCTGGACCAAACCACGACCACCGAGAGACAAGGCCTGAGCGCTGAATCGTGACGTCACGAGTCGTAGGCGGACGGAGGGAGTAGCAAAGACTGCCATTGATAGCGCCGATTGGTGGGGAATGCGTAAGAAAACCAAACGATATGTGAACAGACATTTCTCCGGCTACAATATCATATGTAATTACATTTAAATGATGTTAACAGTAAATCCCTACCTCGAGAAACATAATTGTTTCGACTGGACCAACGCCTTCGCCGAAAAATCTTCTTTGAAGAGAAACAGCTTGCTTCCAAATGCATTCGAAACCTCGAGAATATCATTAAAAGTCTTATATTCAGTAAAACATTTTTTACACATCAGTGGTTCTTATAACATAGAAGTCATAGGATATTTACATCCTTCACGGGGCTTCTATTTTTTCAGCATCGCTGCATTAAACGATGATGAAATTAAAAAGTTATGTTCTTACACATGCGCAAGATTAGGATAAAACTAGATTGTGCTTCTGTTAAATTATATAGGGATTGTTTTGATTAGACCTATCTGCAAACTATAATTTCATGGCAATTTAATCACTTAATTGTAGCCTTTTAAGAAACGGTGAACTAGGATTTGATGCTTTAAAGTACCTGGGGAAATTGTTTTGAATGGAAAAATACCATGTCTTACCTGATAACACAGAAATGTAGCATATAAGGCATTCAGTTGGGAAAATAATAGTTTTTCTTATTGATCCAGTTGTTGCGAATACATTTAAACATAAGGACAGAGTCAAGCCTTTAGAATAATGGTCAAGAATGATGAGAAGGATGTGGATAAACTATACTCAGCCTTGGTGGATTGGTGAAGAGAGATACTGCCTTCCTGTTGATGGATTTGTTTTCACTTATAATACAAACCTCATCCAGACCAACTTTTTCGAGACCAACGATGACTTTCTTCAGAATATCTTTTAGAACACAGGCTGACAGAGTACTCACTGGCAAAATATGGACAATATCTTTGAATTAATATAGTAAGTTCTCTACCGCGAACACATGAGCACTAGAAGCTAAACTGCTGGAGTTATATGCAGGTTCTTCTATACATCTGCCCTTGTAGTCAAGAAAGGGTTTCAAATGAACTTGATCCATCATAAGGGTGATATAACGCTCGTGACTCTGTAATGAGATACTCGGTGCCTCACGTAAAATAGAAACCCATGCTCATTTTGCTCATTAATTGGACCAATTTTAAAAGAAGAGCAGAGCCGTTTGATAGTAACTGGATGTGTGGAAAACCAAATGACCAGAATTGCGAGCAAATATATGAACTTCAGGAGATATTAAAAAAAACATTGCAGCAAATACAAATATGTCCCAGATGAACCTTACTTACTATCTTTTCTTGAACCTACTTACCTTTTTTTCTGGAACAAGAGACATTTGTGATTTGATAAAGTTATTCAAAGAGTGATTTGCATAGTCTTTAATTTTTCATTCTTCCAGTAGAGCTACAATATCGCTATAAATATTAATATTATTTGTGGAGTTTTTAAATTCTATCCAACACATCATAGGTACTTTCCATACATGAAATAGGCTTGAAAAAGTGGAGTGAATTTGCCTATTGCTTTTAATTCCCTTTTTCAGTGGTATACTTTGATATTATTATGAATGTATACTACTAATGAGTAAGTAATAAGAGGTGATGCACACTCTTCCAAATGCTTTAATATTATAGCACACGGCTACACGACCACATCCCAAAATACTGAATGCTTATTCATCTTCACCAGAGAATTTACGTTTCCGAAAGAGTCCAGCTTTTTCTAAGCCCTATATTCTTCCTGAGTTTTCAAACTCTCAGCTAAAGCAGCTTCCACAGTAGCACTTTCAAGACGCTGCTCCCTCATTGAAGGCGCATCCCTGGTCTGCTCTGAAGTGGTAAGGTACCCAGGGCAATCAGGGAAGATCCCTCAGTTTTGGGCTGTTCAATGGTACAGCCAGCAGTTTTCCTGACTTCTCATCGAAGTAGGAGATTTAATGAAGCACATCTTCAAACAGAAAATGCCGGATACACACCTTAAAAATAGAGATAATTTTATTGGTAGACGGAAAATCAACTGTATTTCAAGTGAAGAATACCTTCGTCTGATAAGGGTGTAGTAAACAAGATCTTAAGTCGAATTAAATAATTCGCTGTGCACACATTGGTAGTTAGATTAACAATATTTGATCTAAAATGCAAACTTAGACATGGGCCATATTTATCTCGTTTGTAGGTAGCCCATTTATTCATCCCGAGCGTTTCACATGTTTCCATAATGTATTAACTACTGAAGAATCGTTCATTTAATACCCTCGAAGACTTTAAATTTCGCTCTCCAAACAATCGTTCTCAGATTAACACGATTAGTTAGTACATATCATCTATGTAAGAACTAGTTAATGCAAAAAAATCTTCTTTTCTAAAACAGTAATACTACCCTATGCATGCGTAAACATACAAATAATGTAAAATGCCATCGTAGGCATGGGTCATATTTATTACACAAGTAGGTATCTCATTTATTCATCCCGAGTGTTTCACATGTTTCCACAATTTACTAATAACAAAACTATTCATAACACCCTCAAAAAATCAAGTTCTTCTTAATAACAACACCTTAGAACACGAGGATAAGCGCCGTATTCTATTTAGCGTTGATATTCGAGAATTTCAAAGACATTTAAGTACTATGAAATAATTAAAACCATTAATTATGCAAGCGATAACGCAAATAATATTGAAATCAACCTGCAAATACACTCGAGAGTAGAATTGTTTCAAGAAACCATAACAATTCGTCTACCGGTCAATTATTATATCAAATATCTTTTTAATTCACTTTTAATGACGATCAACATTTACATTATACTAACATTTCCCTGAATAATCACGCCGTCCAAATAGAAAGGAAAAGATAGTAACTCACCTTGGAATATTTCGTCGGCTGGAAGTCTTTACTTGGAATGGTAAGTATCCATTTCCTCTTCGTCTCTTCGTCCTTAGGAAATTTGAAAACGCACACTTTCGTTACCTCCGTGTATTTTCCTCTGCACAGATGCAGACAACACTAGTACACTATTTGTTGAACACTTATATTCAATACTGTTGCCCACAAAACCATCGCAAAAGCTTTAAAACTCCAAATAACTTAGCATTCAACAACCCAATCACCATTTTCACCGCAATGGCTTATGAATATAAACAACTGCAAGCATTGTCGGAAGGCGTGGTTGATAACCTACGGCTCGTGACGTCAGACAATTAGAAGGCATCAGCGCTCAGGCCTTGTCTCTCGGTGGTCGTGACCAAACCCGATGATTATCATTCACTATGAGTAGGCTCGTTCGGGGGCCCTGAGGGCAAGTTGTAGAAAATTTATTGAAACATTACACCAGTTAAGGAAGGATTCAATGGATAATAATGCAATATAAGATTTAGTTTTTTCTCAGCAATTTATTTTGATAAGTTTCGAGTTTCTAAATATTTTAAATTTTGTTTTCACTGAGGTTAATTACCTGAGGTTAAATAAGGTTCCTTGGTGTAATTTGGTGGACATAAGTGATATTTGACAAAATGAAAAGAACGTATTTCAACCAACTAATGTTTCATTTTAGGTAGGCTATTGAAAATGGTATTACGTGCCGAAACCTGGGTTGGTTGATATGAATAAGTGTTGAAATAGACAAATAATTTTCACTGTGTTAAGTATTCGTTTTAACTCAGCTGAAAACCCCAGGATTGAGAATAACGCAATTTACTTCGCCCCCCTCCCCAAACTACAGCAAAAATCACACTGTAGAAAGCTTCCTTTTGAATTAACTGTCATTAGCAACATAGTTCCGATTTTCAAAATCCGATCGTCGAAACAATTTCAAATTAAAATGATCTCGGACATAAAAGCATTTCATTGTATGTACCTATAGAAGGGTGACTTTTATTTGCATTTAATGATGATTTAATAGTGATATAGGAAATCCATAAGTGCAAAACAACCGAGAACAGTTTAAATTACGCTCAAAAATCCTATAACAATGAAATAAGCATAACGTTAATTGAACTCAAAGATCCATACAAAATCTAATCAATCAACGCAAAGATTAAGTTCAACAGATTCAGGCTTCAATTGGTGGAAGTTAGACATATTTAAGTAAATGAAAGATCGTAGCACTTTTCCACAAGAATTTTTAATGCGTACAACGCGTTTCGGCTCACTGAGCCATCATCTGGTACAAGACGCTTGAACACATGTGAAGATCCCTTTTATACCCTTGAGAAATGAGAGTATTGGAGTAGGAGAGGATTTGACATCTTTGAGGATGGGGGGGGTGGGAACGGGTGTACAGAGTAGAGACAATGGGGAAAGATACAACTACGGGATGTGGAGAGCCCACGTTGGATGGAGGGTTCTGGTCATAACTGTAAAATGACGACACGTGCGGAAGACCATAGCAAAACAGGAGGGGGGGGGGGTGTTGAGAAGAGTGAAAAAAGGGGGGGGGGTGGCGGTTTAGGGTAAAAAGAGGCCGCGTGTCTTTTGAAAGTGAGAGGAGTAAGTAGCGACGCAGGAAAAAGGTGGGGGTGAGGAGTCCCTTTGGGTTAGCTGAGAAGGAGTGAAAGTTAGCGGGGGTACAAGGGAGGAAATTGCCAGCAATAGAAAATGGTCAAATGCGTAGAGAGGATGGGCGGACGGGAAACACCCCGTGGATGTTGGGGTCACTTAAGGCGTGGGTGAGGAAAGAATTTCACCATTTGTTTTGGTGAAGGGTATCTTTAGGAGAGGGGAGTGGGTGAAAAACACTTGCTCATTCATAAGCGTATTCAAATCACTTTGTACAATTTCGAATTGCTCAAAAACATCCAGTCTTGTACCCTTACTTTCTAAATGTAGAATTTCAGGTTTAAAATTACAATAATGTAAAGTCTGAAGAAGGTGTTTAGCGAGAAGTGACGTTTCATCTCCATTTTTCCAGCACCTTCTATGTTCTTTCATTCTGGTAATGAAACTTCTGCCTGTTTGGCCGATGTAACACATGTTACATGACTCACAATTAACCTAACAATTACCCTAAACCGCCCCCCCCCCTTTTTTCACTCTTCTCAACACCCCCCCCCCCTCCTGTTTTGCTATGGTCTTCCCCACGTGTCGTCATTTTACAGTTATGACCAGAACCCTCCATCCAACGTGGGTTCTCCACATCCCGTAGTTGTAATCTTTCCCCATTGTCTCTACTCTGTACACCCGTTCCCACCCCCCCCCCCATCCTCAAAGATGTCAAATCCTCTCCTACTCCAATACTCTCCTTTCTCAAGGGTATAAAAGGGATCTTCACATGTGTTCGAGCGTCTTGTACCAGATGATGGCTCAGTGAGCCGAAACGCGTTGTACGCATTAAAAATTCTTGTGGAAAAGTGCTACGATCTTTCATTTATTTAAAAAAAAACGCAAAGATTCTTTGAACTCCGAATAACAGTCTTGCGGTTTTAAATAGTCTTACAATTTCCTTTTGAAATATTCTGGGGATGTAGGAAAGTTTTATTAAGGGGAGTAATGAATACTAAAACCCGTACGCGGTAATCAGGAAGGAATTATGGTACTGGCTAATATGGCGTATGTGGAGAAGATTAGTATCTAACCGGGTTTTTATGACGGAAACACTAGTCCTGTGGGGGAATACGTTATGGGGGTATTACAGGCATAAAAGTTTGGAAGAGAGAGAGAAGAAAAGACGTATTTGGTTTAACTGCCAGCTTAATTTGATAATAATTAATTTGAAACACCGATAAAGAGAAAAAAGTTGGTAGGAATACATAAAAATATTGGAGATAATCCCTAAAGAATAACGTGACTAGCCAAACTTCTTTCCGAATTATATTTCACGTTTTTCATCTTCTGTGATATGAGTAAAAACCACAGAAGCTCCCTTCAAGTGGATTTCTGGGGAAAATTGGAGGGTATGATCAGAGTTCTTGCCAATTTAGAGCTCGAGTCCGCAGTAACGAGGTCAAATTGAACCGTTCATGCGTGCGGCATGTCGAAGTTTCAATCGTGGAACTAATCCGCCGTCGACGGTCGAGTCATTCATTGCACGAGGGGCACCCGGCTGTTTTAGAGTGGTTTGATTCACGGGCCACCAGTAAGGGGCGGGCCCACCTGTTGAAAGGAGAGCTCGCAAGAGTGTACGCTGGTGGGGCGGGCAGGAATCGAGCGAGGGGTTTGAGGGGGGTGGGGCGCAGGGCGCTCGTTGCTTAGCGACGACTTTGCAACAATAGCACCGTGCGAAGAAAAATATTGTGCTTTTCCTGGCTTATTATGTTAATTTAATCAGTTTACGCAAAATTGAATGAGCTTGATATACTCTACTTTATCATCGACTGAAATGTACACTAGATACCAGTCATGAAACACAGGTGGCTGAATTTTTCTACAGATTCGACTGTGTAATTTATATTGTACTGTAAGCTGCCAAAGAATTTCTCATTACGTTATAGCATGTTTAAAAATGCTCATTATTACTAGATCCTCGTCTTTCGCGAAGATTTGTGTTTAGTGGCTAGAAGAGTTCTTTCGTGGGATTCATTTTGTATTTAGTTCCTCGAAGTGGACCTCCCCTTTCTCCTCTGTCAATTAGTGCGGAAAATAATCATTGTGATAAAGGGAAGATGCTTTCAAATGGAAACCTGATTAATTCAGAAAGCACTACGGTCATGCAGAGTTTTTTTCCATAGCGTGTTATTACACTCAAATTCAGTAACCTGGCAAGAGGTTTTTTTCAATGAACAAGTTTGGGTGAAAATAAACCCTAAACCTATTATCATAGATTAAAACATAAATGGGCAAGCTTCATTTTCATCTAATCCACTGTGACATAGTAATTCGTTTTTCCCCCGAACCATAAAGGACTTTAATAAATGCTATTCGTAATTTCCTTTGAGCACTTCCTTTTATTTGTAAACGGCTGGTGTCCTAACACCCCCCTGTCACACGCCTTTCAGGTGGCTTGCGGGGTATTATGTAGATGTAGATGAAATCGAATCAGCTATATCAAGGAGAAATGTGTTCGAACTATGGTGACAGAATTGTATGGTGTTAAAAAATGATATAGAAAAAATGTTTTGTTTAAAATCGCTCATCATACCAAGCTCGTCTTTCGTGGGGTTTTCTACATATTGGTTGTGAGAGGTCTTTCGTGGGATTGATATTTTTTTGTGGTTCGGAGTGGACTCGGCCCCTCCCCTCTGCCATCCAGTGTGGTCATCGTGATGTTCTTCCGGGGGAGGAAACTGTTTGTTGGTGGTGGTCTTTGAAAGGGACGCCTGATTGGCGAAACTGCTGCGGGCTCTTGATAATGAAAGAGAAAGGGCCGGCGAGGTCCTCCCTCCTTTTGGGAGAGAGGGAAGAGGAGGGCTGTTTGATTTTTCGACGGAATCAGCGCTCGCAAGGGAACTGCGACCGCTGTTTGTGTTTTGCTCGGTGGGCACAGAGAAGGAGGCTTGTAATTCGAGATTAGGAAGGGAAGAGGCCCTTTTGGCTGGACGCTCGACGAGTGCGGTTTTGATCACAGGCATCCCTTCATCATCTTCGCGGTAACGCTGAAGAGTGGAGGCGGGGAAACTTCGTGTTATGTGGGTCGAGGGTGGTGTCTTATTTTGGCTCAGTCGCCCCAGCGGCCGGCGTTGATGACGATGATGCTGCCTCCACTCCGAAAAATTTTCGTTTGGATACTGCTTCAACTTCGGCTTTATTTGCTCAGATGTTGTGTGGTGTTACGTTCCCTGAGTTTAAATCGGTTTTTATATGATGCTAATTACTAATATATAGTGAATTGTGGTGTTTAAATTCCTAATTCCAATTCTTTTTAATCGTATTAATAGCTGAAATACCCGCGGTTTTTAATTCATAGCAATAGTATTTCATTACAGAATTAACATATATCAAATACGCAAATGTTTATCAATTAATTAAAATGATTCTGAAGATTTCTTGAGTTTCCTACCAGGTGGTAATTTCGCTGGATACCGACGTTTCGCGTATTTACAACGGTATTACCACCCGGTTGAAAATGCTGGAAGTATTCTGTGTACCATACGTCAGGGAGAATAAATTATCATTGACGTAACCGGTGTATAATTCATGAACCCGATTAAAAGTTTGGAAATAGGGTAACATTTATGCATATACATATATTGTAGAATGAAGTACGACTTTTAAAATTTCCGACAAACGCCTGCATTTGAAATTTGTGGCTTCGATCATCACATGGTAATGATATAGGGTAGTTTCCTTCATCAAAGAAACCGAAAGGCATTGATTGCGATTTGTTACCCACAATTACTGTATTCATAATATACAAATTATTTCGTTTTAGAAATACCGGTTTAGACGAATGGCAATGGTCCATTTTTATCCTCATTTGAAAAGGGCCAGATTGGCGCCCATGCGATGCCACTCCACGTGACGTCACAGGGACCTAGTTTCTATACGAGAAGATAGGAGTTATACATTGTCTGAGGTTACCAATGCATGCATGAGGCGCAGAGCTCAGGGAAACGTGTCTAAATAATCACTTATTAAAACTGGCTAAGGTCGGAAAGTTTTCTTCGTTTGATAAGGTATTAATAAACCTTTTTTAAGCCAAGCGCTACCAGACAGCAAGGTACTCAGCTACCCTCTAGCATCCTGCGTCCTATCAGCGCTCAGAGCCTCGATCAAGGTCACCTCACAAGGCGGGAGGGGGAACCAGAAATACGTCACACGGAGAGATTTCCTTACCCGTCGCGTTTTCGCGCGCTTGAAAATTTTCACTTTTCATTTAATCGCGAAAAATAGATATCGTCATTTAAAAATCTAAAAGCGTGAAATACGTACTCCTGCAGTAATAATCTTCCGATATAGGCAATAAGAAAATAATAGGAAACCACCCTATTCACAAAATATGTATCTGGAATATGGGCGCATCACCAGGCTCGGTATGTGCAATACATACCATTCCAGGAGCCGAAAAAATTTAATTCAGAATTCTCCGGCACCCAAGCACAAAGTGGTCATGCCATCTAATCTTGGTAGCATTCGTGAGCAGCGAAAGTTGTACGAAAAAGAGCCAAAATGTTTCTTAGCTTTTAAGAGGGTTAAATTACAGATTATGCGCCTAACAAATCTCTGGTACTAAACTGAAATTGATTGTAAATAAACGACGAATTAAACGCCTACCCAGCTCTAGTGGGTTTCAGGTTTTATTCTGTTTGAGGTTTCACTGTATGTCGCCAAATTATTTTTCATTAATTCAGGCCTGCGATGCCTCATGCTGTCTTCATAGATAACAATTATATGTGATTGTAATAAGGTGACAGACAGAGGAATAGGCTATGCTACATTTCCATGAAAAAGTTTATATTTCCGCTGATTGAATTTTATCGAAAAATTTTTCCCATGAGTGATAGTGAATGCAAAAAACCCTGATGTCATCTGCTTGCTTTCAAATTTTCGCCCATTTCTATCGCATTTATTGCTGCTCGCAGATGGCAGCGATGACTGTGGCTGGTGGTTGGTACAGCTTAAACCCTCTTGCGAGAAATAGAAGGAGGAAATGATCCTGAGACGAGGTTTTAAGCGATGGAAATTTGTGGCCTAAAGCTGTCGTCTCTGGGAGAGAGGAAATTAAAGCATCGCATGATCTCCTCGGGATTTGCTATCTTGAATTTTGAATGGAAGAACTGCAGAAGGAGATCAAAATGGCAAGGGAGACGAGTCGGACGGAAATGAAATTTGAAGCCTTGGAAATAGTCAACCGCTACCTGCGTCGTGAGATATAGATCTAAGGAAACCATTTTATTTGCGAAGAAATAGAAAATAGGCCTGCACCGAGGGGTTAATGGACCTCCAGAAAAGCGAAAATTTCTTCTATTTTTGTTCCCACGTAGTGTGAGGAAAATGGCATATTATTTTGCTCTTATTTATATATGAATTAAATAGAACCTCTAGGTATTCAATGAAGCTCTCCTTTATCTTTTCAGCGGAATGAAATTTTTTCAAATGCTATTTTATCTTTGAAGACGCAATAATTATTTAATGAAACTGCCTTTATGATGCTATGAAACTTTTTAGTGTCATTAAAACGGTGGAGGTAATTTGGAAAAGATCGATTGGTACCTAAATCAGATTTTTATATTTATTTTAGCTTGCCACTGATCAATTAGCCAAGTAGGTCAAAAATTATAGTTGACAAAAATTTTTATTTCATTTACTTCATGTACAGTGTTCCTTTTAGACTAATCGTGTTAAGAATCATGAATTGAAGAGCCAACGAGTACGTATTTAAGCGCGCTGCTATAAATCTTTCTGAAGTTTTCGAACTATTGATATTTCGTAAGTATGTAAATTTTAAATGAAATCACTTATAAATTAACTAGTTCTCAGACAGCTAAAAATCATTGTAATTTTCGATCCAGTATGAAAAATTTGAAAAATGAAATTCGATGCCTACTATGTCAAATATTTCATAAATTTGTTCGAATATTCGAGAAAAGTGTTGATGAGCGAGAAAATGCATGGAAAAGGTATGGAACTGCACTTATCTTCAAAAGAATTTAAATTAAATTTCAATAAATTTTCGAGCAGTATTTACTTTTGGTGGCATGAGTTGAAATTCCGTTCCAAAACTGTAAAGCATGCAGAAATTCCTCCGCAAAGTATAAAAATGTATGCGTCAATGTTGTGAAGCGACGGAATGAAATTTTTAAATCTATAGGTAATGTATTGGTTGGGAAAGGGTTGGAAAATCTATCAGCGTAAAGATAAAAAAAATGCAAAAAAAAACAAATTCACGCGCTCTAGAATAAAATGACTGATAACAAAATTGTGGTATGTGCTGACTTCCAAATATGTGTTTTGGTAATTTTAATATGCAAGATAGTAGGTCACAGTGAATGGCATGAAAGATAGTTTACGCATCACACATTTATGTGGTTGGCAAAAGCGTTTGTTTTGTCACCGGCGTACTAAAATATTCTAGCATGCGCGTTTTTTATGAAACCTTGAGGTACAAAATTTTGTATCAATTCAATTACATTCATTAACAGTTTTTTTTTATTTTAGAAATGAGAAATTTTGGGTATTTTTTGAAAACGATAATTTGCTTATAATAGGCATCGGAAATTTTCTGCCTTATCCATCTTTCATTTATGGTTATTTAATCTCAAATCAATCATAGAAAATATTGAAAAATTGAACTAAAGATAAATCATGGAAATATTGAAGCATTCGCCTTTTACTATACAGCAGCCTAGATGGTAGTGACCATAAACTGGAGAATTAAGAATCACAGCATCACATGATAAAATATAATTTCGTAGAACGCATAGTTTTTGAATCTTTGCATCCAAATTTAAGAATTGTATGCTCTTACTGGGTGGTATTTATCAATAAATGAGAAGGTACGCAGAAAATAATTTTCAGGTATGAAGTATTTCCAGATAAATACCGAAAAGTTAAAATTTAAGTCTGTTTGAGGAGCTTTAAAGCTGGAGATAAAGTATGAGCTAAACCTGTACCTTCCCCAGAAACTTCTGAGTTACAATTTGGCATATTAATCTGGATATATGCCCCCATAATATGGACATGCATTAATATATATCTATTATTATTCAGTAATTACTTAGCTATATCTCTCTCTTAGAATATAAGCGTGCTGTTCAGGTTATTTTAAATCCATATGCCGTTGAACCAGAATTACAAAATTCAAGTTTTGTGATAATGCGAAGTATTGTAATGCCTCATGCTGCAAATTCCCAGGATTTTTTTCGAAGGGGCATCATGTACAGAGGTTTTCACTCGTTAATCCATTGCTGTAGAAATCAATGTTTTTGGTGAGATCCAATTTAATGGACTGTATTTTTTTAAAGGGAAGTTCTGTTCCAGAAATACGAATTAAGCGTGTTAAAAGACGGGATTAGGTCCGAATGTCATGCATAAGAGTCAGCTTCTAAGTCTCAGTGGGCGTATCTGTATGAAAGAGGTAGGGAGTCAGATGATCAAAGAACGTGAATCTCATTTCAGCGTCGAACTTTCTCGTTTGTGGCGTCTGCTCTAATACGCCGTTCTAACCCACAGTTAACAAGGAGCTCATCTAAATGCGGTGAAGATTGGTTTTCTGGAAGGATTATTGCCGTTGTTATCTCGCTAACAAAGAGAGCAGCGTAGGCAAGATATTCATTCCAGGAAATGAACCTATTTTTTCACTTATCTAAATGGAAAACTTGATTTGCACTGTGCCGTGCTCCTGAAGTGATGACTTTAATGATATCTGTATTCTTCTCAGCAGATTCATCCGTGCAGTTAATAGAGTGACGTTTCCCTACAGGTTATAGGAGTTATGATCAATGAGGCTCGTATTACTGATGATTTTTTTCATCTGGAAATGATTATGACCATATTTATATTACATTAAAATGTATGGGTAGTCAGTTGCAAAGGTAGTAAGAAAAGCCATCAAGATAAACGAGTACGAATGGGCTCGGGTTGGTATGGTGGTTTTAGTGCTGGCTCGAAAGTGCCTGGGACCAGGTTGTGATCCTGGTGTTGGCTGAGAATTTCCATGGACTGCCAGATTCCTGTTTGAGCATTATGTGAAGGACCATTCAAGCGCAAAACTCCGTCCTACTGATGGGGACCAGACACGGTCCCATGGCGCCTTCGGTTAAAGCAGGAGTCTCAAAACTTTTCAATGTAGGGGCCACATTATATATTTTCCATATTTGTGCGGGCCAAAGGAATAAAAAAAAACAAACCAGTGCCAGTTATTTTATTTTCTTTATGGAAAAATTAAAATAATTCCTTGTTGGAAAAAATCAGTTTTCAGTTTAGTTTAGTTTAAAATCAGGCTTTAGTTTTATGCATTGAATTAGTGTGACGAAGGATATTGTCGCTTTGACTTCAAAATTTCATCAAAATCAGGTTCCAGATTAGATTGTAGGAATTGATTTCAAATTATCATCTGACAAATTTGCTCTGTAATTTAGATATCACTTAGCTCTGAATAATTCTCCAACCTTGGATAATTCAGCGTTGCCAGCCGTGCGATAGTTATTTTTACAAGGCTTTAACCCGGATTTGCTTGGCGGGCAGGATGAAATTAGGTTTCGGGCCGGTTGTGGCCCGCGGGCCATAGTCTGAGACCCCTGGGTTAAGGTAAGGCTAATACCGACGTTAGATTTCTCTCCAGCCATCACCATCTCTCACGGCCAAAATAACCTTTGCCCTCCAAATACCGCATCCTCCAAATACCACGCCATACTTGCACAAATTTGACTAATTGTACTGCATTTTAATCTACTCGAGTCGAGCATATCACGAGTACGTTAATAACTCGATACCAGCATTTTAGATCTAGTGAAGAGTTCAGAATTTATTATTTAGTTCCATCAGGTACCGGAACAAAAGTCAGTTTTTTGCTACAAAAGAGTGAAAACTTACCTCGTAATTACTCTGTCTAAATTTTGTAAAATGTTCACGTATTAATTTCAATTAATCATTCGTAAAATTATGGATTTCTTATTATAGTGATGGGAGAAAAATCAACTTTGTGATAGTCCAAGCAACGTTTATTTACTGTGTCTTTATCAATTGCACACTGGAGCTGTATTAACCGGTTGGGTCAAGTACTTATTCCTCCCATCATCGTGTCGAAATTCCATTAATTGAGCCAGCAACGATTAAATCATTTATTATTCCGATTTTCATTTTGCATCGCGTTAGATTAAATTAAATGGAATAAATTTATGATGTCAATTTGAAAAGGTAGACCTATATGTTTCCAGAGTAAGCCAATATGGTCCAAGCAAAGCCCGCCTCGATAGACGGCGGTAGTTCATTTGACGCTAGCCCCATGGACGGGAATGAAGAGACGGCCTGGATGGAAAAAAATTGAACACGTGAATCTTCTCTGGAAGCTGGGACTCAATGCTTTGCGGAGGACTCGGGGAAACAAATGTTCTCGGAAACGTTTGGAATTGTGCGAGGGAGTGAAAAATGCTTCAACTGCGTCTTCTCGTGGAAAGGAAATGAAAGCTTCGGGACAAACGTGGAAGGATTGACAACTACCGTTGGAATAATGGAATGGAATCGGAAAATACTAAAAATATATTATTTCTGGACGTTCCTCATGTCGTTATTTATGCGTGAAAGTCAGTTTTAATCAAGGAATACGGTTTTTCATGTGATGTAAAGCGGTATTCATTGCACTAGGAGGGGAAAATGCATGTCACTCTGAATTTATTTCGTATTCTGGTTGTTACAATTATGAACATATGTTCATAATATGGAGAAGCGTTCGGTAAATGGTTGCGTGATATTGTCAATCTTTCAGTTGTACTTATTGCATAGAAAATAAAGGAGTTAGAAATCGAATGAAGTGACTTGCGTTCTCGGACCATGCGCTGTTAGGTATTAATGAAAGGAAAAATATGTAGCATCTCTCAGCATCACCAGAACTAATTTTAGCCAAAATATTACCTCTAATAAAGATTTGCTGGTAGGATATTGTGTTCGGTGGATTCGCAAGAGATAGAGCATAGCCATGGACGACAGTAGGTATAATTTTTTGCATTCGCGTATACAACTGTGTAAATCCTTTTTTTTTTAATTTTGTGAATTACATTGGTGTATGTTGTATATAATGGCGTCATATTTTCAAAGAAATGAGCTACACACTTTCCATTGGTGACTTGGGTGAGAAGGTTGTATGCACTGAAAATTTTAGGATACTTGCTCTTACAATTATTTCTTGCTCTTCTGGGTACATCGACATAGTACCTCACATGCCGTTTCAATAGGCTTGTGGCAGGGGCGGCAGCACACCAGCCGTTAACACAAAAGGAACAAAATTTGAGAAAAAAGGATACACGCCTAATGAGTACCGCATTGCATTGATCATTAGTATCCTTTACCTCTCGGTGGAAAAAAAACTTCCTTTACTTTTTCGTTTGGAAAAATGCCTCCTTCAATTCAGCAACCATGTCGAGTCTAAAATAAATATTGTCTAACGGACCTATGGATATAAGTCTGAGATGATGTTCTTCGTATCTGTACGAATGGGAAAGATAAACTGAAGAATAGACATGCTCTACGAATCTAAGCCTACGGCTTCAAGCGTAATTCGTGTAAAAGCTGTATGAAATGCAAACAATATAGCTTCACTCCCCAGAACTAATTATACTAGTAAATTTCCTCCGATGACGATTCATCCGCGGGATAATGATAGAAAAGTTTAATAACTTTCATAGGAATATTGCAAACGGGCTTAAAATGGCCTAAGAGTCCAAAACGGGTCATAAACTCAGCTAAACCCATTCATTTATTATTATTATTACGTATTCCTCCTATCACACAGCAGCTTCCAGCTTTGATTCAGTCCCCAGGAATTTGTGAGGCGAAATCGTTGATGATAGGGAGTGGTTGAGGACGATAGTGAGTGTCAGGGCGCAAGGGGTTCGCTTGGGTAGGACATGGGTTTGAACCCTTCAGATCGAATAGAGGGGTGTCGTTACGATGGGGTTACGTTGGTGGAGAAGGGATCGTTTTAACGCTCCGTCGGGTCCAGTGTATCTTCCCTTCGCTCGGCGCGGATGGATCTCAATTCTCCTGCTTAATTGCCTCAGGACAGAACATCCATCCCTCCTGCCCATTCTTCTTCTTCTTCTTTTCACAGGATTTCTTCCTTTTTTTCTTTCTTTGTTACAAGGAATAGGTATTCTAAATTACTCGTGCCGGTTTTTCTCTTTTTTCGTGACATTTTTATATGACTACGAAAACGATACAATGCCAGCTGAATTTCCTGCTTCACGCATTCAAGTAGATATACCTATATAATTGCATAAATTTCTCAATCAATAGCTCTGTCTCATTAATCAAGGTTAAATTGTGTTAAAATTTCAACCTATGTTAAATTTCATCTGTTACAAACTTTCATCTGTCAAACATTCATTTGCTACAGATTTCAGTAATGAATGAAATGATTTTATGTGCTACCTCCATACATGATCCGCATTCTTCTTGCATTATGATTTATTTTAGCCGTAGTCACCAAACACAAATGGAGACCGTGCATAAACTTTCTCAATTAATAATTCTGTTTCCTCAACCAAAGCTAAACTACGGTAAAATTTTCACCAGTGCTAGTGGCAGATCAAAATGCCGTCGTCATAATTCACGTTCATATGCGACGACTTTCGATAATGAATGAAATGAATTGCTGTGTTACCTTAATACATGAAACGTATTCTTCTTTAGCTATAATTTATTACGTTTAATTAGCCTAATTCAAGCATTGCTTTTGATGGAGAGCAAGAGAGCATAATGTGGCGTGGATAACATTTTTTACTCTTGATAAAGGGCATCACCCCGTTTAATGCCAGCTTTCTACTCGTATTTGTTTATAATAGCTGGTTACATTCTCGTGATATTCGTAGAAGTATGACTGCAAGTTTCATATTTTGGACCTAATGTCACTTTAGCAGTTATAGCTAGGCGGAATCGGGCGAGGGGCATTTATTTACCTCCTCTGTGGTAACTATAAGTTCCATAATAGCTAAGCTCTATGCATAAGACGCTCATTAACTTAAAACATACGTAAAAATTACATGTCGTACTGTTATAATTTTTCCTCGCAAAAGTTTTTAAATCTAGGTCTAACTAATGAAGTTAATCGTCTTATATTTTTTATACTCCATTACTCTGCCTAGAATAACCTCTTAATCAACGATAATGTCGTTTTAAAATCTACATCAAATCTTCCTTTGTTAGGATCTTCTTAGGTTACAATGAATTTCGAATAATAGGATAGATATTAACTTTATCCACTCGCGATCAGCCCTGAAGAGGGAACACGACTTGAGTCCCGAAACGTCGGCAGAATGGAGAGAGACCACCCGGCTGGAAGCCCGAATAGCCTTTTTCGAATGGGATAGTATTTCATAATGCAGATATGATTCTCGTATCCACAGAGTATGTCTTTCTTCCGAGTAAATGTATCGGATGTTTTGCTCCACTACTATATCTTCAGAGAGTGTCTTCATCATCATAGCCAGCTGCAAGATGCTAATGGAACGAGGTGTCAAATCAAAGAATCAAGCTATAAGACTCTCTGCCTGCCTTCGGTAGAATAAGAAAGGGGAACCTCTGAGAAATTCAACTTCAAAAAGGCGAGAGTTACGCTGGGGAAAGATTAGCGCTGGACGGGGACGTGAGGAAACAAAAAGAAAAATTCTTGTCGCTAACAAAACACCGGCGAGCTGTAAAAAGGAGCACCACGCGAGCAGAGGGAAGGAGAAAGCTGCAGGCCCTGATGATTCATTAAACAAATGAGTGGCGCAATTAAAAGTTAATTAGAGCTCGAATGGTAGACGAAAAGTGGGGTGCGACTAAATTCAGTCCGCATGAAAACGATTTCGGCAGCAAACAAACGGGTAGTAGCTGGGAACACAGTGAAAGAAAGGTATTAACACGTAAAGGTGGGATATAAACAGTGCAGCTTAAAGTGGTAGGCATCTCGATGAGCAGTTTTTTGCTTTGCCCTGGCAGCTCTTACTTGCCAATCCATTTATTAAATTATTTTCCTGGTTAGAGCAGGTTTACATGGAGCATTTCGCGAACTACCGCTAAGTCGTTGTCCATAGCCATAGATTGCAATAAAGTTTATATAATAATAAATATACAAATTGTTTATAAATAACCAATAAACTTTAAAAATGCGTTTTTAACCTTATAACTCTTCGTCAAATAAGTAGTTGTTCCTCGGTATAATTCTTATGTAGGCGGGAAGTTGCTGGTGAAGATGCAGGCCTAAACTCAGCGTTAGTCTCATGATTGCACTCGACTTCTTTATGTCACTGAGTTGCTATCCTGTTATTATCTTTGGTGGAAAAAAGGATACATCTTCAGTTCAGAGGCCTGAAAAAGCCACTTGATGGGATATGATCGATAAGTGTAGCAAACCAGGGGAAAGGAGGGGCTTACCCCTTATCTTGATCGTGTAATTTGGGCGAGGCTCAATATGAAAGCATTATCATGATTTAAAACTCGCCCACCATATATAGCACTTCATCGTTCCTCTTTCTCTTTGCCGATTTCTCTTCTCCAAGCCTTGGATATTCAGGTAAATACAAATAAAAGAGGCTAGGTTATGAAAAATCTCGGAATTTTCTTTTAACCTTATTTCCGAAAAAAGCAATGTGGTGATGAATCACGAATGCTGCTTAACAATTATATATTGAATGATTCATGATCAGATAAAACACTCATAAAGAGAGGGGAATGACCAACATACAAGAAGCTGACTGCACAATTTAACATTATGAATATTTTACCCAACTTACTTCACTCGATCAGGTTCTTGAGTACTTAACGCCGTCAGAACAAGGCTCTTCACTCTTCTCTTCTTCTGACTACTTTCCTCCAATCATTTCGGTTTCCAATAGTTGCAGGTCTTCTTTCACGTTATTTATCCACCTTTCCTTCGGTCTTCCTTTTGGTCGTCTTTCCTCCGGGATCATTTAAAGTCCATATGTAGAGTATCTTTCGATGTTCACCCGTTCCATTTGCCCTATGCGATTCAGTCTACGCTTTTTAATAATCCAACTATCGTATTGTCCCCATACAGATTATTTCTCAATCTTTTTCAATATTTGCTTTGATATTTTTAGCAGTTTATTTTAATTTTGGAAAGTGAATAGGTAATCACTGTCTCACACAATAAATTGATATTCATGGAGTACTTATGGTCATAAAGATTTTGGAGTATGACCATATAAATAAGGACTCCAGTCGCCAGCGTGTTTCATTGCCATCTCTCTTATGAATCGTTTTATGGCAACAATATATTGCTTCCAGATATGAGTTTCGAGGCAGTGTGAAGTCATTTTCCTCATAAACTTTTCTTTGCTCGTAAAATTCCAAGCTCTTTGATGGAGCTCCGTAAGAGATGAATATTTGCTGTCGTCAGTCTTTATGCACAGCACTTTTTATACACCGAATACGAAGGGAATGTCATTTCTGTGAAAAAATTAATATTGTCAAGAAATGGTAGATTAATATCTGTCAATCAAAAGCATCAGGCTCTTCTTGGGATATATGTGGTAAGTTTCATCTTGATGACCAGAACCGTAGAGTAAGAATATACTTACTCTATGCCGGAACTTATTTAGATTTGAATGGAAACGCTCTTCTACGCGAATAGAATGTTTTATATGAGAATAGTATACTTATGCCTTTCCGTAAATTATAATACGAGTATCACAGATTGATGGCGATAATTTATATTAAAACACCTTCCGAGACCCATTTTGTAGTTAACTATCATACATTTTTAGCTAGTTACATTTACTTTTACGATAAATGAAGTTCAATTTTTTTGGTTTTCCGTGTGTGTACCTGGAATTTTCTTTCACTCACATAGGTCCCCTAAGCCAGTTTTGCCACACAAAAAAATCAGGGATAAATAGAATCTTCAGCGAATTGTTTGTGCTACAGCATTGTTCAGTAAATGTTGCAATAAATTCCATTCTTTCAGTATTAATCAGGCAAGCAAAAATAATTTATTCTACAATGTATATTTTCTGAGCCATGAAAAGTATTTACCATGAGTTCCATAAAGTTAGGTTATGGAACCCATACGTCTCGCCGTCTCGACAGAATTCCATACGTTCTCGTAATACATTTAACGTAGTATCAGCTCGGCAAATAATTTATTGGTGCAACAAGTAATTTTTAAAGTGAAATATGGAATTATTGTATTTGAAAGTTAATAATGTGGTTCTTTAGGTCTCAAACGCCAGAATCACCGACCTTCGTTGTGAAGAGTATGTGGTGCTTCAAATACATAGTTCTCTTGACAACAGCTGCTAAGAAATATTTATTTGATTTAAATTACTACGGAATATAACAGAGTATGAAACTTTTGTTACATATTCCATATAAGTTCATGTGTCGGTGAACATCAGTATCTCTGACTTTGAGCTTACGAAGAGTATATTCCAAACATTTTATACAATGAAAACTTTAATGAGGAATTGAATTTTATTTATAGCCTTGATGTCATGCAATACAAAACTGTTTATTTCAGGTGAAATATGGTTGGACCATTTCTTTGTAAATGAAAGAGATTTTGCAAGTCCAACTTAAATTTTCAATTCTCTGCACTACATAACACATTTCACACATTTAATATCACCCTAGAAAATTTTGTGAAAGTATCAAAACGCGTCGTGTGGTGTGAATTTAATAATTTTTTAAAGTGTTACCCGCAAAATCCCATTCATTTATCATTTATTACATGTAACATAATACCGAAACAGGTCGATCAATAATCGCTGAGTAGGATTGGTTGAAATTCATCATAATAACGATAGGGAAAACGTAGTAATTTTGCATACTGTATTTATTAAAATTCAACTGGTTTGTACCTGCCTTGCGTCATTTTTAAGAGTTTCCAAGGTCTGGTCAAATTGTCAAAAGTTATTTATCATATTGTGGAAAATTATTAGGTTTTCTCTCTTATAAAAATGTTATACCTTAGCATTATTACCTTCAGTGAGGATACTGCAGGCTGCATGTCGAAATCTGCATTTCTTTGGATTTCAATTTCAAGAAGTGGGAACTGAGAGAATTTGTTCTCGCCATGAAGCTCCCTTAAAGAGGCATATTTCTAGATGGGGTGGGAGATAGATGGTGAGAATCCTCCTCGGTGATGCGGCTCGGTGGGTTTTGATGGGGGAGAAATGGAGATGCTTTGCGAGAAGTCGTTGAGTTGTTTAATTAAATAGAAGGGTGGGGCGCGGTGGTCGCATGAGGTCGCTTGTCATGAGCGGCATTTTGAACTCGAGTGGTGGGGGAAGGCGGCGGGCGAGGAAGGGGCGTGGTCTCTCTCTATCTCTCTGGTTTTGTGGCGACGCCAAGACTCGAGTAATGGAGCTACTATATTACCCTGCTCCTCTCCCTCAAACATAATTTCAATGTGGACATCATCTTTGTAAAGATATTTGGAGACATTCAAGCTCGTTGATACATTTGAGTGTTATGAGATGAAATGAGTGTTATGACTGATATTGAAATTTTCGCACACAGTGTCATTGCTCTCCAAAATGTTTTAGCTCTCATTTCAAGAATTGTCGTTGCAATTTCTCAAGCTTAATAAGAATTAACTCAATGATTCACTCAACTCTAGTTAACTTTATTGTACCACCATTAATGGTTAATAACTCAAGCTTCAATCACAGAAGCCTACCTTGGCGCCATCATCATCATTAGTCAGAAAAACTAAGATTAGTTCGAAGCAGCTCTCTATTCCACTCACCTATTCCGCTAGCATTTTCATAGTAAAATAAATCTTCTCTTTTACAGCCTTTATAACCTGCCCTAAGGAACACATTTGCGGCCTTCCCTTGTCCTTCTTCTCATCCACCTGTCCCTCTACGATCTTTTTCATCGGGCCATTGTGCTTCATAATGTGTCCAATTTAAATAGTTTTTAGAAGAATTCTTTTTTCTTACGCGTGTTAGCGTTTTCTCAGTAATTACTCGTTTGATTTTCAGCAGATGAGTCAAGAGTGGAAGCCTTCGTTTCCAATCTTTTCACCCTTGATTCATCTGCTGTTTTCAATGTCCAAGCCTCGCTATCACAGGGAAACTTGCTCCGTATGTCGCATCTGATGAATTGTTTCCATGCTACTATACTTTTATTTTCAGCTGTAAGTAAATTCTTCCTTGCATGGAAAGCCCTGTTAGCCTGTGATATTCTAATACATCTTTCTTGCTTCCTTTATCGTTGTTAATTAGGCTTCCTAAGCCACAAAACTCGTTCGCCTCTTCAAGCTTGTTCTCCCCGTTTATTGTTTGCCCTAGCCTTCTTTCTTTTACCGCATATTAATATCTTAGTCTTGTTTTCGTTTATTTTTAGACTACCCTAATATATTAAGATATAGAACATTACTTCAAACTCTCTATCAATTAGACCACACTTCAGTCGTTAAATATATTATGGTGGAATTCTACAATTGTATATTTTTTTTCGAAAGGCGTAACTCTCTCTTTCATTAATGGCTCATTGTGTTTTCGCTCCTTATTTATCTGTGATGTACCTAATCGCCCATTTTGATCATTCCCTATCCCACCATTACGATGGCGGTATCATCGTCGTCTTCACTATTCAGCAATGCTTTTATTGGTGGTAGCTATTTTAGTGTTAACGTTCGGTCATTGTCTAATTACTGGCTAATTTTGAGATGATTTTGAGTTTTTTTCACGTAATTACTACTTAAAGTGAAGTTACGCTGTTTATCGTGTTTTTAACATACAGAATAGCTTCACCTATTCCATAGTTATTCCATGCAGAGTTTTTCTTTAGAAAGCTGACAATCAATATTTCGCTAATCTCCACTGAGCAGTTTTTCAAAAGAATTTTTTCACTATTACAGTTTCATGTTCTTTTGCATCTACATGTTCCATGATGCTACGCGAGGCCTTCCTCTGAGGCTCTTACCGTGCAGTAATCCTCGGCGACTTTATTCTCCAAGAATTCAATCAATGTTTCTTTACAGGGACGATTTCGTTGTTACTTCTAATTCGGGAGATTTACATTACATGATCATCAAATTTTGACGTCTCTCCTCTGTAGTCTTTTTTACACTTTTCTTCGTCTTATTTATTTGTTAATTCTGTTTTCTCATCCTATTTAGTTGTTACTTCTAATTCGTGAGGTTCACATTACATGAACATCAAATTTTGACGTCTGTCTTCTGTAAAATTTTTTACACTTTTCTTTATCTTATCACTCACTCAGTTCATCAATTTAATTTTCCTAATTTTTCGATTGCAAGCATTTTTCTACTCTTTATTCTGTCTGCTCTCTAAACGTCCACTATGTTAACAGGCTATCCCAACATTATGATAATGATATCATCATACTAATAATCACATTTCAGCAGAAGTGCTAAGATTCATACCTGTCAGTTACCTTTTCGTATTCCTGTTTGTCGACTATTTTACGTCCTTGATAATTTACCCTATGGTTATCTTGTATGGCACGACGTGGTTCAAGTCCTTAATATCAGCTAAATGAAACTTTGCAATATTTCCTCAGGGTTTATCCGAACACGACGCATTTTGTTGTTAGAGCAAAATTATCAAGTCACTTCAAAAGATCGAAAACTAATATTAACCTATGATAGTAATTCTAGATCTTCTGTTGTGGTTCCTCACGTTGACTTGTTCTTCGTAGATCGTCTTAGTCAGACCGTTACTTTTCATGATGAGGCTGAAAAAATAGCCACAATTTCACCTCAGGATTCATCAGCTCATCATTCTTCATGATATCTCTTCATCCGTTACTTCGTTTCCTTTAGTTTTTATGATTATTATTTTAATAGATTAGTATTTTATTATTATTACTCCTAAGTATGCTAATAGCAAGAATTCTGGCGATAAAAGCAACTTCAAATGATAAAAATTTTCATGAAGATACGCAAAGGAGTCAAAATATAAACGATTTTAATTTCTCTTGGTGAATTGTATTGATGAATTCTTCTCGGGTTTTAAAAGACTGAGTTAATCTGGTTGAAAGCCCAAAAAGGAGTCAAAATACTTTTCTACCGCTCTTGCCACTCCTCACGTATAATAACTGTTCGCAAGGAGGGTATAGTATTGACTGGTACGGGAAAAATGATTGGAATGGTTTCTCGGGGAAAATAATGAGTCAGCTTTCGCCGCTGGGGACAGATTGGGAGTGTCATTTCGGACGTTGTCCCCCGGCCAGCCAGTCGTGCCAAAATTCCCGATCCTCCTTACATAGGTACGCATTGATATGCTCCGTTCGCCATTCTACTGGCCTGACTGCCCCTCGGCGTTCGAATAACTAGCCGTGGTGGCCGAAAACGTCCGTCTTATTTCGTGAACCATCCAGTGAGCGCTGTCGTATTTCCCTACGCGTCAATGCTCACACATCTTCTCTTGGGGACGATTCAAGTTGCGGCGTGGGCTTGGAATAGAAGTCTGAAATGATTGTCCACATTCCACAATTTCTTCTCCCTAAATGTCATAGAGTTATGAGCTAAATGTCAGAGAGGATACTTCTTAACGGTTAAGTTTACAAGTTTTTTTTTTATATTACACAAATACTTACACCACTATTACACCACTTCTTTTTTTACAGGTGGCAACCCGGGTTTCGATGAATTATCATCATCTTTAGGCACATTTTATGATCTGTTTATCTTATTATTGTTGCCTAGTTACTTCATGAATGTTAAAACGGACGCCAGAATAGAGGAAAAGAATGGGTAAAGATATTCATTTATAAGAGTACCGACCTGGCTTTCAATAATTTTTAAAATTTCTAAGTGAATTTAATTTCATATTTAATTTTATTTTTTTAAATCAGGACAGTACGCTTATAAATGAATATCTTTACCCATCCTTTTCCCCTATTCTGGCGTCCGTTTTAAAATTCATCAAGTAACTAGGTAATAAAAATAAGATAAACAGATCATAATTTGCGCCTGAAGATGATGATGATTCGTCGAAACCCGGGTTGCGCCCTGTAAAAAAAGAAGTGGTATAAGTAATTGTATAATATCCAATAAAACTTATAATAGAATAATCATGAGTTAGTAAATATTGCAAGTGAAGTTTACATTTAAACAAAAAAAAGAAATAAACAAAACAATTAGTCGGATAAGACCAGAGAGCCAAATTTTGCTCACAGGTAGTGGACTGTATTTTAAACATCCCGATTTTCTCATTTGGATTATGGGTAATTAAAAGAGAAGGATATTATAATGAAAACATGAGTAAATTATTCATTCCAAGTTTCATATGATATTATTTACAACAGAGTATTGCAAAGTAGAATACATACCACCCTAACGCATATTTTACCAGTATTGAGATTTCATCCCTAAGGTAATATGAAAAATAGTTCTCTGGTTCATAGGAGCACCCTGTCCATTAAAAGAAAAAAGAACAAATTGCAAGCATGTGTGAAAATGAAAAAAAATTGTATTTCCTGCACTTTTTTGCTTATTGTTTCCAAATATTTCACGGTAATTCTATTGAAAATGACTATGTTTTCACTCATAACTAACTTGAGCGATTTTCCTGAGGAATTGTGAGATGGTAGACGACCAAACATATTGGTGTACAATGGAAATAGACGTTGTAAGTGTGTTTATTGGGTTTGGGAACTGACAATGTATTTATTGCCATAAATATTAAAGTTAGAAATATATATGATTGTGAATAAAATTATCTGTAAATCGATATGTGGCGTGTGCATTTAAGCATAGTTATTCCCCCTAATGCGACCGTCCACGTCTACGGACTCCATCTATTTATTTATTCATCATTATACACTTTATTTCCTTTTATTTACTCAATCCTTGAATCCTAAATTCTGATGATACAGATAGTCTTGACATTCAGGTACTAAAGATTACCTTTCCTCCCCATCGGAAACGCGATTTACTGGAAATGTATTTTTTCTTCACGTTAGGCATGTATTAGCTGGGCATAATTGAATTCTCTTATGCAAGGCGCAAGCTCTGCACTCAAATGGAAGCACTCCAAATATTCGGATAAATCATTGAGCGCTCATAAGTAAAGCATTAAGCCAGAAAATATGCAAATTATCGCAAATTATCTGTATAATTCACATCAATTCAACGATAGCGGCAATAAAATCCCCTTCAAAATTCTTTATAATTCTAGCCAATCCCCTCCGATACGTATAATCCGTGAAACAAAATCGATTAATGCAACATTTCCTGAAGTGAGTGATTTATTATGGTCCATTTCGTCAATGCATTCCTAATGAAGAGCCCTTATATCCTTAAAAGCCGTAGTATTACTCCTCAAATACCGTATCATGACATGACTAATTCCTTCCGGGTCTGTTCTAGTTCTAATTTCAATGGTGTTCTTCACAGCAAGTAGGAAGGATGCGAATTACGAAATGATGAATCAGATTCCATAAAAAGGAAAACGCGTCTATCCGTTGGCGCTTTGGTGTGGCTATTGAATGGTTTCTATATGCTAATAGGCCAAATTAATCCCATAAATGATGGTGTTTCATTGTGGGGGTCAATGATTCCTTTGGCTGGAACCGCACAACAGAGTTTACTCTGTTTTCAGTGCACGACGTGATTGCGTATTTAGTGAATCCTCATCCATGCCATTCATTTCATTGCTTCATCATGTGGCACACGAGTAATTAATTTTCACTCCACCAGCGCCCTCTTCTGTCCATATGATTCTCTCTCAGCTTCCTCTGTTACCACTTTTCAGCATTTTCCCTTCTGCAACTACCTTCCCCATCTCTTACCGCAGGGCATGGGTGATACTAAAAATTTCATTTCGGTATACGAAATTGATTGAAAGAATGTAATTAACTATTACGATGGGACGAAAATCACCGTATCATTTCGTACGATTAAAATTTCATGATAAAATATTGGGATATGTCAACTGAAAAAAAACTCTTTTCGGTGAAACATCACGATTTATGCTAATATGCCAACTGGTCAATAGGTCAATTGAAAAAAATACCTTTCGATGAAACATCACGATTTATCAAATTTTGCGGCATAGTGTACGTAGATATTTTATTTGCTGATAAATCACAGTATTTTATCTTGATGTACTCATAGGATGCGATATTTTGATTTTTTATTCTACTTCATACGCAACTAACTGGACAGCTATTGATCACCAGTGGTCAAAACATATTATTTTACTATTCCCGATATATTTCAATGCCTTGATATTTCCCATATTTTGCTATATCGCCCTGGCTTACTCTCAGCTTCTCAGTTGATCCTACGGACTTTCATGTTGGTAATGTTTACTTGGAAAGATTGCCTTTCTAATGTCTGTTGCGAATTGTTCATTTAAGAATTTGCTTCAACGTTCATTTTCAAAATTTCGCCGCCTCGTGCGTGACTGCCATCAAGAAATCGGCCATGAATCTATAAAAGTGCGCTAAAGACTTTCGGGCTTTGTAGGGCTTTGATCTGTGTTTATATCTGTCTATTTTACCTTACGCATTTAGTCAACCAGAAATTAAGAATAGGTACCGAACATGATTGGGTTATTAATTCTCTGCTGTCTTTGAGTGACATTCGGCATAGAGTTATTTTTAAATATATTATCAACAATGGAAGGAGAATTAAATTTGGGAAGGTAAACAGACCGGGGCAAAAAGAAAAATATTCCATAAATCATTTAAACGGTGAGAAAGTCTAATTTTAAAGGATCAATAATTATTTCTGCCATTCATCTGACTGAGGAGTTGAAGTTCACATTAATTGCCATTAGAAATACCGGAAATCGAACCACCGATCTTTGGAATTCCAGGCCACTACACGGCGGGGATTGTAGATTTACGAGTTTACATTTATTTTGATTCCAAGTGAACTTTTGGTTCCAACTTTTCACTACCGAGAGTTGTAGATTTACATAATTGATATTTATTTTTGTTTCCTAGTAATTAAAATATCCAACATGCTATAATTCAAAATTGAAAAATTGTCCGCTATCCACAAATATTTAATAGTCATTAATGCGTTGGTGAATATTTCCAACCATCATCTCTTCTGTAAAAAGAAAACAAATGACTACTCTTTTTCGCACCGTTAAGATTTTTTCCTCCAAATTTCAGAGGGAAAGATTTGAAAAAATAACATGCGTACCGTCTCCACATTCTTCTACTCTCTACTTTCTACTCCCAAATGGAGTCGCGGACCAAAATATTTGTCCTCTTTACGAAATGTGAGTAAATTCTTCGCTATAGTAGACCACATTGCTGGAGGTATTTGCTGTGCGGTGCAGCTCCATGGAATGCAATCCGATTTGGCGTCGTGAGTCACCACTGCCATCTGTCCACTCACGATCCAGATATTTCTTCCTCTACTCAAAATTTCGGCGGAAGAGTGCACCAGATCTTGACCCTTAAACCTCATTTCCTCTGGAAGACTTTTTGGAATACATATTTCGTTCCATTTCATGGCACTTTTCCTGAAATATGGAGATGAATAGGCGAGGTGGAGTCCTAAAGAAGTACTGTCTCTATCTATTTCATTTCTCGTTACAAATAAAACTCCCTGCGGAAATATAGATTTAAAAAACTCTGCTTCATCTCTTAAACCTCCAACTCACTCTAGTAACAGCTCTTATGTATTTCGTTACTATGGGAACCGCGGGCCACTGGCACGGAGAATTTAATGAGTTCCTCTTTGAACGAATGCCACCGTAGGCCAAACGGGTATTGGAATGTATTAGGATTTTGCAAATACTAACAAACATACCAGGAGGAATGTCATTTGTGCCTAAAGGAATAAAATTTTTGTGCGACTTTCATGCGACTAACGAGTTCATTTTTTGCTAAAATATCAGTTTTTGTTCCGGAACGTCAATGTGCTTGCAATTCAGATGGGAGAAATATACAGAGAGGTGGTATTTAAAATATTTGAGGTAAAAGATTTGAAACATAATAGAAGCCTCACTATGACCGAAAGCTGGACTGTATTGTTTAATATTTGATATAAAAGAAGATGAATGATGCGTTTCCACGGATAAATACTCGAGGAAAGATAAGTTTTTTTTGTTTTATATTTTTGAGATACAACATTCTAAATATGATGTAAGATACGTAGCGATATAGTGTGCCAACTACTTCTTCTACCGAATCCAAGTTTTTTAGCCTATTATGAACATTTAAGTAGTAGTATTCCCAGTTCTTGTTTCTCCGGATTTTGAACTCTTGAACTGATTTGATTTCGGTTCATGAAAGACTCATTGTTTTTGTTTTCCGATGCAGAATTATTTCACATTCTTGCGTAATTTCTTTGCTTCAATGTTTCACCTCTTTTAAAATCTATTTGCAATAAACAATTGATGGTATTTTTTTAAACTGTTAATTTATGGTTATCATTACACCCAGTTTTTTTACCGTGAATTGCTTATTTAATTCAATATAAAAATATTATTCCAACCTTTATACATTTTATTGCATACTCTACCCTTGAGAAAGTGCAAAAAATCCAGATTATGCAGATTTTATGCGAATTGAGTCAAATTTGCAGAAATCCTGTCGGTTTGGAATGAATGGAAGGAATATGAACTAGAGATTCCAAATGGTTGTTCGTTTTCACGTTTTGCGAGTGCAAAGTCCTTGAACTCCTTTGAATTCCAAAATTATCAGGCAGAGCTCATTTGCATGGCCTTGAGTTATGCGCACCTAATATCACTCTCAGCAGCAAGCTTCTCAAGACTACGCTTACTTTTCCGCGCAGAATGGAATTCTCTGAGTTCAAATTAGGGTACTCCTTTTTAAGGGGTTGCGTCATTTGAAGGGAAAATTTAGAAATTTTACCTCGTTGAGCTTATTGCTCCGAATTTTACGGGTAATTCGATGTTAAGTTTTAGTGCTATCGACTACAGAAGCATGCTCTGCGTCAAACTTGATTTAAAATGCCATAATGCAAAATCATACCAGATAAAATTCTGTTAGCCCATGTTTGATTATAGGATCGAAGTTTTTCCCGGCGAACAAGTTGAAGGAATTCTTCTCAGGTTTTCCACCGGTTGAGGCTTTCCATGGCCGACGTTTCGAGGCTCGACTCGAGCATCGTCATCAGGGCAGTTGAATGTGCTCAATTGCCCTTGCATTCAACTACCCTGATGACGATGCTCGAGTCGAGCCTCGAAACGTCGGCCATGGAAAGCCTCAACCGGTGGAAAACCCGAGAAGAATTCCTTCATGTTTGATTAGTTACAGATTTTAGATGTAGCGAGAGTTGAACAATGAGTGAGTGATAAATGCGTGCAAGAGGGAATAGTGTTAGTTATGCAGGGAAGGAGTAGGAAGGGCATAGTATTCATGAAAGGAATGAAATGGAAATGACCTTACAAGAAATGAATGAGGGAAGTCCAACTCTGGAGGGCAGATATTGCGGTATAATTCAAAAAATACCAAATAAAAACTTGCCTAAATATGTTGAATATTGTGACAGAAAAAAATTAAATAAAATACATAATACACTCTTTTTCCGAAAAATTAATTGTAAAATAAACTTATACGTAAAAAAATCTTTTCATCACTCTAAAAATAAAGGTTATGTGTTTTAGAAATAAGTGAAGAATAGATGAGTATAGGTTTGTAAGGATTAATAGGTTTGTAAGGATAAATAGGTGAGTAAGGATTGGCACGTAATATTATTGCATAAACCTAATCACAACCCAGTCTTTATTCTTAGAGCTATAAAAAGTTTTTCTTTCAATTTTAGTCAATTTTATATTTTTTAAGCGTGTTTTTAAAATGTTTTTATTAATTTTATTTTTAAATTATTTTTATGGTGAATCGATTAAATTGGAGCCGTTAAAGAAATTTCTGCCCAAAAAAGGTGATAACTTACGGCATATAATGATTGAGACAATTTAACACTATTTTTACAAATGGAATTTAAGCCAATTAATAAGAGTGTAGTAGAAAGAAATTTCGAATGTCTGATTATTGAATATTGTATTGCCATCTTAGGCAAGCAATCGTGCGAAATTTCAAGCCGATCTGACATTAGGATCTAGGTTTAAAAATAATTGCTAGATTTCATAGATGTAAAAGACGAAACACGTTGAGAAAAAGCGGGTGTAAATAGATATAGTAGATAAGTTTTTGCCTTTTGATGTCGCATTCCTTAGTAAGAATTCCGTTCTTTCACTTGGGTAGTTTATATTGTCCCTTTTACCCTTTGAGAAAGTATAGAGTCCACCCTTTTTCTTCCTCTTATTTACTCTAAACCCTTCCCGTGTTCATGGTTGTATCACCCCCCACCATCAGTTTCCTTGTCTTTCATTGGTCGCTTTTGCCGATGTCTTTGCCTTCACATAATTTAATCCATTATTCTCCCTTCCCAACTCGTTATCATCCGATTTACTTTGCTGTTTGTTTTTCTTTCGTCAAATTCGGCCATAATTTTCTTTGAACTCATTCATTATCCTCTTTCTCTTCTCCCAGTCTTAGTTATCGGAGCCCTTTTTTGGATGCGCCGAAAGAAACTTTTTCACGTCTTTTGTTTAAAATTTATCATCTCCAGCTTCTGTAATTATGTCCCTCCATTGATGAAACACTCATTCACCAGCTTCTCAGCCTTTTCAGAGACCATTGTCTTTTTCCTTCCGAAATGTGACAAAGTGGATGAAATGCTGTGCTTGTTTTTGGCTCTCACTTCAAGGTAGTTATGTCTCACAGCTTAATTTTCTTCGGACGTGTAAAAAAATGTGGCAGGCGCGTAAAAAATAATATTCAATCAGCATCTTGAAAATATTTATGCACGAAGTTTTTGTCGCGCCTCATTCATTCCAGATATGATGACTCTGGAGCCAAATTTAGCTGAAAGAGCTCACTAGAGAATGCGATTCATCCGTACCTTTGAACTTCATTTCCTCTTGATGTTTCTGCTGTCCGGATGGAACCCCTTTCATCTCCTCTGTGCGTGACAGATGGTGAAAGATATATGGACTGCTGGAATAGAGAATGCGTATCTAAGTGTATGTGTTATTTATGCAATCGCTATCGAGTATCCGAAGCGCGTTTGTAAGTACAGTTTTGAACAGTAAAAAAAGAGTAAAACTTTTGTAATAATCCTATTTTTAAATAAAATTTACTCAAAACAATACTTTTACAGTGGCCGTCAACTCAGCTAGTAATTTTCTATGACTTCGGTTTACAAAAGCTTGTTGTTCGACATGAAAATAAAATTGTTACAAAAAGTTTACTGTTTCTTTATTGTTTCAAAACGATACTTACTTTTAAAAATGTACCTCGTATCGGAATGATATAGGTGCATCCACACTTATTTAAATTTGAAGCTAATTGTGGTTTACTGTGATGTAAGATAAATAATCACTTATTTTTGGCCATTCATTATATTGACACCATGTGTACATTGTAGCATTCGTAACTAGAACGTATTCTTGGATTCCGAATGATAAATTTTGTCACCAAAACACGTTTCTGCCACTGATAAGTACAATTTTTCCCATAAATACTCGAAAAATCGGGGAAATTACCATTACCATCGTCCGGGATATCACAAATATAGGGCAGCGGGGCCATTTCCTGGGCCAGCTACCACTTCGAGGGTTTAATTTGGGAATCTTCTGAGGCTTCACCCGGAATTCGATTCAAGGACACCGATTGCAGCCTGCTACTCAACACAATAGGCTATCACGCTCTCAGGAGTTACAGATTTTACCTATTTCATATAGAGGGTCTTGATTATTCAATTTTGAATTTTATAACCTCCTAGGTCCTGGTGTATTGTATGCAATGCATCGTCGTTTGAATTTTTTTCCGAACGAAGACGAAGTGAAATGCCGTTATTTCAACTTGCTCTGTGTTTCCCGACCGATGGCAGCATCATAACTAAGGAAGCATGATTCACAGAAATCACTAATCTTGTTTGTTATCTTCCAATGAAACGGAAAACATGAAATTCTGGCAAAAAATAATCGTTTATATGTTCCGGGACTGAGGAGGACACTAGATTTTTTGGTTTTTCAAAGCCACAGTTGCGGCCCTTGTAAATAGTATGTGGTTGCCATAGTGCCCATACATCAATGCTCGCGGTTCGTATTTAAAATCTCACGTCCTTTCTCCACGCGCCCACTCAGCATCGTCCGAATTCCTTTCGCAAGATTCCCGATCATCGATAAGGCGATAAGGTGAGGAAGATGAAGGTTGTGGACTTCCTTCTTTTTCCATTCCACTGCTACATTTTCACTTTCCCGAGATTGGAGGAGAATGGTTTTTTTTTATGAGCGGAGATTGCGGCTGCCTTGGGGGAAAGCGACGCATCTTGACGAGGATCTTGGAAATAGAGAGGAGAACCAATCCCGATTGGGATGGTTACATGCGAAGTTGATGACGCACCTACACACCCTTGAGTAGGTACTTACTTCTCCTTTGGTAGGAAAAAATAGAAAAAAAAGCTAGAACAAAAATAATCATGGAACAAAGTGGTTTTCATTGGAACGCAGTAGGGTCTTGTAAATCTCTCCATTGTGCGTTTCTCTTACCACTCCAGGCAACAAATACCACCTGCGAAGTCTACTTCATCGTTCATATCGGTGGTTTGAAACTACGAGCAGCCTTCGAACCGTTTATTTAACGATTAGCATTGTAATTAAATCACCTTAATTTGTGAAAAATACGAAAAGTGAGAAAATTGACAGTTTTAGTGATGAAGTTTAAAAAAAAAACATTTTCACTCAACTAAAATGCCTTAATAGGAGTCGATTTTGATAGAATTTATCTTATTTTCGCTAATCTAACTGTATGCGCACTTATTATTATAATTATATCTGTAATTCATAGTCTCATTCTGGTCTAATGAATTCAAGTAGTTTATGAAAATCTTGGAATACCAGTTAATATTCTTGTCATGCTAAAATTTATGTCCTGTATTTCTGCTTTATTTTTCCTATGTAGGTGGGTACTGACATCTTACTCTTTTGGCAAACGAGCTATAAAAATGTAGGAGGCATTACAATTAAAAAATGTGGAGTTCGTGTTCCATCTTTTTCATCCAAAAGGTAGAATCTTGTTTTCAAATTCGCGGAATGCCTTTCGAAATTTATAGAAGGGAAGAATGGAGTCGATTTTACCTTGCAATTATGGATTTTAACAGGTAATAAGCCTCTTTTATTAACAAAATTGTAAGATGGAACACTATTGAAGCATAGGAGAAATTGTTTATTGAATACAGAATCAGTTACTCAATTTAATAGTGTTCATTGCGTATATATTTATTTACTTTAAGATTTCTTAAAAATCTTAAATTGGCATTTATTGATCTTACTTAAATCTTACTTACTTAAATCATCGATATATGTACGCTGGCTCTGTAGTAGAAATAAATATTTCATTCATTCCGAGATATGGATTAGCTCTTACATATCAATATTCATCTCATAAAATTTTTCTCATTTTTATCGAAAATATGATGAAATTACGGTATATCTAGTACTGGGAATGTTATTGAGTGTCTACTGCGTTTTGAATCGGCAACTATTTACATAAGTCCTTGCAGTTAAAGTAAGTGTGTTCGGTTTATATTTTATTCATGTACATTCGAATGCAATACTTAATAAGCAATGAATTTCTGGCTTTCCCATTTGTCAGTGTTAACTCGTGAAAATCTTCTTTGGACTGTAATTACGTAAATTTGTTCGTTGGATTTGTGGTAGGGATAAATATTTCATGCCAGTCGAGATATAGCTAAGTTATTACATTGGATGGTATGTCAGGTGAAAAAACTCTTATTTACTCCTGAGATGTGATGTGATTCTGCCACCTGCTCTGTGGGAAATATAATTAATACCTTTCTGAGAAGTAAATTACCAAATTTACATCAGATTTTTCTGGTGGAATTAAAAAAATTAAACAAATGAATGAAATAACGTCACTTCCGCTTTAACTGCGACAAGTTTAGTATCATGGAGTCTTCTTTTCAGTGTGGATTCAAGAATTCCCCGTAGCCATATTTCTCAGGCGTCCGAAGCATGATCCAAATGTGACTCCAACTCCATCCCACAATGTGACGTCGTATATAGCCTAGAGGGCGCATCGTTAGCAATGCGCGTTGAATAGGAACGAGACGTAGGATATCGTGCCGACGGTGGTGGCATCTGGTGGTTGACGGACGAAACCGTGTTTCCATTTCCTACATTCCCCCTTCCTCTTTGATAAGAGCCATACCTACCATAGCGTACTGTTGCTCGCGGCGCGAATGCTTTTCGACGTAGTTGTCACATCGTGTTTCCCTAATGGACGATCAGAAAGCTATTTCGCCGCATCCAATCTTTGGCTCAAGACTTCGTTTCCTCGTAACCGAAGCAGCGGTAGTAGGTACATTCACACATGCCTTCTCGAGAGCTACTTAACCGGCGGAGCTGCAACGTGAAGTATTTACGAATTTATTTTTTCTTTCTTTATGGAGTCTCGGTTCCTTCATATTACCTGTCTTTCATACATGTGGAGTTGGTGGGAATCCGTATCTGATTAGTCGTTCACTTCTGTGTCGGAATGAGAGTGCGGGTTTCTTCCTCTCCGGTAATCGAAATGAGAGAATATTTCCTCCCTATTCCCTCCCACTTCGGCTTTCGAAGTTTCGTGGATGCTACTTGTTCTGCTACGTCGTTGATTTTTTCTCCCTTTAAATCACATACTGTTGATTTTGTTAACTTAATGATCCTACGCAAGACTTTTATTTAGGTTAATTTAGATATAGTTTGAATTATCAACAAATTTTACTGTCAAAAAATGTTTTTTGAATTTTTGTCTCTAGTATGTCAAAATGAGCTCCATGACAACTCTTGCGAGTATTGTTTTTTTCTTAATTTAAATTGGCGCTCATACTTAATTTATTAATCCAACAAGATCATCCATGGAATCTTAAATCAAGTATCTATGCCCCAGGTTCGTAATGTAAATTTGAATTTTGAAAATTAAGACGTAGACGCATACATACATTCTCAACTATTCTTTACGTTTGGGCAAACAAACTACAAGTGCTTTTATGAGATGGTGGACTTCTACGCATAATTTATTAGAAATGTGAAGTAAAAGCTTAGTTTTGAATGAAATGTATGTTTTAAGAAGTTAGAACTTTTCACTTTGCCTTTTGTTTTATGGTTTTATCTTCTTTACGGGTACTCCAGTGACTCAAGGTAATAAATTTATCGATAGATACTACTGTATGCTATCTTAATGCTCTTTTTGGCCTCCTGACTTCTTGCCGTGTGGGCTATGAAACACCGGTAAAATTTCAGCCTTCAATAGAAATTTCTTTTCGTTAATGAATTGTTGAGTGTAATATCCCTACCAAATGACCGATAAAGCCCATACTGGTGGTTAGTATATATTTTTACATTTTAACACCTTTTTTTAAGATATAACTTTGCTTAATTTATAACCACACATTGGCTTGGATCAGATACTGCTTTCATTTCGCTTCCCATTCCTTGAGTAGTTCAATTATTTAAACTTCTCGTCTTAGAATTGGCGAATCATGATTTGACAACAGGCAAATGGATATCATTATTTTTCTTTATTTGTTCCTATTCAACATCATCCATTTAGATACGCGCAATATCGAGTAATTGATATTTCAGTTGGCCCGATGTAATTATTTGCAGAAAATACGAATAGGGTCAATAGGCTTTGCAAAAATGCAGTGGCGTAACTAAGAATATGCTTTAGCGGGGGATGGAGTGCTCTGGGGGACATATAGTTACTCCCTGGTTATATAGTAACCCCCCTTTAGTTACTCCCAGGCAACGGGAAAATTTTGAAAACTGACATGACTGGAAATACATTTTACACCATTTTTGGCCCTTAAAATTTGGGTTTCACCAGTAATTCTACGGGAAAAATTCACAGCAGGGAATGCATAGTATAAAGTTTTCTGAGGCTTTGGGGGAGGGGAGATCTATCTCCTCATCCCCCCTACAGTTACGCCACTGCGTAAATGCATTTGCTTTATGTAAACTTCACGAACAATTAAGTCAGCTATTCCCGGAGAGTTATCGTAGAACAGCATATCGAATTATAAACAAATGTGTCGTAATGCCCAATAATTTGATTTAACAGCTCACAACACGTATTTCGATTGCCTTACAATACTTAATAATAATATAATAATTGCCTTACGATTGCTTCAGTACCTGATGTTGATTGTAAGGCAATCAAAACCCGTGCTGTGAGCTGGTAAATACAAATGCCCTGATTCTGCTGGGGCGATGTCTTTCTTTACCATTCACGAATCATCGGTGAACTCCCACTTAAATGTACCCTTTGCAACTTTCTCACTTCCTGGACTCAGGAATGGATCCGTAAAGGGTTAGGACATTGGGCCACCAAGACTGAACTTGCAAATTCCACCCTCAAAATGGTTGCAATTGTAAGGGAGAAGAGAGGCTTTGCCATCCTATGGAGCGTATCCTTGGGACGAACATTTAGCAAGAGAATAGTGGACTCGAGAAGTCCTTCCCTGAAACTCGCCCAACTCCGTATGCGAAGTGCGTTTGACTGTGCAAGAGGGGTCTGAGGATGAGGGTTGCCGCAACTGTGCCAAAGGGTGCTTTGCAAGGGGAGGGGGGTTGGTTTGGGGATCAAGCCGGGAGGAGGAGGGTGGGACTTGAGGGTTCAGGGCTTTCGCAGATCCTCTCCGGGTGTTATCCCACCTTTATCCTAGAAACGTCGTCCCGAAGAATTCCTCTTCCCTTTTCCAAGCTAAGCTTCTCCTCCGTCGCACCTTGGGGACCCCTGTGTGGGGGTGCGAAGAAGGCAAGATTTGGGAAAGGAAGGAATAACCCTCTCTTGGCCAGGAGCCCTTGGGTCTTTAGTCTCCTTTTCACCCAACGAGTCCTGTCCTTGTTTCTTCTCTTTCCCCCTCATGCCTTGGCTGCCTCGTCTTTGGAAATAGAAAAAGTTGAATGAAGATAGAAAAAACCATTTAAATTCCCATAGAATGTTTTATTGGAACGGAGCGTTTCAACACTAAGGCATCATTCTCGAGTACTCAGTACAGATGAATTTATGCATCTACTATCATATACTTTATCGTTTATCTTCATTCCATCACTATATCTCAGCCACCATTATCTTATACCGTTTATCTCATCCAACATGAATTTTCGCCGAGTGAAAGCCGAATCTATCGATTTCAGTAGAAAAAGTTTCAATCCGTGTATAGGTCGTTATAATTTGCCGTCGCCAAAATCGTAAATAAATGCGGTTCCATAAGTTTGTAAATGACGTAAATTTCATACCATGAAGTATTAAGTGAGTTACATTAGACAAGGATATGTTTTCGATTGACATTATAATGTGTACTTTTTTAAGATATTTTCCTCAAAAATGTTGTTTATCTTAAATTTGCATTGTTTTCTATTTTTTCCGAAAATTAATTGTATGCATATTGTTTGCCGGTGCGAGATACTCAAAATTATCCATCCCGTGCTAGTGGTAGAGGAGATGTAAACGCACATAAATGACGATCCTCAAACGGTTAAATTAATCAGGTGTTGTAAATGAAATTAAATGTAAAAAAGTGGTAATTCCTCTGAATGTAGAAGCTCAGTGGTTTATTGGAGCTACGATGGAGGGGTTATTTTCGTGAAAATGACACTAGATTCATTTATCCAGTTAAAAACTCTTCCTCCAAGAAAAGCTATCGGTACTCACTCATTTGAAAATATTATAGAATGCATCCTGAACATATTTCATCTGAATCCGGGAGAAGACACTTATATTTGGAGCAATAAAGTAACATAGGTAGAAATCAACATTGAAATAGATTCCTTTTATTTCCAGAGCATTTTTCGAGTTTGCAGTCGGACGTGGAAGTAAAAAGGTTAACTTTTTTGTCTGTCTTTCCCCTAATAAATAAATATGTACTTATAATTGAATAGTATGAATAATAATTAACAAGTACATTTATTGCTGTGCCAATGGCTTACATTTCTCTGTCTAACTGTATGCCTCGTAATGTCTTATCTCAAATTGTGATATTTTATGTGTCGTAAGTGCTGGTAGAAGCGGATATATTCAATTGCAGTTTATATTTTTACTATTTAAGTTGAAATTTTTATATTTTTAGTTATTTTGAGTTAAATCTATCAATTTATCGAAAATGAATTATTAATGAAACTTTGTAAAGCTGCATGAAACGTGTGGTGAAGTATGTGATTTCTATTTTTACTGCAAAATAGATGAATGGTGGTCATGTCATGTAATGATATATGTTTTTTGTAAAATCGATTCCAAAACGCTTTAAGTTTATTTGACACTGAAGGTGGCCTAAGAAGCCGTCATTAACGTGATTTATAGTAATTTTCTCAGCTGCTTGTGCTCGCTTGATTTTTTCCCGGCCTTACAATTATTAGGTTGATAAGGGCTCCCTGCGGTGTGAGCCCTTTCAAAGGGCGTAGCCTACTAGTTCCATATTGTCCATCACGAAATATTAGTCCCTCGGTAGACTGGTCTCAGGAATCGGAGATAGCGATGTGCCGGGGCCGGATATCTTTCCATCTCCGTCGCTCGCTTGCCTTATCTGACCCCGAGACCTTCTTTGGCTCCGCCTCTACGTCTTCCTATTTTCATCTCCCGTCGCCGTAATTGAAAACGGAGCTTTGGCCGGAATGGAAGGATCCGCTTCCCGAACTGCCCTGCTCGCCCCCGAAGGCAAGCCGATCCCCCCGAGGTGCAACCCGCCCTCCGCCGGCCGCGCCCATCGAAGCCCATCCCGTCCACATCCGTCCACGGCAAAACCTTTCACTTCCCTCCGCCTTTCCTCTTTCTAAAGCACAGATCTCCTTTCCTCTTTCTAAAGCACAGATCTCACTTTCCAATACCATTTACGAATCCAAGAATGCTAGCGAGTACAGAATCTTCCGGACAAAATCTAGAATGCTGAAAAGCGCATTATCCTGAATCACACAGTGTTTACGACATGCTGGAGGATTTTTTTTAGCTGTCGCTATACTTCTATGGAAAATTACACTTTTTGAAAATTAGAATGTTAGCGAGTACAGACTTTTCAGGACGAAACCTAGAATGCTGATAAACGCCTTTTCCTGAATTGCACAATTATTTTACTTGAACAATATTTATTTTAGTTTGTCAATCTGTTTCTATGATGAAATTCGATTTTTTCAGATAGGGATGGAAAATTGATCTGATCAAAATTACGCGGTAAGAATTCAAAACACGCGGTAAATCCAGGAAACCCCTGTCTCATTTCTCACATCTAAAGAATTGACGACCGCATTGCATTCGATGTAGCTGGCAATCGGACGACGGCCACAACGACTTACTGGGGATAAGAAAGAAAACTATGGATCTATAATCACTGAAATCAGTTAAGTCATAAGTGGGTAAATCAACCAAAGATGTAAAAAGTGGTACTGTCCCACGAGTGGCGAGCATTTTTGGTGAGCCTCTCGTCGCGTTGACGACGATAACAGAGCCTCTCTCTAGAGACGGACCCATGCGGCGCATTTTGAGGACCACCGCAGCAAAAGCAACAACGCACCAAACACCTTTATCTTCCCCTTTATCGTTAGTCTCCTGCCTTTCCTTGAGCCGGTCACAATTCGGGGGGGGGGGGGATTTATTAGCGACCATTCCTTTTGACATGTGTTTATAAATTATATCTGTATTCTATTGATTTTTCTGCCTACCTTTTAAACGCCACCACCTTCCCTGCGTCTGTCTTTACGTTTCAAAGATATATCTCTCACATTCAAATTGTTCTCCATCGTTCTCAGTGTAGTCTCTCTCGTCTTCTACTCGCATAATTTTCGGGTTTCCCCGAAGCCTTTGCAACTTTCAAAGAGCCCAGTTCTCGTTAGTGGTCTCCGCCCGACCCGTTTTCCTCCTCCCTTGGGAGATCCATCCCCTTGGTCTTGTACTCCTTCTTACTGGCTGGTTTCGAGTTTCTCTCGTAACTCAGTCATTTTCCATCACAATGTCCATCACATCTTCTTTCGCGTCCATACGAACCACCTATCCCTTAAAAAATTCTAGCCTACTGCAATTTTATCTGTCACGGGGCGAAAAATTGAGCTATTTCATTAAAAAATGTCTTCTAGAACACGATGAATGATTTTTTTACCTAATTCACTTTCCTTTGATTTTCTCTTCGATCGCATTACCTTTTCCTCTTGTCATGTTCGTAGTCCGTAGACTTCGACATCGTCTTTTCCTGAAAGATTGAGAGCTCTGTGCGATAATGGCTGTATGAAATCTTTCATCACAATGCGTCACTCTTTTATTAGTTTCTTCTGTGATATACGATGCCAAAGCCCTGTGGCGGATTTAAGGGGGAAGGGGTCACGTGACCCCCCAGACGTTTTAATAATAGACAAAATTTTTTTACTGCTGTCATAACATTCTTTTTGTTTAGTGTATTACGCAGCCTCAATCATTTAATTTAATATTAATAACTTTCATGTCAATGTAAAGAGAATATTTATCAGAGAAATTGTTGCATCTTGTTTTTAATCTAAAGTATGAGAATATTGTTTGCCTGTCAGACCCCTTGTGCACCCCCCAGGAAAAAATCCTGGATCCGCCCCTACCAAACCCTGAAAAAATATATCGATTACTTCAATTCAATTCTTGCTTTACACTTTTTTTTTATAATTCTATCAAAACTTCTGTGAGGGTATTCACCTGAAGCTATACTCCATGGCCTTTGAGAGAATGTAATTGCTTTTACTGATTGCTTACTGCTATTTTTTTTTGTAAATGACGTCCATAAATCACAAAACGTTTCATGTGTATCTCAACTCAATTGTACGTCCATGATGTGTATTCCATAAATTAATTTAGTGGAAACTCATAAAAATATTTTTTGACAATATTGACACTATTCCACTTACCCATTGCTAATACAGACAGAAGACTTAAAATTTAAGTCCCGTGGTGCGAAGTGATGTATTCTTGAAACAAAGATTCGACCTTGGGTAAAGCAAAAAAACATTAGAACAGGTTACTATCGTGGCTGCGTCGTCCTTATCCTGCGAACCCTTTCTTTCACATCTTCATCTTACGTATCCTTACCATCACCTTTTCTACATATTTTATTCGTGGTCCTCATTTTCCATTCTTGCCATCTACTTTTCCCACTACGATTGTTTTCATTAGGTCATCATGTCTCAGGCTATGGCTAATTATGCCTTTTCCGTCACCTAAACAAATATAATGGGGGTCTTCTCTTCTCTCCTATTCTCTTTCGGACTTCCTCATTACTTGCTATTTTCTAAAAAGGTACCTACAGTCGTACTTTACCATGAATGAAGCTGATAAAGGTTCAAGAAAGTTACCGTTAAGAACATCCCTAGGTTCTTCCCCGTATGTAAAGGCTAATGAAGAGTTTGATCCGTAGTGTAGCTCTTTGCGGTGCGGAATCGCAGATACTAATCGTGGAAGGAGGACGAATGAAGATTGAAGGCGTTCCAGATATGTGTGTGTAGCGGTTGAGGGTAGACAGGTTCTAGATAGATACGAAGGGGACAGAAAATATGGATGGAGGGAGTGGGGAAGGGATGTGGAAAACAAGTGTTAGGGGGTAGAATGTAGGGAAACGAGGGAGAGAAAGGAAGAGAATAGGATTATTGGATATAATGTAAAGGACTAGACCTTACTGTGAATTGAAGAGGGAAGAACATTAAGGAAGGGGAGATAGCTAGAATCCTTCTTAAGTACTCCATGGAGACCAATATTAATCGATAGAATACTTTAATGATAATAATTCTTCATGTGTTAGGTTCAATGACCATATTGATCAACCATCAACTTATGTTCCCTCAAAAGTACTGTCTTATAAAACTTTAACTGTCAATATTTCTGGGCGAAAACGCCTCTCTCTTCATTCCAGTGGCATAGTATGACATGGCCATTTCCTCATCTCCAAGGCGACCGTTTCTTTCCCGCGGTTGCCCATCCTCTGCGCCAGCCAGCTCGGTTTTATTTCTCCCGCATGATGACCGCCCACCCCCGTATCGTGAATCCCGTTCCAACGCGTGCATATTTCATTCCGCCATCCATCCACCCCTTTTCCCTCCTTTATCTCCCTCGCAGTACCTGCCGCGGTCACCTTTCTATACGCTATCTCTCGCGCCACCCTACTTCCCCCAGCTCTTCCCTCTGCCGTAGAGGCTATCAAGACCATATTTAAAAACGCTATCTCCGGCTAGCATGTTATCTTTTTTTTCCTTCTTTTCCCTCGTATCTATCCACGTTATAATTCCCATCCACCCCTGACCATTACGAAAGCAGTTAGGCCAGCTTGTCTCGTCAGTCCTTGGTCCCCAAATAGACACCAAGCTTTAGACCTGGTCATTTTGCATTGCGAAATTTAGCTGCTGTTCTTTGTCGCTGGCAAACATTATTTCTTCACCAGTACTTGGATTAAAAATATTCATATTTCTCTCAGGCTGAATTCAAAAGATAACTTTTGCAGCGGTAAGATAGACGATTAAAGACAATACATGCTTGAAATTAGTCCAGTGGAGAGGGATGATGTGCAATATTGGTTTTAAGTGTCCAATTTAATGCATATAAGTGATGAAAAAATGCCTCCGTTACAAGTCCCGTTCAATCGGCCTTTGTCCCAACTAACCGGTGAAAAATTGAGTTGATTTCTCAGTTGATTCCTGTCTTTGAAATGACGTCCAAGTGAAGGACTAACAAGATATGGGGATAGAAACGTAATTATTAAGAGTTTAGGTGAACAGAATTAACTCATTGAAAAAGGGAACGAACGTACAAAACCGGTTTCTAGCATTAAAAAATGTGTCTCTCCAATTATAATAGGGCAAATACCGCCAGGTTTAAATAGCTTTTTGCCCCTATAATCCGGAGAAAACTCTTATATAACTTCTCAGTTAGATTTGGAGAGAGTTCTTGGAGATTTGTTTCAAATAGGCGACTTTACCTTTTATCCGGTGACCCAAGTAATTGGAATCTACTTCCAAAGGCGAGATGACATTTTTTGAAATGGTCTTCGAATAAAAAAAATCGGGATCGACTCTTTTCGTATATGTTCCTCTCTGTCATGTTTTTCCTCACTGGAACTCTCCCGGTTCTTCCTTGCCCTGCTTTGACGGGATATCTCTCTTTTCGCTGAAATGAAATTACTCGGAAGCTTTTGCAGACCCAAGAGAAGGAGCGGTGTCCATATCTTCCCGAAGCTGTCAATCTATCATAGAATTACCGTTCCCTCAAAATGATCTCATCCTTCGTCTCTTTTATCTAATTTTAACAATCAGGTCTTCAATGACAGTGGAGTGCTTTCTCATGTAAACACTTGATTTGCCCATAAAGTTTTCCACAAAAAAGTGGTATAAGTAAATTAATGGTAAGGTGCGAAATCAGCGGATGAAAAACTTATTTCCAAAATGATTGCGATGTGCATCATTACTCACATTATTTTACATTTTTAGTTAGAGCTGTGCGTTGTCTCCATTAAATTTTATTGTCATTGAAAATCACGGATATAACCGCTCTCTTCACCAAATATATATCCACTTGATGAAACTTAATAAAACAAATGATTTTGCCTACTAAAAAATTAAATCCACTCTCTTTCATCCTTAAGTCAATTAATTAATATAAATTTAGAATTAAAGGATGAGGTTTCATTTTTAAGGAATTAAGTATACACATTACTTCTGAGTGAGGCTTTTTGGCTTATTATTTATTAAACTACTGTGTTCTTATTTTAAATAGCGTTGAATAATAGCTGTCAAAATTCAGCAATTTTATATTTAATTAATCAACTTTCAAAGTTTAGTCACCCCAGTTTACCATATGAACATGAATACACGCCAAAATTTCATTTTCTATGTTTTTACCCTAATAGTTTAACTGTAGGGCTCTGGGAAAACAAATCAATCTAAGAAAGGGGTCTTTTTACATTTTAATAGTTATTTCTTCCTTCATGTGTGACTAAATATCAGGTGCATAAAACTATTAAAAGTCTATATAAGGTGCAAAAATGCCTAAATTAGCCCATGAGTCACTTCCGTTAAATGGGCATAATGGTCTCTAGAAGTGAATACGGGTCATTTTTTCTAACTCCGGATGCATGTCATTGGCTCGTCCTAATTTTGCTCTCAGTTTATCTCCTTAATATTTATATTAGATGGATCGACTCTCATCACCGTGTCCCAGCATTTAACCCACTGAATATTCATTCTGGACAATAGTAATACCACTGTGATCTCTTGCAAAAGTTCAGATTGAACTAAAGTTGTTTCATTGATTAAAATATTTGCCATTTTTTTATCTCTAGAAAATAATTGTTCCTGTAGCTCGTGACTAGGGCATAGAACGGGGAGCTTTCTCCACTCGGAGCGGGGTTTTCTATGTTTTCCAAATGCATCCATCTTGATGAACAAACCTTGCAAGCCTCTCGCAAGAAAACAATCAGCTTGTTTCGAAGAAAGTGTGCGGTGATCTGCGAGGATGAAGCTGTTAGTGGAGGGAGGGATATGGAACAAGTGGCGCCTTGTCTCTTTCGCGCGCAGGCGCAGAACCACATGCATGCATTCAGCACCGTAGCATAGCAGCCAGTGGCTCAGGGTAAGGAAATATTACCCCCACCAATTATGTGTGGTGTCAAACGCTCGCGACTTAGTTTTGGGCGGGCTCTATCCGTACTCTTCCGAACCATGATAATTAGCGCAAAGATAGGTACAAGAATTTGTTTTACTCCTGGAAAATGAAGGATATCAATAAATGCTAATTGGGAATCGTTCCAGGCATCTCATTTATTTTTTTCCTTACTTTATTTATTTTTTCAACGGTCGGTGTCCCTACCCTCCTATTTAGTCGGATTGCTGCCTCCATTGTAGTTGAATAAACTTTCGTATAGAAATATAAAAGTGATCGAGTGATTATTATCCTACTTGTTCTCCGTTCTGTTTACTAGTAATTATTTATAGGTAAATTTTATGGATATTAGAATTAGTTTTTTGTGTTACCGTGCGTAAATAAATAATTTTGTGGGGATGCTGCGAGAATACGCTCAAAATTAGAACTTGTTAGCCGAATATGATATTTTCGTCGTTTTCCATTAGAGCAAACATCACTACTAATGAACAGATAAACAGCGAGTATACTAAGTGGTGAAAAATTCCGTCACGAAATGTTAACTCAGGATAGCTGATGACAGTAGAAACCAAAATTACAAAAGGGCGATTCGGTCCAAAACGAACCATTTTTAAATAACAGAAACTCCAAGCCAAGCGCTCCGAATGGTCGCGCGTTTGCCTTGTTGCTGGATGTTTTGAACGGCTCATTACTTACGTGACTGGGTGTTCATAAAATCTCCCACAAAATTTTAAATTTGACGGAGGGTTAGGGAAAGTTGAACTGGCTGTACTATTAGCTCCCCCTAGGTGAGGGTTTGAAATCTCGTTAGTAACGTCATCTAATCTCTTCCCCTGCTGCACTGTAGTTTTCGTCACACCCTCTATTCTCTCCTCAACTACATCCGTGATCTCCCTCTTCACCTCATCTATTTTTTCATCCATGTTTTCTACCAACTCCCTCTTAACTTCCGGAATGCTTTGTCTGCCGGAAATCGCGAATCCATGGCATCCGGCAATAGAGCAAACTCGGGGCCAGATGGAGCGCTTGTCTAAAAGTTTCTGTAGTTAAAAAAATCGTGCGTTTTCAACCTAACACCATCGGTAATTTTTGCTCCTGCTGATACGTAGGTACTATCCATCCAGGGTGAAAATTTGGTGACACTATTTTTCTCCACTCGTATACGTGAATGATATCTTCCGTGTCGATCTGAAAGATCGGATATCGGTGTCGGTGGCGCGGCATCGAGCACCTTTCGTCGGGCCTCAATTGAAAATTGCTTCAATTGTTACAGTACCTCTAAAAGCGAGTCAAGAATGGGACACAGAATTTTCAAATGCTTTGAAGGAAAGCATAGTGGACTTTGCGCTATAGTTGCATACAATTTTATGCTAACATTTCGTGTCGTAACTACCCACACTACGCATTCCTCGTGGTTCGGAAAGGGTTGTATCAAGCCAAGTTTCTACTTTCAGTATCTGATAGACTTGTGTAATCAACCGAAACGCAAACAAAAGACAGTGAACTGTAATTAATCGCTATTTCGGCGATAAGTGGTCGCCAAAACGCGATAAATTCAATTGTTTGAGATTCTTTATGGACGGAGTATACTTACTACAGCAAATAAGAATGTAATGCAATAGGTGATTTTGTATTGATAAAATTTCCGCAAAAATTAAGATTTAAAATTATTAAAAAGACACCCGTAGTCATTATGCTTACCTATCCAGCGATACTATGAGAGGAGATGAGTGATGAGTGTGAGGTTTCGTTATTGAACTCCATAGTTACAGTGCTATTCTTTGTAAGACTCGGCCCTACTCGCATTTTTTAAACAGTATTTTTTCTCATTAATGGAACCAATAAATATGCTACAAACTTTTTGACGAAACATTTTTCTCCGTAAGTGTTTTGTTTTCAATCGTTACTCTCATCTTCCGGTTGAAGCCTTCTAATCTTCTCTTAAACGATATCTGAGGTATTTACCGATCGTTTTTAACTTCCACCCCTGTGAGTTTCCAATATTTTCCCGTCCATTGTAGCTCATCCAAATTCCTTCTTCGCTAATCATCGGCAAATTTTTGTCATCCTTTACGTGCCGGGCCTCACTTCCTCACTGCTCTTTGGGATGCCTCCACAGATTTTACTTTCTCTCACCCGCATGTCAGAAATGTTCATCTAACACTTTCATTGTTCAATAACCAGGGTTAAATTTGGGAAATTTTTGACCTTACCCAATCCCTTAAGAATATACTTTTGTATCATAGCGCCAGTTATGGGATAATTACATAACATGTACAATTTTTTCTTATCTCATTAACTGAACGTTAGCTGAGCTTGTTGAGCATTATATCATCAAGCATTTGCTAATTGAAGAAAGATTTCGTGCTTTCCCGGCGAGTGGACTTAGTGAAGAGTTCTCGGGTTCGCCACCGGGTCAGGAACTCCATATTTGCCGACGTTTCGATGCCCGACTCGGTCGTCGAAACGCCGCGGAGATATGGAGTTCCTGACCCGGTGGAGATCCCGAGAACTCTTCACTAAATTTGCTAATTGCATAGCATGCACGAGTTCTCCTGTTCACAGTGGCTGAGTGCCCCGTTGTTTCTTATTTATTTTCTTACTGTCATAGCCTCCAAGGCTAACTACAATTTTTTCTTTCAATACATTTTTGTGTCAACATCTTGATTATTATTTCTTGTAACACTACTTTCATATTCTAGTGACTAAGTGCTAAACAAGACGCCAATTCGATTTTGTGAGAGAAATTAAGAAATTCCTTATTTTTATTCATTTATTTTCAACTTCCCCGTAACCAGCACATAGAGGCCTTTAAAACGGAGGAATTAACACAACACGACACAAACACCCACGCCCTGGATAGGGAACACCTACCGAGACGGGATTTGAATCCGCGACCTACGGTACTGCAAGCGAGGACTTTACCCCATCGCCACCGAGGCCGGCAAAGAGATGCGTGGTGAAAATTTATTCGGAATTATTTTCATTAACAGTTGATCTGGTGGGAAAAAGTTATATCTTCCATTTTCACCGTTAATTTCGCCCAAACCTAACTTGAATGAAGGTATCTCAGATAGAACGGATGTTTCAGTGTAAAACAGTCTTTTCCGTCCACGCTATCGCTCGCTTATCTTTTCCCCTTTATTATTGGATTCCTCAACCCTGTGAGTTGTGGTCTGGAATGCCTCCATTTATTTCGCTGTATATTCTCGCCCTTCCCAATCTTTTTGCTGTTTTCACCTGGACGGCACCATGCTGCATGGCTTTTTGTCAAAAAGATAGATATGGGAATTCGTTTTTCCCCCGAGCGGTATAGGAATTTAATAATGCTAGTCGTAATCTTGTTTGAGCATATGATTTTTATATGTAGACGGCTGGTGTCCTATACCCTCTGCAACATGCCTTTTTATGCGATGATAGATAAAAAAATTGGTAACGAGTGCTACCTGTACAGGACAGTTATTCTCCTAATCGTACAGCTGTTGGAATCCTCCTCCTAGCAGTACAGATTCTACAGCGGCAAATTGACGCTTACGCAGAATGGGCCGATACATAGAAATTCACCGCAATTCCGAACAAATGCATACACATGACCTTCAATCGTAGACCGAAAGCAGGCGCTGGTATTTACTGCTATCTAATGCTGTAATAACGAAATCAAAAGAAACCGTAAAATTCCTAGGAGTCGTCCTCGATAAAAAACTCATCTGTAACCATCGTATCACCAGCTCCACATCAAAGGCCGAAGCCGCAGCTGCTGCCCTTGGTCCACTGCTACAAAAGAAATCCAAGCTGTCGCTCAAAACAGAACTCATCCTTTATAAGACAATGCTTAAACCGTGACTGACTTACGCATCACCTGTCTGGCTGATTGGTGACTTCTAAAGACTCATTTATCTAAAATTAAAAAAACCGAAAATATTCTCATACGAAAAATTGCTGCTACTCCATGGTTTATCAGGAACAGAGACATCCGCAAGGACCTGCGCATTACTCCGATCCTCCATGAAGTAAAAGAAAATTTAACATCTTTCCAAAACTCACTAAGCCGAACCGAAAACGAAAAAATAATCAATCTTTGGAATTACGCACCGGACGCAATGCAAAAACACAGAATCCCTAATTCAGCATTCCTCCCAAACCATATCCCTACCCCCTAAATAGTTTCCCACCTGCAAAACTGTAATCAAAAACTGAAAAAACTTACATGAAACGACAATTCTAGAAACACGCTGGAGACGGTCAGAAGGCTGGGACTAGTGCAGCACAAACAACAGGAATTCCGGCGAGGGGATCAGTGCAGATTTTACGCCGATCACTCTTCCTTTTCGTTATGTTTCTCACTCGGATAGCGCGCCACCTCTGTTTACTCAAGGGGAGACCTAGGCTTCCGCTGGTTATCGATTGATATGATTTAATCAAATTCCTCAGCGCCGCGTCCTTCCTCGTAAGAGCCCGTCCTTTCCCGAGAGTGGGTTCTCCTACTGCTTGAGGGCGATATTTATTTTTGTGTGTGTCCATAAATCTCTTTGGTCCACATCGCTCTTCGTTCCACTCATCTTCCCAAAAGCGGCGCTTTCCTTTCTCTCCGTCTACTTTTTGGGGGAGTGGTGAGATTCTCGCCCGTGTTATGGATAGCACGGGTTGGGTATGAAGGGGAAAGGGCTGTCGGAAGACGGGCGGACGTTAAGTGATATTCCGAGATTAAATTGACGCGCCGAGGATTCGGACGTCCACTTTCCACTCCCTCTTCTCATTCTATATATCCACCCTCGTCTTATACCCCATCGTGCCTTGCCCTCTTTCTTCTTCACTCTAGAAGTTGTGGCGACTTAGAACCATAGGTAGGAGAATGATTACCAGTTTCGCCAGGTATTAATCCTTATAGTGCCAATGGGCCGATCTATCGGCCGTTTTTTTTTTGCACTCACGCCTTTTAATTTTGTGTTTCATGTAGTTTTGGTAGCTATTTTTAGTATATGTTATGCTTTAACATACCCGTAAGTTTTGGGAGAAAATAAAAAAAATTGTTTCTGAAAATGCATATTAGCCTTTATGTAAATTTTTTAGCGGAAACCTACAAATCTGCCAAATAAAAGCCCTGACATTCTTCAGCATACCGGGAAAAATAGGCTGGCAGTAAAAGGGTCAATGTATTCTGCCGATTAAGGCAGGTTTCCATGAAGTATTTAATAAGTATATTCTCTAGTAGTCTCCCCTTCCTTCCTGGACCTTTTAAATTCACCATAACGCCTATTCCTTTTCATTCTATCTAATATCATATTCGATTCATTTTAAATAAACACTTGCAATTTTCCAAGGTTGTAAAAGTTATTCCGACCGAGGTTTCGATATTACTACATCATCTTCAAGGTACAAAATGGTTTCTTTGCCGGCGGCGGTGGGGTAAAGTCCTCTCTTACCGAACCGAAGGTCAAAGGTTCGAGCACCATTTATGCAATTTTATTGGAGATATCAATACCTAGGCTAATAATTTCACGATGTTTTTCATTTCCTATAATTTCATTATACGACGACTCACGTGGTATGATATAACTTTAGAGTGCCAACTGATCGTAGGCAATTTGTATTGATCTGTGTAAATAAAGTATATAAATGAATAAAATATAGTGAATATAATAATAAGGTTTTAGGCGAGATGGAGTGGAAACGTGACATAATGAAGAAGCAGGAGCGATTTCCAGTATTTTAAATTTATTGGTACTACCGGTTTCGCTTAAAAGCATCATCAGGTACAATATATCCAAGTGTGCAACGTCTTAAATAGGAAAGGCAGGATGGGGGTGGTAAGACGGGAAGGAGGAGGAAGGGGAAGAAAGGAAGGGAAGGGTGTACAATCACAGGTTCTTGGAAAAGCCGAGCCAAGGTTTTGATGTAGATTGGCATCCTTCCCCACAAACATCACCCGGATATGTTCAGGTACACTTAAGAACTCTCAATGGCCATAGCGTAAATCTGGAGTTGAAAACTGGGAAATAACTTCTTTTGGTTCGCAGCAGCTTAAAATGACGTCAACTAAGGATAGTAATTAATCAAGCAAAAAATTACTTCCTCTAGAACTAACGTAACAAAAGCGAGCAAAACAGTTTTGTATATGAGAGGTACGTCGTAAAAATTATACCTAAGTATTCTAAAATCTTGTTCAAATATTAGAGTGCGGTATGTGATGCGACTGAAGGAATACGAGAATGACTGATAATCGCGTATGGTTGTTTGGTCTGCTTCATAATAAGATAAGTTACTCCAAGTTAAGTTGCTGTGATCGGGCTTTAATTCTCATTCGCAAATTTCATTCGGGAAAGTGTGTTGATTTTATCAATGGTTGGAAGTGTATTTATTTGTTCTGGGACATTAAGCCCCTTGAAACATATACAGAATGACTTATGCTAAATAATTTATCCGGTGAAGTTTTATACGCCGTTTTACACAAAATATCACCTGAGCTTATCCTTATTTAAACGGTCAGAGTTTGGACTCGTGATAGAAGGCGAATAATGTATTTACCTTCATTGTAACGCAGTTCTTCATGAATTTTTTCACGCATTGCTCAAACCAGAATGTTGCGCTAGATAGGTGGGGGTATAGCTCTCAGCAGATCTCAAGGTTCTTTCCTAACTATTCCAGCCGCTGAATTTCTGTCATCTAATTGTAAGTGATATTATTTTGAAGCTCGGCGATGCTCGAACCTCTATTCTCTCGTTTGTCGAGATCGCCATTTTCTTTTTTCTCGTTGATAATAGCAACAGTTTTTAGCGTTATTTTTTTGGAATTTTCTCTCGTGAAAATAAAAGGTGAATTGACTGAAAATGTCACGCATATTTCATGTGAAAATTATATGACCGATGATGTTTATATTGTGGCAAATCCCGAGTCGTAAAATAAATATTGTTTATGGAAATTCAGTCAACCCATTGCTAGCAATTATGCTTTTTTTTACCATTTACCAAGCGTTCTTAATTTCTGTCACATAGCCAGTAGTACCCTTATGTTTTTCACCAGTAATTTTTCAACTGTCCGTCAAATTTCTCTCCAGTAACCGCCATTTCCACGCCTGTATCTCTCATCTACCCTTCTTCTCTCTTCAGCCATTAGGTATTTCTCCGCCTACGAGGATGTACGCCGAATATTAGTATTTTTTAATTACCTTCCTATTCGAGCAGTAATGTCTTTATTGTACCTACTTCAAAGCTGGGATGGGAATTGAAATGAGACGAAAATATTTCATGGAGGAAAACGAAAATACTAAACCTAGGTTTAGTTTCGTTCCCACACCAAATCACCAAGGAGTTTAGTTTCGACCCGGGACGAAACTTTACTCCCGGAAACGGAACTAAATTAATCGAAACTCCGCTGCTCATAGTTCAGTTTCGATCCCAGGAGTTGAGTGGAGGGGGATAAGAGGTAAAAGTTTTGAACCATTTCATGACAGAATGTGGGGAGGTGAAAACATTGAGCTTAAAATCGATTGGCCAGTTTGCGTACACCGTTCTCTTATTTGTGGTCAAAATATGAGTTCTCCATGCATATAGTGGTGGTAGGCCGAGCCTATATTTCATTCAACCATCTTTTGTACTCGGTGTGTGGGTCGAAACTGAACTGTTCGAAGGTGAAGCATGTGGTCCCTCCGGTGCGAAATATATTCTGTGTTTCGTTTCGTTCCAGAGTTTTAGCTTAGTTTTACCCGAAGTAGTTTAGACTCCGATTTCGTTTCAACCCTGAGTTTAGCTCCCCGGGTTTGATTTTTTTCGTTTAGTTTCTACATTTCTCTCCCGGGAACAAAACTATTGAAATTCCACTGGTTTTGACTCTCGTTTAGTTTCGATTGCCATCCCTGCTTCAAAGGCCTCGAACATCCCATGTTATGCCTTCTCGGGGGTGCCAACTTACAAAAAATATTGGGGGGCCCAAGCCGGGTATCTTGCTCCATGACGTTTTATAAGTAGTGAGTTATAAGCTTTTAAGCATTTTAGAAGAGTCATATGATCAACATTAGAACCCTGATAACTCGCATCTCGATATCTGGACACTCCGGGGAAAATCGACAAGCCTGACACATTTTTTCCTCACACTCATAACGAATTTTCGAGGGGGCTAGGGCCCCCTTAGGCCCCATGGAGTCGGCGCCACTGTGCCTTCTTTTTGCCTTCAATATAATACTTATTTGCATATAATATCCAAGGGCCACATTCCATCTACAGCACAATTGTTTTGATAACTTAAGGGTTTAACTATGCATTATCCAGCGGCGTGGATCCTTAATATGATCACCCAAAGTGCACGCCAAGTGCGAAAGGTCCACGGAGGAAAAATTATTTATCTTTGCCAAAATCTAGAGTAACAAATCAATCCCGGCTAAGGCAAATGATTTATCATCTGTGAAAGTTACATCTTTTGACATGTATGGTCAGGGGTGCCGACTAACAAAAAATATTGGGGGAGCCCAAACCGGGGACCTTGCCCCGGTAAATTTTATGAATAGTGAATTTTAAGTATAAGATTTTATTTAAAGATAAAGTATAGTAAACTATGCTTTACTAACGTTATATCTTTCTTACCTTGGCTTAAAGCTTTTCCATTTGATGGTGGTGTACTGTTGAATTTCAGACTTTGGGTCCGCAGCTTTCCTCGTTCTCTGGTGAAGTGTCTTACCACATCCTGAATCCTCCCTCAGCCCGCTAAACCTATTACGCACGTGGAAGGGGATTCCTCTGGGTTTTATTTTAAGATAAACGGTTTCTGAAACTCGCGCACTCTCATTTTTCTTCCACCTCTAACCCCTCCCACTTCTCGGCAAACTCTTTTTCTTGAAGATTTAGAGAGATCTGAGGATGGGACGCGAAAGAAATTTTCTCGTCATCCTTTTGTTTCTTCGAGAAAGTCATTCTTCAGTCCCATACACTCCTCTCTCGTTTTCCATTGTGTCGGTTGAAACGCTCGCCTCCATTTTCTGAGCAATGCCATCAATCTCTGAGCGAATCTCCATTCTTTTGAATGTAAATGTACGCCTTGCAAGTTTACTCCATGAATTGTATCCGAGCTGCATCTATACTGATAGTGGACAGCATCTATTATCTGTAAAAAAAAAAGTAGGATAACCGAGTTTCAGGAGCTCTATCGTCTAAACGAAGCAATCTATTTCAATGCAACAAAAAGCATGCGAAAGAATAATTATTTTTACGTAGAATCATTTACTTAAAAAATTTTGGCCCGATGTTATTTCCTCTACTTAATTTTTTCTCAAAGAAGTACCCGTATTTTGCGCGTAAAATCAAGTTGCCCAACTTTGAGCGCTTCGTATTTCCACAGTTTTTCTTTCAATAACTTGGAAGTTTGATTCAAGAAAGCTAGATCCAATATTAACAGTTTGCAGATAATATTTTGTTTATACCACGAAAATTGATGGATTTCCTCTGCTAATTTCGAAACCAATAGATCAATTGAAAATTGATTGGTACTGATGTATGCTGTATATCGCTAATCACGCCAATATGGCTTATTATTTATGCAGATTTTTTTGTACGCGTACCGGCAGATCCGTCGTGGGAGAGGGAGGAGAAAAGAGGTGCGTGGTTGCCACCGACTCGGCAGAAGCAAGCAGTAGCTCAGGGGTCGAAAAACCTTTTTTATGCTCGCGGAACGCAGTGGCGAATAGGTAGGGCTGGCATGGAATCAAATACATGAATGGTTACTTTGTTTTGAATATATAAATGAATTAATAAACAATAAATTTCCTCCATGAGCTTATTCACACATACACATCTTATCTTCGTAGGTGAGCCCTTCTTCAAATCCCGGGGGTGGCAGACACTTTCCAAGTGGTGTATTCATAAAATAACGGAGATTGTAGTTTTGTGTAAAAACATTTACTTATTCGCCTGCATTAATTTTACCTCTTTCAAAATACTCCCCATTAGATATTACGCACTTGTGTCTGCGCTTTTTCCATTCCTCGAAACACTTCTCAAACTCGATCCTTAGAATAGCTTTGTCAGCTATTTCTTTTAATGCTATCTATTCTTGTCCATTGAGGTTTTCTTTGTTTTTAAAGGTATTAAAGAGTCGTATGGAACTGTGTCTGGCGAATTTGGAGGCTGGGGCATCGTTACGCTATCCTCTTTGGCAAAAATGTCCGAACACGTAATGAAGTGAGAGCCGAATATCGCCTAGCTCATAAAAACACATTTAACCTTTGTGGCTGTCTCAGACCGAGTAAACGATGGATGCAGCTAGAATTTTTATCATACTTCAGGGACATGTATACTAACGCAAAAAATATTCAACACACGGACTCTCCAAATTTGCGATAAATTAAAAAAAATATATTTCTCCTTTATTCTGAACACAAATTGTACCTGAAGTTTCTCCCGATCCATGCTTGAGTTCTATGTTGAAGGGCTTCAAGCACAATACCCCATCCGTCGGATGGGACGCTAAGCCAAGCTCTCCTTTCCGCCCTCCGTCAATTGCAGTTTAATGCCGACGCCGGGTTTCCCTCCATCCTTCTTTCCGTACCCTTCCCTCAAATGACCTAATCTGTCGGTCGCCTCCTCCAATAAAATACCCCGGCTTGCATCTTTTTGAATATTGCACACTGCGAACCAACTTTAGGGTGTGTGTGGGAGGGTGAGTATTTCCCTGTGCTGCATTACGGTGCTACCACAATTGAATGTGCAGTAGCGTAGCATGGGTCAGCTCCCAGCGCAAGTATTCACCATGTATCCCGCAACCTACGACAGTAAATTGGCCCAGATTGAAATGCAACACTAGCTTAGGTCATGCAAGAAAGGTACGCATAGACCTCATAGTACTGCTGGATATGTTATTCGGTGATAATGAGTACAAAATTAATAAGTAAGCAATTCCACTATCTTGCGAATGGCTTCTATTGAAAGAGCGATGATTACTATCAATTAATAAATTCCAACGAATTACCGAAAAAATATGCAATAATTTTTAAACAATGTTATTATAAACTTTAATTCCGCCAAATTCAATGTGCCATAACTTTTTTAATAGACGCTATTTATGATTCTCAGGAAAACAGAAGAGTTGTATTTATTCTCCGAAGTATTATGTATTTATCCATGTGGAGCAGAAGGCGTGAAAGAAGTCACCGCATGAATCCCGTGGTTTTCAGCACGCTTGTAGTAGCACTAAACCGATTCCAATAAAATAACTAACTATTGAGTAAAAATTCTAATATAACTAATAACTATTCAGAAAAAATTAAATTATAAGCAACTTTAAAATTTATCAGTTTTTAACAGATACCGCACAGGTGGGCCATAAGCCTGAAAAGATGTACAAAGCATTACATTTGAAATTTCTATTTTAGGTCTAAATCATTTGGAAGAGAGGACTTAATATGTGAACTATGTAAACCTGCATAGTTTAGTCATTTAAAAGGAATACTGCCAGCGTAAATAATTTTTTAAATTATTCGGGCAACAGGTGCAAGCTGAATGCCATTTTTCAAATCGCGAGGCAGCTGAACCGTAAGTCATGGACGTGTTCCTTCATAGAAAAATCTTTGAGTTACCCTCAAATAGAGAAATTCAAAAAGGTATTACCGATAAACTTGACTTAATTATTATTTATTTTTGCAGCAAAGTGTTTAAAATATAAATATTTAAATATATAAAAAGCAAAATATAAAAAAATTATTTCAAACCGTATTCCTGTGTAAAGCTAATTAATTCTAACGAAATACCGAAAAAATACGCAATTGGCTACACGGAAAAAGCCAAGTTTTTATTTCTCCATCTCCTATGATAAAGGATTTCCACCGAGTCACGCCCGCTACTTAGATACGTAATTTATCCTGAGCTTTATTATTTTCAGACATATTTCAATTGATGAAGTTTGATTTTTTTCGTAATTGCCGTGACGTTTCAAACACATGTATATTTTTTCGTTCATTATAACCATTGTTTCATATTTTGGTCACATTTTCGAAAGTTGGCCCTGTTGTGCGCCGTCGCAAACTGTTACTTTTTTCCTTGAAGTGAGAACCGGGGCACGATTTACTATTACGACTATATCTGGCCCGTGGTTTCGTTAAACGTGATCATGGAGGGGATAAGATGGGCCACAAACTCGATAAATGTAAGGAAGCTATTGTCCTGGGACTGTGAGCGGACCTCGGCACCCTAGTGCCCTCTCCTGATCCATTGCACGTCCGAAGACACTTGTCCACATCGCCCCATCGGTCGGCCATTAACCCCTTCCTCTCAGGAACAAATGAATGCCCTCGGCCGTTTGTTCGGTCAGTCCCAGGGGTGGTGGTCGTTCCGGCCCGCCCTATCCGAACCCTTTTGACCCTTGGCACGCCCCTTCCTTCGTTAACTACACCTGAAAGCCCACAATCACCGTCCTTTAGGCACCTTTTTTCTCGTCCCATGCGGTACTTTCCAGCACAGATATCCCTTCTGTAACTGCATCTCGTGCGTAATCTAATTTAGCAGATTGCGACGCCCCTAAACCCTTAAATTTTATTTCTCATTTCGTGTAAGGAAGCTTCATCATAACGGCATAATTCATAAACACTGTATTCTTAATTGTCACTTGGTTATGAATTACTCATTTTATTGGTGATAACTTTAGATGCCCGAAACGAAAATATTATGAGGGCCGTATTTTATTCAAGCTCCGATGGGCCATGAACAGAAGACGAAATGATCGATTATAAATTGTTTCATTGTTAAACGTTGAGCACACTTGTGGTGTCCTTTCGACATAATCGCCTCTGCGGTTGAGTAATTGGTCGTGCTTATGGATAAGCTTTACTATACCTTCTTCATAGGATGTTGCCGCCAATGACTTCCAATGAATGTTGAAATTTGTCCTTAAGCTCATCGCCCGTTTGAAAACGCTTCCCCCTTATCCACATCTTTATTTGAGCAAAGAGATGGAAATCACACGGCTTTATATGTCGGCATTGTACCCTGGGCGATCGATAATGTCCCGTTGAAATTGCTCAAGGAGCAGTTGGGCTGCATCAGCGCTGAGATGCCGGACGACGTCCTGGATCAGAACACTTCCAGAAGTCAGCATGTCTCTTCTTTTATTTTGAATTGGAATGGACGTCATTTTTCACGCTAAGTAGCCATATTAACGTTAAAATTCTCATTCACCGGCATGAAGGTCAAGAAAAGTTAATGCTGAAGCCATTCGGCGGGGTTTCTGGCTGTCGCTCCGCAATGCTCAATTGGCGTAGCCGTAGGCGTAGAATCACTTGAGGTAGCGTAGTTAATGAGATTGCTACTAAAGCTAAACTAACAACTTACGGTCAGAAATGACTTGAATGTGTGATGCGGAGGACGCGCAGTTACCCCATCCGCCTGTCGCTTGTATGGTGTTTTTGCAGAGCTATCGGAGGTTGAAAATAAACAGCTCTCGTAGTAGTCAAGGTGTATATCAATTATTAAATTAAAATATTTTTGAATTTACCTTTTCTCAGCTTTAGAGCCAGCTATTTTGCCACTTTCTTTTTATTATTGCATATTAAAACAATGGTATGCAATGTCATTTTGTGGAATCGTGACGTGATAGAGTGAAAAGTAATCTTCGTTGAATTCCACACTGTAGCTATTTAAAGACTCTGTATTAATGGGACTTAGGTATTGTAGTCGAGTATCTATTAAAAAACCGGTTTCAACCCTTTCAGATCATAATCTAGAGTTGAACTCTTGATATTGGTTGGAACCGGTTGAGTCTTTTAATAAATACTGGGTGTAATGTAAAATATTTTACTTTTGAATATATAATACATATTAGCCATAAGCTTTTGAAGATTGCTTTTGTCTTCACTTCAAAATTTAAAGTCTCGTCCTTTTTTATTTCTCAGCAAACTCGGTTATCGAAAGGAACCTTTTCCAATAAATCTGCAAAAACTCTTTAATTTTCGCATCTGGCCATGCTTTACACTTGCTAGTCTCGGATGTTACTTTGTTTCAAATTAAAAAAATCAATAAAATATCCCTAAAAATATGGCCCTTTTTTTGTGACTAAAATGTGAGACCTATCACTTGAAGCTTCTTGGTAGGTACTGCCTGATTACGGAAACAAATGAAGTATATTTCATGCAATATTCTGTTCTTCGGATCTTGCGAATCATGCTTATTTACATTTCATGCTTTAATTTCAAAGCTAAATCATACCATAGTGGTAATCAATTTTAGCTCGGTTAAGTGTATTTTGATGTCATAGTGTACGAGAATTAGGAATTCTTCCTTATTGTACTGGATACTCTAATGTTTTATGTAATAATGTGTTAAATTCTGTATTTAATTTTGATATTAAATTTTTTGAATCGTTTATTGTTATTAGCTTGCATATTTGTATTTTCGTTATTGAAAAAAATACATAGTTCAATATTCTTTGTGCATGTTTGGAATATTTTCTATCGCACTCATTTAGAGCCATCAAATGTTCGCTTTCGCTACCCTTAAGTCTCCGACCGTTTCCTTCGTATTATTTCTCACTTCAGTAGCCCTATATGTGTTCCCCTGATGCTAAATCTTTTTAAAGGAATATGTGAAGCAAATTCATGCCTGCTAGATATTTTTACCAAAATTCTTTACAATTTTTTTGATTTTTGAAATATATGATGTGGCTTTAGTTTTTCCTCTCAGTTTGCCAAATACGGCTGTATAAATGGCTGATGAGAATGAAGCTATCTAACCGCTGATGAGAGGGAACAGTTTTTGAAAGCCTTGAGAAATCGAAGATTCTGGTTAAATGCACAAAAAGCACTCAAGCGGATAAAATACTTTTAGAGCACCAAAGTAAAATGGAGAAGTTTCCTCTCTCAAATTTGGCCTTTGAATTCATTTTACCCTTTCGTATTTTTAGTCGAATCCACTTTGCCTGTGAGGTTCATGAAGTGCTATGCAATTTTTAAAACTGCTTGCAAACAAACTTTCTGTACGATGAATTTTTATTTGTTATCACTTATCTGTTTCATGTTAAGTACATTGCAATGCTCATGCTAGCTTGTGCCATCCGATGTAGGCCTTCCTCGATTACAAACGGATATATCATTGTTTTTAGGTTCCCATGTGGTGGATTAGCATGATGGATTTTGTGTTTTAAGTCTTAATGAGATAAAAATGTTCGTCATTAAATTGATAATATTATTACAGAAAGATCTTATTCTGTCATTCCATATATGCTCCGTTAATACTTCACCTAAAGTGATAAATGGGGAATCATTTAAACGTTAAATCACCGGATTTTGGCAAAAAATATAATCTCATTTTCAAATTTCACTATTTACCCATTAATTTGATTTAAAATGTTCGATTTATTCATGTCGATTACTCGCACGAGGTATATCGACTCAACACTTTATTATTCTAAACTTCAAAAGTAGGTTTGAATACCCGCCGAATCCGTAACTAAATCAAAGAAAGGTAACATAAGCAGGCAAAAGTATTAAAAATAAAATGTAAGTGAAAGGCTAATTTTTTTCGCACGGGTTACCTAGTATTCATAATTGTGGGTCAGTGCCGATGGAAGAAAACTGTGAATGAGTATAAATGAAACTGACTTGGCCTCTTCACCTGCCGATTTCGAACCAAGCTTCTCAACCCATGAGTTTTCAGAATATGGTCATTTATTTGATGCAGGTTTTTTTTAATTAATAATTTTATTAATGTTCATGCCATATTGCGTGATAAGTTACCTCTGTGTTGGGAACTGGACTACTGCCTACGTTTCGATGTCCAATTCGTGCATCGTCTCTAGGTTTAATTGTACCGAGGAAGGATTTTGACCTGAATTCTTCCTCAACCCTGTGAGCTCTGAAGACGATGGCCAAGCTAGACATCGTTAACAGCATTTAAGTCTCTAACGTTAGCAGCATTTAAGTCTCTAACCCTGTGACGGTCCCGAGAGATTCATCACAAGAGATCATCCAGTCTTTATCCCCAGAAAGTACCCAATTGTTATACATGCCATATCATTTGCACTTCTTACCTGACGCATTGACAATCAACTACCCTTTCGACACCGAATTATTTTTGCCAACCTAGGTGGCGACTGGGTAAAGCCCGCGTCGGCTAAATTAAGAATTACGGGTTCGCCCCCCCGGGGCTTATTTGTGAGAGATTTTCCATCGAATATATTGAATGAATAAAAACTCTTGGGTTAACCCTTGTCTTGAAATTAAGCGTTTTCTCTAACACCGAAGTCCTCTTCAGGGCTTAAGTGCAGCACATTAGTCCCGAAGATGCTTCTGGAAGATGAGAGGATACGTTGACCAGGGATGGATCCAGGATTTTTTCTGGGGCAGGGTGCACAAGGGTCTGACAAGCAAACAATCCTCTCATACTTTAGATTAAAAACAAGGTCCAACAATAGCTGTACAAAATGTTCTCTTTATTTTGACATGGAAGTTATTAATATGAAAGCAAATTAATGAGGCTCCGTAATACACAAAACAAAACAAACGTAATGATAACATTAAAAAAATGAGTATTTTTAAACGTCTGGGGGGGGGGGACACGTGCCCCCTTCCCCCCCCCCCTAAATCCCTCTATGACGCTATGACGTTGACTATCAACTTCAAGACGCGGGGTAGTAAAAATGTTTGTTATTATTCACGTATGCACCGCGAAAGTTTTAACCATTTGACATGAGGGTTAAATAAGGCATTGCAATATTTCCACTGACTTTACTTTAGCTCGACGCGTACAGTTGTCACAACAACATACTCAAGTGTATCATGTGCAGGCAAGTTCTTCCTACAGCCAAGTAGTTCGTAGAACTTAGTAGAATGCTGTTCACCATCATTATTAGTCAACAATCCTAAGATTGGTTAGACGCAGCTCTCCAATCCTCTCCTTTCCGCCAACCGTTTCATAACGAAATATTTATTCTCTTTTATATCCTTTACAACCAATCCTATTTAACTCATATCGGGGCCGTCCCTTGCCCTTCTTTCCTTCCACCTGTCCTTCTACGTTAGTCTTCATCAGGTCATCGTGTCTCAAAATGTGGCCAACTAAGTTGTCCCGTCTTCTGCTTAAGGTTTTTAGGAAACTTCTCTTTTCTCCCACTCTTCTTAGCACGTCATCGTTAATTACACAGTCAATCCATTTTATCTCAGAATATATATACTTAAGTGAATATATATCAGAATGTTGCTGTAACAACGAGACGCATTGTACTGAATTAAATTCAGAGTAAATTCTTATTTAACTAACTTCCACCAAATAGGTCAACCTATCATTAGAGATTTAACATTTTAGAGTTAATTGTAATAACACTTTCTTCACGAAGAGAAGAATTTTTCAGATAGTATTGTTATTATTATTATTATTATTACTCATAATGCTGGATGACTAAATATTACTTCCAATATGTTGTGATTTTTTTTCCGTCTAAATTTTTCCCCACAACTTAAATAACCTCTGACCTTCGCCCTGACGAGGCTATCGTTTTCCCCAACCCTCCCCCTAGTATAACCCTTCACGAACGAACGAAATATTTCCCATGCATCCCCTTACCCATCAACTCCCCAGACGGAGGCTTCGTTCTCCATTAATGGAATTTCCACGAGTGCCTCTCTCTCTCTCTCCTTACCAAGTTTCTTCCTCACCTTCCGTAAGAGTGCGCGCGGGGGCCATCTTCCTCCTCTCTCCCCCTCAACCAATTCCCCACTCGACTGGCGCACTTAACTTGCCTCTTCGCAAACGTCTCAGTCATACTACCACCGAGCCACCGTCCCTTATTCTCACGGTTTCCTCCTTCCGTAAACGAGGAGGAAAATGGAAGGAGATATTTCCTTCCCGAGCTGCGTCCTTCCTCGCCGCGAGGAAGACCACGGTGTATGGCTCTCAGGAGGGAACAATTATCTCTCGGAATAGAGCAAGAGTTCAACCTATTTACTTAAAACTTTGGAGAAAGTTGTGCAAGACATGAGTAGACATCGCATTTTCGATGCGAGATTTATTAAGTAAGAGCTGTGCGGCACAGTGATTTCCTTATTCCTCACAACAGAGATTGCTATTTGTCCTATTTCTGGTGCTATGTTCCTAAATATCTCTGTAACTGAGAATACGCAACTAGAGGAAGTTTAATTGGCTCTCAAAATGGAACAATGGAAGAAATTATATGTTTTCAAAGTTCTGTTTTATATGAGATGGTTATAAACGTTTGGCGTGCATATAACCAACTGAAATTTATTTCCAACGTTGTATTATTGATACTAGGTACCTACTACAGATGTATCAGAAAGAAGTCCTCGTGAATGGTATTCAGGAATGAACGTTTTAAAATAATATGAAATAATGATCCTGAATTCAGTGAGATGGGTATTTATACTAATTATTTCAAAGAAAAATCTCCTATCTCTCATTTGGTATGGTATTTTGAGGAGCATTGACCATTTCCCATTCCATCTAGGTGTTGTACCACTGCCCTTATGGGATCCTCTCGCCTAGGAAAATATGTTTACAAATGTAATTTGCAAACCGTAGAGGCCTAATTTCGATGGCTACGTTAGTCTTTAAAAAATTCAACCCTAATACATATATTAACTGCAATTTCAAAAATCGGAGATGATCACCCGAAGTTATTTCTAATTGCATTTATGTGTTACAAAAGTATTTTAACTTTAAAAATAAGTTATAGATTTAAATCAAATAAAATATTCGGAAATTCGATGTAATTAATGGCTTTTCTGTTACGGAAAAGAAGACCCAAACCTTCCATTTCAAGTAAATAAATTGTGCAGTAACGATCCCTTTATTATACGATTTTAATCAAATGATTGAGTAGTGGTGCAGAATGACCTAGCCGTCGACGTACCCTAATGCTCAATTCTACAACTACTAAAGCTTCCTCCGTCTTCCCAATAGATAGCATCGATATCGCCCGAACTGACGTAATACTTAGTAATTTTCTTGATGTATTTTATGTGGTACGAACGCTGCCATCTTTAAACCCTCTGAGCTTGTAGAGTTAACCTTTGTCGGCATTTTCCTGTGCGTGAAATGTTTATTTATTCGTAGCTAGGTATTTGAAGGAAACAACCGTCAGCCTTGGTCATTTGCGCCATGAGGTAATAATAAGGAAAGAAAAGGTAGAGAGAAACCCGGCGTCGAAAATAGCCTTTACTCTCGTAAAGATAGGCTCCACAGCTGAACGTTCCATCCGGCGGATGAGGTGTTACCCTCAAAGTGCCCTCCACACAAACTTCAAGCTGGGATGGGGTAGTCCTTGAAAATTCTCAACCACCGTCGGGACGGTTTTTGAACCCAAGCCCGCGGGATACGAGGCCAACCCAGAAATCACCACTCCAAACCGATACTTTTTCTGAATATTATCAAGAATTTTTCGCTTGGAGAAAAAACATGGGCATAATTGTCTTCCTTGATCAACGTAAAAATGTTTACATTGGTCTTCTCAATGTGCATTGAAATGATTTTACCGATTGCGTAAATTAAATATGAGTTTTGCTTCGCGGAAAAAGAGCGGTCGAACGGTGTCCTACGGTAGGGTGCAATATTTCGGATGATATGGATAGACGAAAGAAAATAATTTCTAGAATCGATGCTTTCATTACAACGCTGAAATGAAATAACTCACTCTTGAAAACTTTCCTGGCTTATGAGAAAATATTGCGTGTGACGCAGTCGTAACTCTGCTTTTTTTTCCTCCGCTGCCCGTCTATCAGATAGATTCATCCCGCTGGACGTACATATTCCCTGTGCTTCCGAGGCAGAGACCATTCGTTCTCCAGTCGCTGGCGGCGTGCACTTTACGTCTCTCAGCCTCCGTGGATATGATGCATTAAAACTTCGTTCCGTTCCGACTCCCTCGAAATGGATGGTGCACTCAGCTTTTATCAGGCCAATGATATCTCTCTCTCTCCGCTTTGATTTTCCAAAAAACCTTCATACTCGCACCTCAATTCCACTTCCATTTCATGTGCCGTTGCAATCGAACCTTCCTTCCATCTCCATTCATAATAAATCTTCCCATCTACCGTACGAACCCTTTGTGGGGTACAATTGGGTTTGGTGGATAGAGTGTTGGTTTTCCACCCCACGTGGTCGGGTTCGAATTGCGGCGTTGACGGAGATTTTTCAGAAAGTGCCTGATGCCTACTTGAGTGTACTTTTTGGAGGGCACTCCAAGTACAGTACTCCGTCCGTCGAAGTGAAGCCTTGCTTCCCTTGAAGTCTTTCCGTAGGAGCAGGCTGATGCCGGCGCCGTGTTTCTCTCCACTCTCCCTTTCCTTCATCTGCATCTACAAACTACCCTGCGTTCCTCCTAAATAGGCGTGTGTGGAGAAAAAACTTGGGCATAATTGTCTTCTTTGATCTATAAAAAAATGTATATTGAAACATTGAAAAGACCTATGTAAACATTTTTACGTAGATCAATGAAGACAATTATGCCCGAACATTGAACTTTTTTGGCCGATTGCGTAAATTTTATATGATTTGTGCATCGCGGAAAAACAACAGTGGATTCGGGGATCCCAGGGCGGGCCCAATCAATAAAATTTCCTATTTCAATTAAAAATCTGTATAACGCATTTTACACCCGTGGCAGTTTTTGATGAATCGCGCTGATTTCCTTTGTATTTTATTAAGCTACACTTCCCTTTACTATCCTGAAAATACCTTCATTGCCGGTCACCTACGCCACCTCGAAAGTATGGGTACCATTATCTCTAATACCACTTTTGATTTAATTTTAATTTAAACAGATAGTCAAATAATGGGTAGATTATTTCTGCTTAATAATATTTTTATAAGAAGTCAGAGGTATTTTTATGATCCCGTTACTTTGATTTTGCACCCAGAATTTATTGGGCATTTATTTTCTTCGTACGAACGATTCCTATTTAAAACCTTGTAGCGATAAAACTTTTGGAGGCATCATAGTATACTGTTATAGAACACTGATATTGATAAATCCATAAAATAATGTCTATATTTTAATTACAACCTTTATATACAAATTAAAGTAGTCAGTGTCGAGCACGCCGTAAGAATGACCGTTCCATCGTTCGAGGCAAAAGTATTTTCTCGTGCCAGACACTCTAGGAGGAGGAATTCTTCCCTCTATCGATGGGTAAAGTACTCTTAACATTTTTAGCATTCCAAAAATATATTATGCGGCCTACTAAACACAACATTTACTGAGGAATTAATTTTTCAGTAACCTATTATTTCAGTAAATATATCCATTTTCGAAATTTTATGTCGATGAGTTCTTGAATAAATTTGTCTATGCACTAGTGGAATTAATCCACTTTCGGTATAAGAAGAGAAGGGGGTATTAGCCTCCCCGAAATTGATTTCTAGATTTTTTTTGTCTGCATGGGATAAGTTTGGTCTTGTTACGTCGCGTCCATGATGTTCGGCGTGATTGATTATAGATTGATGTTTGAATTGTATTTTTATTTGTATGCGTGTTTGTGTTTATATTGCTGTTTTGGTGTTGAGGGCGCTATGGCTATGGGGGACTTAACAACGGATTGTTAGTAAGAGAGCCATTTTGGAAGCAGGAGAGAAAATAAAGCTCTAATTATTATAAATGATTATTATTGTTTAAGAAGAAAAAAAGATTGCGACATCACAGTCTACCAGGAATATTTTACATTTCAATTATTTTTCATATGTGCCTCTTTAATTTGAGCCTTTCAACTCTGTGCCAACGCGCTCCTCTTCAAGAACTGTATTCAACGAGCGCATCACAGCAAGCACGGATGACAAAATATTCCATGCGGCGACAGCGGCTTCCATTCCTCTCTTTTCCTCCCCTCCCTCGCCTCGCATCCTTTTCAGGTGCAGTAGTATCCATTGCGTGGAGTGCCCTCGGCGGAGCAAACCGAAAGCCGTCTCCCTTCATCAGCATTTCACCTCGGACGGCAAACAGCTAGAGGCGCACTCTCGTCCATAAACAAGCGGGTCCCCCCCCCCCCCCCGACCACCTTCGTTCGCATCACCGGCGCTACACTCTTGATGTGACTGCAGGCATGTGTGATACTCAGATGCATATCAAGCCTTTATGTTACGGATATTCCGCGACGCCATATTGATCATCCTGGATGCTTCATCGCGCTTCCATATGATTTACAGAACCAGTGGCGCAGCGAGGGGGGGGGGGGGTTTGGGGATAAATCCCCCCCCCCCCAGATCTCAGAGAAATTTTTAAGTTTAATCCATTTTACTTAATTGGATTAGTATTACTTATAACATAGTGTTAGGATTAATCAAATATCCCTCAGAAAGCCGTAAAACTCACCATTTTGAACCATTTATCTTAAAATTCCGCAATTTATTTATCACGCTCCTTGCGCTTATCCTGGTGGGTATTCCATACCTCCACACACCCCGGTATTAGTTGCACCTAACCCCCCCAGCCTTAATTCCTAGCTGCGCCCCTGTGTGGAACACTTTGCCATGAAATACGTCAGTGGAGGATGCCAGGTGACAAAGATGCCATAGCTCTGTCGTCATTTATATTAGTTAATACCTGAAAAATCAATAAATATCCTTGTATGTGGTAGGATTAATAAAGTTACGTTGACACTTATCTATTAAATGCGCTCAAATGGTTTTTTTTCATCGTCATATTTAGAATTTTTAGGCCGAAATACATTCCACCCATATTTAACAACCACCAACAATAATGAAAACCCTACCAATATGGTGTATGAATTCCATTCCCCTCCTGGTCGCAACTCTGTAATCGTGGTGTTGAAATTGAACGCTTTGTAATGAAATACCACAGTTGAGGATGCCATTTCATGTGAAAAAGTTGGTACTCTCTGTCATCATTTGAATTAGTTAATATTAGTGATGGGTCGATTCCAAAATTTTATCGATTCCGGTCCCGATTCCGATTCTGACATTTCGATTCCGATTCTACCGATACCGATTCCATCGATTCTGATGCCATAGGCTCCAAGAAAAATATAACTTAATTCCAAGCAACAAGAAAACCACTTTAAAAAATATTACTCTGTAAAAGAGTCAGTTGACCAAAGCGTCTTTCATATCATCACTATGTAATTAAAATATAATAGCTAAATTTCAAAACAGAAAATACCTGAAAAGTGGTGTTACATGATAGGTAATACTTTAGAATATTGGCACTCATAATATGTCGACCATATATATGTATCCGAACTACAAGGAAGAGCCCTGAGTACAGAAATTTTCATAGCTGTAATAAAGATGACATACTACGTATATGAAACGTGTAATATTTGGCCCTTTCAAATTCTCAAGCAGAAAAACATGTTACAGTATTGCTGCCTGAAGAAAATTGCCTTTTGCTACACACTTGAGTGACTAAGCAAGTACTTTCCTACCAAAATTGCAAGGTTTCCGAGACTTTGGAATTTTTATTAAAAATTATATCAATGATTTTTTTGGATCTTGAATCTTCATGGAATTCAAGTGGACGAAGCGAACGAACTATAGAACTAAACTTTAGTTTTGTAGAGCCAAAAAAATTCTATACTTCTCACGTCATTTAATCAACCTTAAAAATTCTTGCTTTTTTTAAGTTCAAGAAAGGAACTAAACGCTAAAAATGAATATCACATAGGACGGACGCAGTAATAAAAAAAGCTAAAAGAGCCTTGTGGTGTGAAAACTCCCCCTTTCGCGCGACTCACCTTGGCGAAGGTGGAAAGGGAAAAAGGGTATCGGTTGTTGCCTTTCAATGAAACAGTTCATTTTTCTCTCTCTTAAGCATGCTGACTTAATCTCTTCAGCTTACTTCAATACCCGAGCCATATTTCTTATGCGTGGGATGGTTCCGAAAAATATCCAATCGTTAGTATTTTCACTCGAGTAATGCGCTAAATGTTCTAGTCGATCTATACATAATCCTTTTTAGCATCCTCAGTTTATTGTTTTAAGTCAATGAAGACGATTATCCATGCTTTAAATGACGATTTTCAAGACTAATGTTTTAAAAAACTTGAAAAATCGGCCTCAATTACCGAGCCTCAGAACTCGAGTTACGCGGCGTGTAGCTGAGCCTTGACGCGCGATTGAAAAATCGCTCTTATTCCTTCGTCGCAGACTTTTTCTTCCAAGATTTCTAATTATTACTCTTTAGAAATCTCTACTTTATATTTTGCTTCAAATTTTCCGAGTTTTATTTTTCGTAAATGAAATATCGCAGATAATATCAACTTTATGTCAAATTTCACGTGAAAAACGGGTCTGCCATTTTGCGTCGTAAAACCAGATAGATGAAAGCCAAAATCTTCAAAAGTCATTGAAAGTATAGGCAAAGCACCAGATCAAAGGAATATTGCGTTTTTTATTCCATAAAACTCATACCAACGCAAAACCACTAGGATAAATTTAAAGATTTTATGAGGAAAAACGATATCTCGCGTGGCATTGAAAAATTGGTCATGTTTGGCCTCTGTATCTCACTAAAGGTTCGTATATATGTAAAATGGCATATAATTCTATATCTGGTAATGATTTATGATTATTCACACTAATTTTCAAGTCTCTATTCCCAAAAAGGTCATTTTGGACTTTATTCCAGCATTTTCCGATTTCGGACCAGTGTGTGCGGGGTAGGAAGACGGTCGGCCGCCGCGGCTGGCGTAAAGGTATTCGGCGCCCACGTCGACAACTATAGTGTATTCGGCAAGCTACCTGGCCAAGGCATTTGAATGAATTATCGGCTTTAAAAACTGTATAATCACATGAGTTTCATGATAGTGCTTCCTGTCGGCAGATTGCTGGACCTACTAGCCTCGAAAGCTCTGTAACCTTTAACTACTCGACTTGACAGTCGTAATGCTACTCGAAACGCTCGAGTCGAGTACCAACTACTCGATCGACTTAAATTTTCGAGTACTCGCACATCCCTAGAAGATATGTGTTTTTTCATTACGATTACGTAGCGCGAAAATTCAAATGACTGTTGGAAACGCGGTCGTATAGTTTGTTGTTTGAAGTACTACTGGAATCGGAATCGATTTTTCACCTTGGCAAGTACTCGTTTTCGATTCCGGTTCTTGGTCGAGAATCGAGGAATCGAAGAATCGAGGAATCGAACCGACCCATCACTAGTTAATATCTGACCAATCAAATAAATCTCCTAGGATGTGGTAGGGTTCTATAGAAGATAAAATGACATTTTGGTACGTGAAGATTTCAAATGGCTTTTTATCCTTATATTTTACTCTTTAGGTCGGAAAGTATTCCACCAATTTTTCTACAATCCCTTCTCTTCGTCAATAAACGCACTGATGAAATCAGCCCATGAATTCCATTCCCCTTCTGGTCGCAATTCCGTAATCGTGATGTTGAAAGGCAACCCATGCTGTGAAGGTATAGCAATTTGTCCTTTTAAATTGATGCAGATAAATTTGTGGCTAATTGAGCTGAGTAAAGTGTATTAAAATTAATGGAATTTATTAGTCTATGGAATTTAAATCTATTACAGCGTGATGGCTCCGCGGTCAAAGCGCGTGGCTAGTGGTTGAAAAGTTCATTCACTTTTTCACTCACATGTCCAGTGTCTATCCACATGATCGCAACTATGTTCCATCACATCCACAAGATGCTGGTGGTGGGGGTAATGTGTTGCTGTATTGTATCGTATTTAGTGGAGCTGACCCACAGCTTGGTTCAGTGGCATAACTAAGGCATAGGAAGGGTGTAGTATATCTTACAAAAGAATGCGGCGTAGCGAACCTGGTTTTTAGACAACGGCCATGTTAAAATATTTGCTGATCTGTAAAAATGCCTCATTTTATTTTCGAAAGACTTGCATATTGATTCTGATCATGACCAGTTCTTGCTTGGTTTGTGGAGATTTGCAATCGTATTCAGGAATACGTACAAAATTATTTGTATACGCTATACTATGTTCAAATTTCTAAATAATATATAATATACCAATTATTGGCCTACAAAATAATAAATTATCAATTTTATTATATATATCAGTAATTATATTATAACTAGTAATATTAGTATTCCTAATATTTAAAAAAATAAGATTAATTAAAATGTTTTCGCACCGTTTTTATGAGTACAAAGACGCAAAGCTATAGAATGAGAATGGACAGAGTATGAGAATCCTCTGGCTCAGTGTATTTCCCCTGATTCACCCCCATTCGTCTGTATCCGCCCCCTATCGGTGCCCTGGGGAGTTCCTTTTGTTTAGCTTCTCCCTTCATTCTTGACCCGCTTTAGTTTGGAGAGTGTATGGGATAGGGTTGCCGTGGAGGGTCGCTCATGGACTAAAGAGAACTCGGACGAGGAGATGGTGGCGCCCTCAGGGAACGAAACCCCGTATTAACTCTCCCTCTCACGCTAGACGGTCACTGATTAATAGTAATGTGCACGTGAGGGCGGTGTTTTCCGTATTTTTTTTCGCTGAGAGGAAAAGAGGAAATAAAATGCGTAAACTTTGTATGCCTGGAGAGAATTCTATGCAGGCAAATCCCCCCGTGGCAAAAATGCAGTCATCACTCTACGTGTATGATCCCTTTTGCAGTGGTAGTCGGGATGAAAGAATCGAAAAAAAGTTGGCTTCCTTGGCCTCCGTACCGAGATTTCGTAGAGCCATTTTTTTCTGACGATGAAGATTTTATTGTACCCCCTGTTGAAAATTTTCCAGTTTTTGTTATATCAATGGCTACTGAAAATTAAATTCATTTCGATGACTATATCCTTCTTTATTTTATTTCACCACATACCTTATCATTATCTTAAACTAGTAGTAGAATATATTTTCTTATAGAGATCAAACATAAATCGATACTGATGAGAAGGGTAAAATGAAATAAGTGTAAAATTAGTTAGTTTCAAAGAGAGAAAATATGACATAATGCCACAAAATAACAAGTTCAAAATATTGAAGCCTGTGCTTATGAAGCAGCTATGAATAGACATCAAACAACAACAGCAACCATCGATTGCATTTATGACTTTAAGACGGATGATATCAATGGTTTTCGTCTTCTTACTCTCGTAATAAGGGGTTTTATTAGCTTATATGAGTCATTAAATATTAAATTAAAGGAAAAAATCTGGCCTTGGAAGTGATGGTACTAATAACAATTTCAACTCTTCCACAATCACTTCATTCTACCATTACTGCCAGCTTATTAGTTAGGAGCTTCTGAAACGATCGTCATGTAAGAGATTAAGGAAAAGGTTAGTGAAGAGTTTGATCCGGAGTGTAGCTGTCTATGGTGCGGAAAGGTGGACATTGAGGAAAGACGGCGATAGAAAATTGGTGGCATTCGAGATATGGGTATGGAGAAGAATGGAGAAGGTAAAATGGACAGAGAGGAAGGGAAACGACGAAGGGCTTGGCACGGTTGGCGAGGAGAGGCAGCTTTAAGATGAGATACGGAGGAGACAGAAGGTATGGATGGAGGGAGTACTTAGCGGGGAGGGGATGTTGAAAATGGTGTTACAGGGCAGAATGTTAGGGAAACGAGGGAGGGGAAGGAAAAGAATAGGATTTTTAGATAGATTGAAAGGGAGTAGGCCTTACAGTGAATTGAAGAAGTCAGTGCTGGAAGGAAAGGGAGCCTCCCAGATCACTTCTCTAATACTCCATGGAAACCTACCTTAATCGGTAGAATACTATTTTTTTTAAATGAAAGAATAAATTAATGCATTTATACCGACGCTGGCATTAATGGTAGAATGAAATGATTGTAGAAGAGTTGCAATTTTTATTGGTGCCATCACTTCCAAGGCCAGATTTTTTCCTTTAATTTAATATTTAATGACTCATATAAGCTAATAAAACCCCTTATTACGAGAGTAAGAAGACGAAAACCATTGATATCATCCGTCTTAAAGTCATAAATGCAATCGATGGTTGCTGTCGTTGTTTGATGTCTATTCATAGCTGCTTCAAAAGCACAGGCTTCAATATTTTGAACTTGTTATTTTGTGGCATTATGACATATTTTCTCTTCGCTGTCCTCTCCTTCACTTATGTGTATTATTAATTTTGCCAATATGTATAATTTGATGTCACTAAGTTATTGAAACACCTTTTTTTCTTCTTTCAGGTGAGTTAAATCCATGAAAATTCACTGATGGTTGAGAATTTCCTCAGCCGGAGAGTTTGTCAAAAGAACTGTGAGTATGAAAATAATTAGTTTATGCTGTGATTAATTTTGTATGTGGTGAATTGAAAAAATAAAATTACCTATGCTCTCTGCAGATATATTAGAAGCACAGAAAGAAGCCGGGCTAGAAATAAAATCCCAATTTACTGTTTTCCACTGTAATACTTCTAAAATACAGTCACAGAAGTTGCCCTTAATTTAGAAATAGTGAAAGAATTAAGGAATTCGACATTCACTTTTCTTTCACTTCCCTTGAGCATAAGAAGGTATATTTTTGCTTCTCTTGTTATTTAGTATTCAACAATGGACAAGTCCTTAAAATTTTTCTACTCTTTATTGTAAAAGGCTGAGCCATGATTTTTCATGGAAAAAACTCGCATACGTCTGTTATTTCTGCTCAAGTGTACAACCTAAGGGATACCTTAGTGGACTTTTATGAATAGAACTCCATGTTGATCAATGTGCCTTTTGATGGGGACATAACTTTTTGACCAGGTAAAAGTTTCGTGACGTAAAGGAGTTCATTATTCTAAATACCCAATGTTAGGGTTTAAGAATGAGTTTTACTACCAATATCAATAAGGGAAATAAAAATATTCATTTCTCTTGTATTTGGTATCTATAAAATCAAATTATATGTCTATCTACATTATCAAATATTGCTCTTACTGGGGCTACACTATATTGCATGTTTTTCAATGTAAAACTATCTTTTTCGGCAAGAAATAATGGTAAACTTTAGCCTTCAGCAGAAAACAAAAATATGCCGCTAACTCCTAGGCCCTACTGTCTAACTTTCCCATTAAAGCCATCCAAGAGATAAGTGGAATGCAATGAATTCGTTATACCCCCGTGAATGTAAGGGTGAACGTTAAAGGATAATGAAGAATCTTTACCAATTTCCGGAGTAAAACTTTCCTTTGTGAATACGTCCAATTACAAAACTTTAACTGACATGCTGTCCTTAATTTGGGCTGGGAACTTTTTCATTGACCTCTCCCTTAAACGCTGGAGGGCGTTGTAATTTGTAATTAGTGACAGCAGTAAATTATATCTTGATAGCCGCCGTCTTAACAACTTAAAAATTGATATTAATTATGCTCAGATACGTGATGAAATTCTTCACGAAGAGTTTTACACGCATAACTTTCAGGAGTTTTGGGGTTAAAAATGAATTTGACTGGCAAATGGAGGGGACGTGGAACTTAAGAAACATTTGTGGCAAGGTGATCAGTTAGCGCCAACCCCAGTGAATAATTGATGCATCTCAATTTTTCCCTCTTCGAAGAACTTGGGAAATATTAACTGGATTTGTGGTAGCTTACGCGTCGTCCTTACTTTTACTTCTTTCATTCTTTTCTGATGTTTTGCCGCTGGATTATAAGTGGAGTTTTATGAATTCTCAGAAAATTAATTAACTCAACCCTATCAGTACAGTGATTAATTTCTCTTTTGAAAGTACTAGTAACCCTGTATTTTCCTCGTGAAAGAAAAGGTTCACCCTCTCTTTCTGATCATTTAAAAGTAATTGCTCCTATTTTTGGTCTTGGAGTATTCGTTTGGTTGAATATACTATCCGTAATTACTAAGGATTATCGGATATCTTGATAAGTACTTACTTGATGATGTTTTAAAGGTAGTCTATTTATTTAATCCCCGATAACTTTATTTTTATATAACTCTGCATTCTAGTTATAAGCGTTTTTAGGGTAATTGATGTGTCACATTGATTCCCGAAGAAAAGAATTTAGGAAGAGGTATATTTTCCATACTACTTCATATCATTTCTTCTCCAAACGCCTTCTTGATTCAATTATTTTAAACCATCATTAGAATGTTTTCAGTCTGTCGTAGGTAAGAAATAGTGCATTCATTAGTATTCTGTTTGTCAACACGTTAAGCCTCTCGTTTACACACATTCATAACAAGATAAGATCGTTGGGTATGATGTGAATGCTAATGGCGTGAATTTCCTTAATCCGTAATTTCTCTGGGGGATTCATGGTACCGATCATTATCTGCAGTTAGAGCAGTAGTCGTAGATGGGTTAACATAATATGTTTTTAGAGTTTAACTACAGAAACTGCATAATTACTGTTCCTGTATGTGTGTTTGGAGATTTGACCTATGCGAGTAGAATATCATCTCATTGATAATTGATGGAAATGAAAATGAATAATTAAACCTTATACTTAACTTAATATGTTGAGACCATAATTGGTTATAGCTGGTATTTTTACTTGAAAAATATTAGTCTAAAGTTAAATTTTCTCTGCGAGGAAAGTTTGGTTGGTAAGAAGAGTATGGGGGGAAGATGATAGAATTAATGGACATTATCTATCGTCTCGGGCTCAAACTTGTAGAAATTTATTTACGATAGGATATAGATACAGTGAATGGGAAAAATCATTATTGTGAATGAAAGAGAGAAGTCCAATTGGAACGGGAAAACAGGCCAAGGTAACACGCAAATTCCTCCATGTAAGCCTACCTTAACTGGTAAAATACTTTTATGTGATTGTTTTTGTGAAAATCCTGGCGTAATTATCACAAACATTTTCTAGGTGTTATTTGTTTATTATTTCTGCACCACCAAATATAACTCCATTGGCCTTTTACATCAGGGTTTTTAACTTAACAATTAAACTTACACAAACATCCCCTGGATTGGGGAAACTCACCCAGGCGGGACTCGAACCCGCGACTTGCTGTGTGGCAAGCAAGAACTTCGCTTCCATCGAGGACGGCCGGATTGAGGAAAATTATCATTCACAACGAGGAGAAAAATTGAAAAACAACGTCGAATAGCGACCGTGACTGCGACTACGGCATATCCCACTCCACGATTTCCTCAATTCTCTTACCCTTCCTATCTACTCGTGCCAGATGGCGATATTTTCTCCACTTTTCAATTCCTTCCCCCTCCCCCTAGCTGCGTCCCAATTCCGTACAAAAGGTGTCGCGTCGAGAAGTTCATTCAGTGGCGGAGAGAAAAATTATGTAATTTCCCTGAAAGGAATCGGCCCCATTGATTTTCGGCCAGCGACAAGGTTATCGATCAGTAGGGCGTCCATATTTTTAAGCCACCTCTTTTCACGTGTGAGCTACCCGTCGACTTAGTTCCAGCAAACGTCTCCTCTTTTCCATCCGTGAATAGATACGCATTTTATATTTTTTGGTTTGATTCTTGGTTGAGATCCTCACCCAAAATTAAATCCTCCACATCCTGATTGTATTTCTTAATATTAAATATCTACTGAAGGATAGTAGCATTTTAATGCTATTCATTTTATGTAGTTTCAATAAAAAAATTCCTCTGCATAAGCATGGAAATAAACAGTGTATGAACAGATCCATCGCTTTCTTTTTAATTCACCGAAACATATTTAGTTCAAAAGTATTGATAAGCCATAAAAACGGTAGTTCCTCAGTACTAAGGGGGGCTTATGATTTCTTTCAAATTTTTGACAGACTATCACCTTGAAATATTCAGCCAAGGGCGTATCACGTCCTGTGTCCAAAATTTAAAAAATACTTCAGTGTTTTCTCAGGAGTGAATGTTCTTACCTGAGATATATGCAAATGCCAACGTAGATCTATCCTAAACCCCCCGAAACTTATAAGGGGACGACAATACTTTTAAACCAGTAATTTTAGTCATTAATTCGCCTTTTAAGTTTCCCGAAGAGAGCTCACTATTTCTTCAGGTAGTCCGTTTACCTGCTTTCAATCAGAATTTAATGACGCTGATTTAGCACTCCAAAATCCCATGAGGACATCTGTTCACGTAAGTAGTCCGGTCCGTTTGAAGGGCCTGTTTTCCTCCACGCGTCGGACTTTTGAATCTTAGGCTTAAAAAAATCTTAATGAATATGCATGGCCTTTTCTCACTGAGAAAGATTTGATTCTTTAAAACATGAGTGAATAATGTAGGCAATCCTGTCCTTCTGGCTTTTGATCCTGAAATGGAAAAAGGGATTAGCATTTTTTAGAAAACTACGAGAAGACTCGAGAAAACTCATATAAGAAAAAGAAACAAGGGATTTTCAGATAATTTGACAAAAGTCGGGGAAAAAATACTGCAATAAGGCTTACAACATGTTTCGGAGAGGAGGTTAGTCGCATCAAATGTATTCATTGTCTTGTCTTGCATGAGAGCATTAGTTCAGATGGTTTAAGTGTTTTATTGATAACGTATGCATTTTTGTGAAAATTGAATTCCGTGTTCATTTACGACTTCCCTGGATAAAAGCGAAAAACATTACACTTGAACGCAATAACTCCTCCAGCTATTAACTTTACATGTGGTCTAGTGAGCAGAATAACTGGCTTTCGCCCGCAAGGCCCGGTTTTGATACCTGGCATGTTAGTGTTTTTTCTAGGAAAGCAATTGACCCCCTTGTCCTGATTGTGCAATGCTCGGCTGTGGCTTACTCCGGGATGAGCTCTACCATCAACTACCCAAACCAACCTTTGGTTTGAAGTGCTGAAAGAGATAGAGTTCATTAACTTATTGGCATGTATTTACTTCTTTTCAAAGTATGTGTTGTTGTTAAACATGAAAATCACCGTAAAAGTTGTGATATGCTCCTGTTTACAAGACGCAAGGCATAATTAAATAATAATATAGTTCTAGCATCGAAAAAAATATGTTTAGGGTGATTTCAAATCACTGTTTTGAAATTATCCGAGGCTTCCTGTGTCATTTGTTCCAATACGATCCAAAATAAAGCTCGAAAAATTTCGGCTCGATCGGACGACAAGAGGTCGCGAATCGGCTTAAAATGATGGAAAAAGCAATTTTTCCAATAAAAAAACTAGCGTTTGCCAAACTTATCGGGGTATGCAGGTTAGTTGGGGGGATTATCCACTCATAAAATTGTATTACAGGGCTATAGGTCCGCCTTTTTCGTTCTTGCCATCCACTAGTCCCTCGGTGATTGTCTTTCACCAGGACCCAAGATGTGGCCGATGAAGATATTTGTAAGGCCCTTCTTCTCGCCTACTCTCTTGGAATTTCCCCGTTAGATATTAGTTAGACTTAAGCAAGTTAGGCTTTACGAGATATTAGCGACGGAAATTACAAGGGAAATAACTAAATTAAGCAACCCGCATCACAAAAATAGGCCGTTGCTACCTGCCCATATATTGTTGTACTGCGTTTTGCATACCTTTACGATCATTGCACATTACACGATTTCGTCCGTGCCGGAATAAAACGCATGGGTTTAAATCGTGGCCAGTTGCTTTTCATACTGCACGATTTTAACCGCACAAAAAGAATATTATCAGCAGTACTTGAGACAGCTCCCGCACGACTGAAACCGTCTGGTGTGAAGGTGTGCATTTGTGGCACTGAAGCCACACGGCTACCGCATCGTCTTTCTGCTTAGTGATCCACGTAAACAAATGCACACCTTCTCTAAATCTAATTGAAAGCAGGTAAAAGGACCACCTGAAGAAATAGTGAGCTCTCTTCGGGAAACTTAAAAGGCGAATTAATGACTAAAATTACTGGTTTAAAACTATTGCCGTCCCCTTATAAGTTTCGGGGGGTTTAGGATAGATCTACGTTGGCATATGCATGTATCTCAGGTAAGAACAATCACACCTGAGAAAACACTGAAGTATTTTTATTTTATTTTAGACACAGGACGTGATACGCCCAAGGCTGAATATTACAAGGTGATAGTCTGTCAAAAATTTGAAAGAAATCATAAGCCCCCTTAATACTGAAGAACTACCCTTTTTTATGGCTTATGGCTACAATGTGACTTAAAATAGTGCCCGTGTTTTAATAGTACAATCCCGCACGGGCGAAAACGTGTAATGTGTAAGGAGCATTAGGAGTTTTCTGTGACTTTCCGTTGATATTTATCTCGAAATGGGTCGAGCGTTGGCGGCTGAAACAAAAACTAAGCATCATGAGTATCCACATCCTATCACTTAGTAAAATTTGAATGAAATCTGGTGGTGACACTTGGGGGACTTCTTTGTAAGTATTTTCTCATTTCTCACTCGCTAGATTTCTTTTATGTTTACCATTAATTTGTGGCACTTTATATCGAATGCTTCCTCCAGGGATTTCTCCGCTGCTCTCATCCTCCATTTCTCTTCTCATGATGGAAATTTCTCAGCATTGGAAAGTCCAGACGCAAATTTACTGCTGGAAAAGATTTAATGTAATCGAATCGTTACATTTAAAAACTATTTCATTTTCACTAGTCAATATTTTCGCTCGACTATTATTAGTTTCTAGTAGGGCATCCGGCGTTGCTCGGGAAGGATATATCCAGAAAAGTGGGAAACTTAGAATTCATGGTTCCATGGCAGGATTTATAGGTAAAGGGACATAGCTGGTATGATGATGGAATACATACGTACCAGCAAGCAATGGAAAAAACGATTTCCATATACTGCGCATGGGATTAGCTCCACAACATTGATCATTATGTGTGTCCGTACGTTTGTAAAACAAAAACTCTTGTGAACTCATACCCGAGTGAAAAGAGTTTCACCGATCGCATTAACGGCTAAGGACAGAATCCTTTGAGTTATGATTTCCCTTTGAGCGTATCCAGAGGTGTGCCAAACCAGCAGGATGTCCAACCACAGAAGTTGTATGATGTGATGTACCAAATTTTAATGAGGAAACTACGCATAGGATGCGTAGGGCACGACCAAAATTAGCATTACGGGCTTTGGGAACACAAGATGCACCTACGTACCATGCACTACGTACCAACTTTGATTGTAATCCGTACAGCTGGATGGAAACGCATAGCGGACAAACAAACAAACATAATCTTTTATATGTACATAGGTAAAACAATATCAAAGAAAAAACTTGGGATAAGCCAGCGTCTTTTGGGATAGTTACACTACGGGACCAGATGCAGAAGTGTGGGTCCCCGTAGCTCTAGTACGCTATCCTTGATAAAGAATTCGAGATCACACAAGTCTTTACGATGTCAGTCTTCCACTCTTTCCGACTCATCAGTCTTTTGTCGCACATTCTGTAACTCTTCCTTCCACTTCGTTTGTTATTATTTAGAAAGAGTTGGCGCCGCCACTGCGCGTTGAGTGTCTTTCAACACTATCACTGAATGAAGGATTTGGGTGAATGCCTGTATCTTCTTTGAGTCAGCTCGAGTCTGAAAGAGACCGTGACTAAGGCTTTGAGGTTTGGTCGGGAAATCACTCATCTCTGAAGCCGTTTCTGCTATCCATTCTTGTATATCTTTCTTCTTCTATCTGTGGAATGCCGACTGACATCTCTTCCACAAAAAAAGAGAACTGCCGCTATTTTTGTGCTAGATTTGACCTGTATATTCTTATGCTAGTGGCATATTCAGAACCATTTAACTAAAATATGTAAAGAAATGAAAAATATATAGTCTTTTTCAAATTTACAAGTAAGCTGTCGGTATGCTTATATGCTCTCTTTGTTGCGCTAAATTGATTTGATGAAGGACGAAAGGCATTTATTTCAGAGCACATAAACTAGTGAGTTAAGCGATCGCTAAGTAGCTTGGGCGATGAAATAGTGAGTTAATAAACAACTGAAATGGCTTTGACAGTGGCTGCGCGTGGTTTTAGTAGAACGTCTTGGTCTAAGTGTAGCAATTTTTATGATAGAACCTTATCATTTTTTCATTGCAGTCAATCACCAAAATGGTCAAATAGCGGTGTTTGATCTTTTTTGTACATTTTATTTGCCTCAGTATCTAAAGGTTTTTTCAGCATTTTTAACTACCTCAATTGAAATAAAAATAGTTGAACTTGAATTTTAAATATAGACCTAGTAATAAGAGTAACGACATAATTTAATATTTTATCTACAAAATTAATTATCTTGCATACTTATCGGAATATTTTGGTTGTCTTTCATCTAACTAGGTATGTAGCAAAAGGGCATACAAAAGATTAATTTCTGCAGAAAATGGGCCGATAGAAGTCACGCAAGTCCTTCAACATGGATAGACTCTTGACATATTTCAAAATTTATGTCGTAAAGAGCTGAAAGGAAAATTGAAGCTTTAATTCTCCAGTGAGTTAGTTAATTTTAGCGTGGCAGTAAACTATTCTCGAAGTTTATTTCTTCTCGGCTAACCTTGAGGGACTTCTGGCATTTTAATGCTCACTAAACTCAGAAATCAATTAACTAATTATTCATAAATTTAATATGATGAAGGAGAGTGCCCGGAACCGTATGGTGGAAAATGATTTTTGGCCGAAATATAAAGCCTTTCTTATCAGGACCAAAACGGGCTGCGTAAATTTTCGCGCCGTAAATTGGTGGCTTAAAGCATTTCAACGAGATAATAAATGACGTAAAAGAGCAGCATGTGAGCCCTTTATAACGCCCAGAGGTAATTTTCGACCTAGAAACGTCTAGATGCTAAACGCACTGCTCTTCATAATTTATGATCGCCTATGGGTGAAAATTCCGCGTGGTAATTGATCTCAAATTCGCATCAGCGAATAAATATCTCAAGGTTATTAGTACGGATTCGGGCGATATCAATTTGGGATCTTAATAGTCGGAGGTTACGTGTCCGCCTTTGCCTACTTTTTAGTATACATTCCATTTTGAGGGACGTGGGGAACTATCTGATGTCAAAAGAAAACGCAGTGACTAAAAATGAATGACCGTAACCTTTTAAGAACCGGAATAACTTACCAACTGATTTTAATTATTTTTTCATGTCCTATTTATGCAAGGTTTTACACTTTCCCGGCGAACAATATGTATAAACTCCTCTCGGGATACCGCGCGGGTAACATTTTGTAAGAGCGCAGACGTTTCGGGTACCGACTCGTTACCCATTACCCATTACCCACCTGAAAAAATATATTTGAAGTGACCGTTGAAGCTCAGCATTAGGAGGGGCCGGATTGGTCGAATCCCGATTGTTGTCGTGGAGGACCGTGGACCAGCGTAGACTTAGCTCTGGCAAGCATAATTCTTTGAAGAGTTCTATTCCAAGAGCTACTGATCGAATATCCGGTGTCTCTGTTGACATTTTTATTCTCAAGTCTTATTTCAATAGCCTCTTTAGTTAAACGATCCCAAAATTGATTTGATCGCCATAAAACTCTGGTCTTATCCCACCTTATTTTATGGTCCTCATCCAGGCTATGCTCGACTATGGCTGATTTTTCCGGTTGACCAAGTCGGAAACCAGATAAATCAGCCGTAGTAGAGTGGTATCCCTGGAAGAGTTTATACTATTTATTTTAAAACTAATGAAGAGTTTTATGAAAGAAAACCTGAAAAACAATTTTTAATTGCTTTTTCAAGCATGTTCCCACATGGTAACATGCCACAAAATTTTTCTATTTCGTGAAAAATAAATATAAACTTGAAGTAAATATTTGATGAATGATAGTTTGTCTCGTGATACCTTAACGGTGTATTTGTTTATATGCTCCATTAGTTATAAAATCCTGTGGATGTATAATGCGCATTACACATCCACACATTATTTGGAATTCATGAGTTTATTGGTCCGTTAGTGGAGTTGAGAGCTGCATCAATCTTGAGATGGTGTAATATTTCGAATCCTGCCGCGTAAACGGCGGTGAAATATATTAGAATTGCCACGAGAAAAAATTCCCCTGGACCGGGAATCGAACCACGGACCTTTGGCTTTCCGAGCCACTGCGCAGACTACTACCTAACGCTATCCAGGTTATTTAAATCCATTCTATAAAGGCCATGGGAATTAAAGAACCTGGATAGCGTGGAGGTCTGCGCAGTGGTCCGGAAAGCTAAAGATCCGTGGTTCGATTCTCGGTTCAGGGGAATTTTTTCGCACGGCAATTCTTCTATTAATCTTCAGAATGTTGATTTATGATGGATACGAGCCATTGGGTTGTAATTTTCATATGGTTGGTTTAATATCCTATTCTCTCCTAATTGTTCGTTTAATGATACAGAGATATTTAGTGAGTTATCTTCCTTCGAGGTTGTTAGGCAATTTCATTTTCGTCTTACCTTTTGCAGATAGTAAAGGCAACAAGTTCATTAAAATCGAGTCCATCTGTCCATTCGCATAAAATACTTTGTGACTGATGCGGGAATCTATTGGTGGAAGTTGATATTCATTGGGTTTATCAAGTCGGTTTGGGTCCTCTAACTATTGCACTGAGAAACCACACTATCGTATGATCACGGTGGCTATCAATGGATAGATGTGGAATGGAGAGGAGGACCATTCAAGCATCCTTTCCCTCGGGAGTCTGATTAAAGGCATCGCCCCAAGGATGCCTGCCGACTCGCCGTGGCCGATATCACCCGTCAAGGCCACTTCACTCTCCACAGCCCTTCACCGCTCTTCGCGTGGAATGTGCCCGAATACGGAATTCCAGGGATATTGGTAGTGGTGGTGGAGGGGTTGGGATGCTGGGTCCATTCAGGCCGTCCCATGGCGCATTCATCTTCCTTCCCGGAATCGATCATCTCGCCCATCAACCCTGAGGACCTATCACGCCACGGAAGGCATATATATGTGTACATACTCGCGTCATTTCGCACCGTTCGCTAGGAGGCTCCGCCCTAGATCACACTAGAAGGGTTTTTGAGCAATTTCTAAGGTTTTTGAGAGATTTTTTCAAGGGCAGCATGTCTAGTATTAATTATATCCGGGCATTTCAATGAAAATGTCAACTTTTTCTCTCACATTAAAATTTAGGCTGGAAATATTTTATCCTGATAAATAATAATCATAAATCATAAATAACTAAATTACTTATTTGATGATCGTTGAATTCAAGATGGCTGCCAGAGATTTGTTATGAGCTATTTAATCCTAGTTTACAGGGTAATATTTATCAACAAACAAGCTAAGCAGTCTTCTATTACACTGTTTGCCCTGTGTAGTGTAGCTTTGGCAACGTCTCGAAATAAATACCAACTCAAATATGCAATGTGTAAAGATTTTAAAATATGTATGCAAGGGCATATGCAAAAATGGTAATTCACTAAAACTCTAAATTGTTTTATTTCATCACCATTTTATAGCGTAGAGATTTCATTTTCTTCCTGGAAAGGCAGGTTCTGACACCCTTTAAGGTCTTCAAATTTGATTCTCTCAAAAATGCTTAATCGAAGCCATATAAAAGTGTGACGAAATGACCTAAAACTAGGTGATCTGTGTTTCTAATAAGAATTCAGTTTAGAAATCTGTGTACAATAAATTGCATAGTCGCCTACCTCTGAGCTGATATTTTAGGCTATATAGTTAACATTTCAATTAGGTTATGCTAGGTAAAGAGATAAATTATTTGTAGGTAAGCCGTAAAAATATTTTAAGTGCAGTAGACTTTAGTCTCCTGATCTCTACCATAAAAATGCATTGCTTAAAAATGGGCTACACATACGGAACATGTGCATGAGTACAAATACAATATTTACAAACCCAGGTTCAACTAATACTGTCCAAATTTAATGTCTCCAAATTTAAGATCTCCATATAAAAGTAGGCCAGGTCTTGAAAAATATTTAAGTAGAATAAAAATTTCATCCAAAAAGGCCGCATAAATTTGAGAGAGTTATGCAGTATCGTAATTTACAATATGTAGAACCATCACTACATAAGACACTAATGATAATAGTGAATAGCTAGATAGTAAAAAACAAATTAGTGCAAAATAATAACAATATTTTTCACCTCTTATTATTGCTACATGTTACATATGCTACATATTACACTTGTGAATGTGTCTTGTGACCTATGGCAGCCAGAAGGACTAATTAGCCTGAAACAGACAAGAAACTGCAGGAAGCTCAGAGTACGCGGGAGGTGAGAATTTGATTATGTAGAAGCTACATATTTTTATTTTTACTCGTCATAATTTATTTACCGTTGATTCAGAGTTGTTAGAAGTTATATTACCTTATCCTTTTTGAGTTCGAAGCAAGGAGCAATTGGTAATTCCGTTACGTGTTTGTTTATGATTGTGATACGCATATTATTATTCTGTAAAGTTGACCAACTGTGTTATCATAAGCAATGACTCAAACATCGTTCGGGGCCTTATTAAAGTTTTAAAATTCTACTTAGATTCACAGAGTTTTGAAGTTATTTTAAATCATTACTCATAGGAGGTTGACCAGACAGTAATTCCGTCACAAGTTAATTTTGGGCATATTTAGATGATGATTCATTAATTAATTTTTTATATATATGAGCATCACTTTAATAAATTTTTCTTGATCATGCACACACTAAAACCTTTTGCAATTTTTTTAATACTTTATAATTTTATTGAAATATCTTATTGCATAGTTTTCTCTAAAAGTAATTTCGTCACAAATCGAATTTTCCATTAACTTAAGTAATGTATTTTTTGCAATTAGCTGTCCATTAACGACCATAAAACTTAAAAATCGGTTTGAAATGAATGTTTGGAGGGTAGTGAATGAGAATAAAAAAATGGGACGCCAAATTATCAAGTGGAAGTAAATATTTTAGCTTTTTAGCCTACCCGAATGTGGTCGATAAATTGTGCATTTGAATTAGTGATAGAAAAATGTAGGTCCAAATCAATTTTTTTAGAAAATCTATCTCTAATCAATGCGAAATGCTCAATATTTACAAACAAAATCGAAATTTGATAAAAATGATCGATTAATCGCAAAAATCGACGGTTCTTTTCTGAAAAATAGTTTGCACACAAATAGTTACCAGGTTCGGGGAGTGGAGGCCATGCAACCCCAGTTGAAGGCTGGAAAGAGAATTTGTTTGTAAACAAAAGAAGCACATTTCCCTAAGTTAAGTTCACGACGGAAATCCATTCTCCGTGGTAACATATACAGTCCAAGGAAGAAGCCTTCTAAACACCCCTACCATTGCCCCGCGATTTCATAATACGTGTCATTCGTAGAATTTATTATTTCTTCATGATGACTTTTTTCTATCTCTAATTTATGGATTTACAATATAATAAAGTGAGAGTGGCCATATCGCACGCTTGCCGCGTCGCCGTACTTTCCGCCGTCGGCGATCAAAACCGGAGTCGATTGTGGCCGGGCGTGGAAAAAGTGGTTGATAACAATCTCCACCGTTTTTATATCAATGGCTAGTAATAAAATAGAATCCTTAAAAATTCTCAAAATGGAAGGAAAGGAAGTTTTTCTTACCATGGAGTAATATTTTTGTCAATGGAGCAATCCACGAAACAACTGAGAGAGGATTAATGGCAATTAATTAACAGGCAATTTTCTGAAAATTCGCGGTTGGTTGACCTTTTCGCTAAATTTGCTCAAATTTGATCTCATGTATATTTTTAGCATGAAAACACGGGAAATAATAAATCAAGCAAGTAGTGCACAATTTTCTTTAGAATATTTATGCGAAGTTTCAATTTTCAGCTAATCAAAAAATCATTTATACTATCCTATTCTGAGTTAAGCCTAATGTGCTACGCCGACCCCAAAGAAAAAACAAGCAGCAAATTGGTCCGAAGCACGTACTCAAACATGGGCATTATATTTTTTTTATGCAACGTATATTCCATTCACTCAACCCGACCAGCAAGCAGTCTCAACAGCTGGTACCATGAGCCTCGGTACAATTGCCTTGGGAATTAAGGAACCTGGATGGCGTAGTGGTCTGCGCATTGGCCCGGAACGCCAAAGGTCAGAGCCAGGGAAATGTATTCTCATGGCAATTCATGAATAAATCGAGTTTGGATCGAAACTCGAAGATCATAGCATCGATCTCGATTTCTTCAATGTTTAACTGTTAAGAATCGAGTTTCGATTTTAATAGAAATCGATTTTTCCACACTGACCTGAGTAATCAGTGAGGCTTAGGCAAAGAGCTAAACTATCCCTCCCCGAAACCCAAGGGGAATCATAGAGGAGGTCCAATTTCATCCCAACGTTGGCTAATTTCTGTTGCCTATTCGATTGCATTTTATCGGTTTTCAAAAATATTCGTGGCGCGGTGATGAGAGCAATGCGATCCACTATTGTCCAAGATCTTTCAGAATAATGTTTGTGATTGCGGGGAATACCAGTGAAAAGTAAAAAATTTATAGATCACATCATCATGTGTATATATTTCGGTTCAAACCGCTAATAATATCTTATTTCCCCGTGAAATTCGGATCAATTTGGTCGTCAGCGACACCAGTGGCGAATTTTATAAACCCATTTAAATGCACGGTGGGTGGCAACACTTTGAATAGGCCGACTTGAGAATCCTCTTTTGTAATATTCGTATCGAAAACGCTCCCTTTTTGCCTCTCTTTCCTCGCCATTTTCCTGCCATAGCAATCCTTTTGGCTGGTGCTAAAGGCACTATTGTCTGCTGTACTTTGATCTCATACATATTTTAATATGAAAACACAGGAAAGAATAAACCAAGCATGTAGTGCACAATTTTCTGCATCCATTTAAGGAATTTGTATACCGAGGATAAAAATTGCCCAGAAAATATTATTTTATTCGAACCTAGCTGTCGTAGCCGTTGGTCAAGTATGATGACATGGTGTTTTAAACAGGACATATCCGTTGGAAGTCTAAGAGGTGTACTTACTGTGTTGTGAACCAGAAGAGGGTAAGGGTGTTAACAAAAACCACTGAGAATGGTTAGGCATTTCATGCACGTCTCTCCTCCTCCTAAGAATTCCCTTTCTAAAACTCCCGGGGTCCTTTCCTTCTGTGTCGTTATCATAAAAAAGGAAACCACGCCTCTTTTTCTCCCAAAGCCCTTAGGGTGCGGAATTCCAAGGGTTTCTTCCTAAAAGCCGACCCTGGCAACAATTGAATGTGGCTTGGAAGGTGGAGAACTGGGGATCGGGAGCTATTCCAAGGTGTTGACACAGACCCAGCCCGCATTTATATGAATCTCATTTAACCTTTTGTATTTCTCTTCCTACTCCTGATGTGCCATCTAATATCTTCGATTGGCTTCCTATTACTTTTTCTTCTAGTTTGACGGATCTTTGGGCTTGAGAGATTGTCGAAGGTGTCGAAAATTCTGGATGCCCAAGGAAAACAGTTTTCATGATAACTGTAAAGTGCATTGCATAAAAAAAATTTTGCGTTTCCAAACTCAGTATCAAAGGAGTTGCGATCCCTTGTTCATGGACAAAAAAATGGTTAAAATTTCCTCCCCTACCGCATCATGTAGTTCTGTAGATTCGTCCAGTAATTTTAAAGTTTCCCATATACCCTTAAAGTTTCAAGATGATCGCCAATTTTTTATAAGAACAGTTCGCCGCTGAAAAAGGCTAAGTATGAAAGGTCGAGAGAGACGGAGCAATGCGTCCTAATATTTGCAAGGAGACTTTTCATTTCTTAATGCATAGTATACTTTATCACCGACGGAAAACCTACACACTTGGACCTCACTATTCTGGGCGGTATGAGAAGAAAAAGTCGAGCATGCATATATAATATTACCACTTATCGTTCTGACCTTAGTGCTATAGATCTCTACCCGATTGCTGGCCGTTATCAATAATTTTGTATTATTCCTTAACAACCAACCTTTGAGGATATTGATAGGAGGTTTTGATATCATTTGAAAAATAAATTTTGCTTTTCATGTTTCATTTGTTTCTTTAGAAATTAGATTTAGAGGTTTACAACTCTCTTAGACGGATGGCGCAATATTACGCCCGTAGCAAAAATGGAAGGATTTCACGCGGCGCAGCGATACGCCTGTAGCACGCAAAGTGTTATGCATAGGCGTAAAAAGGATGACTGAATGTGCATTCTAAGGGCACGGCTCCAACCATTTTCGTCGACGGCGAGGAAGCGGTGGAAAGCTGGTAGGTAGTGAGAATGAATAAAAGGGTCTGTGTGGAATAGGGATGCGGTTCGGTTGGATTCGGGACTGACTACATCGCCACAGCCAACCAACGGAGACGCACTTGTTGTGCAAGCGTGCGTGACCTTGTTTCCAAATGGCGTCCGGATAAGAATCCATATCGCGTCGTTATTTTCCCGACATTATTGATCGGCTGAATACGAAAGGAATTTGAGAGGGCTAAATTCTCGGAATAACATGATAAGCATTCCGCGCTAAAGCTGTCCGATAGCATTTCCAATGCAAATCAATAAACGAGCTACTTTCTCGGTAATAGGATTTGTTTACGACCCGGTTTTCGCTTTTTGCAGCATCTCTCGGCGAAAATATGAAGTACACACAGGGTTAGAGATATAAAAAAAGGAAAATGTGGGCAATGAAATGAGTTGATGGCTAAAAGGGAAAGGGGAACAGGAGAGAAATGTAAGATTCTACCGGCATCTATATTGAGTGGAAAATCGGGGTTAGCAACATCAAAAATGCAGCACACAACTCCTCTGATTGTTACACGCAACATAATAGCTGCCTATTGATCCAAACCAATCTTTCGGTAAAATCTACATACGTAAAAGGTGTTGTCTGTTTGCCTGTCGGCTATTTAAAACTTACAGTGGTGATCCTGCGTGGAGGGAGCTAACGAAGCGGTTAAAAGGACCAAGTTATCTAGGGAGGAGGGATCATAATTATAAGATTAAGGCCCCAAGGCAGCTGACAGATAGACTAAAATTTTCCTTCCTACATCGGGGGATAGAGGATTGGAATGGCTTACCCGAAGAAATTTTTTCTGAGCCATTTCCAACTCACACCTCTATATTTACCAAAAGGGTAGATAAAATTGAATTTTGAGGGCTTTGTAATTGTATATTTTTAAAATTTTGTGTTTCTTGTTTTTTTTCTTTGGTCTTAGTATATTATTGTGTAGAAATGGATTTTGAGGGCAATGTAAATGTAGATATGTAAAGTATTTTTGCTGATTTGGTGCTAGGTATACGGGGACATGTATTGTGTAAAAATGGTTTTGTTGAGGGCTTTTTAACAATTTTGTGGTACTAAGTATTTTGTTTTGCATTTTGGTTTATGTATATTATTGTGTAATAACTTTATGTTACCACCCGACTGCATGGTCGACTTGTAACCAATTATTTAATAATAATAATAATAATATGCGTTTCCATGCGTCTGAACGGATTGCGACCAAAGTTAGTACGTAGGTGCATCCCATGCTCTCTCACCCCGTATTGCTACTTTAGACGTGACGTCTAGTGAGGCCTAGCCCCACTTTGGACTGACAGAAGTCCAAAACATTTACTGACAACCCTAACATATTTACCAGTATGTTACATAAATATCAGTCTGTTAAATATAAAAAAAAATCATGTAGGGGGATAATAATATGGGAGAGACGTTCAAAAATAACTGTTATTGAGTCGTCATATAGACGAAGGAATACCCCAGCTGTTGGTTGTGTACCAGGGTGTAAATGAAATCACTACGGTATCTGTGCCGAAGCTGAAACCTTGGAATTAAAAAAAGTGGTAGACAGTAGCTAGCCAAGTCCCTCGTTGATGTGTGTTCAAAGATATGTATGGCAGGTATCTGATAATGCATGTATAAAATATGTGACATCGGCAGTGAAGAGTTCCAATTAGTATCACACTCCTCAACCAATAATCTTCTTCGACGCGCTTCCGTTGTTGCCGTATTCTTTTGGTGATGTGATACTTGAAGCCGTAATATTCCATTGAGTACTACGTTCCGTGTGCCTTTCTATAGCAAATTAAGAATGAAAGTGAATTTAATTTCTTGAGAAGTTTAATGAATAGATCCGATGTGTCAAACAGGCTGTAAGTTATGTTTTAATTCCAATACTTGAACAGAAGACATAAATGTCGTGAGTCGATATTCAATGACAGGTTGGGTGACATGTAGGTGTGTATTTGTGGGTTGGCATGATAGCTATGTGATAATTTCCATATAAAATATGTGACATCGCCAGTGAAGCGATGGACCTGTTTCCATAGAATAACACTCCTCAAACCACTAATCTTCCTCGTCGCGCTTACATTGTTTGAAGCTGTCGGTGACGTGATATTAAGAGGCGTAATTTTCCATATGCATGACTTGGCGTGTTTTTTTCTATTAAACATTAAGAAAAAAGGGAAATTAATTTTGTATTAAGTGCAATGCATAGATCAAATGCGTCAAACCAGCTATAATTCATGTGGTTTCAAGTATATCAGGACTGGCCACGGCGATAACTTTTGCGGGAGTCACCCGCAATGCACAAAAATGTGCGAAAAATCCACAGAGGAAAAACCATTCGCCTTGACCAGGATCCTGTCCAAAGCGTATGGTTTTTTCTCTGTGGATTTTTCGCAGTGCAAGTCATGTATTTACTGCAGATGTGTCAATGCTTAAACAGTAGAGATAAATAAGTCGATATCCAATGACTAGTTGAGAGCCAAGTAGATTTGTATTCGTAGGTAGGCAAGATAGCTGATACTTTACTTATAAAATAAGTGACGTTCCCATAGCGTCACACTCCTCACACCACTCATCCTCCTCGTCGCGCTCCCATTGTTGCCGGATGCTGTTGGTGGGGTAGGGTGGAAGTGGATGGAGGAGCAGCTGAATGGAGGTGAAGAGGGGCTCCGGGTGAAAAGTATGTTTGCGCGCGTGTTCGAGAGGTTGGAGCCGCCGCAGGCCATGAAGCGAGACGACATGTCCTTATATTTCTTTTTCGTCGGGGGCGTGAGGGGTCGGCACTGCGAGGTCTAGCTCTTCCAAGAGATCAGCGAGGCATTTTCCGGAGGCATCCTATCTCAATATTTTTACGCCCCGAGGGAGCCAAAAGGGACTCCGTTCCGTCGTGCGCGACGGAGGTGTATGTGTTGAGAAAATATCCTTGTTTCATGCGGTGGGGGAATAAGTAAATGTTGCGGGAGATAAAAATGATAGAAGAGATGGAAATCGATGTGAACTCCGTCTCAAACATCAAGCGCTTGACTGGCTTGGGATTGAAAGTATATGGCAAGGCAAGTTCATAAATTTGGTGGAATATGCCGCAAGTTTGAGCTTTTTAACAATAGCGAAATGCGATATTACAATGTATTGGTTAAATCTATTTTTACACGACGCGCTTGTCATTTTTACAACAATATTATCATTTTCAATTCTTGTAAGACGGTAACGCGTCAAACGAAAATAAATAAATGGAAATATTGCAATTTCTTTGCAATTAACATAAATAACTTCCACGAGACCATGCCACATGTCATGTAAGCTGACCTTTTTTTCTTGATTTGATAACGTAATGGTGGAGAGGTGGGTAGAAAAAGTGTTTGAATTGCTAATGAGGGAATCGTGGAGAATAGCAGATCTGCAGAATAGATGGAAGAGCCATATATTAAGTTAACACATGCAAGTGTGCCAAGCTTCCAAATCAATTGTGAGTCGTCATGCATTTGTGAAATTTTTGGCATTGATACGAATGTTATCAGGCCTGAGATTAAGAAGCATGTTTTTTGTCTTCAGGAGGTAGTAACCTATTTTTGCACAGAAGATCTTTTTTCTGCCGATTTTTCTGTTACTGGTTTGAGGTTGAAAGCTTCTGAAATTCATGAAGCTGAAGTGCAATCCAGATTTTACCTTAAGGAGATAAGTATTTGTATTGAAAATTTTCAAGGCGTTTTCAAACCCATATAGTAGTGTATTTGTGGTGGAATGAAATCTGGAATTTGTTGACTCTATTTGGTTCATTTTTCAGATGAGTAAAATACTGATATTTCTCGTGACTCGGCGGTAGTTTCTTAACGCTATTGAAGTTTGAAGATGATATGGTGAATGAATATATGGTTTTAGATAACTATTTCTTTTGTGGTTGCTGCATGGATTCTTTGCTTAATTTATAAAAAAATTAAATTAAAGTATCAAAAGTGTTCTCTGCCAAAATATTATATTTTTATTTTCAGTTATAAATAATCATTATTTTATTAGATAAAATTTTTAGAACAGGCTCTTTCCGTGCCCGCAATAGAAAACAATGCCTAACATGTGCCTCCGTGATCCCTTGGTAAAATTTTTAAAATAACGTGAAATTTTGGATTAATTTTTTGGTTTATGTACCTCTAAAATTAATTTAAAGATTATAGCTTTGAAATGTGCTTCGCTTCTAAATATTTGATTGGTTAGGGCTTTCCTGAAAATTCTTGAAAAAAAAATCGTGAAAAAAGTTTGGCCAAACGTTTTTAGGCAGGCCAAAGGCAGGCCCAGTCCTAGTAGCTTTGTGAGCTGTGTGTAGGCAGTTTTAATTATAATTTGGAATTTCTTTTTCCCCTCTATGATTAATTAAAAACATTCTTTCCTTTCATCTTATCATTATTTTAATTCGGTATTCAGTTTAAAAAAATGACTTTTACAAAGGAAATTCGATCATCAAAGTCGACCTTTCAGATTCCTCGACATTTTCCCTCACTTGTGTGCATCATCCTTTGCCCCGTACCCCCACGATTCGCATCGCGTATAATGGGGGTATATTGATCGAAATTTCGATCTAGACTGAGGCATGGGAAATGTTCATTGAGTAAATAAGCCATGGGTTTTTTTAGGACGCCGTACGTGGAGCAAGCTTATGCACAAACGAATGGATTCGGAAACGTACTTGCCCAACTATAATTCAATCCCTTTTTTTTTTTTAGATATTCAGACCTCTCAAATGCGTATACACAAATTTGGGTTTACACGGAACAATTTTTCTCGAGCAACCGTTCCCGTATTATATTGAGTAAATATTAATGCCTGGTGGATTTTTTTAATGCAACGAATTTATTTTATTTTTCAATATCGCATCTCCTGAATCAAGTGCCTAACTCAAAAATTACTTTTTTCGTGTGTTCATGTTTTTATGTGACCGGTTTCATTTGAAACCGAACGTTATGTTGAATCGTAGCTAAATGAACCTGTTCCATTACTTAAGCAGATGCATCATCATAATTTGCCTATTTTTATTTCTGCTTATTTTCATTTGAGAATAATAACTGATTTGATGTAATGGGTATACAGTATTTCTGTGATTGATACTAATCCACATCTGTACATCCTTGCGATATTTTTTCCAGTTTTGCCACAGTAAATCGTAAATTCGGAGAAAAAATTATTTCTCAGGAATCATTTATGGTATATTTGCTGCATGTTGATTCGGTAAATTGGTAGGCAGCCATTCGTTTCTGACAAAATAACATATTCCTTAAAGCCATAAAATTGTACAACGTATCCACGGAGATTTTAATGTTAACTTCCTTAACGGTAGTGATTCTGAGAAAAAGATCAGTACATAAAGCAATTAAAGCGAATTAATGCCCACTCATTGTCCGTAAAATATACGCAAGACGAATCTGATGGATCGCCAATCAAATTATTGAATGAATATCTTTGTATTCCGGCTATCCATCCGTAGAAGGCTTTTTGGTTGTCAATTTCAAACTCCATCCCACCTGGTGTTGAGCCAGCCTCTTTGATTGCAATAGAGAACGATAGCTCATAACTTGAATGAATGATTGAATAATGGCATCGTTTATCCTAGTCGTATGGACTCAAGTCTCAAAACAATTTAACAGCAGAGGTAGGTATATGAGGAAACTTAGGAAGCGGAGCTGACTTCACATTTCGTATAATTTTTCTGAGGGCACGATTTGCCATAATTTTATAATGATTCTAATGGTATACACGTTTTTACTTTTATTCATGCAAAAAATGACGATTATCCATCCATGTATTTTATTATTTTACAGAGGGCTTGAAATTAAAAACGCTTTAATTGAGGGATGCTTATGCTTTGGTACACTCCAAGTTGGATTATGGGCTTACTTGTTGGGGTGGAGCTTATTTTAACACCTTAAAATCAGCCTACTTCGTGCAGAAAAAAATTGTTAGACTATTATTACTTAAAAAGCGTTACGAACATTCCCGTCCTTTATTCATTGAACTTAACATACTCCCGCTAAGATATATGTATTGCTATAAAGTGTTAAAAAAATTTTTTTTGCGTAGTGGATATAGCCCAAAAATTTTTGGGAGCTATGTGCTGTTTAATTCTCGCAGAGGTATCTCGATCCCTATGCACAAGCCTAATTTAACGATGTATAAAAGGAGTTTTTTGTATATGGGACCAAAATTGTATAATATGCTACCAAATACAATTAAAGAGACAAATTGTTTTGGTAAATACAAAAGGTTGATACAGAAATGGATAATGACTTTTGAAGACATCGAAAAGCTATAGTAAAGGGTCGGTATATTGCAGAAAATACCCTAGGCATCATATGTGTTGTACATTATAAGTTGTATCTCATCTTAATGTCAGCTCTGTTATTATATTATTATGCACATGTATTTTTTTCTCAAGGTATTGTGTATTTTGGTTGTATGTGTTATCATTTCCGCAATTTATGAAATTTGAAGTTAGCCCAAACACAGGCTTATTGCCTTATGGGCTACCTTACTTCCTTGAATGGATGTAATAATCTGTAAAAAAATATGTATGCATGGAAGAATAAATTATTATTATTATTATTATTATTCTACCATGCATACCTATTCCCCTCAAAATCTGCAGTGTCAATATCAATTCCCGTACGAAGAGGCGTAAAATGACCTTGAAAATGAATATCATCACGTCACAGCACTGCACCTAGGCCAGAATAATAACTGCATTGCCAATTAATTAATCTATTGCACTTGTCCGCAACACCTCCGCTAACTCTTCCTATCATCTGATTATCTTTATAAAATGATTACATGTCACCAAAGTGAAACTTGTGGAATAGTAAGAGCTAGAAGACGTTTTAAAATACCAAATTGCCGAACTACAGTGTACCAACTGGCAACCTTAAACTCTTCCATAAGAATATGGAATGAAATTCCAGACGACATTGTTAACTGTAAATCAATTCAAAATGAAAATATTTGCTTATTTACTTGAAAAATATACTTGTAATTAAAAAAATGTAATACAATGTATCATTAATGCTGTAAAATTGTATTTTCAATTTTGCATTGTTGTTCACTGCTGAGACTTATTTGTAAAATGAGATATGTTCCATGGGACAAGGTCCTAGAACAATAAATTTATTATTATTGTTTTTTAAAAGATATTTTCACGGCATTTTTGCTGGTTTTAGGCGAGGTACGGGTATCACCACGTACTCTCGTCTTTTTACTCTGTGTTGAAAAACTTTCTGACAGTCCGGCAAGTATTTAAAATTGCTGCTTTTTGTATTGTAATAAACAAGTTTTTCGGCTGTCCAATAGTTTTAAGACCTTGACGGATTGAATGGGGCACTACTCCTGTGGCAGAGATAATGATTGGTATTATGTGTACTTTATCTGATTTCCAAAATCTCTTAATTTCATTATTAAGTTCTTCATACTTTTCCATTTTGTTGGTGTAGGCTGTAGTGATATTATGCGAATTAGGTACTGCAATGTCTATCAAGTACGTTTAGTTGTGAGTTTTATCTTGTACTACTAGATGAGGTCTATTGCTATGGACTGTTTTATCGGTAATAATTGAACGGTCATAATAAGTCTTACAGTGATCCTTTACAAGGATGGTTTTAGGTGTGTACTTATAATAAGGAACTCCATTTTCTATTAGTTCATACTTTAGAGCTAATTTCTGGTGGATGATGTTGCATTATTATTACTATTGGCTCAAAACTTGAAGTGATCCGGCGCGGAGGAGTTGGGTTTGTGAGCGATTTTTTCGCCTTAGTGGACGCAATTAACGACCTCTGGCGGGAATTTCAGGACCTCTTCCCTACACACCCCCCCTTCAAGTGTCTCCAAATCGGAATCAATCTTCGTCTCTCTCACTCCCGGAATCTCCGCGTCGCCTTGCGCGAACGTTCCACTCTCGCCCCCAGCCACTCCGCGGACGCTTCCGAGAAGAGCCGATATCGTCTTTACGTGGAGGATTTTCCGAAGGAATCCAATTTTTTTCCTCCTCTCTCGCCGATGAAATATTTAAAACCACTCGATTTTCTCCCTTTTCCCTTTGAATCCAGTGCGCCCGCTTTTCGCTCGAGGCCATAATGGGACTTCCGAGCAGAAGCGCTTGAGAACAGATTTTCTGTGATATCTTATTCATTACCGATGCATTTGAGTTTTCCTTGAAGAAAAAAAATGTCCGAGATTCTTTATTCTGCATTCAATTTTTCAATATGCCGCGTCACTTCTTTTTATTTTGATAGTAGTAACAAAACTCACTGCTGAGGTCAGGCGGCAATGTAAATTTACACTAAAAGATATCATGAAAATGGTTTCACAAACATACTCATAGGGAATTAATAACATCTGAACAAAACTTAAAACATCAGCATAGGTAACTGCATTAAAAATTACTTCATTGCTAAATGTTGAGCACACTTCTGGTGTCCTTTCGACAAAATCGCCTCGGCGATTGAGGAATTGGTCGTGCCTGTGGACAACCTTTATTATACCGTCTTCATAGGTTGTCGCCACCAATGACTTCCTACGAATTTTGCCTTTGCCCTGAAGCTCATCGCCCGTTTGAAAACTCTTACCATCTAGCCACAAATTCATGTCAGCGTAAAGATGGAAGTCCCACGGCACTAGGTCAGCATTGCACGGCGGGTGATCGAAAATGTCCCATTGAAATTGCTGAAGGAGCAGTTGCATTACATCAGCGCTGAGATGACGGGCGTTGTCATGGATCAGAACACTTCCAGAAGTCAGCATGTCTCTTCTTTTGTTTTGAATGGGAATCGACGTAATGTTTTACATTGTGTCACATTCTAGCCACATTGCATTAAATGAAAATTCTCTTTCATCTGCATAACGTTCAAGATAAAAAAATCTTTGAAAATGAAACAAAGTGTTGAAATCATGGTCGGTCATTGATTTTTAAATTAATTAGTGTGGAAATAACCATTTGTGTCTTTATCATGGGTATAGCAATATTCCACAAAATCAAGCCTGAAACGATTTTAAACGTCACAGAGTTCAAGACATATCAATGCTGAAGCCATTCGGCGAGTACTCTGGTTGTCTCCTCGCAGTGCACACTTGGCGGTAAAATCAATTGAGGTAGTGTAGTAAATGAGATTGCCACTAACCTGAAACTAGCAACTTAAGCTTGGGAACAGCTTTCATTTGATTCATTTCCGAGTCCGAAATTCTAAATTCTGCTATCATTTTTTGACCTAATCTCGAGTGACTTTATTTTATTTTAACTTTATTTACACATCTCAATGCTGAGGTGAGGTGGGTCTGTACGGTTGCACCGAAAAATATCAAGTGGATAGTTTTATAAACGAAGTCATAAGTGATGAAAATCTTCTGAACATAGATGTTGATGTCTCCGATATAATTTCAGAAGCAATCCTAATCACTTTATACCCATGAATTTATCGTATTCGAATGCTGGTTTGACGTGTGTTCAGAAAATAACGGGAATCATAGTTTTTTTGAGACAAATATTTATGTCATCGAGACCATCATCGTGGCTGCCTTCAAAGAAGTATCATGAAATATAATGCGATTGTGCTTGCGTTTCTTCAATTCCTCCAAACACCTCGAATTGGGCGTATAGGATAGCCTTCAGCTATATCAGCGATTTCTTTTAATGTCATCCATGCTTTTCCAAGTTTTCGAAAAGTTTCCGCAATTAAATAGTGCATTAGGCTTTTTGCAATTTTCTATTCTTACCATCCATTCCTCTGTTGTTTTCAAAGGCCATCTTTCCAATTTTAAATCAGAATTTTATTTCATCCATCACCAACATATACAATGCGAAAGAAAAAATGTACCTACCACAAATTTTCCGGAAAGAAAAAGAAATTGTACCAAAAAAACAATGAAAACATTTCGTACACCATAAAAATGCGGAAATCGTAAACTGAAATTAATTATCTCGCTCGATCATTTACAACGACATTAAGCTGGGAGAAGCGGTGGATGTTAAAGAGATATCTGATGTGAGCGGATTTTTTTTTTCTGGCGTTGGGAATCTGACCTCGGGCGATATCCCGGTTTATATGCGTGGGTGTTTTTGATGAGGGTCACCGTTGTAAACTCGCATCACCCAATCCCCACTGCCTCTGAGAGAGAGATTCGTCTCAAGTCTATCGAGCAAGTTTGGATGTGGTTTTTGGGACGTTTGGGATGCTGATAGGAGGCAAGAACTGGATTAAGGAAGCGGACGGGTGGGTGATGGTGTCGGAGACTAGGGAGAGTTTTAGGGTTCTCCTCCTATTTCGATCCCATATCCGAGTTGGGCCCTTGATCCAACCATCCCCATTTAAACCCCTAGGGCCTAAAACCCTGGCTGTCTAACCTTCTAACGCTCGTCTTCAACTTCAACTGTCCCTTCGCCTCCCTCTGGGACTGACTTTTTTCTCTCTCTCTCCAAACTACCTGCGTCTTCTCGGCATTAAGTTTTCATCTTCGCACTCTTAATTGAAATCAGGGTCTTCGCTTATTCTAATGGGTCACTTTTTCCAGCGATCAATTCTCGCTCGCGAATTTTCCTCATAGAGAGAAAATCCCGCGAACTGTGAGGTACTAGGAGTGATAAGATTATTTTTGGCCCAAAAAACTGTCGGCAGTGGATATCCATAGTGAATTGTGTGCCGTTTTGGAGAGGTTTTGATCAAATTTTTTTCAATGAATTGGAGCAGTTTTGCGGAAATTCAAGTAGGATGTGTTTCAAAATCCACCCTACACCCCAGACCTCACTCCTTCTGATTAGCATCCGTTATCTGTTATGAAGAAGTGGCTTGGGGGACAGCATTGATCCAACCATTCCCAATTTAAGCCCGTAGTGTCTGAAATCCTGGCTGTCTAAACTTCTAACGCCCGTATTAAACTTCAGCTGACCCTACTCCTCCCTCTGGGACTGATTTTTTTTTCTTTCCAGGCAACCCGCGTCTTCCCAGCATAAAGTTTTCATCTTCGCACACTTAATTGAAATCAGGGTCCTCGCTAATTTCATGGGCCCTTTTTCCAGCAATTAATTCTCAGTCTCACAGCTCCCTCACGGAGAGTTTTTTCTCATCCCGCCTCCCCTAATTCTGAATGATTAAAAACTGAGAACGAGGGAGAATAAAATGGTTAAAGGAATCTGACGTAAAATAAATTTTCTCGAAAAATATTCAGGATTCCCCGGTGTTTCCCTTGAGGCGGAGACACAGGTATCAATGAACCGTATTAAATTATGGAAATATAGAAATTTAATTATGGGAGAAGATCTGGATAGTTTTATTTCGAATTTCTTTGGTGTTTCCTTGCTTAGGTTTAGATTTTATTGGAAAAGGTTTCAAAGACTCAAACTTTCTTGATCGCTCGCGGGAAACATTTGACCCTCCTTGACTCTCTTTTCGGCTACATATAAAGCATAAAAAATTTTAAACTAGAGCAATTATCATAGCCAGGCATGTTTTGCAAACTTGTAATTGTTTCTTGTGATGAATTTCCGGTTTGTGAACGCGCGGAATCGCTTACTCATTATGTTTAGACTCGTCACTATATCTCAATTCGTCGTATTTTGTCTATTTTTTAAGACTTAATTATTTCAAACTCTGGCAATTGCCTTGCTTTTTAGGGTCTGTGGATTTTATCTTTTTATAAATATTCCACTATCTCAAGTATAATATGCAACGTCCGACGACTGTTTTGTTTCCCAAAAACTCTTAATTTTCTTAAAAATAAAGTTTTTTTTAGGTTGTCTTACTCCTCTAAGCAGCTTTTCCTCTTCCAATCCTTCCCAACAATCCCCAAATCCGTTTTCATCAACCACTCCATGGCAACATTAAAGAGCGTTATTTACATATCGACCTTTATAAATAATATTAAATCTGAAAAACGAGGTAAAATTTCAAAATTTGAAATGTGAAGAAGAGTTTTTTATGCTCCATGAAAAGTCCAAGTTGATAACATAGGTTTTAAACCAGACGTGATAAGTCATGCAATATGCATGGTCTGGTGATAACGGTGAGTTCTGTTAATTAATTGTGGGCTGTGGTCAATTACTCTCCTTTTATTCTCGCTATTCAACCTCTTTTATGTCTCTCTTTCCTCTATGTTTCCCTTCTTCCCATCGACCGCAAGGCTTAGCCCAGATGCCGAGAGTAGCTGGATTACGCGGCGTTATGCCTTTGGTTTTCTGGGGATGGAATCCTTTTTACGCGGAAGCGATTGAACTTGCTCTGAGGATAATCATTCCGACCTCGGTTTTATTTTTCTTTTGAAATCGTTTTTTTATGGTCCATCAGAAAAAATCTCCTGGGGATTTCCCGAGGAAAAAAGGGTGGAAAAACATGTCCGTCGCCTTAAAGCTAACCTTATCGGTGTCATTCCAGGAAATCCTGATTTTGAGTTTACTTCATTTTGAGGTATAAGGTTTCGCGTTTTAGTGCTAGGCGTTATATCAGTTTTACCTTTGCCAGTCCATTCATAATTGCACTCTAAGAGCCGAAGAGCAAATTTTTTTTTATCAGTGAGAGGTTTCAAGTGTCCGTAGTGTCTTCCTAAATTATTTTCTTAATTTCTTCCTGCGACGAATTTGTTATTTATACTTGCAGCGATCCAAGTCTGCAACCTCTGAGATGGTATAAAGTTTTTTCACTAACCCCTTCGCTTTAATTTATCTAATTAGTGATTCCGAGAATTCAGGAAAATCAATTTTAATCCTTACCGCTGTCGATAATTGCCATGATTGTCGATGCCGGCCTCGGTGGCGTAGGGGTAACGTTCTCGCCTGCCAAACAAGAGGTCGCGGGTTCGAGTCCCGCCTGGGTAGGTTTCCCCGATCCAGGGCATGGTCGTTTGTGTTACGTTTACTTGTTACCTTTGTTGAACACCCCGGTGTAAAATGGCCAATAAGAGCTGTATCCGGTGGTTTGGGAATAAAATAAATAAAAATAAAATAAAATATAAATATGTATAATATATAAATCAGTTCCAGAAAGTTAGTAATCAAATTTCAAGATAAAATGGAATGCCATCTATCCGTCTCAGAACCAACATCAAACGTAGTATCAAAACTTGATTTGAGTTGATCCTTATATGTTTTGATGGCTTTCCCAGAGCTTAACTTTATAATGTATCCATTTTCATTACGTTTCTTATCCACATTAGATGTTTTTCTTATGTGATGCACGCTTAGTTAAGAGCTAATAGAACACGAAAGAAAAGCGCATAAACAAATGACTGCGAAACTGAAAACTCAAGAATTTTAACGCTAATTTAAAATCGAACAAAATTAATTTTTCCGTTTATTTTCGAAGCACTTTTGGTTTTTCTATGAATATTACATTATTTTACATTTTATTGGCCTTGGGACAGTGTGATCTCTTGATGAGTGGTCCTTTATCCCAGATTTATTTATATAAACCTTCCTTAAGCATAAGCAGTTGCGGAAAGATAACGCGTATTGTACTTTGTGGCCAATTGTTGAAGATATGCTGATTTTATTTTTTCATGGCAGGTATAATCTTATTATGCTTTAAATTCGTGTTCAGTAGATAAAATAAGTGAGGATAGGTGGGATGTCCGAATCCTTATGGCAAAGGGAATGTTATTCGCCATCTCCTCCCCGATCTCACCAGCCCAGGGAGATTTGTGGATTAGTTTTCCCCCAGGTCAACCATGATTATTAGAGCGGAAAGTTTTAGCAAATGGGTCGAGCTCTGTAAAACGGATAAAAAAAGACTATTGTTTCACCGCAGCCGAGATCGACGGTAGATAATGTTGTGGCCGAGGAAATCCATCCTTATTCTGCCCGTTTACTATATATTGTTCGATCCTAATCACAACCAGCGGCGATGTCCCCTGCTTTGCCGGAGATAGCCGGATCTCCTGTGGTAGTGAGGCCCAGCAAGTGCCTTTTTTCGACCCAATAGCGTCCGAATGCTTAGTCTTATTCCCTTCATAGTCCTCCTGTATCCCGTTAATCTGTCTCTCTGGCTAAACCTCCATCATCCGAAGCTCCCAAGGGTCCGGGACCAACCCACTCTCGGTAATCATGCCGTCCGCCATGAAATTGATGCCGCTTCAGTCAATAGCCTTGCTCTCGAGTCTTGTTTACCCAGATCCCAAACTACCATTGCATTGGCCCATAGCCAAACCCTAGATTGGCTCAGCATCCTCATGTCTGTCAGTATCATGCTCTTGTCCTAGATAATAGGGAGTAAATATTTCGTTACACTTGCAATTGGATCAGTATAACGAATCATCTTGGAAATGTTTTGGCCAGGGATGACGAGTGAAACGAAATGAAAGTCAAAACCGGTAAATATATAGTTTCGTTTCCAGGATCGAAATGTAGAAACGAAACGAAATGGATTTAAAACAGGGGAGCTAAACTCAGGGTCGAAACGAAATCGGTGTCAAAACTACTGCGGGTCGAAACTAAACAAAAACTCTGGGATGAAACTAAACACAGATAATGTTTCGCACCGGAAGGACCACGTGCTTGATCTTCTAATAGTTTATTTTCGACCCACACACCGAGTACGATGAATGATTGAATGAAGTAGAGGTTCGGCCTACCGCCTTTAGATGCACGGGGCACTCATATTTTCACCACTCACAGGTGAACGGTGAACGCACACTGGTCATCGCTGTTTTAAGCTCATTTTTTAACCCCTATACACGTATGTCAAAGGTAATGGGTCGAAACTATTCACTCTCATCCCCCTCCAGTCAACTTCTGGGATCGAAACTTAGCTATGTGCAACGGAGTGTCAAAGAATTTAGTTTCGTTCCTGGGATTAAAGTTTCGTCCCGGGTCGAAACTAAACTCCTCGGTGATTTTAATTTCGTGCGGGAACGAAACTAAACACAGGTCTCGTATTTTCGTATCCCTCCGGGTCGAAACGAAACATTTTCGTTTCGTTTCACTAGCCATCCCTGGTTTAGGCTGCGTCGTCTTTATCCTCATCAGATCCAAGATACACAGACGTTCACCCCCACGTTTTTATTACTATAATCGTTCAAGTGTGAATTATTGTCGTTCAAACCCGCCGCGGCGCTTCTTTGTACCCTGTAGTACACGATTCTGCCACTACATGCCACACGCGTTTTGATTTGCATTCGTAAAACATGGTGGATGACACGACGGCAAGCAAGATGAGCGTACGTCGCCAAGTGTTTTCATACAGCTATGTACTCTGTTGTTTAAAACTAATAAATAATGTTTGTAAAGATTATATTGGATGGAAAATAATGAATGATAACAAAGTAATTTTGATCAGAGTAGTTTCTTTGTATTATCGAAGTGCATAAAAATAATGCCGTAAAATCCCGTGTTCCCGTACCTTACTGTTATTTACCGTACGTATATGTGTACAATACCGTTCAAATTTTAAAATACTCTGCGGCGAAAAGATTGACCGCCTAATTTCTTTGTGATATTCGATTGCTTATAGAAACCGTAAATATAATTTGAGTTTTCCTCCGCGCATGGTTTGAAGGAATGATTCTTGGGTTGATCGGAAAGCCGATAATTATTCCTTCAAACTGTGAATAAGTTTAAGCATTTTTAAGCGACTTTTTTAAAACTAAGAGTAGTAAATTTTTAAGTTTCTGCGAGGCTTTAACTATTCCGCAAGAAAGGGATAAAACTGCGTATGAACAACTAGTGTTGTTCAGGCAAGGCACTATTAGACGTATAATCGGAGAAAACCATTTTATTTCGACTTTAAAAATGATATAGACCAATATCCTCACCAGAGTAAAAAAGTCGCCCTATGACCTAATCAGAACCATGAATCTCTGAGCTGTCTTATTTTTGTTTCAGGCTCCATTCATAGTCAGGGTCGATGGAAAAAATAACATCACAGTGAAATTTGAAAGAAATGTTTAATAACAAATATTGAACGGTATGATGAAGGATCTCGTACTTTCCCGGCGAATCTTGTTGATGAAGTCTTCACGGGAAATCAACCGGGTCAAGATTGACATTACTGCCAACGTTTCAATGGCCTTTTCTGCCATCTTCTTCAGGGCGAATGAGATTAGTTAGCTGCTTTAGCTTTCCGATCAACCCAAGAATCATTCCTTCAAACCATGCGCCGAGTAAAACTCAAATTACAAAGTATTGTTGAGTGAAGTAGAGGTTCGGCCTACCGCTTTTAGATGCACGGGGCACTCATATTTTCACCAATCACAGATGAACGGTGAACGCACACAGGTCATCGCTGTTTTGAGGTCATTGTTTTAACCTCGATACACGTATGTCAAAGGTAATGGGTCGAAAATATTCACTCTCATCCCCCTCCAGTCAACTCCTGGGATCGAAACTTAACTGTGAGCAGCGGAGTTTCGATTAATTTAGTTTCGTTCCTGGGACTAAAGTTTCGTCCTGGGTCGAAACTAAACTCATTTGCCCTGAAGACGATGGCAGAGAAAGCCATCGAAACGTTGGCAGCAATGTTCATCCTGACCCGGCTGATTTCCCGTGAAGACTTCATCAACTAGATTCGCCGGGAAAGTACCAGATCCTTCATCATAGTGTTCAATATTTGTTAGTAAACATTTCTTTCAAATTTCACTGCGATGTTATGTTTTCCATCGACCCTGATTATGAAATGGAGCCTGAAACAAAAATAAGACAGCTCAGATACTCATGGTTATGAACAGGTCATAGGGCGACTTTTTCACTCTGGTGAGTAAATTGGTCTACATCATTTTTAAAATCAAAATAAAATGGTTTTCTCCGTTTATATGTCTAATAGTACCTTGCCTGAACAACACTAGTTGTTCATACGCAGTTTTATCCCTTTCTTGCGGAATAGTTAAAACCTCGCAGAAACTTAAAAGTATACTGCTCTGAGTTTTAAAAAAGTCGCTTAAAAATGCTTAAACTTATTCACGGTTTGAAGGAATAATTATCGGCTTTCCGATCAACCCAAGAATCATTCCTTCAAACCATGCGCGGAGGAAAACTCAAATTATATTTACGGTTTCTATAAGCAATCGAATATCACAAAGAAATTAGGTGGTCAATCTTTTCACCGCAGAGTATTTTAAAATTTGTTGGAAGGCTTTAGCTTTCAAATAGGTACAAACGCCCAAACAGTTCCCCCATGATCCAATGTTATGTATATTCAATGGTATATATTTCAGCTACTGCTTGTATTTACGGCTATTGTATTGTTTTTTCAGAGTATTCAAAAATGAACAATTGCTTTTATTTTGATTCGTTAATTTATTTTTCAGTAAAACCTTTTCATATTCATTTACCAAAATCAATGATCGGCAATTTTACTAATATTTTTCGGCACAAGCCTTCATCTTAATCTTTAAAGGATACAAGACTGTGAAATGTCTATAGCTGTAAAAACTGTCAAGTCTCGATTCGGTAACTTCGTGATTCCGGATATTTTTACAAAGTCATCAATATTACATAATAAAATGAACTTTTACTGAACTGCGTTAATAGATCCAGCGCGTGTGGTATTTCCTCTATATTTTTCTCTTAGTTTTTTCCCAGCCTTTATTCTTTTCTCTACCTTTTCCGAGGATATTCTCTCAAACACACTACGGCACTTTGAGAGAGGATAGCCAGGTTTTATTTTATTCGTCGTGGGGGAAAAAAGAGGTCAACGAAGAGCCTCTTCCAAGCCACTCCTGCGTAGAGCTCAAGTAAAAGGATTGATGAAATCAGTCGGGACAATGCAAGAAAAAGAAGCTGATGGAAGCATGAGATAGAGGTGTAAAAATCAGGAGTTGAGAGATCATAGTGGTCGAAGTCAATATAATGTTAGACTACCTTTTGACGCCCTGATGTAGTTATTCTGTAAGTGATTTCAAAGAAAATTGCCATTTAAAAAATTTTATTATTATATATCAATAAACGGATTTAGGGGAATCCGTTTATGTCAAAATTCTCTCGGGGAAGAAATGGCCTCCGTTATTTTTTTTACCAATGCAAAAGAAATAAATTTATTTAACAATAGTAATTGGCTGCGTTAACGTTGAGGTGTAACTAATATTAAGGTAAGGTCGTTTCCAAGCGACCTCTCGTTTGAAGATAGTCCGCAAATCCATGTTCAATAGAGAGGGAACATGGAAACCAAGGCTGATCAACGGATATAGTTATTTTTCTCGAGATAGGACGCGTGGAAAAAAGTCGGAAATGAGAAATGGCACATTCGCATGAAACATTCATGTGGCTGCAAATGTGTGGGGTAGGTATTTTGACGGACGAACGTGGGCGAAATGGATGCTACGCCTTCCACCCAACGCGATCTCGTCAATACGTCGGAAATGTCTCTCCGAGATCAGAGAGCTGGCTCACCACAGCTGTAGCGGTCCTATTACGCGTAGCGGAGTGCACGTGTCAAAAGTTCCTCGTACATGACAATGACGGCACGGATTTGCTTTGCTTGGCATCCGTTTCTTCCGGATTAAAAAAGATAACTTTCAGCTTTTCTATGCTTTTTGTGGCAAAAAATAACCGTAGAGTTCGTGGTTTATGTCCAACCTTCGTTGTATAGGTACACACGATACATTTCAGTGAATAATAAAAAAATTCAAAAGTCATAGAGCTAATGGGCTGTTGTTCTCTATGATTCCCTTTCAATATGCAAACCCTACAGGGTCAAAGGATGCAAAATGATTCATTTTGAGTACGCTAATATATTTTTCCGAATATTTTGTCTCCTGTTCTTAATATGGCTTCTGTCATTACCACAAAACAGCTTTAAAAGCAATTTAGGGAGAGTGAGGAAAGAAAATGCAGGTTTTAAGTTGAGAAATCCTTTTTTTGCTATGGCTGAGGCTTTTACTGCTAGTGTTATTTGTACTTTGTTTTTTATCCCTGAACCCGAGGAAGTCACGGAGATCCAAAATTTTTACTTCGTCGGGAATTTTTTAGAATAACGCAAATTTTACTTCTTCGGGAATATCTAATGCACGGTTGGTAGTGCGTCTCTAAAGATTGAACTGCAATTTATGAATTTCATATAATCTGAAGGAAGACGAAGCCCACTTAGGTCATGCGTTATTTATTCCATGCGTGAGGTTAGGTTTCTTAGAACAGATTTACTAAAATAGGAACAACCTTTTAAAAATGTTAACCTGCTACGCTCTTCCTCATTAAAACCTTGATTGAATTAATATATTGTTTGCCTTTATTTAAGGCGCTTCTATTTAAATTAGATCAGTTCCACTGACTCGGATATTATTTTTATTTCCGTTTACTTTCCGTTAAAATATGTCTCTACAATGTGAAATAAATGAATTCAAAATGTTTAGTTATAAAGTGCACGTTAAACTATGGATGACGCTGAATTCCCAAGCTAAGTACGATTATTACTTGTTATCTCATTAATTAGGCATTTGTGATTATCAGTACCTTGATAAAGGGCTTAGCATGATAGGAGGGAGTAAATGCACGTATAATGTGATTGAGTGAACTACTTCGACGCTACGATGGCAAGAATGAATGCAGAGCTTGGATGCAGTGCGTATTTGAGGACGACCATGTCATATCATTCCCACTCTCCCAATCCTCTCTGCAGCAGGCCAGTTCCCCATTGATTGATGGCTTCCATTAGCATCATTGAAAGTTCATCCAGTCCAATCGGTGTCTTTTATGCCCGCGTTTTCCCTGTGGTCCCTCCATCCCGTACACCTGTCATTGCGGTTAAAACACCACTGCTACGCTCTTACTCGTTAACCGCGTAAGGGCTGGAGTGGCTATCGCTTTTCCATCACTGTTCCTGGATTCCCACAGCTGTTGCATTCTGTTCTATCAAATAGTTTGTAGTGATAAGTAAATTTGTTACTTTTGTGAATATCAGCTTTTTCTAGAGCCATCATTTTGCGCCGTCTAAACTCGCATTCTACCACGTTTTTTTAAATGTAAAATTTTTGTACAAATTGTGACTCATTAGTTATTATTTTTTTAATAAACATTAGTTTTTGAGATAGAGGAAATGGAAACTGTGACACCAAATCAATTAGGTGAACAATTTTCGGAGGATTGATAAATAGAAGAAAAATAGCTGACCTTTCTTCGGTGAAAAAGGCCTTAAGAGTCATCATTTAGCTAACAAAAAATTTTATTTTATTATATTTTGCATACCCTGTTCTTAAAAGAGCATTATATTTTAGTACCATAAATAGGTAAAATTAAAGCTCAAAATAAATTGTAAGTAATTACATATGGTCTTATTAGAGAACTGTATCGACGATACGGTTCTAATGAAAGGTAAAATGGCCACAGAGACATTAAAATAGTGATAACAAATATTTTGTTCAAATTGAAATGCAGTAGCAGATATCACCTTACACGTAAGAAACAAAATTTGCAAATCGCTCGCCGAAATTTCGTGCTATTTCCAGATTTTTCCAGCATTTAGATTTTTTCCACCAATATTCTTCAAAAATACGGTTTACTGTCTTTCGTATTTATTTTTCCTTAAAATTGAATATATTTAGATATTGCACTTTTTATTTTTTGAGGTGCAGACAGAGTTTTCCAGCTACCAGAGTTCCTTCTCCCACATTATGTATTCCATAAAACTTCGGAGTACTGTTTGTCCACTTATGTATGTATTGTAAGACACGGTCTCAGGCGGTATTCTGTGGAATTGTTTCATTGTTGAATGATATAAAATAACTTTGTTTTATTCCACACTTTATTTTAAATAGTACGACCCGGGTTTCAACATCTAGTGTTATCATCAGGTGATAACACTAGATGTTGAAACCCGGGTCGTACTATTTAAAATAAGGTATGGAATAAAACAAAGTTATTTTATTTCATTCAACTATGCATGTATTTTTCAACTCTAATGTGGTACACTATTTTTTCACATGATATCAGATTTTATTGCCATTAGATTTCATTCTCAAATATTCTGTGAGAAAAATTGTTTGCCATGGTTTTTTTGTATTTCGTATTCCTTTTTCTATTAAATGTTAATTTTTTTAAACTCTTTATTTTATGACCCAGTGATTTCATTATTGCGTGCTAGCTTTCCATGGTGGTTAATTGAACCCATATATACATTTTTTTATACCTTCTCACCCTGTGCCTTCAAGGGCTCGCGGAAATACGTATGTGTGGTGGAGAGTGGTAAGCGGAGATTACAGGGCGCAGTCAAGGGGAGGGGGATGGTGGCTTTCGTCGCGAACTCCCTCGCCCAGGCGTGAGATTTAATTAATGCAGCCGGTGTTCCACAAGTCTGATTCGTTTCTCTTTTTTTCTCCCGAAAAAAATAATTTTTCGAGACTCTTGCGAGTGGCCGGAAGAGAAATAAAACAATACAGCGAGCGTTAGTCGTTTTCCCGCATAGGAAACACGATTCCAATTATTACTCTTCGTTATATTGGAGTGGTCGGAATATTTGCGAAGTTTGCAATAAAAAATATATTTCTCTGACCCTTCCTGCCCATCTACTCCATTCCCGTGTTTGTCTGAGGGGGTAATAACGTCACAGCGTTTCCTAGCCAGCATTTTCTTTCCAGCAGCTCATTTGGAAAGCAGAAATTCCGCTTTAATTACGTTATCCAACTGCTTCGAACGTGACACGGAATTTATATTAGGCAATAGAAATCCTTCATTTTTTCTTAGAGCCTCCAAAAATGTTTTCCCTCGTTTTTGCCTTTGAGATACCTATGTCGAAAACGTAGGTATCCTATATGTGATTTTTGATATCTCGGCTTTGCATAAATGCATAAAATGAGATGAGCACTTCGAACAAATGAAGCAGTTGGTGGAGATTCCTTGAAAAAAATCATCATGAATACATGTATAATTATTCATCGAGCCTTTCAGAGAATGATTAACCGGTTGTGGAGCTATCATAAAAGTGGTTTTTCTATGGGAGTACACTGATGCAATTTGAATTATTTGAAAAAAAAGGGTGCTAAAAAGTAAGTGTTGCGCATTAATTTATGGAAAAATTGCTTGAGAGACGGTCTTGCAATGATTCTTATCATTCCTTCAATAACATTTTACCCGAAATTGAATTCACTCATGTTATTATGTTGGGAGGAGCTTAGGACAGTTGGACAGGCGAATAAGAAATTTTAGGAGATAGTGGTTATCCCAGCTGAGAATAGTTATATTATTTGGCCAGACTTCAAGTGATGTAAATATGTTACACGTGGTAACTGCTGTGTGAGATCTGTGTAACAATTCCTATAAAAGTTAGATTTTCCAATCAGTGAAATAATAATACTAGGCAGCTAAATAAACACAGCTTCATTCAAACTTCTATTTATGCCATCGTAAAACCTGTGACGAGGAGGGCTCATGTCTGTTTTATTTGGAAAAAATCGGTGCATGAAAAAGTACTTTTAATACAATATCGTTGTTTTAATTCGTTATTTCATACTGTATGCACAGATACGCAATTGAATTGACAGCAGCATGCCTTCCTTTTGACAAATATTTAGTATCGTTCGTGTTCATTTTTCACGTTTAGTCGTTGAAATGCGTAAAATAATTATCAGAAACACGAGGAATGACGTTTTGAAATATGTGCTGCGTATCCTGCTAATTTGAATGAAAATAAGTATATACCCCCTCGTACGTCCCTTCCCTCTAATGCTTTCCATCGTAATGAAATCACGTTTTCATTGAAGTTTCAGTACCAACTCTCATTTTTCATGGCTTGAATATCTTTAACTCAATCCTTACCAGCGGGGTAATATAACTTTTCTCCATTTAGCCCGCTGAATTATTATTATAATGAGACGGATAAATTGTTTGCCTCTACGTTCCACACATTCCTAATTCAGAAAAATTTTCATTGATATCGTTATTGCACGTCTTCTCATACCATAGGCTGATCTGGGGGGGGGGGGGGGGCGGGGGCCCGGCCCCCCCCCCCAGTCCCTTAACAATATGCAAGATTTTTAATACGGTCCCATTATCATTGCGTTCCTTTTGTATAACAAGGTATCCTTGTGCCTCCCCCAGAATAAAATCCTGGATACGGGTTTGCTGGTGCCCCTCCCCCCCAGAAAGGAATCCTGGATCCGCCCCTGTCTTATACTATCCCATCTCGTCTGTTATCAGAAAATAATACTTATTATTACTAAATTTTGATCGTATTTTTTAAAGAAACCGTTAATAGAATTCACGACGTACGGATAATCAATGCAATATTTCAGGTCGTGATAATGTTTCCGCCGTTGCCAATCCACTAACAGTATTTAAAGCGCACTTATGGTATGATTAGGCGAACTTTATAAATTATGTGATGAATAATTCACTAAAGTTTATCCCGTCTTTTCCTAATAAAAAGTATTCGGCAGTTTCTTTCAATTTTTGCCGTTTCTTTTTAGATGTATCACCTACTCCCATTCGCAGTTTTCGTTCAGAAATGTGATACACTTCGCAAATAACCTTGTTTTGCGCAGAGCTGATGCGATACGTTAAGGGCTCCCACCGCGAAGTTGCTGCGGCTACGTTCACGTCGTATGCCGGTGGATTTCCAAAATTAATAAGTATCGTGAAAGTTATTCGCGATATTTAGGATCCACAATCTTATCACAAGTCACCTTACCCTCACCATTCGTTATGTAATGGGAATATTTCATACCAGGGTATAAATATGGTATAACATCCGTTAAAAGACTAATTTTGACGCTCATTTGTAAAACACGTTTAAGCTGAATATAATTTTTGTTCTTTGCTTTTGTGCTCAGACGGGAAAAATGGTGATTTTAATATGATTTGATGGATTTTCATATTACCAAATGATTACTTTGAGCAATGCTTTCAAATGCAGCAATGCCTTTTCGCAACGGAAGGCGGGGAATAATTTCTTTGAGTAAAGGGTTTCGTAAGTTTCCCCCTAAAGGCATTACTTTTCCCATCGTTTTCAATGCACTTAGGCAGAGTAATATTTAGGTCTCTCGTAGATATTTTCATGGTAGCTCATGTGGGAAATACGTTCCTTTAGGGAATTGCATGAAAATTTCCGAGGATTATTGACGCGTGCCATATCTCAGGAATGTTAAAGGCATTAGAATTCGTACACATTTTTAGGCATTTTACTTATGGGATACCGAGAAATATGTCTTAGCATTCTGACTCTTTATAAAAGTCACTTCTGGTAAAATAATTTAAATCACCTTTGATGCAGCAGAGTAGATATTGTAGGCATTTTACCGATTATTTTCTAAAGTATTGACTTTTTAAAAGGTGTTGAGATTCACCACGCTACTCGGGGAGTGATAAATCACCCAAAGTGGAGTATTTGTTGGTAAAAATTAGAAAATGAATGTATTATATACTATCACTTGAAATGTTTCTTCTACATAAGGCCTAATCGATTGTTTAAAAGTGGCTCGTTCACCAAATTTATTTTAATACGGATTGGAGGTTGAAAATTAAAAAGACCCATATTTTCCGTACTTTGTAACAGCGCCAAGTTCTCGTGCTATATGCAATGATAATATAGACTGTCTTAACCTGTTAGAAGACAATTAAATGACGTCACACAGTAATTCTGAGATTTTAACCACTCAAAATTCTCACGCTCCGACCTTACGGGATTTGTACTATTTTACTCTCGTCAGGGATCCCTTCCTTCACCGAGCAGTTCTTCTTGAAAGGTTAAACAAACTGGAACTCATATCACGTCACCAACTCATGAAATGTGAGAGGTACGTTTTTTTTATTTGGTAATTATGAGGAAACTGCTGAGTGAGGAGTTCTTTTTTAATTAATAGCGGTTTCGTGTCAAAGGGAACGGCTGAATTACCTCCATGACAAACAAACACTCAATAGTCTTCGGAAATTACATAAAACATTGATGGGATACACAGAATTTTACAAGTATTCTATCAGATGCTAATTTTGGCTCCAAATTGGTAGCCTAAATTATAAGGATTATGAAGAAAGCATAATTATTCTAATATTTCCTTTTTGGAGAGATTTGAGAAAGTCTGTTGAGCTAATATTCATCATTTTCTACGAGCTTATGAGAAATTGGCAATCCGCAAGTATTTTTTATTTCTTTGAAAGTGAATGCTAAATTGAAATTCATGATGCAATTTATCTGTAAACATTATTAAAAATCAGCTCAGACTTCTGTTACTTTTCGTCTTAATTATTGATTTAGGTTTACGTGAACTCAATAACTGTAATTATTTAGCCAAAAATATGTTTTTGGTCTTGATAATAGACTGACTACAAACATTACTAGCAATATTTTTGAATGAAGTGAAAAAAAGAACATTGCTAAGATATGAATCCATTTCCGTCACGTAGAGAGAGAATTCCATTGTAAGATCCATTCCATGGAAGACTTCGTTCCATAAAAATGCTGCGCACGGAAATTTGCGGGAGTTTTTCGGTGTCTCGTATCGAATCCGCACGTTTTGGAAGGGAAGAAGGTGTGTTGGAGGCCTCGCTATCGGAGATGTTATTGGGGGGGGGATGAACCCAGCCAGGCGGGGAGGGGTGAGAGTCGGAGAATCTTTTCCCTTGGGGTGCATTCCGTGTTCTCGTGAGTCCGGGAAAGAACGAAGAGAAAGGAAAGGGAGGTGAAAGGTGAAGTATGAAAGAGTTGGTAAATGGGCGAAAAACCTTTTTCTACCGGGAAAATAAAGGTGAAAGACTCCTGTATTCCCCCTTGCGTTGTAATAAGTAAGGGTTAAGAATGATTTATGTAAGTACAGGAGTGATCTCGTGGGAGAAATATCATAGTATTTTATCATCTTTGTTCCATATTTATTTGGTAAAGTATATATGTACACCTATTGCTTGTCTTTATACGCTCTAAGGTTACAAAAAAATACATTTATGAAAACCATTGGCGGTAACACATTGGTCAGATATACAATGATGTTTCCCGGATGGAGGGCAATTACCTATACCAATTTTTTTAATTAAAGCGTCCTGGGTTTCCATGAATGATCATCATCATCAAGTGTTAATTATTATCTGTTTATTTTATCATTGTAACGTTTGCTATGTAACGGAAGATGAGAGGAATTTTGAAACGGACGCCAGACTAAGCGAAAAGGATGAATGTGTTTGTATACTTACAGAAGCAGCAAAAATGATAACATTAATTATGAAAATCGCACAATACGAACCTTCGATAGAAAAGATTTTAAAATGAATGCATCAAAATTATGTAACGGCCGCGCCAAATTAGATTCTAGAGAGCAGCTAGAAATTTTAAAAATTTTAATAACTAGGACAGCAATCTTATAAAGAAATTCATTTACCTATCCTTTTCCCTATTGTAGCGTCCGTTTTAAAATTTATCTCTTCATCTGTTACGTAACTAAGGTTACAAAAAGTAAGATAAATGGCTAGTACGTAATTTACTCCTGATGATGATTGTTCATCGAAATCCGGGTCACACTCTCCAAAAAAGGAATAGCTATAATTAACAGTCATCGATCCAAGGGACCTTAAGGTGGAATACCACACAGTTACAAATGAGTTAGTGAGATTTACAATAGTTTTGCAAAGTTTTAAATGGTTTAGAAACTTTACGTACCCGCTTCTTTTTACATTTTAAGAATCCTTCTCAACTCGGTAAAAAGAATACGGTTGTGTTGTTAGAGAGGCTCGTGTAAGTGTACGGTATATTGATGTTTATTTTTTACAGTTTCTGAACAATAGCAGATCCTAAATATCAAAAGACATTTATGTTATTATGTCCCTTAATTTCCTAACCCATTTAACCGAAAAAGCAAAACACATGCCAGTGGAAATTTTATGTTCAAAACTAATAAAATAATTTCCTTCCAATATCTTTCATGATTCTTCTCTCTGTGTATCATGATCTTTAACTTAATTATACCTATTCTCAAATTTCATTTACGTTCTAGATAAATTTTCCTGTGGGATTGTTGCTGAACTATTCCCAATGAGTTGTTTTCGCTCAATAAACTTCCAAACCTTACAAGTGGATGCACCCTCGTGTGCATTGAAGCATGTTTTATTGAAACTACTGAAAGGGGAGCCCAGTTGTTCATCTGCTTTATTGAAGGCATACCATTTTGAAATTAGATGATAGAAGCCGTATTGTGGGGGATATTTTTCCCCAGAAATTTGCTTTTTGGATGGATTTCTCGTGTCAAATCGTATGGTAAAAGCATAATTCGCAGTTGTTCAATTTGGCACCGAAAGTGTTGGACACTTTTTACCTTTTGTAGGAGAGTGCTATTTGTTTTTCCATACAAGTCTCCTTGCATTCCCCTTTTCTCTGAGCGTACTTCCTTCCTACCTTTCTCGTGATATGTGGGATTCGTTGGAGTTCATCTGCTATCTGAAGTAGTTAGCTGAAGATTAAATTACAGTTCGTTACGGAAAATGTATTCTGCCTTTCTACTCTACTTAATATTACCTTGGAGGCATTTAATGCTGAAATATATGTGGCTTTGTTCTTGCAATCTTTTTGCCGTTATGAATGTTCGAATTTATACGTCGTTTCATATACGTTTAAGCGCAAAAGACCCGTATAGGTTCTCATCAGTAAAGTACCCAACTGTGTGATAGGTTTTTAACTTAAAATTTTCTTCTCCTTAACCTTCGCACTGAAGATTTAGATCATGAAGGATGAGTTGTAAACAACCTCTGCTGTATCTTTTTACCGCTATTATATTCTGAGAAGAACCACATTTTGATGATTTCTGACCCCGAGGAAAACCTGCATCCGCGGTGGCAGATAAAATCCATCGGGGTTTTATTTGTCTTCAATTATTACTTATCTTAAGGATGATGAGCCGCCAGGAACTTTTAGCACAATTTTTATGATTTTTTCGCTCTAAAAATGGTTTATCTTCCCGGCATGACTTATTTAGGGAGGTTCATTAGTGCCACGATGCTTGATGCCTCTTTTATCGAAGCCTTTTTTTTCAAAGATTATTTCTAAAGATAATTTTTTTATATACTACTGAAACATAAAAATGGATATCGCTTTGCCTCTTGAATGATATTTTTTATGCAATACATTTCACCAGTAAACTTATCTCGATTTTTTTATTGACGCTCTCGTGACACTTATTTTTTTGCTATCATACTATAAACTGACGTCGAGTATAGAATATATATATATACGGAGACATGCCCAAGACGTCGGTTTGTTACCAGCGGGAAAACATTTTTATATTTTCTATTTATTCCATCCCTTAATTTTATGGGACAATTAGGTGTTATGTTATTAAAATCTGACTGGGAAGAATGAACGAAAAACAGTATTAGTTCTTTGATGTGATGCAGCTCAAATGAAAAGGTAGCTAAAAATGGGACAAGGTATATGGGGGTCATTTCGTCCGTTTAGGTTAAAATATAAGTTGCTGCTGAAGTTATTTAAATGTGACAATTTCGAATTTGCTAGGATAGAAATTCACCCAGCTACGTGGATGGAAATTCACCAAATTCTAGGATATTGCATCCATAAGCAAAGAAATTGTGAAAAGTTGAAATCGAAAGGAGTAGAAAATGGTCTTAATCCATTCCACTAGTGTTAAACACTGCCTTGAAACATAGGCTTCCATATATAGGTATTAACTCTATCTCATCTCCTCACAAAGCGCGGCATTATCTCGTAGTTCACAAGCTCCAAAGTTCTGTGTGGGGAACGATATCCGTAACGCGGATAAGGATAGCACTCTCTTGTCTTCATGGAGGAGAAAATACCTTCCTGCTGCGATCACGGAGATAAGCTACTGATAGTGAAACATATCACATAACTAGGAGCGGGCAGTATAGGTTTCTGTGCAGGAAACACAAAATTAACGCGCAGGATGAGGAATTATTGAGAAATGCCACGGAGGCAATGGACCGAGAAATAATTTTTTGAGTAACTTAAATGTTGTAAGTTGTGCGGAGGAGAATTCTGTAACCCATATTTCGGGCTTTAGAAAGATGAATTGGATGGATGAGGCAGATATTTTGTGGCGATCCATTATGAGTTAGAGTACTTCATTTTTTTTTTAGCTGTAAACGGCTGGTGTCCTAACACCCCCTGCCACACGCCTTTTAGGCGGCTTGCGGGGTATTATATAGATGTAGATATGAGATATGAAGTAAAACACTTAGCACTTTCCTCATAAAAAATTCATTTAACTACAGTCGACATGTTTCACTGCACTGCAGCATTATCAAGACTACTAGTGTTGTTGAGTCTTGATTATGCTACAGTGCAACAAAACATGTCGACTGTAGTTTTATAAATTTTTATGTGGAAAGTTCTAAGTGTTTTACTTCATACCCCTTTAGAAAGATTTTATTCCATGTACGAATATGCGAAGAATAATTATGAGTTTCTAAGAGGAAAAATCTCGTGGATCGTGCATTAAACCAGTGATCTTTGGCTTTCTAAGCCATTGCTGTTACCGCTACGCTGTCAAGGATCCTGAATTTCCTTGAAAATTTTCCCGAGACTCATTGTGCTCCTCATGATCTGTGGTAAAACTTATATTCTTGTGTTATTGATACTGCATATTTTATTTTTTTGTCTAAATATTATAATGTAATAATCTCTATAGTGTCATATTTTTGTCAAAATGTTATTTATTAAGAGTAGAATATTTGATGCATTTTCTATTCTTCTGCTCTTATATGTATAACCTAGATCATAATAAAAATATTCATTCAATAATCATAGATGCCATTGTTACGATCCAATTGCCAGGCACCTAGTTAGTGCAGTGGTCTGCGCAGATAGAACGAGACACTAGAGATGGCTCGCGGGGTTACACACCCGGGGTAGAGTGTATAAGTTCTTCGCTTTTCACTCCATTTCCACGGAAGGGGGAGGACAAGGAACGAAAAGGATGAAAGACGCCGCCGCGATAGGAGCCCGACGACGCCTCCTGAGAGAGAATAGGGATGAAATCGAGGGGATGAGGAATTCCACACCGTAATTGTGACGGCGGGGCCCGCTACCAGCGAAACCATCACTTGCTCCTTCTACAGAAAGGAAAGAATTCCCTATGAGGAAGTGAATTCCTACGATTTTCCGTAGATAGTGGCTGCGCAGTCATGCGAAACCAAGGCTCCATGGTTCGATTCCCGATCCGGGGGATTTTATTTTCAATGGCAATTCATGTAATTATTTTTCGCCGTCGTTATCGCGATAGTCTCGAAATATCACGCAAGTAATGAATAACTGATGGTAAAAGAAATGAGGGGAGCGTGGTATATTGTGGGTAGCGCGCTTAACTGCCGATTCGAGGGGTTAAGGGTTCGAACCCCGGGTGAAGCCTTCGGATGCCTCCTAAAAAACACCTCGATGTACCTCGAACTGGTACCCCTACCCTGCATGTCTATAATTCACACGCCTGTGACTTATTACGAGGTGAGCTTTACCCTCACCTATCCAAATCAACCTTCGGGTTGAATCACCGAGTGATTAAGTGGTATTATGAGAGAGCCGGTACGAAATGAACTATAGTGTCATATATTAATTAAGGCTACTATTACTGCGTACTGTCCACATATCATCTTGGTGACTTTGGCTTTTCGCCAGAATGTTTGATTCCGAACCCGAGGACATCTACATAAACTGAGCTTGTTAGTTTGAATGTCTCCTCGGTAAACTCGTGTTCCATCTGATTAAAGCGGTGAATTGTGTTTAACGATGCATGAGGGCCTACGTGGGATATCCCACGCTTGTTGAATATGCACGGTTGATGGGACTGACTCTCTGTTGACATCCGGTAAAGGGTAAGCCGACCTAGCCACCAAAACATCTACTTCCCATCGACCGCATAATTGACATACCCGGATTATCGGCCGACCGATGTTCGACTTCCAGAAAGGGTTTGAATATATCGATGCCATAATTCTAGGGGACTTGATGTTTAGTCTGTCAGACTTTTATGCCTCGTTCACATTACGATTGTCCGAGCCATCGTCCTGACGATAGTTGGCCGAACTAGCCGTGTGAATGCATTACCTGACAATAGATGACGTAGTTCCGAACGTTGCCACTTTACGATGGTTAGGCGCTGGGAGACCGGAAACGGAAGCGACAAGAGAAAGACGAAAAGCTCGTGAAGCTCTATTTTTTTCATGGATTTGTCCTAGGAAGGAAGAATATGGATGGAAGAGAAATTATTCGGTAAATACACGTTGAACACAATAATGTCTTGTCCCTGCATACCTCAACAGAGCTATGCTAACCGTCTATTTCCCGTTCACTTTAGATGTCAGCACTAGAGGGCAGCACAGGTTTTAACATTCGTCGTGTGAATGCACGTTAGTTCCGACAATCGCTGGAACAATCGTAATGTGAATGAGGCATTACTACTCGGGTATTCCACAGATATGGTCTATTAGACCACTCAAATGTTTTTTGCTGGTTTCAAGTGCATGAATTACATGGAAAGTCGGAAAAAATAATAGTAATAAAAAATAAAAATAATAAAATGGAGGGTCTGCATCAGATATTTTCATGAAAATTCCTGTAACATTATTGCAAAAAAAAACTGATGTACAGACAAAAGGAAGCTTAAAAGGTTATCCAAAAGGTATTAATATTTTAAGACTGAGCTGAGAAGAAAATTTGCTATTGTTGCAATACGAACCTACGGGTCATTATAGTTGGTCATCGACTTTATCGGAGATTCTATAACTACAAAAAATAAATGTTTTACTCTGAATTCTTAAATCCGTCACTTTCCTAGCAAAATTCGTTGTCTTTACAACTTTTAGTATTGTATCGAAATTTAAATTTTCCAGAAATTCTTGCTCCCCCATATTACTTATGTATCCGTAGTTTGTATAAGAAATGTTAATAGAAATTCACCTTAATGTACTTTGGTAAATATGCATATAAATACAGCATAAGCCTTGAAGAACTATTGAAATCTTAGAAATTGCATGGCAATTTCAAATTTTCAGTACACTCATCTGATAAAGCTAACGATGACCGCAAATCGGCATGAATTTCATCGATAATTTCATGTGCAAATGACTTACAATTAGTAACTATTGCTAAGGTATAAGGCGGCACATATTACGTAATTTCCGTCATTAATACCTCTGCATTTTAATGAATCTGCATTTACATACTAGGTACTCCGCTAGCCACGTCAATAATCGTGTGACGGTAAGTTTTGTGGCACCTGAACGAAAAAACTGAAAAAATTAATAGTACGCTGTGAGAATTTTAACTCCCTGCTGTCGACCTATCATTTATTACAGTCCTTTATTGTTCTGGGGTAAGCGAACTCCTTTACCTTAACGTTTTGCAAAATTCTTCCTTATTTTATCGTAAGTTATCTTTATGAGGTCTTGAGTTTGCGAATTAGTGTGGATCACTTCCGCAGTGCGATGGCTTTTGAACATCACATATCGGAGGCGGTGCACATCGAGAGATATCGGGGCTTGCATCCGGTTTTCCTTCTTCAAACGGCGACCATCAAAACAAACGATAAAAAACGAATGGGCCACCCTCATAGGTGGGGGTGTTGGTGGTTTTATGGTTGGGAAAGGGTTTGTGACGTCGGATTGGACTTAGTGTTGGGACGTGTGGTCGCTCGGATGACGTCGGCCCACCCGCAGGCGTTGTGTCCCGAAAAGGGTTTGGCTAAGTGGTGGCGGGCCTAGGGAGGTTTGCTGTATAAGCTATGAGGTTTTAGGGGTTTGGGTCAACCTCCTGCTCGTGTTTGAGTGAGTGGCGTGTTACATCCTCCGGAAGGGCCAGTAAATCTTCGTGTTTTCGTACGGGATAATATGTGGAGGAGGACGGATGCGTTTGCCAGACGACCGGTTTTTAAAAGGTGAAAGTTTTGGCAGGAAGGAAGAAGGAACGTGAAAAGGGAGGTCAAGAAAAGTTTTGTTATCCCGATTGTGCACACTTTTCGCACTCATCTCTTTTTAAGCCTCTACAACGCAATTATTTTTTTCTAGAAAGGGTTCAGGGATGACGTCATGGGAAAGTATTCAGTGGGAGAAATATTTCTTTAGTTGTAGGTCTATAAGTAATCTGATACACCAAAATAATTGTAACAATGTAAAACAGCAAAAATATAGCTATTCAATATTTCAACTAATATACGTGGTTTAATTTGCAGTTCAAAATGTTTTTGATGCTGTTTACCATAGGCTTGTAATCCTATTTTTGCCTCCTTATGTAATATATCTCATAATTCCTGTCCGCGTCTTCTTCAATTTCATTCGAATGGAACTTAACTTTGGAATTCGAATGGAACCATGAGGCAGGATATTGTGTGTTCTAAACTTTGGTGGACTTAATTATTTTTATGTATAGACTTAAACCTCGTATAATATATCTGCCATTAATTACATAAAGGTCAAGAGGACATAACCATTAGTAGCGATCAGTGTACTTTTTGAATTCATAAATTAATGGTAGTTGTGACTGTGGAGTGTTTCGTTCCTGAATACGTGCGTGAACTCCTGCTTGCAATCAGTGCCTATGTTTTATAGCACTAGCTGTTCATTACAATGGTTTACTACCTATTTGAATTAAGACTCAAATATTCTAATCATCTCAACCTAATGCATAAGTATTGTGAATACCAAGTCAGTATCAAAATGAACAGTTTTAAAAGCAGGACTGACGATAATGAATGCGACTTTAAAAACGCTGATGATCTTGTTAAAAGGTCATCATTATCGGGCGTTATCAATTTTATGTATGTTGCTAATTCCTTCAAGGGCGGACGGTATAAGCAAATGAAATTCGACGAATTCCTTTTAAATAGTGCGTCATGGTATCATTTAACGGCTTTTTATTTACGCGGATATTTTTCTATATTTTTGGTGAGGTACTTGAAATATTTTCGTTCCTGCTCCTATAAGCATTTCCTTTTTAAGTAAAATTTATTTAACATTTGGACAATGGATATAAAAGTGACAAGTTTTCTAATGAAGAAAACTAGCAAACGTTTGCAAAAAAGGTCTGCATTCCTGAATGTCTAGGGACTGATTTTCTTCAGGGCACGCATTTAAATTATTCCGCTCAACGTTAGCCGAAGCCTCGAGTCTGCTCTGTTCTCTGCGGAAGTCACTGGGCTGGTTCGATATTCTGACCTCAGAGGTTAATTTTTCAATCTCTTGGTTATTCATTTCAATTGATTCAATGGCAGTAAGTGGGTTACTGCTTTTTGGAAGGGACGGTAAACCTTCCTGTTTTAGTGGGTTATATACTATTAGAAAGGGTGCATTTCTCTAAGATGAATAGTTTAAAGGGTGAATGGATACAAAACAATTAGAACGGGGAAAGTGAGTATGAGAAAGGCCCAAAACATTTTCCCTATTCTCAGCATATGTAACCCATGCATCTCCTATAAACGATGGCATCTTTCTCAACGGCGATGATCTTGATCGGTAATTAAATATATCTAAAACGCTAGCCTTCAATGTTCTTCACCAATAACGACACTGTGGTCACTTTACGGGGGTTTACTACCGCGATAGATGAGCTTCGTTGAAATACATCATTACACCCCAAAGTTAAACGTTGGAACCAAATAAGGCTAGTATTATCTGTTAATTTTTTTGTAAAATTTTCATAAGGTGTATGGGAAAGGACGGAATTTTGCAATTATTACGAGTCAGTGTTTATTTTGGTGCTGATTCTGAGGTAAAGCCGATTTCAAACAGTATTTCCCTCGATTCAGTAGGATTTAATGCATTGTCTGACGTAAGAAGAAAAATGTATTTTATTAGCAGCATATACTGGATTTTATCTTCGTATGGAGACAAAATTCAACTGTCTGTTTAAAAGTGTTAAGATAAAGCGTGGAAACATACTTGAAAACACCTGCGATTAAGCGTGGGTATTTATTTTTTTACTGACAGACGACAACTTCATACATTTGTCTTAATACGCTTGTCACTGAATGGTTAGTATTATTTCATTACGTATTATGGGGTGGAAACAAGAAGCTTTACCATCGCCACCATCCCTGAATGTAATTGTACCAAGAGAAATCATTTGAGTTGCAATTGCTGCAATCCTTGGATTCTTCGTGAAAACTTTATCGTGTCATCGTACGTGTTGATAGAATTTGTTGAATGTATATTTTAGATTCATTTGTCGTCATGACCTATCAGTAGATTCTCATGATTTTTGTATCGGAAGGTTGTATAGTGTATACCTATGGCTGTATTTTTTGTTCCTGACTAATAGTTTCTGTACTGTTTAGTCTCGATTAATGCAATGCTTCCTTGTTAAATTATGTTTGTTACTAGCCATCATGTTTTAGTTGACACTAGTCGTCGCAATTACATCTTATTCTTCACCATCGTCGTTAGACTTCACCAGTAACTTTTCCTGACAGCTTTACGATTATTACTCCTGTGCTTCCGTCCATTCCCTTGGCTTGTCTTTTTTCTCTAAGACCTCTGCATATCTTGATACTTACTAGCCTTATCAAAGTCTTTTCTTTATTTTTAACGCAGTAAACAAGTATGCGCGGCTTAATGCTTAGCTATTTATTAATGACGACAACTGTCTATTAACCCATTAATGCCCAGAAGATTTTTTTCTAAAAATTTTACTTTTTTTGCTTAAATTATGATTAGGCATCATACCTGATGCGGGAAAAAATATTTTAAAAAATCTCTAACATTTGCATAGTACTTAATCCTAAACGTATCTTAAGATACATCTGGGCACTTAAGGGGTCAAAAATGCACATTATCATTCAATTGTGTTTATGCACGTTTTTGCTATATAATTCATTACCCATGCCTTCATCAGTAGTTTTTAATACTTGTATTTGAATTATTATGCATCAAATAATATAATTTTGAGTATTATTATAGTATTATAACGTGAACAATTTACATTTGCATTTTGAAATTTTACAGTAGTGTGATACTGTATCCGAGTTTTTTATACCGTAACCATCCCTGTACAACTGATACATCCAAGTCTCATCTGAAATATTTGAACCACCATTTTTATTCCTGATTGTTGTCCGGCAATTTGCCAGGAATTGATCACACATGTCCACTCCACCCATGTGAGAATTGTAGTCCGCGATCGACACTGGCATTTCGGAAACAGAATAACAAACAGGAGTTTTCATTTTTTTATGTATGCTAATATTAATCAATTGTGATATGAATAAGTTGTCAGCAAATATGTTTGTACCTGGTGGTAATTTTCACTCATCCACTAGTCCTAAAAGTACATCTCCTTGACCAAGATCTGTTCTCTGAAGGTTGGCTACAGCATGATAAAGGTTGACTTGAATCGAAAACACACCATAATTTTAACCATAATCTTACTCGTTTCCCTGTAATACATTGCTTGCAGCCATATCTACCACAGTAGAGGTTGATTGATTCATCCACCAAACAGCATTCTCCAGCGCTTACAATTTTGAAATTCTAGTTCAAAACCTCAAACTAAGGTTGAACTTTATGTAGCCTATCCTTGCCATCATTCTTCCCATTATTATAATTATCTACCAGATGCAGAAACCTTAACATTTCTTCAAACCTGCTCCTTCGCATTGACTGAGAAACTATTTCGATGGTGCAGTCTGGAGATGACCTCCGATAAAGCCATCAACTCAGTAGACAGTGACCTGAGAGAAGCAATATTCCAAACACTTCATAAATCACTTCGATGTGTACGTACGAAGAATGTACTAACATTTTTAACAATTGTTCATAAAATTTGTCTTGAATTTTTTCTACTGACAGCGCTGATGTTAGAGCTATTTCAGATTTGTTTCACCTATGCTCCATCACTAAGGTACGTCTTCTCTTCTCAGCGGTAAATGGGAACCCCTATGCTGTTTTCTTGACTTATATAGCAAGCGGTGTGCAACAAAAGCAACAAAAAAGTATTTACAGATGAGACGGTTGAAAAGTCTTTAAAGCGCAGATTCCTCCTTATGTCAGGTATATCTTTCGGAGACTCGAATTTGAATACAAAGTACAGAGTTTTTGGTGATGGAGCGTAGTACAAAGTTTCTTTATCAATGTTCACCAAAGTTGCTTATTTCGCACACTGATTTCCGGCTTGCAAATTGGATATCATTGCCAGGGGAAAGTTGAACGAGAAACAAAGTAATCAATCCATTCCACCGTCGGTGATACAGAATACAAGTAATGCCATGACATTGGCAGATACATATGGGGGGCGAAGGGGGAGCGCGCCCCCCTCTTACGTGGCCGCCCGCATTGCCTAACAGGGCAGAACTACAATCGTAACTCTTTCATATCATAAGATGGCATTGCAAATAAAACTTTCCTAAACTTTGCACGTGACGTGATTATTTTTCATTACGATACAAGTAAAGATAGCTCAAGATATCTTTTGTGCCCCCCTTGAATTCTTTTCTGTATCCGCTACTGTGCCAGGATAGGCAACTTGATATTGCGAGTATTTGAATTTCCAAAAATCCAATACTGACTCATTTTCTGCTTCCAATGAAGGTACTTTATCACAATTCAAATGAGGATGCACAACAATTCTGAGAAAATTCCTGTTTTGCTGTATTTACCTAATTGTTCAATATTATACTTCATGACATGGCAGGAATATAAAACTGTCTTCGATCTATCACATAATTAGGTTTATAAAATTATTACTTATTCATCTAATCAATAAATAGAATGAAACATACCTATAAGTCAAAACTTGAATTTTTAGTGCCACAAGTGCCCAGACGTATCTTTAGATACGTCAAAACTTTACTGATTAGTTTTGTGATGAGCTTGAAAGAAAAATGAATATCTTTAAATAGATAATATTCCTTATACATCTAAAATAAAACAGGTAAAAACTGGATTCAGATAACTCAATGGTTTATGTGAAAATTTAATTTTCACATGACCATAGCGTAGCGATTTCTGAGTAGTTCATGACCAGCCATGTGTAAGTAAGCGTAACAACAGCAAATATTGGCTTAAATACTCTAAATCACTAGTATACCATTTGAAGATTTTATTCTGCCATATTACGTAAAGAAATCGCATTAACAACAAACCACAGAGTATTTAGGAATTTTTAAAGTGTGACGTATCTAAAGATACGTCTGGGCATTAATGGGTTAATTTGATTTTTCATTTAATCGTCTTAAAAATATTTTTATTTTAAATGGAATAATATTCAAATGGTAATGATTAATTATAGAGTGTTGCCCAAAGTATTTTACGACATGAATTTACTGCTATCCCAAATGAAACAATGCCCAAAGTTGCGCCTGTATATGGAGAAACTTGGAAGTTATGTGGAAGATTTTCCAAGGAAATTTACCCTTGGTGTTAATACCTTTACACCCGTATACGTGACTTAGTTCATTGTCACTTCTTTGTACTATACATTGAATTTTTACCGAAGCAAAAATTATCTCCAGATGGCGAGGCGCCGAGCCGTACTATGGGAGATATTCGAAACGATAGCTTCGAATATCTCCCATGTTCCTAAACATATTTTCTGCAAAAGAGCAAAGAGTTTCATCCCAAATAAATCAGTTGTTCAGAAATGTTGAGCAACGCTACAGAGTCAATGTTGGACGACCATTTTCTAGGTGTCGCGATAACAACGTAGCGTAAACATTTTTTATCTTCTGATGCTATTTTTCATGATTTTCCGCCGTAGAAAATAGTTCTCCCCTTCTCTAGCTTAGTCGTCCCACTTCGCTACCCGCATCCAATGGAGCAAACAAGTAAGTCTTCGACGGATCGCAGCACGGTGTCCTCGAGAGAAGGAACCGCCTTTTATATTCCACGGACGGAGTGGAAAAGTTTTCTGCGTCAGAGGTGGATAGGAAGGAGAGAAAAAAAACACATACCTACGTCTGTGCACGGATTAAGGCGCACAAACAGTCGTCACAGTTTTTTCCCCGGGATAGCAGACGCCGGAAGTTCCTGTGATTCTTGTTTTTTTCTCTCTTGCGCCTTTTTTTATTACATGAAGGGTGACACGATGAAAGTCCTCCTCCGCGCTCTTTCTTCTCCGATGGTAGTTCAGAGAGGAGCTCGCTTACTTTACGCGACGCCGAATTCGAATGAATTGGGAAGGATCGAAATGAGAAAAACCATTCCTATAAGACTAGCGACGGGTATTCATTCCACCACGTCTCTCTACCGAGCTCAGCTCGGTTTGCTGATTTTTCATGACCTAATTTAATATTTTTCGCATTGGAACCAGTGGAATTTTTAAGCTCGACTTCAGCGATAAGGGTCATGGGGTAGAATTTTTTTTATTGAATCTCATTAACTGCATGGCGACGTCTCATGCTTGGGCCAATTTCTTGATCTGATTAAGGGGCACGACGAGACGTTAATCTCGTCCTGAACTACTGCATATTCCCGCCAAAGTTAAATTAATATCGCCGCTTACTTATTTTCCCCGGAATAGTGAGTGTCATCCATTTTGTTTTTTGTCGCCAAAACAAGCTTATTTAGGTCAGAGATTTTCTAGTGTTCACATGACGTTAAAAGTTAAGAAGTTCATCTTTGAAAAACGTTGATGGACGTTTTTTTTGGGGATGGAAATATTATTTCAATGCTGCCAACTCATTTATTTTGTAGTCAATTCAAGCAAGCCTTATGAACTGATAAATATGTCACATAGGGGATCATGGATCAAAGAACAAGCAAGTATTAGTGGCTTCATTCGCAATGAAAAGTATTTATATTATGAATGTGCAACACATTCCATTCTATTTTTAATCAGTAATGGAGACCCAAACTTATTTTTAGTGGTTGACGTGAGTAGGTCAACTTGATACCTATTTGACCACACCTAATAACTAGAATGATACTATGTATGATGGAAATTTCCGTTTCAAAAAAGTGTAAATCATGATTTCCTAGTGTGGAATCTTTCCTTCATTCTCAAAAAAATAGTAGTTCAACACTGCAACCGGTGCATTATTTCAATAACGGATGTCAAAATTTTGCTTGGTTATCTAGATATTTCTTGATATTCGTGTGCTCAAAATATCTTTTTTTATAGTTTTTGTCGGATCTTTAGGACATAAGGTATTTAATTTGATGTCTTTGAAAATATCTAGCTAACGTTTCATGTATCTTTTTATCCTTCATCCGCGGCTTCAGTACGGCGCTGGTATGATAATCACCTGCAAGTTTCAATCAGAGCTTGTGAGACAACTTTTGAAATATATTTTTATGAAACGATAGTTAATTGTCATCTGCCGTTATAAATCACATGCATAATAAGCAACAAGTTTTGATCATGACTTAGTATTCTATGATTCGGTTTGTTGTTTGGTGCCATATAATCGTAATCCGAAGATGTTGTAGCTTTACGACACAAGTATAGGAGAAACCAATAACGGCTTTTTTCTATTCTAGCCAATAAAATTCACGATATCATTCGATTTGGATAATTTTGAATTGCTTATGATGTGTTTACAAATCTCCACTCTTAAGCACCGCAGTGGTTTACTGGTAAAAATGTGGCTTTCTTTAGCTCCACCTTATTATACCTGCCCTTATTGGTACGCTAATGAGCAAAGCGTATTTGTTTTTATTCTCTTCAAAAGTAAGACATCTATCCTGCTGCTCCTATTTACCCCAGAATATTGAGAATTCTTTCACTTTGGTGTGGTTCCACCTTAAAAATCTCCCGATTCTTTGGCACCCAAACAGAAGCAGGAAAGCATAGGAGTCACTCGCTTCGAAGGTCAGATGCGAAGCCTTCCAAACACATACTCTCGTCTTTTTCTCGAAGGCCGCTCCTTCCTTATCGTTCTCCCCTCTAACTCGGGAACACCTATAGAGAAATAAGAAAGAAAAAAATTGTAGACGGACTTAGGGACGGGAAAGTCTTGAAGAGAGGAGTGGAAAAGAAGATAGTCGCATTCTTCATCCTCAGCTACCCGCCTTCTTAGTTTTGGGCCACTTTAATATCGAGCGCTACACGAGAGACTTACTTATAGGTGTGCAGCAAGCCGAGCAGACAGTTGAACTAGCAGGGTGGCCAACTACCATGAAAAGTGGGAAAGTCTCGCAGCACTTCATCAACATGTACATTAGGGTTATGACTTTTTGACTTTTTGTACAAAATTTGATTTCCAGTGCCACAAAAGGATCAACTTTCGCCCAAAAATAACGTCCGAAGTCTTAGTATTGTTCTATTTTTTAAAAAGGTCACCCCCAACTAGAAATTACTAATTAGGATTTTTTATTAGATCTAATTAGAATTAGAACGGGGTTCTAAGTTCTATTTTAAATTACTTTTAACACTTTTTATAATCGAAATAACTTCATTTGTGAAAGAAATATTTTGTAAATTCATGATTTTTCAATATTTTGTTTGCCAACTGCCTCAGTTTCAATCTTTTACGAAGATAAGTAATTGTGTTTTATATTTCGGTGGTGGGGTTTGGTCCGGACCTCCCAGACCATCCCCCCTCGCTACGCCATTGAACAGATGTGTTTTAATGCATAAGTGTTATAAAATTGTATCATTATAATTTAATTTATAATCTAAATTTAAAAAACTGGTAAAAAATGATTTTTTCACCGAATACGTTGATATAATAAAAGTAGTATTTTGGGTTGGGGGTGACCTTTTTTAAGAATAAAATAGAAACAATGCCTTTTTCTTTATTTTTGAACAAAAGCTCATCAATTTATAGCACAGCAATATGGGGTTACAAAAAAGTCATAACCCTAATGTACATACACCCCCACAAGCCGCATGAAAAGGCGTGTGGCAGGGGATTTTAGGTCACCAGCCGTTTACACATAAAGAGAAAATGCTCAAACAATATTTCGACTAGTATTTATTGAAGTCTTTTATGGTTCGGGGGAAAAAGAATTCCCATACCTATCCGTTTGGGTAAATATCGCTATCAATTTATCGCTTTTATCGGACCTCGAAACATAGTGAGGCTGTAATATGATGTTGTCCGTGTCGCTCATAAAGATATCTATTCTCAATTGCTCAAGCGATCTAAACATAGCGTGCGCCCACCGAGTCTCTAGCGGCCCCCAGCCTTAATCGCTTAACATCTGCGTAACGCTGATTGTACGCCAGTAGCAGTTTTTTACGAAAGAATTCTTCCAACGTGATTGTTGCCGCAGTGAATTCAAACGTCACAATTTTTGAAGTCATCTAAAGCTAAGAATATAGCCGAAAATTTAATTTCATCATCATATTCATTAACTTTCAGCAATCTTAAGATTGGTTTGGTACAACTCTTCACAAAATTATTGTATCAACCATTTTACTCTTGTAAAATTATTCTGTTTAACATACTATCTGTGTTAGAATTCCATCTATAAATGTTTAATACTTTTTTTACCATTTTTCAGGTAAGTCAAACTCTGATGTGTCTCGGAACTTGACCGTGGTTTCCCGTTGATGCTAATTCATTTGTAAGATGAATTGGTAAGTTTTTTATTACGATTATTGTATAACTAGGTTTAAGCTACATGGGTTCTATGCCAAATTGCCGCAGATTAGAATTCTTCTTTCTTTCTAAATGTATTGCATTTTTGGAGGAAGAGTTCTCGGGTTCCAGCCGGGTCCAAGAGTTTTTCAGCATCGGCGTTTCGAAGGCGGAGTCCGCCGTTGGGAAAACGTTAGATCTTTTATTGTACTTTTGGTTGCAATGAAGTCATTATATTTTATATAGACCCACACCACGTCGGAATACCATCGCTTTTTCTCAACAGAAAAAATCCTGAATCGAGAATGATTGAAATCCGGGTGGGAGTAATTTTTCATTTTGCGTACAACTTCAATATATTATTTTAATACTTCAGCAATATTGAAGGCCATTGTGGATTATTGCAGATGATATCCATTTCATTTTAATTTTTCATGGTTTATCAGTAAATTAGATGAATACATTTTTGAAATCGTATTTTAAGAGTAGTTTTCGTTTCGTTTCGTTTTTCCATGTCAGTCTGCGGAATGTGTCGTAGCTCCTGTTATCCTAAAAGTACAATAAAGACAGAGGAACCTTTACTGTATGCGATTAGGTACCTAAAGAGTTTTTCGGATATTTTATAAATACCCGTGTTAGTATTTCATCCTAACAGTATTCTTTCCCCCAGTCTGAAGAATTTCAACGCGTACCGGGTTAAACATGGTTTTATACACTCAATGCTGAAAAAAATATCAAAACACACAGCTGCGCGGAACCAATTTCTCTAAATAATATCAAGTACAGTGTGGTGTAAAAAATTCTTCTATATGCAAATGACGCATTTACGATCACTGCAAAAGACGCAATACGGTGATAAGCACAATGCAGGGTCTAGTAGAAGACGTGGAAGCAGATGGAGGGCTAAGAAACATAAGGAGACCGATGCCTTGAATTCAAGGCATCCACGGTCTCGGCTTACACAGGATGCCGTGAATTCAAGTCATTGACATTGAGTGTATTAATGTGTATAAACCACAAGCAAAATCTTGCAACGGCACCGTAGACTACGGTAGTGTATGTAGCCGTAAAAGGTCCAGAGGCAGATCGTAATGGTGGTACAAATTGTATCTCTGAAGTGGAAGAGATAAGATAATAAAAAAAGAAGATAACAGCTAAGTACCGCGGAAGAGGGATGGCTGGAAAACAGAAGAGTTACCGTCGTGATTTGAGGCTGCTTGAAACTTTCCTCTTATTTTCCTATCCTTAAAGTTGCTAACATAGCATGTAAATGCGTCGACGAGTCTAAACTTCTCTACGCATATTTTAGAAATGTCAACGAATAGTCGGCGACAGTTTTTGCTCATGCATGGGTAATTACGAAGTGAGGTTTTTGAAAAAACGTCAGCTGAAAGAGAAGGAGCTCTCTAATCATGGCTATTTTTATTCCACAAGCAACAGCAATACGCTGATTGTGATAACTAACCGATAAAATTGGCAATTGGCGTTTTTTGCAGAATAATTTCAACTTTGACCCCGTGGATGCATATATTTAATCAGGAACTAATATGAAGCGGTTGGGAGGTCGAAAAGCAACCCGGCTCCTTTCCCCTGAAATAAAAAAAACACTTTACCGTTTAAGTGGTCAACCGCCCACCGCTAACAGCTATCGCCAAGCTTTCTATCCATCTTGTGGTACTACGGAACTTTCTTTATTTAATTTCACATTTTTCCCAGTGTGCGTATTTAAATGTGTTAAACTTATCCTAAAATTACCCTAGCTCTCTCAAAGATATTAATTATGTGCACTACTGTTGTAAATGTGCATCGTTTAAAAAATTAATACAACGTATCATACTCAGCTAATTTGAGAAATTCTATGAAAAATTTTAATTTCTGCCTCAAGAAATTTTTTTTAGACAGGAATTTAACCGAGTGCATTTTTAACCACTTTTTTGCATGATCGGCGTCACAAACTTACATTCATAGCACTTAGGGATTAATTAGCTGTGATGATTAAAACTACGAAATTGAATCCCTGACTGGCTTCTTTGTGATTTTATTTGTTGTCTTTGCTGATGCGATTATAGAATTTCATTCTTAAACGTAATATGGGGAAACAGAAAAGTTTCATGATATTGTAATATTATACACTATTTTATTTGCTAAAATATGAACAGGCTTTGCGATAACTCTGTTTTTTAACAATTTAAATGCCCTCTGGAAACATATGGTTAAAGTTTTCACAAAATCCATTTGATATTTGATAATCAACTTTCTTACGATAGACGGTTGCGTAAATATTTCTTCCAAAAAATTATTTAAATTATGGTTTGGCCCAAACCAATCTCATTTCATACCATTAATGAATTTTATGAAACGCTTTACTCGGGCAACGCCGGCAGATTAATGCATTGGTGTAATTTCAAATTTATTTTGTTATTGATCAACCGAAAAAATGTGAATTTTGAACTCTAAAGGAACGTTGCTTCGATTGATAAAATGAGCAAATTCCGTTTAGTTAGTTACGGCTTTATTGAAGTCAAACATTTGTATAAAGATTCAAGTCCACCGCAAAAGCTAATTTTAGGTGTGACGGCGGAAACATATATATATATATATACACCTTCTTACGAACTAAAAATTACAAATCGCTACTATTTTATTCATATACCTTACTCGCCACTTCCTAAACCTGAGTGTGGTGTGTGCCTTTCCAATCTAACCGCAGAGGAGAGGCTTTGTGGACTTAGCGGTTGTTCGGCGTAAGAAAAGTTGATTCTTGTGCGCCTGAAGTTTTTGCGAGAAAATGACGTTCTCATATGTAGCATGTGCAATTAGGGACTCATCATATCCTATGCACGATAATTCTTAAAATTGTTCTTAGATTTTTCTCTCATGCGTTTTCGTGAAAAGTGCAGATACCTGATATCTAGGATTAGAAAGGAAAAAAAACACTTCAAACACCTTTCTTAAATAGATTTATTGGTATGTAAATTTTAAATTCATTTTTCTTGCTTTCATAAGATCGATGGTTAACAATTATGACTTAATAAGTTATAAATAAGAATTTGAAGCGATATTGATAGGCTTGGAATAAATTTTGGGGCTTTTGAAATGTTTTTTTCTAGCAGCCCATTGTCTGGCAGCTTTAAAATTGTTATGAAAGCCTTGGCAGAGTCAACTCAAAATGGAGTGATTTCCTGGGTTTTGCATGCTTTTTCTAGGATTTCTTCCCTTGCGTTCTCATCGCGGCTCACTACGTTCAGCAGCGGCTATTCAATTAAAATGATAATTGTTTATGCTTTTTACCCTTACTTAAATGGAGTCGAAGCTGATGACTATGAACGTAGTGTTGTATATATGAATCCAACGATTTGATCGATGGCTTTTTCTTTTTAATAGGAAAATTCTCCAAAACCGTTGGCACATTCAATGTCTGATGCCGGGTTTCGCTATTTAGTGGGCCCTTTCCGCTTCTATAGTGGCGAGGGTGTACCCCGTCCCTCCCTTCCAACCCTATTCCTATCCCAGAGGCGTCGTCGGGCTACTATCGAGGCGGCGCGCCGCCGCCGCCGCGGCGTGTTGTAACCCTCAGAGGACCCAAGCGGGGTCCTCTGAGGGTTACAACACACCGCCTCGATAGTAGCCCGGGTTACAACGTAGTAGAGGGTTACAACGCACCGAGGCCGGGATCTCTGATGACTATGTATGCGCAGAATCAAGATCCAACTATTCGCATGATATTCAATAAGCTCAACTCTTGCACCTCTGTATTGCACCCTCTACCTTCCACCATTATAACAATACCCTTGTGTTCTCCCTGAATTCAGTTTTAATCGATATCGTGGCTAAAATCAAAAGATGTGTCTCAAAAGGTGACCTCATGTATCTTTTTTTTCATGCTTATAATTCTTTACTCTTTGACTATATGGTGTAGGAGTATTTGAATAGGTAGAGTTTTCTAAAATGGTGCTCTCGTCCATTTGAATGTAGAGAAGGTAATGAATACGAGAATTTTGATATACTGATAGCATGCAGTTCAAGAGGATAAGTGTTTTTCCTCAATGTAATGAGAAGATCGTGCTTAATTCGTTCAATTGTATTAGGCTCAACTATGTGGAAGTTAATACTCGAAAATGAAAATGAAAATGAGACTTCGTTGATTTCCACTAATTTATTTTGTCCGTACGACATGTTTCGAATCATAGAGGTCATTATCAACTACAAAAATTGAATGGTAAGCAAACATATATATACTCTTTGAAGGGGATGGGGGAGAGAGTGGAAGGAGTGGGTGTAAGGAGTGGGGGGGGGAAACCCTCTAATTACCTACCTCTTCCTTAACCCCGACTCGCGGGAAAACCCTTTCGAGTCAACCAACCTCCCCCCTCCCTCCGTCTCACCAACGCCGTCCTCCAACGGTTGTTTTCTCAATTCTCAATACAACCTCCACTTGGGTTTTCTAACCCAACACCTTCCCCTCCCCCTTCTGACACCCACTCCTTCCACTCTCTCCCCCATCACCTTCAAAAAGTATGTGTATGCTTGCTTACCATTCAACTTTTGCACTTGATAATGACCTCTGTGGTTCGAAACATGTCGTACGGACAAAATAAATTTGTGGAAATCAACGAAGTCTCCTTTTCGTTTTCAAGAAGATCGTGCGTTCCGCTACGGTCTGCGAGTTCCTGCCTGCCTCAGCCAATTCGTGATTACGATCGTCCATAGCTGCCGCTTGCGCAGTCAAGTGGGGGAAAGGCCGATGAGGATGTGAAAACTCTCTCGCAAGCAAGGAACCTAGTTAAATTAATTGATGCTCGACCCTCGTTCAATTTAAATTCTGAGGCTAGAGATGGTGGATAGGCATATATTGGGTATGAATTATGCTCTCATACATTTTTAAAGGTAAATAGAGAGAGAAAGCAAGTGTTAAAGTTACTTTAAAAGCATTTCGAATTCCACTCATGGCCACAGGAGCGCAGGCAGGAATTAAGGCTTGGGGGGGGGGGGGTTTAGGCGCAACTAATACTTACGGGTATGGAGGTATTGCATACCCACCAGGGTAAGCAGGAGCTGCAGGGGCCCTCCTCCAAAAAAATTTTTAAGAATAATGGTTCAAAATGGCGAGTTTTACGGCTTCCTGAGGGATATTTGATTAATCCTAACACTATTCATTAAGCACAAAGGTTAAGAAAACACTTAGCTGTTTCACAAAATAAAATATATATTGCGACCGGTTTCGATACAGCGTATCATCATCTGGCCAGATGATGATACGCTGTATCGAAACCGGTCGCAATATATATTTTATTTTGTGAAACAGCTAAGTGTTTTCTTAACCTTTGTGCATCATGAAGGAGTTTCACCATGTTACGCCAACCACCATCGCATTTTTCACTATTCATTAAGTCATACTGATACAAATAAGTCAAATGGATTAAACTTAAAAATTTCTCCGAGCTCTGGGGGGGGGGGGGATTTATCCCCCAACCCCCCCCCCCCCCTCGCTGCGCTACTGCATGGCCACATTGGACCAATTAAATGTATTTTCGTTTTGTTGCGATCATTCGTCAGGATAGCGTTAAGTGTTTATGATTTTTGTAATTAAACCAATTTGACTGCTTAATATATATTTTTAATTCAACGGTTTAAGTACCATCCGGCGCATTACTGACGCGGCAAATAAGGTCCAGCTCCCCCTGAACTCCTTTTCCAACTAAAGTGCAATCTTTCATTCGTATGGAAACTTTAAAAAAGTTTACTTGGTCTATTAATTTTAATACTTTTATTTACTATTACTGTAAATTTTTATACTATTAGTGAATTTTTAAATTGCTATACGAGAAGGCTTATAGCAATTTAGGGTTTCATAGCTCCAAAATTGACAATTCAAAGAATATATTTCTGCTAGATCTGTCTCTATGGTACTATTGGCCTACATAGTGTTGAAAAAATTAAATTGAAAATATAATGCCTCCTTTTATGCCTCAGCCATTCTCATTTACACTTCACTGTGTAGGGAAACTTCATATTAATTTGTCTTTTTTATTACATGTACGTAATTTTCGATCATATAGTACTTAATAAAGAAACAAAGTAATTTACGAGAGTAAGTCATTTTCTTATTTAATTAAACGGTCAAATTAACAGCAGGTGCAGCGTACGCGCAGCAAATGAGGGCTAACTCGCCTTGAACTCCATCTCTGACCAAAATGGAAAATTTCATTCGAATGAAAACCTGAAAAAAGTTACACTTATACTATTAATAATTTTAAATATCGTTACATTTTATGTTGTTGAAACATTTTTAATATTTGTGTATGAAAATGTGGGCGATAATTCAGGGCTTTCACTGTTCTACGAGACACTGTTCTCTTCTAGCATATAATATAATAAAACGTGCACAAATATCCATGCCCTGGATAAGGGTAACTTAGCTAGGCGGGACTCGAACCCGTCACCTTTGGGTTGGCAGGCGAGGACTTTACCCCTCCGCCACCGCGGCCGGCTTGTATATATTAATATAAATTTTGACTTCCTACGGCTAAATGTAATTGTTGACTTCCCTTAATTTTTCCTCCTTTTTTAAATCTAACTGTCTTTCCCTACCTAATTTATAAAGCTTGATAGATTCATTCATTTGCCATAGAAACAGATTTTCCTATTTTTTTCCAGATTTTATGTCCTGGATACCACAGCACCGTTGCCCTCGTCCTTTTTCCATCATAAGCGCCTATCCCTTTCTTTCCTTACCTCTGAATTTATTTGTATGTTTGCGCTTAAAGCTTCGTGTGAGTGAATGAAGTAGTATATACGTAGTACGAGTAGAAGAAAAAATTCATAAGTAACGTCATAATTAATTTTTTACCTGTCTCTGTGATATTTGTGGCCTAGATAGTATAGAAAAAACCGAATATAAATAATGATGTGGGTAAACTCTTTTCGGGATTCCCACCGGGTGACTTTATCCACAACAGCCAACGTTTCAATAACCGACTCGCGGCTCATCCCTAGGGCTGCTGAATGTTGTTTTATTTGTTTCAAACAAAGTAAGCAACATCCAGCAGCCTTGAGTCGGAGCATTTCTAATGAGCCCTAAAGTTTGTCATATGCTGTCAATTTTGTGTGCAAGTCATTTCTAATTTGATAATGAATAATTGAGATTAATCGTGATCCAGGGATTCAGTGACAGCACAAACCTTTGGATGAAAAAAAAAAATAAATTAACAACGTAGATGTGACTTGAGTTCGTGTTTATTCTGCTGGAACCAATGAATCAACCTGGAATAAATATCTCCTCTGTACCCCGCAATTTAAGCCTCATTTGCAACCCAAATCAATAATAAATGATGATTTCCTAAGGATTAAAATCGGAGGCTTTCGGCATCTTGAGGAACTGAAATTATTTCGCATAATGCGAGTCAATTTACAATCCAAGATAAAGCGGTTGGAGACAAAGGTGAAGTGATGATAAATTTTCCCTTTGGATAAACTTTTGTACCTCTTTGACGGCTACTTTCTTATTCGCCGGACGCTCGAGGGCATTCAATAATGCCATATAGCTTTGCTTATTCCATATGCCATGTTAACGCATTTACAGTGTCTCTTTATTCTCTTGGTGTTTTGGTGAGTAAGCAAGATTTGAGGTAGTGGCCTTGGTGATTTCTCATATTTATTTAACATCTTTAGACTCTATAACACCTCTAACAGCTGTCATTAACTACAATCACTAAAAAAATCAAACTTCAGAACTGAAGAAAATTTAAAAATAATTTTAATAACTACTACCAAAATTACAGCTATTAGAACATGATCAGGTGGTTGTATCATATGACCGCGACCTTTTATAGTTAAATGGGGAAGTGTGGGTCCTACGAGTTGGGAGAGAAGAGAAAAATCGAGGAGTGGCAATTTGGTCATTGTTGAGCAGATGGAAGTGAGGAAAGTCGTTTAAGGGTTGAATTTGTTGGTGAAAGGGTCGCCAGGAGAGCATAGTTGTTTCTATAATGCATCATCATCTTTTTCCGCTCCTTTTTTGCCTCTTTGTCTATGCTCCCTCCGCTGGATCCCACGGCATAGTGAAGTCAGTTGATAGATAGAAATAATGGAACAAAATACATCACGAAGATTTAAATAAAACAGTTTTAAATTTGTTATATTCTGGGGATTCTTACCACCCGCTTCCTGAGTTATACTCTCTTCTTATGTCGTAATTTCTTTCTTAGGGATGTCGCCCCATTAAATTCGTCCCCTTTTCACTGCTTCCTCCGATAGAGGTCCTCCCGGAAGCCCTTTCCTCCCCACCAATACCCTTTCCCTTCATTTTCCTTCCCACAGTCCTCCTTCCTCAACTGATGTCGATTCCCCGGAGTCATTCGGAAGGAGAGAATTCTCGGAACCGCTCAACTGAATGATGAGCGAAACCAAAGCATTTCCAACCATATCCAGCCGTTGGAAATGAACCAGATAAGGACCCTTTGGTGGGATATTTCTTTTTCGGAATTATTTCGGAGAAAACCCGCACCAACCAAACTCTTTTCATTTTGGAACTTTTACTTACCGAATCATTACCGCCATCCATTTCCTGATATCAAAAAGATGCCATTTATGGAAGCAGTGAGCGCTTTTATGCTAAGCTATATGCATTTCATTTTTTCTCCGCAAACTGCTGCTTAAAAGTCTGAACTTGACTGACTTGACTGGAAAATGACGGAAATGGCGACATCCAAAACATTTAACTTTCAAAATATTCTGATGAATCTTACGTTTGCCTTAATGTATACGTGTATGCAATAAATATTTCAATAACAATTACAATTAATTTATTACCGTGGCCGTTTTGGCCCATGAACACGACATCAAAGCTCAGTAAATGCAAAAAATAAAAATAAAACAATGAGGAAAAAAAACAGAGCAAATAATAAAGCAATGCATGCATATACATAAAATTCCATCCCTAATGCGGATATCCGAGTATTTAGCCACAAAACATTTCCAGAAATTTTTAATACAATGGAAACAATATCACAATTTATTCAGAGGAAAAGAACGTATGATGGTGGTATGATACAAGGATGGTGCGTATTTTAGGGGGCATAATATTCTTTGATCTATACAGCTGGTTGTCTGTTTTGTACTTTGTACTTGTTGCTTCCAAGTAAGATGTTTATCAAGTGTTACGCCAAGGTTTTTTATTGCTTCTCCATATGGTATGGTGTGGATTCTAATTTGAAAATGTCTATTAGAGCATGCAGGTAACTTTGCCCGATTATTATTGACTTTGTTTTACATTCATTTAATCGGATGTGGTTTTTCATTGTCCGGGATGTCATCCGCTCAACCTCTTCATTGATCATCGCAATTGTAGATTTTAAGTCCCGAGTTGACAAATGGCAATATATCTGGAAATCATCAGCGTAAAGATGGCATTTACAGTGTTTTATGGCTTCGGGGAGATCATTCATGAATAACGAGAAAAGACGAGGGCTGATAACTGAGCCCTGAACGACACCTCTGGAATTATATATCGAGTGAGAATGTGTGTTGTTGGGTCGGTTACTAAGGTAGGATCGAAACCAGTTGCCATCAATGACAATATTTATTCTGACAATTTACCAATAGAGGTGCACGAATTGTTTTCGATGCTTAATTACAGAACTCTGAAAATTTGTTCTTCAGTCAGTCTCACGGCTGGATCAAAGGGGTGGACCCAAGAGGCCTGGACCACCCATGAAGCATGAACCTTCCGCCAATATAGAGATAATTCTCACAAAATCGGAAAAACAGAGAAATTTTTAATAGCTAAACAAAACGTTGCAGCAGGTGGTTTTAACTGCTGGAAATAATTTTTGAAAAAGAAATCCATTGAATTTTCTCCGCTCTGCGTAGCCTCATTTTGACCTTGTGTTAATAAGGATACAATATTAGAAATTAGTATCTTAAAAAGGGTATTTATCGAAGTTGAAATTAGTTATGCGCATGATTGAATTGTCGCGGCGGTACTTATTTACAGAAGCTTCCCTATTCTTAGTTGGCAAGATTGCTGCCTGTCTTAAAGGTGTTGAATGCCTTAATCTTTTGCATGAATTTCCTTCATCTTCCCAATAGATATACACGTTATAGAGCTCTATTTCTCTGGTTGTGCATGGTATCCATAGACTATTAACCCTTCCATGTAAATTTTTTATCCTTCTGTATCGGGGAACGTTGGCGAATATTTATGCTGAAATGGCAAGCGTGCGAAAATATTTATGGTACGTTTGACTTTGGCTAACTACTTATTCCGTCGGAGATTCCTCGACTGTGTGCCCCGAGCTATCTATTTCCTATATTGGCGATTTTACTTTCCTACTCAACCCAGCTCTTATCTATTCATGAATTGCCATTTTAAAAAATCCCCTGGAACGGGAATCGAACCACGTACCTTTGTTGTAATGTTTGGCTCTTTCCCGATGAACAATGGTAGTGAAGGTTCCTCAGATTATGCACCGGGTCAGGTCCTCCATATCTCCTTCCAGCGTTTCGACAAGCAACTCTCCAATCTTCATGTCATACGATGAGAGCCGTTTTCCTGATCCTGGCTCAATCTTAAGCCCTGGATCAACCTCGGAGATTCTGATCCTTGACTCAAGTTGCATCGGTAAAGCTTACAAAATAGTACCTTTACTTAAACTCTTGCCACACATGGTCTCCAGCATATCAAAAACTTCCATTAATGGAGAGAAATATCACATGTGTAAATATTATAATAGATATGGAGAAGAATGGACAGTTTGAAGTGGAGGGAAACGAAGAGGAACAACGAAGTGTTGGACATGGTGAGTGAGGAGGAGCTTCTAGGTGAAATGCGGAGAAAACAGAATGTTAGGAAAATGAGGGAGAGGAAGAAATAGAATAGGATTTTTGGATTGAATGAAAGGAAGTAGACCTTATTGTGAATTGAAGAAAGGAGTGAATACAGATAGGAGTGAATACAGAAAGGATACGTTGTAAATACTCCATGAAAACCTACCTTGACCGGTAGAATAATTTAATAGTAATGATATTTCAAAAGTAAAGCGACGGCGATGGGCATCTTGAAACTTGCAAACAATTAGAGTTGGGATTCGCAACATATTAACTACGGAGCATAGCCTGGGTTCTTAGCATGAATTTCAGCATCTCATATCGAATTCTTTCTCTAAAAATATTCATTGCATTACTAAAACTTTGGTCCCAAACATGTGATCACTCAAGTGTAAAGCGAATGCGCTTCACGTGTTTGCTTTTAAATGTGTCTTCAGTTTCTCTGTAGCATGTAACGTGGGACTTAGGGTCAGGGCAGGTTTGTTTTCTCCTATTTGGTTTGAAAAAAACGTCTATTTTAAAAATTAATCCTTCGCCTTCACCGAGCTATGAACCCAAATCTCCCGACTTCCGCTCAAGTGCTTTAGTCAGTTAAGCTATAGAGGCGTTATTCACTTCTGTGGAAATTTGAGGACTATACCGGAAAAGGCGAATTATTTTTTCTCTGTGGATTTTTCGCAAAATTTGTGCTTTGCGGATGACTCCGTAAAGTTATCACCGTGGCTAGTCCGGGTATACTTAAGAGCTCTCTATGTGTTCAAAGTTCTGGCTTGCTCTCCGACTGGGGCTGTGCGCGCACGATTTGAACTGCTTGTCACATAACATGCTCAGCAGTCCATACCACATTGTCCGTTATAGTCCTCAAATCTCCACGGCAGCTGAACTGGCTAAATCACTCCAAAGGAAAATGTGAAATCCGAGTTCGTATCTCGGTGGAGGCGAATAATTATTTTTCCTGGTGGATTTTTCGCACAATTTGGGCAATGCAAGTGTCTCCGTAAAGTTATCGCCGTGGTTATCCCGGTACCTACACTTAAATTTTTTTAAATAAATTTTACCAAAAATACTATTTCTCAAATTAAGCGAAAATGTTCCTATTTCCAAAATTATCGAAGCATAATCTTGCCATGTCAATCCAAAAAGGTTATTTTTTTCTCCTCATGTCCTTCCTGCCATCGCCCTCAATCAGGCTCCTCAGCCCTTTCCTTGACCCCGTCTATCTTCGTCCCTTATCCCTTTTTGGCTCCCACCCCCCTCCCGATCCCCCCACCAACCAGGGCCCCTAATTCTGAGAGTGGTGCCCTCTGCTCTCATCTGACCCTTATCTTTTTGTCCCTTGTTCGTTCGTTCCGTCCCGAGTCGCTGAGCTTTCAAACATGTATAAGGTGGACAGGAACCACCTTGCCTTCTTGAAGCGAAGGGTTTAATCCCTTGCCGCAGGAGGATGTGGTAGTCAAGACTCGGGATTCGTTAATTATTTTCTCAGGGTGTCTGCTTTATCAAGATGGCCGGTCAAGTCGTTGAAACACGAAAGAGGTGAATAACTCTTAGACATTCACAGACGTTGTGTGAATGATGGAGTGATCAGGGCTACTACACTTCATCCACGCAGCACATTTTATCCATCGGATGTTTAAATAAGTTTGATATATCCAAAACATTTGTTATTACACGATGGCTATTTTGACTTAGTTACATGGATGTCTTCTTTGTAACATCCACGATGAATTGTGCCAAAAACGCTTCATAGATATCCAAGTTGTAATATAGGTAATATTTTAAAAAGATTTGGTTCCAAAACTGTGCCCATAGGTAGCATATGATCTGTCAAGAATTGAAGAGCACAAATGTTTGGCCTGTACCTCTGGGATTGACCAGACCCGTGATGGACCCTTTCTTAGGGCGGTGAACGACCATGGCCAGAGGGCGCCAGGATTACACAACGGGAAGACTACCGGAATGATCCTCTATATTATTTCTACTGTATAGATATCTTTTTCTCAACTTTTACGCAACCAAACTCTACAAATGAGCAGTGGCGCCGACTCCATGGGGCTTGAGGGGGCCCGAGCCCCCTCAAAGATTCGTTTGGGGGGGCGGAGCCCCGTCAATAATTCAAGAAAATAATTAAGTTTTACTATGCTTTGTGAAATCACAAAAAGATATTGGTGATTTTTATTTCCCATGCTTGACGATAGTTACCTTTTAAAATAAATTCAACAATGAGTGTTGAAACAAATAATTATAAGGTTAAGCAGGCAAGCTGAATCAAGTGGTGTGAATCATGATAGTTTCGGTGCTGCGACACACTTTCAATTTAACCTCTTCCTGGGGCAAGACCTCCGATATGGGCCCCCCCAATATTTTTTATAAGTCGGCGCCCCTGCAAATGAGGTACCAAAATGCACAGAATTTATCAGAAAACATGCGACGGCATATCTTACTTCCTAAATATTGCTATTGTTTCCTAAAATTGGTTTTTAAATAATTAAAAAAAAAACAAAAACCGGTAAATATTCCTGACGTTAACGGCGCACAAACTGATACATTTGTTCATTTGCAACAATATCTCGCATTCCTTAAGTAACTTTTATCAAAATGCGGCTGAATTCACATTCAAGTCTCCTATTGATACGTAAGTATGAGTCATCATGTGTGTTTAACAGAGTGTAGTGTAATTACTTATAATGTTGTGTTTAAAGACGTCCTCTGACCTCAATTTGTACATGAAAATTCCAATTAAATTTGTACATAAGACCCTGCCTTTTTTTCTACATTTTAAAATTAGAAACGCGCCTATCCCTCTGTGAACCTGCATTGAATAGAGCGGGGGAAGCCCGCTGGGAGCAGGCGTAGCACGCTCGTCCAGAATGAATTGTATTAATTTAAATGATTGTTTTGTTTACACAAGACGGTATTAATTATGCCGATAAATTAAACATCATTGAAACCAAGTTAACTGCTCAATGTTAACTGCCAATTCTGGCTGGCAAAATTGTCAGTTCTGGAACAGGAGGGCGCCAAAGATTTCCAGGCTGGACGGCGCACTGGGATATGTCCCGGCGGCCCAGCACGGGCCTCGGGATGACCAAAGGCATTAATAAGCACACCCTTTATCTACCTATTTGATGTCATGATCACATCTAAGAGAAGATGAAATGAAATATGAATCTCCATGTCCACTGCTTGATATTGCTGCAACGTCGTTCGGCGGGTCCTTTGGATATTTGAGATATATCAATGCAACGTTAATTGGATGAGCATGAATATTGCACGGATGTCATATGTTATCGCCGACAATGTTGTCTGGATGTTGTTGAGATAATGATTCCTGCTTGGTTAATATTCCTTCTACGAATTCTGGATTTTTTCAGAAAATTTAGAAATTGCGCTATTTTTTTGCCAGCGCCAGAGCTATTAATCTAAAAATAACTTAACCAAATCTATGTCGGTATGCAATCGATAATTAGTAATGATCGTAAAGGATTATATTGAGTAAAGTTATCTCTAATGCCCCAGAACGTAAGCAAACATAGATTTCCCTCTTTCACAATTGATTTACTTCTTAGTTTTCTTATTTTAATCGTTTTTTATTGTTGTGTAAAGTATAAGGAAACTACCCTACCGCCACTGAGGCCGGAAAATTGGTCAGTACTATCCGTAAATTTAATTGATTTTTAATGATTTCACGTAATAACTTCGGAGAAACTCAGTTTTGGGGATTAAGTAAGTTCGCAGAAAAATGAAGAGATAATGATCCCTTACTCACTCTGCAAGTCTCATTACATAGTGGTGGCCGTTAAGAGTTTCTTTTATACTACTGGCCACATTTTTTAATGTTTCAGAAACGTTGTGGAGAAGAGAAGATGAAATAACCATGCTCCATGGAAACCTGCCTTAATTGGTGGAATACTTTAATAATAATATACTCCATAGCTTTTCTGAAGCTTTAAGCATTCCGAATTTCTCCTGTCTTTCCTTTTCTCTCTGTCTCGGTCCTCAATTCTTTTTTTCCGCCCTGTGACATTACAGGAGCTCTCCCACTTACCATCTGCCATTCATCCTGCCCTCATCCCGCCTAGTCCCGAATGGATATCGATTGGCGAAATGGCCATTAGCGGATACTGACCGCTGGAGTCAGCGTAGGAGGAAGGTAAGAGGAAAGGGTTGGCGTAAGTGGTCCCCACCCCCCATTATCCTTCTTTCTCGTCGTCCCTTTAAACCACCGCTTCGCCACGCATTCATGGGCCCAAAACTTTAAACCTTTCGCGGTTCAGCGAGCGTTGCTGAAGCTCTCTTTTTTTACAAAAGAGTGGAGGAAAGCTTTAGAAGCTCTTGGAGCCAATAGTGATTACTTTTTTTTCGCTTTATCATATGTTATGGTGGCGATTGTTAGATGTGGAGTGGAAATGAGCGCAGAGGATTTAGTCCCCCGATGGATATAGAATACGCATTCTACAGGGTTTAGCAAAAATGTTTGGGACAAATTGTAGGACCCTTTCCTGGTAATTAGACGAATAGACGGAAATATTAAAATGGGTCCAGAAACGCTGTTTCCATGCTACACCTTAGCGTGACCGTACAATATTATGATATAGCTAATTATTCAAAGAAATAATAGTGGTCTAGCCAGAGGTTTACCTTCACGGAATCACCCGCAAGGGCTCATAAAGGGTGAAAAGTCCTAAGAGGATAAAACTCGGTGAAGGCAAACGATTTACAGCTTTGGCATTTTGCCCCAAATGCATCAATCCAATTATTTCACCCTGGCTTAGAGGATGCATTTACCACAATTTTGCTGAGAATTTTCTTTTGTTCGAAAATGTGCTTTTTATTCTAAGACAAAAAGATGTACCTCGTTCGCGATGGAGATCGGGTTGGTGTGGTGGCTAGAGTGTTGGCTTCCCATCCCCTGCTTGAATGCTATGTGGAAGATATTTCAAGCGCAACACACCCTCCGTCGGATGGGACGTTAAACCGTGGGCCCCTTGACGCCTTTCGTTAAGAGTAGGCTAATGCCGACGTCGGGTTTCTTTCCACCCTTCCTTACCTACCCCTTCCCTCTTGGTACAATTGATCTAAGCTGTCGATCGCCTCCACCAAATGCCATACCTCGTTCACTATGGCGTACCTCCTCATCCTTGTATCTATCGGCGCCTCAATAAGAGATTCGATGGCAGATGGATGAGTAGAGGTAGACCTAGTCCCTGGCCTCCACGTTCTACGGACCTAAACCCACTTGACTCCAATTTGACGGGGGAATTTAAAAACTCTTGTGCACCCAACCCCAGAATAACATGTTCAGAGCCTCTGTCCCCGTATTATGGAAAGCTGAGACACCATACTCAATACTCCAGAGATGCATCAGACCATGCGAGATTCAACTACGACACGGCGGCTGTTTTATACTCGTATCAATGCTCATAGAGGGCATACATCTACTGAGAGGAAGAATATCATGTGATACTCAGTTACGTTCTATGCTTGTGTGTCCCCTGATTACTACGCTGGAGACAGTGAGGTGTTACATGGTAATAAAGCGTTGTTTTGATCCGGTTCCCATAACATTATGTATTTGTCTACGTGTGAGGAATGTGTCCTATAATTTGTACATTTTTGTTACACCCTGAATGACAGTATGAAAAATTCCCTTTATGCAAGAACGAAATTAAACGACTAAATAAGTTAAATTGATGACTTTCTGCGGTATAGGCGTATTAAAGCAGCTAAGAATTAAGAATTTTATTATAAAAAAACATAAATCCTATTTTAAAGAATAATATCAAGAAAATCTTCTGCAGACCCCTGCCTAACGAAGGGATATTCCGGTATTCTATAACCCCCATACCCTTGCAGAAGGTGTCCCCTAAACAGTATTTTTTAATCCGTCACTGATCTATTGTCTTCCCTGACCTGAAGCTGTTTACAAAAATTAAACTTTGCGTAACTTGTATCATTAAAACGAATCCAATTAATGACGTATACCTTTAACCATAGTACAGGCCGTACATCAAATGGGAAATTTGAGTGAGTTTACGATATATTACGATATGTCTCTATCATCTTGCTAATGCTTGATATAAAGTTCAAATTAAGCTTTCCATAACTAATGAATAAATGTGTTACTCCAATGTATGTGCGTTGTTGTGAACCCACAGACAGTCTTTATTAGTTGTGAACTCCGTATTTCTGTTGAGGAGTTGTTTTGAAAAAGGCTTACGCATTCTCATATAGTGAGCAGCAGATAGTGGCACAGCTATTGAGGGTATGCCTACGCGGAAAGTTGCACTCAAAAGTAAAATTAAACTTAAAATTATATTAGCCCTCGTAAAAAAATTATTTTCGTCCTTTCATAATTTTTTTTGGTGCGAATTACCCAAGTAGCAAACAATGGAGTGGAAAGTAAGAGTAAAATCAGTCTGAAAGTTAAATTGATCAAGTAACGTGCAGTTACATATCGATGGCAAAGTTCTAACAACACGTATCTCAAAAATAGCGACTTTTCAAGAGAGTAAAAAAAAACGATTAATTTCTTTTACTTGCACACTGGAATTAAAAACCAAAAGTTCGTAATACTGAAAAAGAAGCATTCCTTTGCAAATAAATAGTTTTTCTTTGCTTGTATCTCATTTTTTAATGTTATTACACTTTTTTAAGATACCTGAATCAAAGCGGCCGAATTTAAGATACGTGTAGTTAGAACTTAACCATCGATATACAATTTTCTGCGTTTCCTTTTAATAAAAAAGTACCATAATCGCATTCTAAGGGGTAAAATTATTTATTTAATGATGTACAGTTTATTTCTATGGATAAAATTGGACTGGAAATTTAAGTTTAGTATTAAATGTATTTGTTTTTTATTACATTAGACCGGAAAATACTTACGATTTTAAGATTTTCATTTTCATTTAGCTCCCATGTTAGTGGTAAGAATTAACGTATGCTTAAAAGGTCTGATTACATTGGCAATTTGACTAGGTTAAATTAATTAACGTGATACTAGCGGATTGTTAAAAATTCCTCATGCTTACTCTATTGGAAGAAAAATTAACGAATTAACTGCGAGGAATGGTGAGAAAAGTATTGGAATCATCTGGGACTTGAAAGTAGAATATGATTATACTGAGGATGTAGATTGCTAGAATTAAAATTGAATCAATGTTAAGTCAAGCTCCCTACTCTCGCACTTTTTATAATCCTGTAGCTTCCACTCCAAAAGTCTCCCTCTTCTGGCCACTTCATTTCGCTGATTCTTTGCACGTCGAGGTTCAATATTTGCATTGCCTTCTTAAGGTTTTGTAGCCTGCTGTTGGTTCTAAGGGATTTACGTTCCATTCTCTTATGTTAATATTTTTATCACAGTTGACTGATTTACCCGCTAGGGTGGTCTCTGCTCGTAGAACTATATGGGGAATAGTTAGCCTCCGGAATGTTTTATCCAAGAGAATTCCGTCTTGCCTGATGTATAAAAACATGGAGTAGCTGCTCCTAGGGATAATATGGTGGTTTCCCTATGCCATCCACATCGCAGCACTGCAGCCGTTACAATAAGTGTTACCTCGAGAGTACAATAAGTGTTACAAAAAGTTTTAGTGAAATGAATGCCGCTGTACTGACCTTCACGGCATCTTAACACACGTTAAGTATCATTAGATGTTCTATCATAGGGATAGAACATCTAAATGATGTTATCATTTCTGGAAACAAACCCGTACCACCTCGGAAAGCTATCGCTTTTCGTCCACGGCTGCTTACTTGAATCTCATATATCGAAGCTATCTCTTAACTTAGAGGTTAACCCACCATTTGCAACCTGGTAGACCCGCTCGTTGACTTTCTAAGCTCAGCCGCGAGATATAAAAAAACCGAAATCCAAAAAAAGTTCCATCTTGTAGATTTACAGCAATAATTACCGAGTGATTCAAAGCGGGAGAGAATCTACCTGTAAAATTCCGAATATCTGCAAGCAACTTAATCCGTGGCATTATTCTTATTTGCGGAAAAGTGGCGAATTAATTTTTTTCCAAATTTTTTTTTAACATCGCTAGAGCAATAAATTATCAATTAAAATCTTTACCACGATAATAACTCAACTATCTTTGATTGCTTTTATCCATCTCTCTCCTCACTCTCTTCTTATAATTCCCCAAGTATTGTCCTCTACTTCTATTCTACTCATACGTCTTTAACATTTCAGGTTGTCGTCTTTACTGTCACTTGTTCTGTAGGTATGAGACGCAATCCGCATGTAAACGTTTCTTATAAGGCTTTGCCATGACGTTTTTGCCGTTTACTTACCCTTCGACGAATTTGTTAACCAAGCCTTCATATTAGCATTTCCCGTTATGGCGAAAGAGCAGAAAGAAGGATGGGCTGTTGGATCGTGAAAAACAGGAAGATCCAACGCTAGAGAGTAATTTTCCAGGCGGGATGGCGTCATTGGAAATGGGGAAGAGGGGAATGGATTTTTGGAACTGTTTGCCAGTTATCGGAAAAAGGAAAGCAAATTCACGCTTGCTTATCCTAACAAGATGCCTTGGGAATTGGATGTCAGGAAGCCTTTTGCAGCGTTGTAGACATTGCTAGGGTCAGCGTGGTGATTCGTTCTTTCATTATTAGGAAAGGTGATGGAATATATTACATATTTAGCTTTACCAGGACAGATATCGCTTATTTATCGGTTTTATATAAATACATTGCAAATTTGCATCCATTACTGTCATTTTTCACTTTTATAAGCACTTGAGTTAGAGCTTGTTTGGAATACCTGCTCTATTTATGCTATAAGTATAATATAATCCTTATTTCTCGAAGTAACATAATATAACCTATTTCTCAGAAGTTCATGAGAAATTAGGTGTCCCAAAGAATGTTTTGTTTTGGGGTGAACATACATCAAAGTGCAAAACACAGATATTTATCTAATGTTTAAAAACTTTTCGCTTCCACATCACTCTCATGAAAGAAGCAAAATGAGTTAATGAAGTGACGGAAATATAGAGTAGCATACAAAATATTGAAAATTAATGTAAAGGTTTAGAGGAAAATAATGAATGCGTTAAATCCAAGCGGTACCTGTAAAATCAAATAATACAGCTTTTACCCCAATAAATTTTCAACAATGGTAATAAAAAATAGGAAATCACTCTCAGTAGAATATCAATTTATTCAAATGGTTAGGGCATGAAACGTTTTGGTGCAGAGTATTTGTATGAATTTTTAAAGATCTATTTATTTGGTTATGGTTCTGAGTAAAAGTAAGGTAAAGTTCTGACTATTGTGTGAATGTTTGAAGTTTCGTCTATTTGGTTATGGTATTTCAGTAGCAAATTTACCGCTTAATTTTCTTGCACATTCATTTGGTTAAATTCCATTTCCGCCTCTTTTGTCAAAAAAACTTTAATACTTCGTGGGCAAAAATATAAAAAAATCAAAATCATAATGGTTGCGTCAGTAGTTGATGTGTCGATACTCAAAACTTATTTTATAAATTTCAATCCGAAAATTTTGTTTTACCATCCCATACGGCTAGAAACTATCAGTCTCGGGAGTACGCAAAATATTCGTAAATGCTTCGAATTCTTCGCACCATCTTTTTTAAAAGCCGAAACTTCGTATTAAATTTTTTTCATTACTCGATTCTTCCATTATCGATATCCTTGAAAGCATCTGCTTTCGTTGCATTTTTTTTGTAGGAGGAAGATTTTTTTCTTTTAGATTCATTTCTCAATAACTTTTAATTTTAATTACGGTATCACTTGGGGAAACTTTGATTCACGTTTAAATTTCATTATCTTGCGTTAGGAAGGTTGTTTTTTTATATATTTTTCAGATTCGTGAAATTTGGCCAATGCAATAGCATTATGATGATTTAAATTCTACCTATCATGTTTTATCATGGAGAACACCGGTGTGACAATTCTCTCATAATAAAGGCGATCCTTCTTAGATTACTACCAATAAAAAAGGAGCCATATGGTTTATTTAGATTACGAAAGAACATTGTGAAGGTTCATATGAAATATAATTTAAATAAAACTCATGAAACAGTTAGCTTGTCCATAGCCTATTAGCCAGAATATTTTTTCTTTGGATTATTTTTATATAAATTTATATCATGTCAATGTACCATTTCTTCTCTCGATGCTTAGATTTTTCCCAATCAGCTGGTTTCATTTTCCTGGTGATTTGATTTATTCCAAAGTTATTTAATTAATTCCAGTGCATTCAGTTTTACTTGATTCACTTGTGGTACGAATTCCATTCTTGTTATACTTGTCCTTCTCTTTATTCAACACCTCATAAGAGTCTGGTTGACATTGAAAGGCATGTCGAAATTCGTAAGAGTTGTTTTAGGTGGTCTAGGATGTTTTCATTGATTTAATATTTCGTTTTATAGCGCTTATTGACGTTGTATTAGGTTTTTAAACCTTTTCAGCCAAGTAAAATTGTCCACATTCCCCAACCTTTTAAGGTCGTCATCACCATGGCTAGGGTCACGGTACTACAGTGCACATCATCATTCTCTGATGATGATGAACCCGTTGGACGTCGAAACGTTGGCGAAAATTTACTTTCTCACCCGCCCGAGGAAATCCTTTTCAGTCTTTTCGCCGGGAAATCACTAGAAATTTCTCATTTTATTTATTTCGCAGTAATTGTTCATTGTGCTTCATCCCGTTATTCCAGTTAGGAAAGTATTATTGATCCCTGAAACTTTCTCTGAGAGGAGATTGCTATCGGAAGAGGGAAAGAGCGAGAGGAAACAGAAAAATAAAGAGGAAAGTTCCCTTTCAGAAAGCGATTTCTGCACCCTCGGTCGGCAGTTCTGACCTGGGCCCACCCCAATCTTTATTGATTCTCATAATCAAATGTTTAAGAGAGTGGTGGCGCGGAGAGTAGGGGAGGGATATGAAGTGGATGGGGAACCAAATAGATTTGGTTCCCGAGATGGAAAGTTTTCGGAATTGGATTCGCTCGACCGACGTGGAGCCAACAATGGCCTCCGTATCCATAGGGATTAGAGGGAGGCTGGAAGAAGATGATGATTGGGGGAGAGCGAGGTTTGGCGGAAGATCCGACTGGAGAGTTTTTATCAGCTTGAAATTGCAAATTTGGTGCGTTTCGAGTATTTTACGTGAAGGGAGTGGAAATTCCTCTCTTGCCTTAACTCCCTTAGCCTTCCCTATCCGTCCATGATGTTCACTCAACCATGACAAAAGGATGAATACGGAGTTCAAGTCTGAGAAGTCGAAGTCGTTATACGCAATTATCAGGGGAGCCCGCTAATACGGGACCGAAGTTTTCACATTTGAATCGACTCTGAGAGTGCAATACGAGTACCTCATTATAACAGTAATAGGAGGAGGTATTAGGCAGGTATCTCAGTAGGAAGTCTCCGTTGAAATTTTAAACTAACTTCCCACTGCTAGGTCATCCTCGTCTTTAAAAATTACCTTAATTTTTACTATAGAAATTTTGAAAGTATTATAATCGTATTCGATATTTTAATTGATTTTTGTCTTTGATTGGAATTATGGTGACTAAGTTAGGCTACTTTCTCGCCATACCTAGGATAGGTTTACGAGTACCAATAGCCCCTATAACGAGGAAGAGAGTTGGCGGGCAAAATTCTCAATTATTACCGCTAGGACCACGCAAGTATGATATATCAAAGGTTATAAGGAAGGCCTCAGGTTGGAAGTGGGAGACATCAATCCCATCCTGAAAAAATGTGTAAATTTCAATAAGAATGACATAATGAGTGGGTGATGCTCATCTCAAGTAGCAGTGAGTACTTTTTATGGCAAAGAAGTAGCTAGTTAATGAACTGGTCTACGCACTTGGCACAACAGGTTATATAAGGTAATTAACAGACTCTTCAATGAAGAGAAAGAAACAGAATGAAGCCATCAAGATCCTAAGGTTACGGGCAACTTTACCAGTACGCCCAAAATAACCCTTCGAGCAGGAACTTCCGTGAGGTAGCAAGTGGCCCAATCCAAACGAGTAGATTGTTTAAATGAATTATCCACCCCTGAAGCAGCAGCCTACGACCAAGATCAAAAGCATTTGTTTGCCGGGAGTCACTCTTTCACAAAGGATTTTCTTGCATCTCCATTCCTCTGATGATAACGTTCGCTTAATTTTTTTTATGAGACTTCTTTTGGCCTAAAGGATGCGGTCTTTTTACGTGCCTGCCTCCTCTACAATATGTCCTTTTACTTCACCTCTTGCCTTTAAATCCATTGTGCAGACACTTCATCTAGAGAACCAAAGGCAGATTAAAGCCCTCCGATCCCTTGTTTATGCGTCTGTAAAGGAAAGAAAGTCAAATTCCTTTTTTTGTCGTCTTCAATAACAAGGAGTGTACTCACATCCCCCTCTTCATAATAAAAAATGAGTAATTAAAGGGATAAGGATTTTTTCAGTTCCATCTCCTCATATGCTCTCCGCAAAGGCTTATTTAAAAGCTTTCATTTTAAGCCGTTTGTTATTACCCCGCCACGGTTTCGTGATTTGTTTGAAACCGAAAGCTCTCCAAAGAATGGGAATGACGTCACTCAAAAAGCGATGATATACTGTTATAAGATATTCTAATTTAAATAGATTCCATCTATATTTTTTCAATTCTAGTTTTGAATTTTGATAAAAATTTCTATTAGCCGTGAATCATGTGATTTAAGAATCGTTTAAATAGCCGTTAAAATAGCTATCACACTACTTATTTTTAATTGTCTTTTCAGTCATTAGAAACATTTTGATCTCCTCATTTTATTAGCGGTTAAATAATATGAAATATTAAATTTTGATACAACATTAATATTTCAAAGGAATAGTGGTGTACATTTATTCGGCTTTTTGCCATTCGTCACCGCACAAAATTTGCTTTTGAGTTTGAAAAAATGCGGGAATCCGTATAATTAAAATGAACAATATCAAAATTTGAGTTAATTTTGTATGGACCATGAAATATGGTAGTGTAATAGGAATTTCCTGTTTTCCAGTGTAGTCTTTTTTTATAAAATAAAAGTCAATATTAAAGTTTTGCTCAGTTTTTTAACTATATTCATTTCGGATACGTTTATTGTATTTGGGTTACGATTATTGCGGTGAGCGCTATTCACAGCAGCTAATTATCTGTAATATGTGCTTTTTTTCGATATTAACCTAGGTATTATATTAAGTAGGGAAATACGTGTGTCAAACTTTTCACTTCCCAGCCGGTGGTACGCGAACCCCTGGGGGATGCGCAAAAAACCAGTTGAGGGTACTTCGAAAATAATCGCTGATGGCTGGGGGCAGGAACCATATATCTCTTAAGCAGAAATATAAAAAAAATGTGCACGTTACTTTTTTGGTGGTACTTTATTAGTTATATACTTATAGAGGGGTACGGAAGGAAGAAAAGTTTGGAACCGCTGAGCTAAGGTATCATTGATTTATAAATTTTTCGGCGTAGAAATCATTAAAATTCTAATTTTGCAAATTAATACCAGAAACCTTGAAATTTGTCTCAAATCAAATGGATTTGTAAAATGATTTATTTCTTGAGTGAAGTCCTCTCGGGATTTCCACCGGTTGATTTGATTTATAGGCACCAACGTTTCAATGAACGCCTCGTTCATCGTCCTCAGGGCGTTCATTGAAACGTTGGTGCCTATAAATCAAATCAACCGGTGGAAATCCCGAGAGGACTTCACTCAATTAATACGCCGGGAAAAAATCTCATCATATGATTTATTTCTATTTGACACCATTAATGTATTCACAAAGTTAACACTTAAGTACTACTCAATTGCTGCCTAGAATGGAGCTCATGAGAAATGACGTTTTGAATTATTTGCTCAGGTATTCTTGCATTTTCAGATAAAAATCTTAACACCATTTATGGCATGATAATTTTCATTTCATTTATAAGAATTGAAAGCTCATATTATAGTGGTTCACCCCAAAGGTTGGTAAGGATTGTTGAATCTTACCTATAACTAAGTCACAAACTATGTTACTTTCATTTTTTCAGGGTCAATATTTATTTATAATTACTTAAATTATTAGTAACACGTTATTACGGCTTCGAAAGCAAGACCGACGAAGAGGCTAACGAGAAAATCACAAGCTTTAAGCCCCTAGCAGTCGGTAGCACGATTTACTTAAATGAGCAGCGGAACGCGTATGCTTCAGGATGTCGTTGGGTCTATATAGCCACTCTTAGTTACATTGAATTCTTCATCTGCGTGGGTGTTCTGTGCGGAAATTCTCTCTATATATATTCATCTGCGATAATCAAGAATATTATATCATTAGTTTCAAAGAAACATATTTCTTATGCTGTGTATAGCCTGTATGAGGATCACTGGCTTTCGAGATTTTTAACTGTCACAACTACACCGTTCCTTAACTTTTCTTTGCCCGAGTTTTGTTTAAGTTATTCTTTGAATGTTTTTTATTAGCCGCGCTCAACATTTATTATCTATGTAAATGAATGGAACTGTATATAAATATCTTTAATGTGGTTTAAAAACATATATATAGCTTAAAGGGTCCTAATTTACCTCACTATGCTTGTCGCAAAATGATGTGCTACTTAATGTTAGTATTATTAACAAACACTCTGTATTTATGGGGAGTCAAATAATATTGTCAAAAACGGATGAATTCCTCTTGATCTGCACACTTAGTCTTTTTAATGATCATTATTTCCTTGAAAAAACTAGTAGAACATAGTAAAAATTTGCTTCTATTTCAAGCAAAAAAATCGTCTTCAAAAATAATTTGGTAAAATGTTCAAATTACAGGTACAGGCAAATATTTTAAAGGTATTCCCCTGCTGTTAAGAAAATATACCCTTGTGACTTTTGTAAGCTTAATGTGGCTACATTGTCGCGGAAAAAATATCGGTCTAGTGGAAGTGATGAATCCTCTCAGGGAAACTTTGTTTAATTTTTCCGAAAATAATTGAGTTTTCAGCACCCTTTCCGAAAAAGAGAAGGCGGGAGGCATTGAAATATTTTTAACGACAATCTAAGCATTATTGGAAGAAGGGAAAATTATTTTATAACTCTCGAAAACGAAATCAATTTCCTCTCTTGCAGCAAGCTCCTTAAGCTCAAGAGTGATGGGAAATCATCCACCGCTTCGATGTAGCTCCGTGATTCAGGTCGACGTCACGGCTTTGAGTTACCGTGATTGATTTAGTTGACTTATCTCCGAGGTCGTCTGTAGTGGCTCTTCGTTCTGGCGGCGAACGCCTGTCTTCCTTCTTCTTTTTTTAACTATTTCGTCCTCGTCGTCCGAAACTCTATCTATTCGTTCTGTAGAGAGCTCCCTGGCGCCAATTACTTCGGTTCACGGCGAAGGCTAGAAATGAAATTGGCCCGTTTCCAAAGTTAACCTAGTCCTATCTCTAGTTCTAGTTCATCCTCTTTCTATTCCTTTTCTCTCTCCTTCTCCATCACGCCAGCGTGCGATAACAATCCGGCCTGCCTCTCATCTGGAGGGCAAACTCGACCTTTTTTCGACTGGCTATATCGAATCAGTTTCCACTCCCTTGAATTCGCTGGAGATGCCCTATTCTTCGATTCCATTTGACCCTCAGCCTCTTCCCCGATACGGCTTTATTCCATCCGCTACCGCGCATATGTACAATCGGTCCAATTTAATCGCCTTAACTTTATCATATCTATTTTGGCTCAGTTTCCTCACCCTACCATCCCACCGCGATGATGCATATTTTATTCCCTGTACCTTCCTGAACTTATCTATTTTAAGGTAAGTTCAACGCACCTTGACGGATTTATCACTGAGATGCGTTAAATATAAATGATTGAATAATTGTGGTAAAATTTGGAAAACGTAAAATACAAAAATAAATATTGCAAATATTTTCTTTGTATCTTAAGGTACATGAATAATTGAATTATTTTTGGTAAGTGCTTAAAAATATGAACTGGGTCCAAGACTAAGCTTTAGTTGAGTTTTGTTATATATAAATAATTGAATACTTGCGGTGAATGTGGATAAATGAAGCAAAATGGTAAAACACTTATTGCAGATATTTGCGGTGCATCTACAGGTTCACCAAATAATGACTTTCTGAGATTGAATGTTTGAATTAAAATTGAAAATATCCTAATAAAATTTCAAAGTAAATTAATATATATTACGAGCAGCGGATGACATCAATTTTCAATTATTTGAATTTTTAGTTATTTCTTCTGCCGCAGAATTATTCCTTTATTATTATAGAAGCAAGTAAAAGGGACCTGTAAAAATTTTCCTAAAGAATACCGTGTATATAGTCTTTTCAGGAACTATCTTGCCAGGAGTGCGTATTTAAAATTAAATGGGAATCAGCTCTGTCGCAGTAGCATATATGAAAACTTTTTCTCGGTGGGAAATATCTATATTGCTCTTGATGAAGAAATCTTATTCTCCATAGTGCAATTTCAGCCACTATGCTAAGTAGTACACGTTATAGCTTTGAATTATTATAATTTTATGCATGGTAAGCAGAAAGCATTACAGCATCAAAATACTTAATAGTATTACAAATAAGTTCAACAGTTCGTGTTACCGTAATTTACATGTAAGTAGTGTACTTGGTGACCCCATCTTTTTAGTTCTAAATGATTATATTCATAATTTTAAATGTTAACCATGCGTAAAAGTCCGAATGTTTTTGTGTTTTGTGTCAAAGTTGATTCATAAAACTTTTAGACCAGAACCAGAACAGTATGTATTAGGTAAAATATAATGTGAATCACTTTAATTTATATAGTTAAAATGATTTTTAAATAAGAAATTTCTCATGAATTCATGTACTCAGTTGATTGAAGGTTCTACTCAAGTAGAAAATCAAAGACTCATTTGCTTGCCATTCCAAACCATTATACATTGATGCGATTAAGTCAGCAACTAGGCATTGGATAGCTGCTGTGTGGATAATAGCTGAGAAATACGAAGATATGTTTAGAACATCTCTCGCTGATATCTGAGTTACACTTGGCTGGAAGCTAGTAGTAATTGAATCACGTACGAATGAATCCCTTTAAGTGCTTTTCTTATTATTACAATCTACTCGGTTCATCTAATAGGCTCACAAACCAAAATTGGTGGAAAGGTTGTAAATGAAATGTGCATTAATTTGTCCTCAAATATTATCTAGTGTGATTAAATACCTTCTCAGTGGTTTTATCAACCAAACATACATACATTTAATCTTGGGATTGGTATGATCCGCTTTTAATTTCTCTACATCTCATGTACTCATAAAAATTAATGTCGTAAGTATACTTCATTCACGAAATCCCCACCGTCAACGATTGGTGCCGTCTCGTTTTTTGTTATATTATATATTTGTCAATTTCATGTGTCCAGAGCATGTGCTTACTTATATAGGATGTAATAGCTAATATTCATGAATTTCCAAATTGGCTAAGGCATTTTGTATATGTTCTATTGCCTTTCGCTTTTCAACACTAATGCGGAGGACGGAAGCTGCGTGACAATTGGGATCTAGATTTAAATGCTTTCTGAAGGTCCCGTGATCTGCCTTATTTTCTCCACGGCCATAATGATGTCGCTCTTGCGACGAACGTAGCTTCATTCATTTGTCTTATTTAAAATCAATTCCGTCCTCTTTCCTGCATTCGTGTGGCGGACATGCGTTCCACGTTGACCTCTGTGCCCTGCGGCGAGAGGGCATCCTCTAATTCGTCGAATCCCCCCCCCCCTTCCCCCCACCGAAACCCCCCTTAGTCATCAACCGCCTCACCAGGTATGCCCTTTTGACCTTTCGGCACCCCATCCTACTCCCAGAGATGCCGTTCCCGAACATGCATAAAACCTTCCCTCCCTCATTCTTTCATTCCTTTGTTGTGTTCTTCAGGGGGGCCAACTGCTCCGCTTAAGTGTCCAAAACGCTGTCAAGAGTGGTAACCGCTACTCTTAAGCATTTTAACGACTAAAAGCTTAAAAATCATATCCTGTGGTCAAAATATTCAGGTTTCCCACTTTTCTGGGCAAAAGCTGATAGGTATGGTATTTCATTGTGCACTGCAGATCATGGAATTTCAGGAAATTATTTATGTATTTTAAGTGTTTTTAAGCATTTTAAATTCTTTAAGCTTAAAAATCTTTGCCTGCGGTCAGAAAATTCAGGTTTGCCACTCTTCTGGGAAAAACTCAATAGGTATGGAATTACGATGTGTTCGTGAGGTAATGGAATACTAGGAGATGACCAAAAATCTGGAATTTAATCATTCGTGTATGTTATCAAAGTCTAATGGCAATCGTAAATGAAAAAAATTCAGATACCTCAATATTATGTCACTGCATCAAAAAGAGTTGTACCTGAAAATAAATTGGTAGAATATAACAAAGCTTTTCTTTTCAACTGTGATATAATAAACTTCCATAAGGTTGAGCCTGAGACGATAATGTCAATTGGTGAATTTTCTAATCCTCTAACTTACAGGTAATATAGATAATATAGATGAGATATCTTAGGCATATGAAAATCCCATTAACAACATGTATTTCAGCTGGTGCTTCATAGCGGTAAATACTTTTTGTCGGTGAAAAAGTTTAGGTTTTCCCGGCGTATAGATTGAAGAAAAATTTCTCGGGATTCCCACCGGGTGTGGTATTGGGTTAATTCTCTCAACGTTTCAACGGCTAAGTCTGCCATCGTCTTCAGGGGTTCCTTGAACAAGTAAAAAAGAAAAAAGTGAACCCCTGAAGACAATGGCAGACTTAGCCATTGAAACGTTAAGAGAATTAACCCAATACCACACCCGTTGGGAATCCCGAGAAATTTTTCTTCACTTTTTATGTCATTATTATATTGAATTTATTTATGTTTATTAAGTGTTATATTAAACTTCACTTAATTACATTTTACTTCGTTTTGTGATCTATGTTCGGCCAAATACATATTATGGAACAATGTTGAAATTCGTTGGACATATAGCAGTGAAAATATTCTTTAAAAATTGGTGAAATTCAACGTGATATGCTAGACTTTAAATTTTCGCGAGGTTCCATACATGTGTCATATATTCATGAACCTTTTATGAATGAGATATTTACACTATTTAGTAATCAATATTTAATTTTACTTATTAATAATATTATTATTTGATGACGTAATAATATATTGAGAGTAAGTCGTGCAATTATAGTTCTAAATTCTTTAAAAAATTTATATTTTTATAACTTGTGAGAAATGCAATTTCCGCTGTCTTGATTTTTTCTACCCGCTCTTTTTGATTAAATGATTTAAGGTCAACGTTAAATTTAAAGGCCCTAAAGGAATTACTAAAGGCGGTATTATTACTGGCCGGAAGCTGAAATTTGAGCCAAGGGAGAGATCAAAGAATTTGAAATAGCGGACTGGAACGACAAAGGAGACAGCATTAATCGTTGGCGGAGATGAAAATAATGGTTTTCTCGAATTAAGCACACTTACGACCGTAAATTTATAAGTTCTAAGGATGTAGATAAATTAATAGTGAATTCTATCAATCCTAGGATTTAAATGTTTGTTTTGGTGATAAAAAATACTTATAAAGTATTAATCCAATGTTTTTATAAAAAACAACAGACCAGATTTAAATGGTAAACCGACATTATTAAGATATCTTGTTCGGGAAATTATTCATTCACTGTGAATTTATTCAGCCTTTTTTTAGGTGTTTTCTTTTACCTTTGTTTGTGACCATGATCAAATTTCGATCCTTCAAATTTTCTAATATAAAATTTATCCAACTGTGGTACGACTTAGGGATCTATGAGTCCCATCACGCTTCTTTTGTAGTGCTCATCGAGTTGTGGGTGAGTTATTATTTTTCAATATATTCGCGTAATATTCTAGCCTCGTATGATATGGGAAATTTTTCCACAATCGGTACTGAATTTATCCTGAAATCAGCATCAAGTCGTGTTTTAATATTGCTAGGTTTTTAAAAGATTGATTTTTTTATTGGTTTACCAGGGCGGTGAATATTATGAAATTGTCAGAGGTCTATTCATTTCTGTATAAATCGATAAAAAAGCATAAAGTTCACGAAAATGATAATATATATTATTTTATTTTTATTTTATTGCTGTCAGTTAACCTGAAAGGTTGCAATTACCCTGAGTTGCTGAATACCGACCGTCATTTGTAACTTCTTTGGCATGGAATGTAAACTACCGTACCGCTTTTGCATAAAAAAGCTCTCATTCTGTTAGAGGACCTTAATTTAATAAAAGGCAGCATTACATATTCTGATCACGAGGCAAATTTATCCGAAAATGTTTAACCATGGAGTGGTCTCGATCCGTGGACCTCTCTCTGGACCTCTGGGTTAATCTCCCGCGCTTCCACTGTGTCATTATACTTTATTCACAGCAAGAATAAATTACATACCATTCCTTTAAAACGTATACTTTGCATGACATGGACAGGTTCTTTCATGGGTGGCAAGCGTAAACCCTTAATAGAATTCTCGTTATTATTTTTTCCACGCGACCGATATCATGTCATGCGTGCCGTTATCTTAGCGTAGTGTAGGAGTAGTCTCATATACTGGGGGTAAAATAGGGTGTGCGGTACTCCACTGGTGAATGAAAGTGCAATTTTCCATTTTTAACTTTTCATGAAAACTTTTCATTGGATAGATGTCTTAATTTATAGTTTTAACCCTTTTCTGCCGGAGCCTACAGTTGAAAAACATTTTCCGTGCTACGTGTAGCTCGATAATATTTTAAATATTTCTGTACGGAGACCTTTTTTGGGGTGGAGTTACCATGGTATTATCGTCCCTCACATTTAGGACCCAGCTCAACGGGCCTTACCTCGGCCACTGTACTACAACATCTAACCCTATCATAGCATGAATCCACGGTCAACCTATTGTGTTACCAGTGTTTTTTTTTTCAACCAAAAATTGCATTTGATTTTTAATAATTTACTCCTCTAAAAGAATTACTAACATTTTTTAAGCATTAGGGGATTTAAAAAAATATATGACGTTAATAACAACAAAGTTAGTAAATAATGGCTATTAGTCCGGAAATCCGTTATTTTTTATTCTAAAATTTCGTTCGAAAATTTATTGCGCACAGAACAAAACGAAGAATTCATTTCATATTATAAAATAATTGTAGTATGCAACAAAATATATTCTATTATTGAAAAAATATTGACAATACAACTACTTCGCAACGGATTGCTGCGGTGAGGATGATCATTAATGAGTGGTAGGGTCGCGCTTAAATAATGAAAAAATCATATTCATTCACATCTAGCTGATTAATAAGTGCCAGCATATCGATCGAAATACTATGACGCATTGCAAATTGAACTCACTTCAATTTAAGTTTAATACTGGCACTGACATGATCCAAACAGTCGCGTGAATAAAAACTATTTCTGGAATATTGTCGAGGTTTTAATTTGTAGTCGTGATACTCTACCAAGTGACGACCGCATCAATGTATTCGATTAGACCGATTGCTTTGTTTCAACTGGTACCATGGTTAACTTGAACGTATTTTTTTAGAGGTGCTCTTTCGATTGTGTTCGTCATTGGAATTTTTTCTGCCGTAGAATGTGTGTGTGCTGTATTTGGGATGTTGTTTGGCGAGCTGTTGGTTCTGGTGAAAACTCCTGAATGGCTAATGAGTGTTCCCATTCCGCGCACCGCTCTGCTCTGGCCACTGAGGTCAACGAATTTTTTATGATGCCCACTATTACTTAATGAATGCCCTTGCCTCTTGTTTTCCACGAGCAAAGCGTCTCCAGCCTTTAAACCCAGCTGGATATAATAGGCCGGGGAGAACATGTTTCTTCCATTAGCCCATGGCTGCAACATTCGGGATATTTGTTCGAGGAGTACTAAATGAGGAGTGTCTGCCGTGAAAACTCTGTGGTACAGCGTAGAATCCAATAGGGGATTGCAGTTGTACTTGGAACTCATTTATTTCTTTAGATGATTATTAAAAAAATACAAATATCAATGGTTAAGTTCTAACAACACGTACCTCAAAAATAGCAACCTTGCAAGAGAGCAAAAGAAACCATTTATATTTTTAATTGTACACTGAAATTATAGGACAAAAATTCATTAAATTGAAAAAGAAGCATACACTTGAAAACAAAGAGATGTTTCTGGCTTGAATTTTATTCTATAAATGTACACTTTGCTTAAGATACCTGTTTAAAACCGGCTAAATTTTGAGATACGTTTTGTCAGAACTTAGCCATCGATATGCGTATGTTCGGTGTTGATGCAGAATGTACTTCAGAAAACTGAGACGGAAATCGACTTTTCACAATTTCAAAATGTTACCTTCGAGACACTTCCCTGAAGATTTTTCATTTTTTAACGCGTTGCGTATGGTAGGCGAGAATTTTCGTATTTTTTTCTCCGGATGGATGACTAAGATTCTCGTCATCCGTCAACTTAAACAATTTTTAAGCGTGCACTAGGTATATAGTTGTACGTTTTCAGTTGTTGTGCGTTACTTATTATGATGTTTGATTAGGTAAAGTTATATTTTAAACATTAGTTTTTAGCCGTGTTTATACCAAATGGGTACTGCCCAAATTGGCACATATTTTAAATCTCAACACCTCTACCCAGTTACGCGTCGTTCCTCTACATTTAAATACCTCGGCACGCAACGCTTTAAGTACTCTGCCAGTTAAAGTAGCTCTTTGCAAGTGAGCTCAGTTTTCCATATATTGTATCTCTATCTTCCATTACAATAAGGACTCCCCTTTTTCATTATATTTAAAATCCTTATCTCTATTTCTATCTCTACCTGGCTTACTTAACATTCTTCATTTTAGCACAAATTTTAGCATTCCAACCTTACGTCTCTTCCGTATCTCATCAAGAAATTTCTTCTCCTCGCCCACCACATTACTTAGACATTAATCTTGATCTTGATCTGTCCACTTTACCTATTAGAAATAAGAGAGCTTCCTGTGAAAGTAAAATGCTGTATTTATACCTATAACTAAAAAATTTAAAAAACTATGAAAAAGTCCATTACAAATTATATTGATGTATAGGTACACTTTTATATCCAAACTGATTACAATAGTATTATGGTAAGAGCACAAAATGTTCATTATTAATTTTTTTAAATATAAAATTCATGTATTACAATTTTCCAAGCCTCTGTTAACAACTTGTAGCACATGGTAGCCCCAAAACTGGCATGTTCGTATGGGTTCCTACCTGTATTTCATCAACAATTATTCCTTGTATATATATTTATGTCGCACCTATACCAGGTTTAATATATGTATTTATTAATATTATTATCATAATGTTTATTATTAAATTAGGGAATGCTTTCAAGAGGGGACAATTTGAAACTATTCAATAGCTTGCAAAACAGCATTATTTAAATGGTAGTATTCTGTAGCTATTAACGTATTTAAAACAATTTTTACGTTTTTCTTAGGTTTCTTATCGTCACTAATCGATATCCGCAGTTGACCATTCATTTATTCGTCATTTCTAGATCTCTGGTAATTCTCCCGTCTCCGTTTGATTGGTTGCCTCATATAGAGACTCATGCCATGCGGTTCACTCACCCATCAGGGGGACTCTGTCAACGTCAATGGTGGGTCGTCTGCTCATTGTTTCTTGGAACCCTGAGCTGTGACTAATTGCCCAGGCCCCAGTAACCCCTAGTGCTTATATTTAAGCATTTTTCCCCAACATACAATAGTTTCTCACATTTAGAGTGTGGTAGAATTCTTTTAATTTTCTGGGCTAAGAATGAATAACAAAAGGTATCTCAAAAATGTGCAGTATAATTGTTTTCATATTAATAACTTGAGTATGATTATAATTAAAGGTACGATAAAACTTGCTACAATAGGTGACCACTTTGGTATGGAGAATAAGCAACTCTTCTTATGCTGCATAAAATTCCCTCGCCTCAATTAAATGTAATGTCAAGCGCTCTGATCACGCGGCAAATATATTTAAAGAGAGTGCCGGTTCAATCCACGGACCTCTATGTCAAACGTCATCCCAAAAATTTAAACGTACTACTAGGGTAAGACTATAATGAAGACGTAGGTTTGAGTTTTATACGTTGGAGAATATATTTATTTCTCAAACAAAGTCTCGTTGAATCACAAGCACTCCGACTCCTTTTTTAGAATTTCTCAGTGTTTATAGCTGGTTCTATATATCATTCACTTTAACTATTTCCATTTTCCATCGTTAATAGGATGTAAGAAGCACGGCCAGTTTAAGCGGTGAGCATAGTCGTGGCCGCGTAAGGCGCTCAGTCCAATGTTCAGTAATGTATGAGTGAGCTTGAATGATGACTTGTGTTGTGTTTATCGATTTATTTACATTTTCTTCATGTGAAGCTTTGTATATGATTGGTTTTTAAGCTCTAAAAATATCACGTTCAATATGGTAGACCAAGCACGTTATTTATATTTCCGCTGGTGTTTAAGTCTCAACGCTTATTCCGAGGGTGTTTGTAATAATTTGAAAAAGCATTTCTGGAGAGAACCCCTGCTACCTCTCAGGCTTTTATTGAGAAGCGTGATAGAAGTTAGTTCGCTTAAACTAGAAAAATGTCTAGAACCATCGCTGGTACGGGCTTGTGTTACAGGCAGCAATATCTAGAAATTTTGCGTGCTGCGATAAAAAAACAATATTTATTTGTAATTTTTGCGCTTAGTCAACCTTTCATAACGTAATATGCTACCAGTTACTTTTAAAATTAATATTTAGCCCCAATAATTGTAAAATAATATTATTATGAAGCTGTGGTAAAATTATTCATGGTTATTGTTTGTAGGAATGCTGCTATCTATTTATGTTACGATTGCTATGCTAGGGAAGAGAATCTTATAGAATTATCGCGACTTAATTCACATCTGTTATAGTCCAGAAAAAAGCTACGCAACTGTGAAAACAATTATCTTAGTTGAGAAATAGTAATGTATATAAGCTATTGATTTCATGCGCCCATGTAATCACAAGAGTAAATCCTCCCAAGAGGTGGATATCAGACCGTGGTTTCGTTTCGCGTGTGTATTTATTCATTTCTTGTTTTTGGGAAATAAACGTTGAATCGTCTCTGGAGATATTGCATCATTGCTAGAATGCTTGAGAGCAACTGCTTTTGCATCACAGTAATCTCAGGGCCAAATCTTCGTAAAAAAATGTAGCAGAGCGTGGTTTCGATCCACGGACCTCTGGGTTATGGGCCCAGCACGCTTCCACTGCGCCACTCTGCTCTTGTTCTTGAACAGAAAAAGTTCGCGATTGGCTATACCTTAAATTACCTGCCTCAGTAGATGTGAAAAATTCTGCTAACATGGTAACGCATTTTCCATAAAAATTAGAAATGGAGTTTGCTCTAATATTTTACGATGATTGCAATTATTTATGATTTCATGCTGTATTATGATGCGTATTATGCAATTATTGCGCATAATTTCATTTCGGTTACTGGAAAAAGATCCACGAAAATAAAGGATCACATTTGGAATGTTGAAATAAATACTTTCAATTACCCACGATCATAAAATTTATTTTCACCTAAGTTTCAATATTACTGCACCATCTAGTAACATTGAAATCTATGTCGTAATAACTTTTTTAATATTAGAAAATTGCAAGTATTTATTTCAATTTGGAAAAATTCCACTCCATCACGCTTAAATAATTGCATTTTATTTATTATTAGAATGCCTTTCAGCGGCTCATAAAAGGACCAAATTTTTCCAAAATGAAGTATAGCAGAGCGTGGTTTCGATCCACGGACCTCTGGGTTATGGGCCCAGCACGCTTCCACTGCGCCACTCTGCTCTTCCGTGGATTGTGGAAATAAGTAATGGATTTTTACGTTGTATTTCCTCAAAGATCATGCCCCCTGTGACGTTAAAAAACTGTTGAACTTGGCTGAGCGTCTTTCCGTAGAATCAATGTTTGAGTCGAGGAGACTCCATAGAGGAGATTTAATTCCATTTCATTGAAGTCGGATTTCTGTTTTTGTTATTTCTCAAGGAAATCGGTCTGTTTAGCGAAATATAATAGTTCCTACTTATTTTTATGTTAATAAACTAATTAACGACCATTTGAGTCAAATGACTGAGCAGTGGTGTAGAATGACCTAGCCGTCGACGCACCCGAACACCCAATTCTACCACTACTACTACCCTCTGTAGTACTTGGTAGTATGACTGTGATAGACCCTAACGTGTGACTGCGCAAAATACTAACAGACTGGCACGCTAGAGATAATCGACGGAGATTTTCGATAGGACCAGATATTTTCGAGAGCGTATGTATGAGAGGGGACCAAGTCTTGGAAGTAATATCACATTTAGTGAACCATCAAGTTACCTCATTCCTAAAAAATCGTAGGCTTTCCGGACCAATACAATTGAGTGGGTTCGAAGCTTAGGGGTACAAGAGATATCTCTTTTCTATACAGAGTTAGGTACAGAAATTACGTATAGATAAAAAACGAGATCAATTAGATACTTAGCATTTGATTTTCCACTAGATGTCAGCACAGAACAGAGACACTCGTGTCCCTTGGCAACCAGGTTTTTGCGTATTTATTTCAACAATTAACTTTACCTAACTCTGTTGAGAAAAAAATCACTTGTACCCCGTGGATTCCAACCCACTCAATAGATTAAATCCTCTCAGGTTTTGCACCTGGAAATGCTGTTTACGGCCTCGGCTTTGGCATTGGGGAAGGCTGTTTAAACTCGATAATATTTTATCAGTACCTCATTTTTGTCTAATCGACTGCTAAACATAACTTGAGAAACATAACTTGAGTTGTGTGCTCTACCTCCTTATTGCGTTTATGTAAATAAATTTCATCATGTTACATATCTGTAAATATTCTCTCAGTAATTATGAGCCTCTTATTATTCGGTGTGTTTATTGAATCATTTCTTTACATGTGCCTGGATATATCAATTAATGATATTTATGCTATGTGCACTCTTCAATGGAGTAGAATTACCTTTGTGTGTGGTAGACTATTAAATCTACTTTGCATATCCTTAAGATAATTCTTAATTGGCAAGTGTTGTTTCCTTTGGAAGACCTTGGTTTCATACCGTACCTTTTCATTAGTTGTCGTGAATACTCAATGAGGCATTTGTTTCATTTTATTATTTACATTACCCCATATTGTCATATTTCGGAATCCTATTATGTAAATGTATGCTTCATATGTTCCAGAGGATGTTATCCTAGGACAATATTTTTTTATTATTATTAAAAATACCTCGCGGTATGTTTAGCAGGGTGACGGAGAAATTAGCTAGGGAAATGTATGGTCCTTTTAAAAGAAAACTGTCAATCTCTCCTTATCCTATATTCCTATTCCGTCCCAGCACTTTTCCAGCATTTTACTCCTTTTGCCTGAGCCGTGTTCACTTTCCCAGGGGTTCTCTCTCTGCCTTTCCCTCGTCCCTCTCACTTCTGCGATCCTGTCCTGTAGACATTTCTCTTTCTCCGGAACAGCTCCCCTTCCATGCATTAATAATGCTTGATTCCAGGAAGTAGTTCACTCAGATGTATATATGGATGGTGAGGATAATCCCGCGTCGGGCCAATGATATCGCCAAATATTAAAGATCAAATATCAAGAGGACAAATTAATGCTTTTGATGACGCATCACGAGGTGGAATACAAATATTGCTAAAATATCTGTTCTGGTGTAAGTCGTAAGGGAAGTTAATTGGAAGAATAGTGGCTTAAAAGATGGTGTTTTTAATCATTGGTTCAGATCCCATTTAAAGCTTTCCAATGCATAAACCTGCAAGTTGGCCTGAGGAAAGGAACTGAACCCTCTTTCCGCTGAATATATGAAGTTGACGCGCCTGTGGCTATGCTGGGTTGAGCGCTATCCTTACAAATCGAAATCAGTCCCCTCATTGAGTCACTGAATGAGTGAGGGAAGTTAGGAACGCTACTCAGTAGAAATTACTTGTCATTTTCGAGTCGCCGACTGCTTGAACACATCGCTTCATGGTAGAGGCGGAAACAGACATAACTTCTATGTATGACTCACGCTTACACCCTCCCCTATGAGTCAATAACTTACTTCCTTAAAGCAAAATGAGTTGGCTCATTTGGCATGGTTGGAATGAACGAATGTAATGCGTTCCCCTTGCTATTTTATCCGTATTTGAGCTATATTTGGTGTAGGAAAAAGGAATTTGTTTAATTTAAAAGTAGTTTAGAAAATAGTTGTTTGTATTTAACTGATATTACAAAACACAAAAGCTTTTATTTAGTATTAGTGCTAGATGTTTATACTTCGATTGTTTTTTTTCTGCCATCCCTGTTGCTGTATCAAGGATGGTTTGTTCCCATTGTGGCGTACCTTCATTTCCGTGAGCTCTTCTCGTCCACCCTTTTCCTCCCTGCCTGAGCAGTGTGCCGTGGGGAGGAGGAGAATGGCAGCTGGGTCAGGAGAGGCGGCTATTCTCTCGCTGTCCACTCCGAATCCACTCTTCTGCCCTCTCTCCCCAATGAATTATGCATCCCCGTGTGCCACTCTGCGGGGTCGATGTTCCCTTCCCCACGCGAAGTCCCCCTCTGCGCCCCGTGCTGGCGAGAGCGCGTGTGTCTGTCTACATGCGGGGCTAGCAGAGGCGTGTCCTCCGTGAGAACGTCGAGCACTCGGTCGCACAGTGTCCCAACTCTACAATTCTCCACCGCCAAAGGCCAGCCCTACCACCGGGACCGACTCGTAGTATACTTTGCTACTCCCTTTCATGCTTTCTCTCTGTATATTTTTTCACCCTCCTCTTTACTATCCTGCGGCCGGCCCTAGAGGTGTCAAAGTTGGAGGTTGAAATCCCACCTTGGACGAGTATACCTTATACCTCCAAAAGTCAACTATGTCTCTGGGACCCACTCGTAGTACACTATGCTGCTCCCCTACAAGCTTTCTCTTTGTATATTTTCTATCACTTGCCTCTTAACTACCCTATGGCCGGCCCTGGTGGTGACAAAGTAGTGTGCTTGGTTGCCGAAGAAACCTTGAAATGGAGTGGCGAAGTATACTATGCATGAAGTTTCATGCTTACAATAAGCTCTGATAACTATACGGATACAATGTTTTAATTTTGTTAGAAGAAAATGTACGCTTTTTGGAGATTGACTCTCATGTGATCGCGAATGTAACGAGTTCCGATAATACGAAATCTCTGCTATTTAGAACTACTTTTCGGTCCCTTAGGGAAATACTTTCTCTTTCATAAAGAAATTTAGGAACTCTTCGCTACTTAACCGTTCCTTACCTTATCATCAGTTGTTCTCACGTGTGGCCATCATCATATATTTCTACCGTTGATCTTAAAATCCTTCCCTTTATAGCCGTTTGATGGAAAGGGTGGTTAGTTTCTATACGGATCTATTGCTTAAATAACGAATATTTACGGTGTATCAGCTGGAAATCCTGCGATTTATACCGTAAAATCCCGTTTACAACAAAATAGGACAATGATTCCCTGAGGTTGGTTATAACCGTGTTTTACTGTATTTTCTCTCACTCGCCTCTTAACTATCCTGTGACCGGCCCCGGTTGTGACATAGTAGTGAGTTTGGATGCTTAATTGAAGGTTGCAGGTTCATATACCGCTTTGGCCGGATATACTAACCAAGGATTGTATGGTTTTGATTATCAGAGCTTAATGTAAAAATGAACTTTCAATCCCTCAGGAATGTTTGAAATCCTAAGGTTGGTAGAGTGCAGCCCTTAATTTATCCTTATCCCGTGCCAGTTTTTTCACCTCCCTCAGGCCTTGCCTTGCCTTCTTGATCTGACTAGGTACTAGTGACAGAATTAGCAGTGCCGGAATGCACTATCCTTAACTTTCTTTAGAGGTGAAATATTGCTATTGTTTTTTTATTTTAAGTTATTATTTACATTTTCTTGCTATTTTTTGTTTTGGTTACGAATATATAAATTAGAAATTTTGAGGAAAAGAATATATAACATTTTAATTTAACTATATGTCTTTTGTAAGCCAGTGCCGGAACGCAGTTGACACCACTACTAGGTACCTCCCTTGGTCATAAGTATACTACGCATGAAATTTCGTACTTACATCATGCTCTGATAACCATATAAATGCAATCCCCAGTGGGTATGTCCGACCAAGGTGGGATTTGAGCCTTTGCTGTATAAGGTAAAACCCGCCTATAACGTTCTCGCATGTAACGCAGTTCCGCTTTTAACGATCCGCATAAACTGTCCTCTGGGGGCATCCTCATAAACTTTTCCATCCACTCAGGCTTGTTCAGCTCATACTCAGCAAAAGCTCTGCAACATTTACGGACGTGCTGAACGGGCATGCACTCTTCACCATAAAGTTCAGTCAGTTGCTGATGAATCTCCAATGGCGGTAACTTCCTTGCAAGGAGAAATCGGATTACTGTTCGATCCTCTCACTTGGCGGTAACGGAGATCATCACTTTCATTGTTGACGGTTGCTAAGCCAATAATGAACGACAAAGTGAATCCCGGACTGGCGGACTCGAGAGTAGGGGAACCACTGCGCACGGCAATGTTGTGGGATTTAGCCTAGCACCTTCGCTCAATATTGTAGCTCATTGGGAATCTTACTTTTGGTACAACCCTCGTAGTTAAATCCGTTCAAAATGTCTATCTTCATTTCGTTCGTTTCACCATCTCACCTCTTCATGGTAAGATTATTTCATGAATATACATATTTTATTTTTCTCAGCAATCTCCCTTATGTAATTCTTGGTTTACAGCAACTTTTATCTGTTTCACCCTGTATTCTTAGCCGGTATTAACATTTGAATAGAATTAAGCGCTACCTAATCTGCAAATTTCCGCAGTGAATAAAGTATCCAAAACATTTTTCAGAAAATTAACCAAAAATACTCCATGCTTTTTAACTTTACAGTCTACCATCCAAAACTTCAGTGTAAAGTCTAAATTGAAATTGCTTGTCTACTTAGAGGTCTAAGTTTATGATGCCCGTGGGATCTTGAGTTTTGACATTCTTTTAGAGACAATGGTAGTGCTGGCCATCAAAATGTCGTCTCCTTAAATTGCGATCCAATTTGAATCTATGACGATAAAAATTTAAAGTTTTATTTTACCCTGGATTCTGGTGATGATGCACCGAAAATATGCCGGTTTTCGATATTCGGCTATTTCACAGCGGGAAGTTGCGTCTAAATCTTAGTACTTAGTTGAATAATCCTCGCAGTGTTTTGTCATATTCAAGGAAATATCCACCTGCTGAAGCCTTTATTTATTTGCTGTGTTTATAAAATTGTCACCGAGTTTTACTCATATTATGTGATTTATTTGTATTTGGTAAGCAAGATATAGTGACGGGAGAAGCAAGAAAGACATTATTAGCAGAATAGCCCCGGCGAAGAGATCTTTCCATCAAAATAAAGACCTTCTTACAGCGGGAAACTTAAATATGTAAAATAACAATTTATAAGAACCTATACTTGGAGTATGCTCCTATACAGAAGTGAGGCATGGGTAATAACCGCAGCGAAGAGAGCAAGGATAGAGGCTTTCGAAATGTGGTGCAACAGAAGAATGATGAAGATCAAATGGATCGACCGAGTAAGTAACGAGGAAGTCCTACGAAGAGCAGGATAGAAGAGAAGCCTCATGAAAACCTTAACAAGAAGACGGAACAACCTTTTAGGCCACATCTTGAGACATGATGGTCTGATGAAGACAATCGTCGAAGGAGAAGTGGAAGGTAAGAATGGAAAAGGAAGACCTCGAACAAAATAAATGGAACAAGTGAAGAGAGATGTGAAAGAGAAGAAATACGTAGGGGTGAAAAGATTAGCTGATAGGAGAACTGAGTGGAGAGCTGCGTCAAACCAATCCTAGGATTGATGAATCCTCCCTTAGTCATTTGTCGCCAGTAGTTTGGTTTCATGTCGCCAGCCGCAAGGGGCTTTTCTCCCCCGAAATGTACACTTTTTTAAAGCCAATATTTTAGTGTATAATGAGTGGTTTCACAGCACCTGGTTTCTCCACACGCATAAACTAACTCTGCAGGCGTCGCTGTCTCATATTTCCAACCTCTCTCGCAGCAGCTCACCTTTCTCTGTCTTTCCCCTTCAAAACTCACTCACACCTCACACGCACACATTCTCTCTCTCTCTCCCTGAATTCCTGCTAAAAGTTTTCTGAAAAAAATTTTCCCCTATTTTTGTTTGCCACGGGAACACGTCGCAACACACAAAGCGGCGTTTCCATGGTATTAAATAGAGTCCGTGAGCGTTGGCATCACTCATTCATGACGGCCTGCCATTGTTGGAACAGCTAACGACTCATACTTCTCTCGCCGAAAATTTCGAAGGCCGCTTGCTGTTTTTTTCTACCTTTTATGTTCATCTCTTGGATACGTGTTGCCTGGTTGCATCCTTTTAATTTGTTTTGTTTTTCTGCTTGTTTTAATAATTATTTAACGGGTCAAATGAATGAAGTCATCTCATGAGTTACTCCCGTCTAAATTAATCACCTAATTTAGGTGTCGGCTCAAAAAGAAATTGAGGAAAAATTTGTTGACATTTGTAATTTTCAGTTGTGTTTTGTCTCTGTTGGTTGGTTACCAAGATTGTTTATTGATCTGTATTTGTTAACAATCCTTATGTGTGTGAAGTTAAAATACGGTACTACTAAAACTTTTAAAATATGAAGAGTTATTGCATTTAATTCATTTACAACTACCAGTGCTTTCCAATAAAATACCAACAGAGGTTATGGGCCCAGCACTGGTAAATTATAAGAAGTAAGTGAAGTCTTCATAATGTCGTCTGACGCATCCGGTATATCGTCTCACATTAAGCCGTTGTGTGGGCGTGAAGGATATCCAACTTGGAAATTTAAGCTGAAGGCGTATTTAATAGATCAAAACTTGTGGCATGCTGTTGATGGATACCCAAATGATGATCATACTGATGCTGCTTCAAAGTCCAGGAAGGATGAGCGTGCCCTAGCTAAGATTTGTTTGTGCGTGGACGATTCCGCTATCATACATGTAAGAAGATGCAAAACAGCTGCTGAAGCATGGAAAGTTCTTGCCGATGCATATGAAGATAAGGGTTTTGCCCGGAGACTTAACCTTCAAAAGACTTTGTACCGGTTATCCCTCGGAGATTATACGTCCATTGAAGAGTACCTAACTGCCGTAATGGATACCGCTCAGAAGCTTGCTGATATTGGGAAGGAGATTCCTGATGAGGATTTAGTTGCTATTTTGCTTGGAGGTCTTCCTTCACATTACGACCCCCTAGTAATGGCACTCGAGAATTCAGGAGTTGAAGTAACGGTGAACATGGTGAAAACTAAACTCTTAAATGAAATGTCCAAAAATGATGGTGCAACTGAGACTGCATTTGCATCCAATGCGTCTCGAACTATTCCGAAGAAAAAGAAGTTCCCGAAACGCGACAACTCTCAAGATGGTATCGTCTGCTATGGATGCAACCAACCCGGCCATAAAAAACCAGACTGTCCAAACAAGACCAAGAAAACGGCACAGACATCGAGTTCAACCCACAAGCAGCTACACAAGAAACAATACACTTTATTCTCGGATTTAGGTGTTGGTGGTTGTGCTCAAAGCAATAAAAATGATTGGTTTGTGGATTCCGGGGCAACTGCCCATATGACTCCTCATAAAGATATTCTGTTCAATGTTAAAAGTAACTCTGGTTTGGAGATTGTGTGTGCTGATAAACGTAAGTTGCAGAGTGACAGTATAGGTGATGTCATGATTCACAAAAGTAATAACAACAACAGTATTAGTAGTATTTCTGAAGTTGTTCATGTGCCTAATCTTGCTACAAATCTTATATCTGTGTCAAAATGTGTTTCAAAAGGTTTTGTTGTAGTATTTACGAAAGAAGGTGCTAAATTTTTTCATGATAATGATTGTAGTATTTCAGGGAATGTTTTAATGACTGCTCTTCCCAGTAACGGGTTATATAAGATAGAGTCACAGGTATCAGAAAAGTCCCTGGCTGCTACAACTAACCCTTCTCAGCAAACTCTTTGGCATTGGAGGTTGGGACATCTCTGCCGCTATGGTATGAATCTACTGAGAAATGGATTAGCTGATGGAGTTGATTACGCCCCTGAGGAAAATAGAACTGTATGTACTGCATGTCTAGAAGGGAAACAGAGTCGAGAACCTTTTCTTAAAATCAAAAGTAAAAGGGCGACTAAATGCCTAGAGTTAATTCATTCTGACCTCTGTGGACCATTCAGTGTAAAATCATTAGAAGGAAATAAGTATTTACTTGTATTTATAGACGATTACTCTAGAATGATATTTACCTATTTCATTAAAACAAAAGATCAAGTTAGAGTAAAGTTTCAAGAGTTTAAAAACCTCATGGAAAAGCAAACTGGCCAGAAAATTAAAATTTTACGATCAGATAATGGTTCTGAGTATGTTAATAGGGAATTCTCAGATTATCTTAAGTCAGAAGGAATTATTCACCAGACTTCCATACCCCGTACTCCTCAGCAAAATGGTGTTGCTGAAAGGGGAAACAGAAGCATTGTGGAGAAGGCTCGTTCCATGTTGCATAGTGCCAGACTACCTAAGTCATTTTGGGAAGAAGCTGTGAGAACTGCTACGTATCTCAAGAATAAATCACCTCATAGATCCGTTACAGGAATGACTCCAGAAGAAAAATGGACAGGTGAGCGTCCCAACTTGACACACTTAAGAGTATTTGGCTGCCGAGCTTTTGTACATATTCCAAAGGAGGAACGCAAGAAGTGGGATAGCAAAAGCAAGGAACATATATTTGTAGGATATAGTGAGAATAAGAAAGCTTACAAATTTAGGGATCTTTCTAATTATATGAAGGTAGTCCATGCTAGAGATGTTGTGTTTTTAGAAAATAATTTTTCCGGTGAGAGCAGTACTGATGCTCAAATTCCTTTGGATTCTTACAATGAAAATGCAGATTCAACAAAAGATGAAGCTGCGGCTGCTGTTAAAATTCTTTTGGATTCTCCTTGTGAAAATGCAGACTCAACAGAAGATAAAGCTGGGACTAATGTTCAAGAAACTGCTAAGAGTCCTAGATATCCTCAAAGGGTACGTAACAAGAAACAATTTCCTGATCATGTTGTTTTACAAGCAAAAAATTTCTTTGACAAAGAACCTACCACATTTGAAGAGGCTATGCAAAGTGAAGACAAAGAGCATTGGATGAAAGCAATGATGGAGGAATTAGAGTGTCTTAGAAAAAATGAAACTTGGAAGCTAGTGCGAGTTGCAAATAAAAGTGTAATACCATGTAAATGGGTTTACAAATTGAAAAGAGACAATGGTGGTAAGATCATCAAGTACAAAGCTCGTTTAGTTGCTAAAGGTTTTGCTCAAACTCATGGTATAGACTTTGAAGAAACTTTTTCTCCGGTAGTCAGAGGTTCAACTATCCGTTTGCTGTTGGCTATGGCAGCAGAACTGAATCTTGATGTTGAACATCTGGATGTCGAAACTGCTTTTTTAAATGCCACTTTAGATGAAACCATCTATATGACACAACCAGAAGGTTTCATAGCTGTAGGTGAAGAGAAGAAGGTTTGTCTATTACAGAAGTCTATTTATGGACTCAAGCAGGCTAGTCGTGCTTGGAACAAAACAGTTCACAAGTTATTGTATGAGATAGGGTATATTAAATCAAAACATGAACCCTGTGTCTACTTTAAACATATTGGAACTAAAATAGTTATTATTACATTATATGTTGATGATTTCTTTATATTCTCCAATGATGAGAAAGAAAAGAAGAAATTGAAGGAAGAATTGAAGAAGAGATTTGTCATTAAGGATCTTGGCAAGATCAAACATGCCCTGGGAATGAATTTTACAAGAGATGAGAAGAGGGGAGTATTCAAGATAGACCAGAAACAATACATTAAAGATGCTTTAAAGAGTTTTGGCATGGAAGATTGTAAGATTGTTTCGACCCCAGTTGACGTTAGTCAAATGAAAGAGAAGGGTAAGGATATCATAGATGTCCCGTACCAGTCATTAATTGGAACTCTCATGTATCTCTCCGTCAACACGCGGCCAGATATTTCCTTCATTACTAGCTATCTCTCCCAGTTTAATAAGAAGCATACAGATATACACTGGAAGATGGCCAAGCGGGTACTTCGTTATCTAAAAGGTACTATGGAAATGGGACTCACATACAAATGCACTGGGAAGCCTATTTTTGGTTTTTCTGATGCAGATTTTGCAAATGATCTAAATGATAGGCATTCATACTCTGGATATGTTTTCACTTGTGCAGGTGGACCAGTCTCCTGGAGTAGTAGAAAACAAAAATGTGTTGCCCAATCGTCTTGTGAGGCAGAATATATTGCTCTTTCCGAGGCTACTAGAGAGGCTATTCATCTAAAACATCTTATTTCCGAATTATTTCAGGAACAAGAAATTATTACTATTTTTGAGGACAATCAGAGCGCTCTCAAGTTAGCAGAAAAACCTGTTTTCCATGATAGAATGAAGCATGTAGATGTGAAATACCATTTTGTTAGAGAACAAGTAGAAAACGGTAATATAAACGTAGATTTTCTCTCCACTGAGGAAATGACAGCTGACATACTTACCAAGGGCTTAAATCGTATAAAACATGAAAAATGTATGAGAGGTTTAGGCATGGTTTAAAAATAATTTTAAAAAAAATTTGTAATTCATTTGATGGAAATGCTAAAGAGCTGTTTCAGCACATCTTCAATTACGGGGGGGTGTTGACATTTGTAATTTTCAGTTGTGTTTTGTCTCTGTTGGTTGGTTACCAAGATTGTTTATTGATCTGTATTTGTTAACAATCCTTATGTGTGTGAAGTTAAAATACGGTACTACTAAAACTTTTAAAATATGAAGAGTTATTGCATTTAATTCATTTACAACTACCAGTGCTTTCCAATCATCTTGCCGATGCATATGAAGATAAGGGTTTTGCCCGGAGACTTAACATTCAAAAGACTTTGTACCGGTTATCCCTCGGAGATTATACGTCCATTGAAGAGTACCTAACTGCCGTAATGGATACCGCTCAGAAGCTTGCTGATATTGGGAAGGAGATTCCTGATGAGGATTTAGTTGCTATTTTGCTTGGAGGTCTTCCTTCACATTACGACCCCCTAGTAATGGCACTCGAGAATTCAGGAGTTGAAGTAACGGTGAACATGGTGAAAACTAAACTCTTAAATGAAATGTCCAAAAATGATGGTGCAACTGAGACTGCATTTGCATCCAATGCGTCTCGAACTATTCCGAAGAAAAAGAAGTTCCCGAAACGCGACAACTCTCAAGATGGTATCGTCTGCTATGGATGCAACCAACCCGGCCATAAAAAACCAGACTGTCCAAACAAGACCAAGAAAACGGCACAGACATCGAGTTCAACCCACAAGCAGCTACACAAGAAACAATACACTTTATTCTCGGATTTAGGTGTTGGTGGTTGTGCTCAAAGCAATAAAAATGATTGGTTTGTGGATTCCGGGGCAACTGCCCATAACCTCTGTTGGTATTTTATTGGAAAGCACTGGTAGTTGTAAATGAATTAATCACCTAATTTAGGTGTCGGCTCAAAAAGAAATTGAGGAAAAATTTTGGAACCCTTTTCGGGTAGATATATTTTTATAGTTATATTTTTTCTGTTTGCGGTCACCTTTAACTGATATCAAACAGTGTGTAAGCATGTTCTTTGTGTGAATCTCTTTCATATAACCTTTTTTGGAATTTAGCAGTACATTTACGTAGTACAAGTATATTAAATTTAGAATTACATGCTTCAATTTTGTTATGGGAACTAAAATAATGGCGTGAGAATTGCGGCACAAGGAAGTATCATTACAAATATTCTTGTGATGGTCCCTCTGGTAATTTTTTAAAGGAGAAGTCAATGTGCTGACGTACCTATGGAAAAAACGATGAATGTAGTTACGTATCTATGAATGAAAGGCCGCTGGCTGTTTTCCCTTGTATGTTCAACTCTTGGATACGCGTGTTGCCTGGTTGCCGCCTTTTAATTTGTTTTCTTTTTCTGCTTTTGTTAATAATTATTTTACGGGTCGAATGAAAGAAGTCATCTCTTGAATTATTCCCGCCATAATTAATCACATAACTTAGGTGTCGGCTCAAAAAGAAATCAAGAAAGGCATTTTGAAAACCCTTTCGGGTAGATGTAATATTTTTTCTGTAAGCGGTCATTTTTAACTGATATCGCACAGTGTGTAAACATGTTATTTGAATGAATTTCTCTTGCATCTCCTGTTTCGAAAATTCGGAGTACATGCTTCAATTTAGGGAGCAAAAATAAAATTTCGACGTGAGCACTGAAACACAAGGAAGTAAATATCCTAGTGATGGTTCCTCTCGTAATTTTTAAAATGAAAAATAAATGTACTGACGCATTTGTGATGAACAGCACCTGTTGACCTGCCTGGTATTGACGATTAAACTGGGGCTTTAAGAGGAACTAAATCTTATATAGGAAGTAAACTTGGGCGTATTTCCTTTTTAGTAGGTTTACCAGGTAAAGCCTTCTCAAATTAGGCTAATATATTAATGATACAGATGAGATAAATGCGCAAAATCCATCTTAACGCTAGAATTAAAAAATATAGTTACACCTATTTAATAGAAATACTTAAGACAAATAAGTGGTACGTTGGGTTTGAATTAAAAATTGTGTTCACTTTGAGTTTTTCAAATATTATTTGTATCTAAATAGCACGATAACATTTATTTCACTCACATATATTCATTTTATTTTTCCAGGTATGTATGCTGTTGCTGTTGCTTTTCGTTATGAGCATGCCAGAATTATTTTGGCGTTGGTAAGTGGGAAACCATTTAAACTCTGACCACTCATCGTAAATGCATGTACCTTTCTTTAAGATTAAAATTAAACATCAGCTTAAATCTCAAAAACCTTAGGCCCTAATGTCAGACTGGACTACCCATTGCGTATTTTGGCCGACTAATGTTATTTCATGCATGTAATGTGACGAATATATTCAAAACGTTTACACCAAAATTACATAAAATGATGAATCTTGTATTTGGCTCCCTATCGAAGGGAATTATTTCTTCGTTACTTTTTTTTGCCGTTATCTTGAATTCATTGAAATTCTCTAACTCAAAATATCAATGTGTGTATATGCTAATTTTCATATTCTATTAATTATCAATTTATCAATTGACACTTACTCCATTGTTTTGTAAATTTCAATATTTCGGAAAGCAGTGCAAAGCGTAAATATGCTAAGAGCTTTAATATAGATAGGTTCCCCAGTAATATGCAATGATCATGGTACAGGAGGTCATTCTCCAGTCAAAATTTTAACTTCCTGCTATTTTATTTATATTCTCATCGCCTGATCGTGGAGCAATGCCAACCATATTTCAAAACTATTAACGAGCTGCCATTTGCATTTCTCAGGACAGAATTATCGTATTATATACTATTTCATACTATCTCTACATGCATATTAATCCTTCAAAGAACTGTACCTTTATATATTTTACTTTGGGTTCTAAGGCATAATATCATAACCGTAAACAAGTACTTCCTTCAGCTACCAATTTCCTACGTTTATTGTCATGATATTGGATACAATTAAAATCGAACATTTCTGAGCTGAAGATGATGCTGGTTTGCGAGGTCTTTTGTTGATATTTTTATTTTTATTATGGCGTTAATTATGTTGTATCATAAGATTCGAAACACTTTAATTAAATATGGCCTTGGATTTTTAATAACCTTATGTCACTCATAACATTCATTTTGCCTTGACTAATTATGATTTCTACGAAATAGCAAGATATCCCTGTAAAAATTCCCTCCCATTGCCGTCTTTCTAATTCATCTCATCATAATATGAAATTTTAACTGAAAAAATCCATGTTAGCGATCTGCTGGCAGTCGTATTTCTTGTTTAGATCCTTTAATCTAGGAAAACATTCTAATTACCACTCCAAAAATATTATTTTACTTTTAGAACCGGAACACCTATAGAAAATGTGTTCTTGGTCTCACTTTATTGCACAGTTCCATTACTATCCCTCGGATATGTTCATTGTTTTACTGTTTTCTTTCTTTCACAATCATATTGGGCTTAATTATGAGAATATTTATCTTTTAGGATAAGGAGCCCTTGGTATTAATCGAGAAAGCAACTAGTTCGTCGCTGAAACTCTTTTTGTCACTCCTTTCATCCATAACCATCAAATTTGTTACCATCTTTTCTGCTTCACATTTACAACTTTATCACCTTTTAACTTTTCAAAAGATGCTTCACTGAAACATGTCCTTAGTTTCAAAGATAAGGTATCATGCCCTAATAAGCATGTTACCAATTTATTTTTTTCCTACGTTTTCCCGTAGTATTAAAAAAAATTAACAGTTCAAGTTAAAGAACCACTGGCACTAGTATTGCTACGTATGTTCTTTTAAACGATCGGTTTAAATGATATCTAAAGAAAATCCGTTTCTTCTTTATCTTCAGAACCGTAATATCTGAATACTGATTCTCCTTCCATGTTAACGATACGCCATAATTTTTTTAAGAGGTACTCCCTGACTGCTTGACTTTATTTTGTTGACATAAACGTGAATTAAATTAAAAATAAAATTTCGAAATCAAATATAATATGTCCGCGTATTTGTCAAATTGGCACTCAAATGAAATCATTTTTGCTTTTACTCTCTTTGTTACATTATGGTCATTTACGCTGCCATATTCGTTTCTCAATTGTAATTTTTAAAATTGATTATTTATTTTAATTCGTAAAAATGATTCATTGTAATTATACCAGTTATATTTTTTATTTTTTCTTCGAAACCAAAACACCATTTTTCCAGGGTTACCTTAATTTCATCCATTAAGCTTCGGTTCATAATGATTTTCCTGACTTTTTCACATTCTGTCATCAGTTTCGTGGATAAATTAGAATAATAATTTTATATAAAGAAGATATGAAGGCAATCATGTTGTTCCCGAATGTGTCCCTCGAATGGAGTTAACTTTTCTGTTATATTGTCTCTTTGCTTCATAGTTGTCATCTGCGTGGTCGTCTTTGCCTCCCAATCATAACTAAAGGAGAAATATACATAAAATACTTCAGTGCATATTGTTCGAGGAGGTTCTCCTCAATGAAGGTATTTTTTTCTTCAATGAATAGTCTCTTTTTTGTTTCCTCTTTACTCCACGATCGTCATCTCTGCTCTGGTTTTCGCTTCCTGATTTTAGCTGGAGGAGAAATATGAAAGCTAAAAATATTTATTCTACTAATATCTTTAAAAATCTTATTTTTATCTTCAAATCAATAGCATCTAAATTTCACTAGGCCTTCGTTCCTATTATAGAGCATTTATTGTGATTCTGGAAGACTGTTAAACTCCATAACTATTTTCTACATTCTTGCCACGTGATTTTAGATGAAATTAAAAAAATAATTGAAAGATAATCATCAGAAAGTAGTATTGTTGGAGAAGGTTCTCCTCGGGTAAAGATATTTTTTCAGCTTGTACTCTCTTTTTTATCCTCCCTATGCTCCATTATCAGCATCTACTCTTTTTCCTTCTTTTCCTAATCAGAACCAGAAAATAGGTGTTAATATGGTATATTTTACCGTGCACAGATAAAATTTGCTTTTTGTATTTACGAATTTGCTCGTATAACCGCAGTATCGTAAATAAGTTTCACTCTTATTTCAGCAATTTACCATTGTATTCTTCAACGGATATTCTCCATGACCGTTTTTCTCCATTCTTACCACGTAAACTTGGGTAAAATAAAAAAATCATAAAGTCAAAGATGATCAGACAATCTCATACTTCGAGAAGGTTCCGCAATTGAAGGTATTTTTTTTCTTCGATGAATAGTCTCTTTTTTCTTTACTCTCTGCTCCATTATCTTTATCTCTGCTCTTGTCCTCGCTTCCTAATCATAGCTAGAAAAGTCCGTCACATTGCATCTTGACGTGAGCGGCTCTAATGAGATTTCCCCAAAGAGACCTAGAGACAGAGAGGAGGTGTAGAGGGAGATAGAGAGAGAGAGAGAAAAGGCGAGCTGTCCCCCCGTCACGGAAGTGCGCTCGTATGATGATATTAACGAGCTTTCCATTATGTGTCCATTACGCCCGAGAGCCAGCGACTTCAATTATTTCGGAGGCGCGCTTCCCTCGCACACTAAGATGCGGAAGTTTTGCAGCCGGAAATGATGACTCATAAATAAAGTAATGAAACGCGGCGAGGTTTTCGGGAAAGATTGATGGATGTTTCTCTCCCTCTCTCTCTTTGGGCTGTGTTGTCTTTTGACCTTCACGTGTTGGATCGGTGCGTTGCAGATTTTATCATCTGAAAATAGGGACCTGATTTTACCGTGCTATTCACTCAGCGATATCGATCGATTCGCGTGATTATATTTCTGCGCCGTAATTTCCAGTGAACCATGATGGATTTTAAAATAAAAAAACGAATTAAAACTGGAGTTAACACTTTATAACCCAGATCTGCTTCTGGGAGAAATAAAATTTCAAGACTCATTTTAAAAATGTGAAAGTTTCTTCTCAATCGTAATTATTATGGCAGCTGCACATTTCGCCATTAAACTTTACAGTGCAAAAGAATACGCAGTTTAAATATGAATCCTGAATAGAGCTGTGAATGTATACAGTTTTGATGTTATTAATAAGCAACATTGGGTTGTAATGGGTTAAAAAAATTCATCCACTCATTTTCATCGCAACGATACTTGCGTCGTTAAGAATACTTTGGTTATTCTGCTCGATTTCTTTTCTATTTTATTTTTTCAAAGGTGCTTCCCATCTTCTCAAAGGCTGTGTTGTCTTTTTGGCCACCACGTGTTGGCAGCGGATATGTGCTTTGCAGATTTTATCAGCTCAAAATAGGGACCTGATTTTATCGTGCTTAACACTAAGCGACATTGATCAAACACGAAAATTCGCATGAAAAATTCTCTGGGTAGCAATTTTCAGTGAACAATAAAGGATTGTGATGTGAGGCATGAATGAAAACTATAGTTAACATTTTTATCCTCTAATTTGCATCGCACCCATACTGATATCGTGTAGTTTGCTTAAGTTATTTTTCTGAATCTTTTTTGTGATATATTTTTTCGTTGCAGATTTTATCAGATCTAAAAGAAACCTGATTCTACCGTGTCATATGGATTGATCGGGAAAATTTGCATCAAAATTTTTCTGCGTTGTAATTTTCAATGAACCATGATGGATTTTAATGCGAAAAACGCATGAAAACTAGAGGTCGAATGTCTTATACTCTCATTTGCACCGCATTAACACATTAAATTAGAAGTAATAATTTGATTTTTCAACGAATAATTTGTTACGAGCATCTTCTGTGGCATGTTGTCTCCAACTGTTGATCCCGAATGTGATTCCTTGCTCCGTTTAATTTCATGCTTCACGGGCGTCACAGAAACTTTTGCCTGCCACAACGTATATCACCGTGTAATGTCTGGAATTTGACTACCAATGAGGCCTACAGCGTTGCAAGGAGAGGGAGAGGGCCGTGAGGAGGAGCGTATTCCGCCGCCCGGGGGAAAATTTCCGGGTCGTTGATGACGAAGCGGCGGCCTAAGGAAATTGAATTCGCGCCTTCGATCTGTTCCCGCATCCTTAGGACACACCTATATCTCCCACCCTGGCATTGACTCTCTCAGGAATACATATGTGGTACGAATTCACGAGAAGAGAAGTTAGGTTTGTTGCACCACTTTTACCCAATATTGCTCAATTTTCATGTGATCTTTACCTTGAAAATTTACTATTCAAACTAAACGAAACCTAGTCTAGGATTTGCCTTAAGAGTAGATGCCTCTGTGAGGTGATTGATAGTAATCTTGACCGGCTATCGGGAGATCCGGATTCGTATCCAAGGAAGGCCAAATGATTTTATCATATCCAAATTTATCCTTGGTGTACATAAGGTATTAGGCAATCTTCTTCAAAGCGGAGGAGAATAAACCACAAAAGGCGATGCTACGGAGACATGTTAGGTTAGAACAGATTACTCAAAAGCGAAGCGCGATTTCCTCCCCATGTCACGATAAAAAAGAATTTGATGAATATTAATTTCAATTGTTAACACATCAATGAGAATGAAGCAAGTATAATTGTGTATATCAGTAAACCTATTTTGTCAGATAAGAAGAGCCGCTGAAATGATTTTTAAATTAATTTTACCACTTACCTAGCAAACTCTCTAAATTCCAGGAACTTCAGATGAGTGCTTCTTACAAAATTGAAAATAAATCGATACAAAATATGAATGCATTAATACTTTCTCGACTACTAGGAACACAAGTGGTCAGAATTCACAAGAAGTTAGGTTTGTCTCGGTCGCTCCAGGCATCGACCATGAGCGACATTATTTTCGAATTATGTATGTCATGTGCTTCTCATCACCAGGAGCGTAGCTAGGAATTAAGGCTGGGGGGAGTTTAGGTGCAACTAATACCGGGGTGTGTGGAGGTATGGAGTACCCACCAGGATAAGTGGTAGGTGCGAGATTAATAAATTGCGGAATTTTAAGATAAATGGTTGAAAATGGTGAGTTTGACGGCTTTCTGAGGGATATTTTATTAATCCTTACACTATTCTATTAGTAATATCAATCCAATTAAGTAAAATGCATTAAATTTAAAAATTTCTTTTAGATCTGGGGGGTTTATCCCCCAAACCCCCCCCCCCTCCCGCCATCGCTGCGCCTCTGCTCATCACCATATAACATACAGTTTTTCATCCATGTAGCATCCATTCAGTATTCAACTCCTTGAGCTTTGTGGCTTGATTCGAACCCAGTTAAGCGAAATGTTTTCCCATGGCAATTATTTCGAATTCCCTTGACTTATTTAGCATATCGCTATTATATTTACTTGTTTACGGGCGTAACATGGTGAAAATCTTCTATCGTAGGAGTTGATGGAATTAAAAGTTTTCTGCTTCCTTTCCCTCTCCCTGCACTTTAATTCATTATATATACAACGCAATTTTTCTGTTCCCTTTACCCTGAAAATTTTACTCTGCAACAAAACGTTGGTCAGAAAGAATAAAACAATATGTGGAAACAGCCATTGCGCCAGGCATTCATAGGCAATGAGCGACATTAAATCCGAATGATAAATGTCTATCTCTCTTCGCAGTGAAACACCTGGTCAACTCTTGAGTTATGTGCTTTGATTCCCAATTAAGATAAATGTTTTACTCTTATTTCTTCTTTATTTATTCTTTCAGGCCGTCTTATTTGACTTATGCTCAATTTATATTTATTGCTCAATTTTACTGTGCTCTTTACCTTGAAAATATCACTCTAAGCGAAACCATGGTCGGAGCAATTCATGTCGTACCGTATTTTACGAGGCCCATTGGTGGTCTCCCTCGGCAATTAAGCCTCTTAATTTGTCTTCCAGCAATTATTCTTGCAGGTTCTCTTTTCATGGTAAATGCTGACCAATTCTTCCTTAGTTGTTTATAATTTGTCTTTGCATTAGTATTGACTCTCTTTAAACCAAACTTGTCTCTAGTTATGTATGATCTTAATTTGTCTCCTTGTCTGTATGATCTTAATTTGTCTCTAGTTATTTTTTTCTTCTGTTTGCTGTGCTTTCTTTTTAGGACAATTCCTAAGATTATTTTGGGCGCTTTTATTCATTGCTTCATGACTTACCAAACTTTATTTTCTTAAATCTCCATATGAATGGGTATTTGTTTTCTTTGATAATAACCCTATTATAGATTTCGAAAATTCTTCTGTTGGACCCAGGTAGCACACATTTTGCATGCTAGGCTGTTTAAAACCTTTTTCATATTGCCGCCTGATTTTTATTCAGTATTCCCGATGGTTTGTTGTCTACACCAGGGGATTTATTTTTTTACACCTTCAAGTACCCTCAAGAATACTTCGTGTAATAAATTTTCACCAAAATCATCATGTTCTACTTTTCCGTCTTTTCGTTAAAATTGAAAATTTTAATTTAATTTGCATAATCTTTTTTGGTATTTTTTTTTCATATTTTTGCAATTCCATTTTCATTATGTGAAATGTTCGCTTTCTTACTCTTGGGGTCGCTATCCAACCCTAACATGGACTCAGTATTCAAGCAAACTAACCCACATATCAATAAATTGTGTTATGAGAACTCGAAGTGAAGTTTTTCTCTATTGCCTTTATGCATCAACTTAGTGGTTCAGCCCCCGTTATTTATTTTTCTGCTCTAAATGTGAGCCGGCCTCAATTGTTTATTTCAGCGACCATGGATACATCGTGACAAAAATGCGCACATTCAGAATAGTTATGGAGATTAAACGGAGACAGTATATTCTGTTTTTACCACGAGGCGTTGACCTTATCTTCTAGGTGCCGCAATGTGAGAGACTAAGCGGCGGTAGGCGCTGCGGTGTTGGAGGCGCTTGGAGATGGAGTCAGACTTGCTAAGCAGTTCGCAGAACTCGGCGCCGCTCACGAGGCAGTTAAAAGAGGAACCCGCTGGATTTTATGGATTTATCTCGTCGGCTCGCGCGTGAAGCTTTCAGCATTAGCTCATCGCAAAGCGCATTACCGCATTTCCCGTGTTGTAACTTCCTCCAACTCCCGGCACCTTCTGCGATGGCTCCGCGCTCCCCCCTCTCCCCCGCTTGTTCCAAACTTTGAACATTAACCAACATTCCTCTCTCTCCCTCTCTCTCTGCGTCGCGGTTTGGAGGCAATTTATCTTAATTCCTATTTCACGCTAGTTTCTTCTGGAGCGAATTGCGTCACCTAAGATTCCCATCTTTCCAATATCCGCGCAAATCCACGGTGGTGAGAGAAGCTCTAAAGTTTAAAGAACTTCACCACGCTTGTGGAAAGTGTCCCATATTTTTTCCCCCGCTGCGATGCAAATTTTACTCTTTTACGGTCTGTCTCGCACGCAACTGGGGAAGTCATCAATCCGGAGACCGTTATTATCTGAAATATTTAAGCCATTTTGGCACAACTTTTATGTGGAAAGTTAAATTAGAGGAAAGAGAGCTAAAGAAGACGAATTACTAGCTTTCGTCCATTGGTATCCTTTGCCATTTTTCTCGATGTATTACTCCTATGAACCTTGTGTTATCATTTCGTATTGTTCAGACCATGTTTGAGGGTAAACTTTAACGTAAGGCCTCCTATTTTTTTGTCATTGAATGTGAAATTTATTTACATTGCTATATATATTGTTGGAAAGGTCTTGGTTTCAGCATTTTTTCGATGAAGCCACCCTGGCACTCGAATACTTTCCTCATCCACACGATAAACTTTTGGATCCGGTCCTCATACCACCTTCCTTCCGCGTTGCTAAGGTAGCCGTTGACCTCCTCTTGCATCTCGTCTTCCTTCGCGAGCTTCATCCCTCCAAGGTGTTCCATTAGGGTGAGTAGCATGCGGAAATCACTGGGTGATTTTATCATGGTATTCTACCGATTAAGGTAGATTTCCATGGAGTACTAAAGAAGTGACCTGGTAGCCTCCCCTTCCTTCCACCACTGCCTTCGTCAATTCACTGTGAGACCTATTCCATTCCAATCTATTTAAAAATCCTATTCTTTTCCTTCCCCTCCCTCGTTTCCCTAACATTCTACCCTCTAACACCATTTTCAACATTCCCTCCCCGCTAAGTATTCGCTCCATCCATACCGTCTGTCTCCTCTGTATCTCATCTAAAAGATGCCTCTCCTCACCCACGATGTCCAGCACTTCATCGTTCCTTTTCCTCTCCGTCCATTTCACCTTCTCCAATCTTCTCCATGCCCACATCTCGAATGCCTCCAATCTTCTCTCGCATTCTTTCCTCAGTGTCCTCTGTCCACGTTTCCGTACCGTAGAGGGCTATACTCCAGATCAAACTCTTCACTATCTTTTTCTTTAAACTCTAACACAACGATCCTCTCAGAAGCACCTACTCTCTTTCAATCTATCTAAAAATCCTATTCTTCTCCTTCCCCTCCCTCGTTTCCCTAACATTCTAGCCTCTAGCACCATTTTCAACATCCCCTCACCACTAAGCACTAACTCCATCCATACCTTCTGTCTCCTCCGTATCTCATCTAAGAGCTGCCTCTCCTCGCCAACCATATCCAGCACTTCGTCGTTCCTTTTCCTCTCCGTCCATTTCACCCTCTCCATTCTTCTCCATACCCACATCTCGAATGCCTCCAATTTTCTCTCGCTGTCTTTCCTCAGTGTCCACGTTTCCGCACCGTAGAGAGCTACACTCCAGATCAAACTCTTCACTAACCTTTTCTTTAAACTCTTACATAACGATCCTCTCAGAAGCTCCTTCCTGTTCATGAACACCTCCTTTGCTAGTTCAATTCGCTTCCTGATATCCTTGCTACTGTGTCCGTTTTCCTGTAATGTGCTGCCCAAATAGTTGAATTGCTCTACCTGCTCAATTTTTTCCCAACCTACTTTTATCTTGAGTCTCACATTCCTCGCTCGCGATGTTTTACAAAACCGCATTACCTAAGTCTTCTTGTGATTAATCCTAATCCCATACTCCTCGCACCGCTCGTCTAACGCATCCACAAGAGGATGACCACTGGGTGACAGATCCTAAAAATCATCTCCTTCCTTTTCAAAATGGCGCAAAACTTCTTCCGCACATTCCAAACGCTGCCTCTGGCGGTCTTCAGTGAGCTTTTTGGGCAACCACCTGGCAGAGGACATTAGCGCGACCGGAAAGGAGCTTGTGGCACCATTTAAGGACGGTTTTAACATCCATAGATTTTTCACCGTTAACTTCAACCAATGGAGGATTTATGTCGATCGGTGTCATCTTTTTTCCGGTCAAAGATCTTATGACAGACCGAATTTCACACTGAACGGAGACGTGAGGAGAAGCTCCATGGGAACGGCTGCTGTGCCAACAATGAGCGGTTGATAGCTTCTTCGCGGCGATCTAGTGTGGTAGTGGAGGAAACAAGGAACACGGCGGTGCTGGTGGATTGCGCCTAGCGCTTCATGCTGCAACGCAAGGACTGAGGAGACCATATCTTTAAGTTTATTCTCGTAGAATGTCAGCATTTTACAGAATCAGTATTTGTCAGTATCTTACGTATAAATATTTAACAACGTGGTAAATTTTCAAAATTTATTTACAAGAGAACTTTCATATAGATATGTATTATATACTTAATCCGAAAATAATAAGTTGATATCATGAGCATCAAAGGAATTTCAATGATGAAGACAGTAGCCGTAAAATTGTTTTCTTGTCTTGAATAAAAATATTTTGAAAATCAGTGTTGGTATTAAATGGGAGATTGTACGTCCAGCTTGGTAGATAGAAGACTTTTATGCTGAAATATCTGAGTGATCTTTGATATTGGAATTATGAATGGCATTGTTCGAGACCTATTATCTAATCTGCTAAGTAACTGCCAAAACGAGGATTGTGTTCATTTTTCAATTTTATATAAATCTCTAATTGGAGTTACATGATAATCCATAACATCGTTGGAGTTAAATTAACGCAAACAATTAATTATTCATCACCATGAGCAGTAATGTGAAGGAAAACGAGGGAATTATATTTAATATCACATTTTTTCTGTCGTTTTTAATTTATTTTAAATTTTGCCTCATTGTCAGTGCCCTTTATATTTAAAAGTAGTAATTTGTCCTTTTTATTCCTCCTATTTATTCTTGTTGATGAATCAAGGATTTCGCTCAGAGGAGTAGAAGTGCTAGTTTTTTGGGGTTTTTCCAAGTGTTGCAGCCCACACTCATACGAATTATCTTTGTGGCTGTCTGCTTACCGCAGCAGCGGTATAAGCTTGTAAGCTCGTTTTGGCTTCGGGCTTGCTTAAATCTTAAGCACACGACTCGTTAATTTATGAGCAGACCATAGATCTCCTTAAAACTTCTTTATATCTTTCACTTCATTTCGTCTTCAATGAGTCATTTCCACGTCGGAAAACTACTTTCTTGAGTTAATGTCAGAGTGGAAGAAATTTAAATTCCAATATCTTCTTTGAGTTAATTGAATTTGTGCAGTTAATTGAATTTGTCTTTCTGGTTGAAATTTTACTCCAAAAATCTTTAAACATCTTACTTATATATTTTTAACCCTTAGTTGGTAATTGTTATTCTACCGCTGATTAAAGTTGGATTTTCAAATAATTGCTTTGTTTCGCTGCAACCGATGTTTTGACTCGATGCGACCGTGAGCGTATCAGATTTTTTCCACCTTTGACCAGAATTTTTATTCTGATTTAATATTATATTAGTCTGTTTTATGTAGCAGGCTGATTTCTTCAAATGTTGTAAAGCTCAATACATTTCCCTCTTTTAATAAAATTCATGATTCTGTATATCGATGGCTAAGTTCTGATAACACGTATCTCAAGTTCGGCCGGTTTGAGACAGGTGCTTTAAACAAAGTGCAATAACATTAAAAAAATTAAATGCAAGCAAAAACAACTCTTTGTTTGCAAATGAATGCTTCTTTTTCAGTTTTATGAACTTTTGGGTTTTAATTTCATCGTACAATTTAAAAAAATTAATCGTTTTTTTTGCTCTTCTGAAAAGTTTTTGAGATACGTGTTGTTAGAACTTAGCCATCGATATGTTCTCTGCATACTATTGATATCGTTTTCTATTCATCGCCCATAGAGTATGTAGCTTATTGTGTATCTAACTGCAAATTTAACAAAAAATATGTACCTTATTTGAACCTTTATTGTTGTTATTATTTTATTACTTATTATTATTTTTATTTTTTTTATTTATATATTTTTATTATTTTATTATTATAATTTTTATTGTTTAATTATTTATTTTTTATTATTATTTTTATTTTGTTTATTTATTTATAATTTTTATTTTGCATATTTATTTATTATTATTTTTATTTTATTTATTTATTTTTATTATTATTGAACTGTCGTCATCATTTATTATTATAATATGGACCTTATTCGAACAACTTACATAGTGAGTAGCAGTGAAATGTCACCAATATATTGATAAAAACTTTTGTAAATCGCAATAAAGTCTACTCGGGTCACAATTACCCGACGTACGACCAGTTACGTAAGTTTTGGGGTGCGACCAATTGAGGGTTTGGAACGAATCAGGTTGGGAGCCACTGAGGACACGGCAGCCACGTGCTATGCTTAGATTTCTTGAGCTATTAAGAGCGCATATCTTATGTAACGCACTTGACGAAGAGACAGGTATGGGAAATATTTTTCCACGAGAAAATTAATGGCTTAAATATCTATGCTAGGAGGGATTGAAGTGATTAAATTTTGTGCAACACGCATCTAATTTATTATTATTCTTATACAGATTAAATGCTGGTATTTTAACATCTATCGCCGCACGTGTATCGAGGTTGGTGGCTGGATAATATGTACCTAGATTTCAATGCTTTAGGTGCAGCCGTGTGATATCATCTATTCTGTACTAATGCAATAGAAGAAGTATTAAGTCTTAACAAACTTAACATGTAGAATCTTGGCGCATAAAGAATTTTAAAACGTTGCTGTTCCTCCAATATTTCGTTATATTCCTTTCTTTTGGAAGGTCGGAACGTTTAACGATCGCTAATTAGCTAAAGAACTTCCCACTTGACTCCTTCGGCTCATCAAAAACGATATAGGCCGTTACAAGAGAAAATTAAATTAAAGCCGATTGCTCTTTTTTTTCTTTTCTAAATTAAATAATGGACCTGCTTTTCGGAAGAGTACTCTATTTAAAAGACTCGAAATAAAAATTTATTTCCGCAAAATGTTACGTGAGCCGCTGTAGGTACATTTTTTAATGAAATACCGAGTGATTTCATCCTTACAGAGGGATGAACGGGAAGTTGAAAGCGACATATATGGTTGAGAGGGGATGGAAATCTCTAGCCATTGCGTCGCGTCAGAGTGGTGTTTTTCTGAAACTCGCGTCCGTGTTCATCAAAGATCTCATTCACATTCTTTTAATTGAATTACTTTTTCTCTAATTTTGCTTGGAATAGCTTTTAGAACTTATTTTCCTTGTGTTTTAATTTTTCTCATTTTATTCTCATGTGGGCAGTTGAATATATGTTCGCATCTAAAAGGCGCTGTTGGTCCTTTTTATTCTTCAAAACGTCACGTTGGAAAAAAGAAGTATTATGGCCATTAAATATCTCCGTTTTATATCAAACAAACTTTCTTGTATTACTCATGTCCAATTTCGGAGCTTTGGCAGGGAAATCCCTATTCCATCAGTAAATATTCAGTAGATTAATGTTAGTTTTTTAAAGAGATTTACCGCCGCAGAGTGCTATTCCAGATGTCAATTATTTAGGTTTTTTACAGTATTCGGTTTAATTAACGAACATTTTGTGATACTAGAAAACGTAAATGATTGTGGCGTGACAATGACATAAAAAAATGACATGACATTTTTTCGAGCAAAAATACACAAAATTTAGCAGTGCTACTTCTTTTTCGTCCCTTGCAAGTCCTAATGAATGACCTCACCATATTCTTTGTTAAAATTATCATGGTTTTCAAGGAGTAAATTTATTAGTGCACGATCTGAGTGAACTTAGATACTCGTGTTACAACAAACAGTTTTTATGTTTCCAACGTTTGTACCTTGGCTATTATGGTATATTTTTTAACCGTAATTTCCCAAAATATTTTCTCTAGCACATCGAAACGCAGTCGATGTACGCAATTAGCTTTTACTCATGGTCTTCCCTATTATGTTTTTCCGAAATTGTTTTGGTGAACCTAAAAAATTCGCAACTTTTTCTGTTCAAAACAAGTAACTAATTTAAATTTCATTTTTTACTTAAACTTTGTGTTCATTTCAGAAATCCGCATTCAAAAACCCTCTCAGATACATCTTTTCCTATTTTTGCGTTCGTTTATTGTACTCACCCATAAACTTAATTTCATCTATTCGTCATCAAACATACTTTACGTAGGATTGATATTTTGTCACGAATTACAAATTGATTTAAATTGGGCACAACAATTGAGTTCACTTAATAATAACTGCCACAGAGCAGTCACTGCCCATGCAGAACGTGCGCTTCGATGAATTTCTTGCCGTAGGGAATATTTGTTTAGTTTTGTATTCCCTCAGAAGTTTCTCCGAACAAAACAACAGAGTATGGATCGTTGCGGTGAGCGGGTGTCCTGATTCCTATGGGGATTGGGCCTAGGACGTCTTTCACTCGACCTTCGCGTACTAGAGGTCCCTTCCTCCCTATCCAGATGTACTCAGGGACGAAGGAGAACGTCTATATCCCACTACCACCCCCTCTGCGTCGTCCTCTTTAGTTCTCCGTTGTTGGCGCTGGGGACAGTATATACTCCCCTTCATTCCTCCACCAGGGAATAACACAATGTGAGGTGAGCGACGGAAAGTCTCCCTTCATCACTATGGGAAGGCGGAAAGATGGGAAATTCGCAAATTCCGCGCTTCCCCAACTTCTTCTTCCCTTCCCAATTCCCGCTTCGGCATTTTTTCGTTTTCGGGACCGTCGAGGGAATTCCAGGAATGTGAAAATGTGGTCGTCTCTTGCCTATTGTGTCATGTTTTTTTCTCGGCCGTCGTGAAATTCGTTCATTCGTTTTTTTTTCTCTTCCTATTTATATTTTCGCGAAAGCACTCGCATGAATGAAATATATGTTTTTTTATTTCTTTTTAAAATTTAAAAAATGAAAGGGAAATCGTTTTACATTAAGCCGTAGTCATGGAAAATGATTTCGGGTAAAAGTTCTTGCCACTGCGATGACTCCAGGGTGAAAGTGTTTGAGGAATGTGACATTATAATTCGTGTCAATTTCTCAGAGTGAACAGTTATTTGTCGAAATTTTATGATTTATGTCGAATATATTTTGGTGGATTCGAGCTATTACAGATCATGATGTTACAATGCAGGGTTTAAACGCTGTTAAACGTTTGCGTCCGTAATAAGTGTAAGCATTACTTGCTGTTAAATTATTCTACCGATTTTGATATTTTTATTTATGTTTTCTTGGAGTATATAAGATGCATTCTGACCGCCTACTTCCCTTCATAAGCTTCTCTCTTTGATCCACAATGGTGCATACTTCTCTTCATTCTATCTAGAAATCATATTCCTTTCCTTCCTTCCCCTCGTTTACCTATCATTCTGCCTCCAACACTGTTTTCAACAACCCCTCCCCGCTCAGTACTCGCTCCATCCATATCTTCTGACTGCTCCGAATGTCATCTATAAGCAGCCTCTCCTCACCCACCATGTCCAGCACTTCGTCATTTCTCCTCTCGGTCCATTTCACCTTCTCCAAGCCCACACCTCGAACGCCTCCAATCTTCTCTCGTCCTCCTTCCTAAGTGTCCACGTTTCCGCAATGTAAAAAGGCACCACTCCAGTAAACATTAGTAAGGAACGAAAACTCGCTTTGCACATTCCTCACTAATACTTAATACCCGAGCATGGTTTCGATCACCTTATTTCATTATTAGGGATGAGTCGATTCCAAATGTCGATTTTCGATTCCATTAGTTCTCGATTCCACCGATTCTCGGGCACAGAATCGGAATCGACTTACTAATGTCATGAGAGGAAGTCCACGAGAGTTGAATTATTTTTATTTTTGGACGATGAAGGTGAATGGGAGAGAGAAGGAAAGAGAAGGCAAACTCTCAAACAATTCTCAGAATTAAAATGAAAGTAATAAAGATGAACAAAATACACGCTTTTTCCAAAACAAGTATTAAAATTCTCCGTGAAGTTAAAAATAAACTTTGCATCATTCGGAAAATACATCGCGGATGCTGATTAAGTACAGTGGAGGTGAGCACAAAAGAGAATCACAGGTGGGTAAGTTGTCACATCACATTAGGGCTGCGCTTGGGCGCATATTTTCCAAGTACGACTAGTATATCTGCCAAGTACGGCTAATTTTAATGCCGGTGTCAGCAGGGGAAAATTTCAACAGGGACACAGCCATTAAAATTAGCCGTACTTGGCAACCCGTAGTGAGAAAAAACAATCAGTAACCCACTCCTCCAACCTCCCGCTCTCTTCCCCCACCACCTGACACCGATACCTATATAAAAGAATTTAAATTCTCAACTCTTCAGAATCCCTTGAAAACGCGACCAGCATCGGACGGGAAACGCTGGGGCCTCCCAAGAATTGAAGCGGTGACATAGCTCAAGAAGTTTTTATTCATAATGACGAGCACCAGCGAAAGTTTTAACGAAGAATTTGCATTCATACTCTAAAAATCATCACAGGCGATATTAAACAGAGTAGGTGCAGTGTATGGAATACTATGTTCACGTTAAATTATTTTATGATAGAAAATATCGAAGTGATACTTATTGTAATAATATGAGTGTTCCGGTCGATTTCTCTCATACATTATAGCATTACAAGTCAAAGAATTTCTTCTACGGATTTACCTTCCAGATTTTGTTAGTGCAAACGTGATTCCTTTAACGATTCTTTGTGTCAGTAGTGATTCAACCATAAGTTGACGATGTTTTGCCGGATTGTGGAATAATTTTGTTCGCGAATAACCTTTGCCTGGAATTTTTTTTCTGAAATCGTCTCATGGTGAACTACTGGGTTAAAGGAGCTTATGAATTCCGTTAATTGCTTCTTCAAATGAAATCAAGGATTTTTTTACATTAACAGCGATCGGATCGCAAGCGATGCAATCAGATCCCCATAAAATGTATTTTCTACGAAAAGGGTTTGTTTTGCAGGTTGGTTGGTTGGTGCCAGAAGCCTAATCCGATTTTTCAGCTCTATGGCTTGATTTGATTCATTTCATTTAGTGGCTGGAGTTAAGCATTATTTTTTTTAACCAAAGGGTCATGTTTGAATATACGTTCATCTGAGGGGGAGGGAAGGATTGAGAACAAGGTAAATAAGAAAACCAAACCGCCCCGAGAGCTTTTGTGTGCAGCTCTGAAAGCGGAATGAATCTTAATGCCCTTGAGATCGGTGTCACACAAACATCCAAGCAAGCAAAAACAGCAGAGGTCGTTCCCGTAGTTTTTGCGGTTATAACCTCCGAGGAAACTGTAACTTCGTACGTAGTGGCTCTTTTTTGCGGCATGAAAGGACGGTTTCCTCTCCAAGGCTGAAGATGGTGTAATCAGGTCCATATCGCTGAGGGACGACAGTTACTCGATTTCTTGTATCCTCAGGGCATGGAAGGGAATGAAATGCCTCCTGGCCCTTATAACGACCGGAACTAGACGTCATTAGGTTTGTGGCTGATTTTCTTCGGTAACCATCCACTTGCAATGAGACGTATTGAATTGTTTCAGGCTTGACGTAGCTGAAATACGATATTATTATCATTAAAGTAATCTACCGATTAAAGTAAATTTCCATGGAGTACTGAAGAAGGATTCTAGCTGTATCCTCTTGTACGAAAAATCCACAGAGGAAAAATCATTCGCCTTGACCGGGATTCGGACCCGGATCCCTCGATTTCCGGCCGAGTGCTTTAGCCAGTTAAGCTACCGAGGCGTCATTCTCTCGCACAATTTGTGCATTGCGGGTGACTACGTAAAAGTTATCACCGTGGCTAGTCCCGGTATACTTAAATACTGTTTCCCCTTCTTCATGCCCTTCCCTTTTCAAATCACAGTAAGACCTATCTTACTGTGATTTGAAAAGGGAAGGGCACACAACGGATGTATAAGATATAAAGGGCGTGAAGTAACTTGCTGTTGAAATCAGCAACCATACGCTACCGTAAAAATTACTCTTTGATGAATATTCAATTAGGTCTTTCGGAAATTCCATAACAAATGTTCATGCACCGAAAGGAACTAGAGCAAAAACACAGCATGCATTATTTGCCAGCCACTCCAGAAAATATTTGAAAATAAAAGGCAAACTGATTTTGCAGTTTATTATTTTTTATTATTCAAGTTATTATAAAAGTATTTTACCTTTTGTGGTAGGCCTCCATGGAGTATTTATGAAGTCTTCTGTCAGTATCCCCTTCCTTAATTGATTGCCTTCTTCAATTCACGATTGAGCCTACTTCACATATTCTACCTTAAAATCCTATTCTCCTAGCTCCTCTCCCTCGTTTATCATCATTCTACCCTTTAACACTGTTTTCAACATCCCCTCCCCGTTGAGTACTCCCTCAATCCACACACCTTCTGTCTCCCCCGTATCTCCTCTAGAAGCTGCCTCTTTTCACCCAACATGTCGTCGTTCGTCTACCTCTCTGTCAACTTCGCCTTCTCCATTCTTCTCCACACCCACATCTCAAAGGCCTGAAGTCTTTTCTTGACCTTCTTCCTAACTGTCCAATGTCCTAAGTGTCCATGTTTCCGCACCGCAAAGCGCTACACACCAGATTCAGGAAATATGATATCCATGATAAAATATAAAAACACGGTTAGTATAAGGTCTTTATATTATCTCCCAACTTGGCCCCCCTCCCATTCCCCTCACGCCACTTCCGTACATCCTCTTTCCCTAAGTTGTCTCTGGTATAAATATACCTATGTGAACATTTTAGTTTTATCATCTCGAGAATGACCTAAAAGTGCCAAAATAATGTTCGGTACTGTAGATGTGTATTTATGTGCGGATTACTTTTGGTGTTTGATATTTTATCATTGTGATTAAACATATATAATTTATCCCGATAAATTCGGAACTGCAGTAGATTATCAATTCACTAGTGAAACAAATGTAATACAACGGTCGCCACCATCGTGTGGGATTGGAAACTACTTTGGTTTTACGTAAATATCAATAAATTAGGATAGGTGCAACTTCCTAATTTGTGTGATTCAACGTTCAAGTAGGTGACAAATAGACAAAATAGATAGATAGTTTCTTTGTTCTTTGAAAGTGTAAAATGGAATAGAGTAGATAATTCAGCAGATGGAAGATAAGAAACGATAATTATTGACTTCTCAGCTGACGGCAACGATGGAAAACCTCGAAACAATGTGATCCACCTCCTTCGCCGACCTTTCAATTACCAGTTTTTACGGCTAAAAAGTGAGGAGTGGTATCATTCTCAAATCACGTGACTTAAATGTTGACTTTATTCTAGCTGCTCTCTGCGTTTTTATCCATTTACACCTGCATACTACCTCGCAAGCCGCCTCATTGGGCGTGTGACGGGGGGTGTAAGGACATCAACCGTGCATAAAAAAGAAGAAAGGAGAAATAGAAGAACACAAAGGCGCGTATTGAGTTCTTCCTAGCCTTTATTAAAGTCCACTGTTGTTCAGGGAAAACAAATTCCCATACCTACCCGTTCAGCAAAATATCTCTCTCTTAATTTTTCGTTTCTTTGGGACCTGGAAATACATTAAGGCTCTGGTATGGTGTTCTCCCTGTCGCTCAGGAAAATATCTATTCTCAATTGCGCAAGCAATCTAAGCCTAGCAGTCAGCTTCCGAGTCTCCAGAGGCTCCCAGCCTAAAACCATTTCTTTCTACTTCTCTTAAGGTAACAGCCTAATCGAAGAAATATCCACCTATTAAAGATTTTAAGTTTTCTTCTTGCTATTCTAAAACCGCCATATTCTCAGTTGAAGAGAATAGGGTGTTTTCCTATTATTTTTTTATTGCCTTAATCGAAATATTATTACTACTGGAGAACGCATTTCACGCTCTTAGATTTTCGTATGACGATATCTATTTTTCGCGATTAAACAAAAGTGAAAAATTTCAAGCGCGCGAAAACGCGACGGCTAAGTAGGAATGATGGGAAAAGTCCGGGTGACGTATTTCTGGTTCCCGCTGCCGCCCTGTGAGGTGACCTTGGGGCGAGGCTCTGAGCGCTGATACGACGCAGGATGCTAGCAGGTAACACTTGGCTTAAATAAGGGTTATTAATACCTTATCAAACGACGAAAACTTTCAGACCTTAGCCAGTTTTAATAGGTGATTATTAAGAGATGTTTCCCTGAGCTCTGTGACTCATGCTTGCATTGGTAATCTCAGACGATGTAAAACTCCTATCCTCTCGTGTAGAAACTAGGTCCCTGTGACGTCACGTGGAGTGGAATCACATGGGCGCCAATCTGGCCTTTTTCAAATGCGGTTAAATTGACCATTGCCTTTCGTTTAAACCGGGATTTCTAAAACCAAATAATTTGTACATTATGAAATCCCTAATGGTGGGTAACGAATAGCAATTAATGCATTTCGTTTTCTTTGATGAAGGAAACTACCCTATTCCGACGCAAACGATAAACCAATGATTAAACTTGTGCGGTCATTTATATTTAAAGAGAAATTTCATGCCATGTTATCGCTGCCTAATAAGCCCTTGTAAGCTACTTTTGAGATGGAAAGTGATTTTTCAAGCAGTTTAAAAGTTTAATGCCTAGTAAAGGGTATGGAATTGCTACCCACTATTTCCTAAATGATTTCACTCATGCCCTCGTACAAGGATTGCTGGTATCCCCATTGATAATGGCCCATTCACCGTTAATATCAGTTTTTACTGAAGACTTAAGTGTGATAGCTAATCCAACCGGGGTCCTAGTTTACTATGCTCACTTAGCCTTTTAGAGAACACAACTGTCCCTTTTCTATTGCCTGTTTCCTCGACAAATTACTTGTTTTTAACTTAATCCTAAATTACATGATCATTTTTTCCATCCCTGAGTGTGATAACTCCAGCGATAGGTATTAATGGAACAAAAGGGTGATCGCCCGACCCATCATTTTCTGAATTCCACGTTCATTCCCACCGTCCCTTTTTCCATTGTTTAATCCGTCCTTTTCCCTGTTTAAAACTGCCATCTAATTATAAGCCAAGAGAGGGGTAACAATCACTGTTCGCTGCCATGCGTTCTGATTGGTTGAAAAACGGTATTGGCGATGGTTTCAGCGACGGATAAAAGGACGTGCCGAGTGATGAAGAAAGGGATGGAATTCTCATCCCTGGATTCATCCCCTGATTCGTGAAGCGGTCATTATTCCGCTGTCATTGGAGCGATCGCTGGAGCCACCGCTAAGAAGGAACGAAAAATATGATCAAAGTATTCAAGCTTTATGACATCTTCGTTATGTGCTCAGTGTTAAAAGTGTAAAAAATTAATTTTTTTTCATCTTACATTGCGATTACTTAGAGATTCGGATTTAAAATGTTTCGAATTCGAGATAATGACAAGCGTTGGCAATCGACCAGTGTATGTACTTTGATTTCTTCACGATGACGGCATGCATTTTAAAGAGGAATACGAAACAAAAAAGAGCATTCAAACGGAAATGATGCGTTCTCTTAACATTCATTATCATTTTCATCTAGAGATGCGTATGTTAATCGCTAAATGCGGATTGCAAGTTTTATAATTCGTGAATATCTATATCGAGTCCTCATACACTCTCCTCTATAAATGAACTTTTCTCCCATAATTTTCTTTGTAGCGCAACTTTTTCCGCACATGCATTGCACCTGTGGACAGCCGTGATATATATTAGGCCGGCGCTTTTTTTTTCAAAAATTATCCGATTTGAGAATTCGTGGTCTCAAAATGTGCGAATTTGTGAGAAGGAAATTATTTAAAAAATTTAGATTCGTTGAAAAGTCAACCTTTATTGGTAGGTATGAAAAGAATCGAGATCTCATACGGTTGTTTCAACTTATTTAACTCGTGAATATCCTAGTTTTCCTGCTTCTTTTCGCTGAAAATGTACCATTTATAAAATGGTACGAGCGTGATGCGCCCGCTCCCAGCGGGCTTCCCCCGCTCTTTTCAATGCAGGTCCACAGAGGGATAGGCGCGTTTCTAATTTTAAAATTTAGAAAAAAAGGCAGGATCTTATGTACAAATTTAATTGGAATGTTCATGTACAAATTGAGGTAAGAGGACCTCTTTAAACACAACATTGGAAGTAATTATACTATCCTCTGTTAAACACACATGATGACTCATACTTACGTATCAACAGGAGACTTGAATGTGGAATCAGCCACATTTTGATAAAAGTTATTTAAAGAATGCGAGATGTTTTTGCAAATGAACAAATGTACCAGTTTGTGCGCCGTTAGCGTCAGGAATATTTACAGGTTTTTTGTTTTTTTTTTAATTATTTAAAAACCAATTTTAGGAAACAATAGCAATATTTAGGAAGTAAGATATGCCGTCGCATGTTCTCTGATAAATTCTGTGCATATTGGAACCTCATTTGTAGAGTTTGGTTGCGTAAAAGTTGAGAAAAAGGTATCTATACAGTAGAAATAATAGAGAAGATTGACAAATTAATCATATTCTCCCCGGCTTGTCATTATTATTCACTCTAGGTCGGCTCTGCCAGCGTGTAAGTGGAGGGAGGGAAGATCTACGGTACTAAGGAGTGACGCGCGAATCAAGAAACGCGCGGCGCGGCTGGTGGCATACCACAAAACGATTGAGAATTTGGCTAAGGTCTCTAAAATCACATGGTTACCCTTAGAAACGTAGAGTCGAAAAACTCGACATTCAAAATACATACAATTAAGCACTGTAGCACTTAAGACACGGCTATCCGAGGTCGTATGAATCTGAAAATATTTTATAATTTATTAATCACCGATTCGCACATTTTGAGACCACGACTTCCCAAATCGTATCAGTTTTTTTTTAAATAAGCGCCGGCATAGTGGTATATTTCAAACATCTATTGCGCCAATGAACATTGTCCCTGAATGTCAACCATTGGGCGGGTAGAAATGGAGGTGGATTTGTTAGCATTGTTTTTAAGCCATCTTGTAAGTGTGTGTGAATGAGCTTTAGTGAAAGGCGACAATGTCAGAAACATCCGCTCGGAGAATGTGACTAAGGGAAAGCGAAGCGGAGGGTATGAAGATGTTTCGTGCGGCAGTAGAGAGAGGCGCTTACTGCGGGATGATGGGCCTTTTACGTTCGTCGGCGACATGTTAGCAGCGGTGTCCCCTTTTGTCTTTTCCCTCTCCTCTTTGCTGGAAAGTGTGGAGTCTTCGTCGAGTGGGTCGTTTTCCTTTCTCTCCGCGAGAGGCGCCCTTGTCTCCCGCACACTCCGCCCTCGTTGGGGAAACGAGAAGCGCGGACCTTTTCATTTTGCGGCTCTCTTTCCTCATTCTCAACAGAAGCCGAAGCAGAGACTCTTCGTATCTCGTTTTTAGTGGATGGGCGCGGTGAATTATGACTGTCACCGCCGTGTTCGACGGTGCTAAAAGGGACAGATTTATTGTCTTTCACTGCTTCCAACCATTTCATAGTATTTCGGATTCTCGCTTTACCGTTCGTATTTATTTTTATTTATTTCGGGTCGTAACACTCGTTTTAAACTATTGATATGGACTTAAAACTTCCAGGGTGTATAGAGTGTTCCCTGGTCAATTTTAGCGTGTACCTCAAATGTAAAACTTTTGCCTACGAGAAAATACTGATTTCATATTTTTAAATTGAATATACAGGAAAATATTTACAAGGGTCCACTCTGTTTATCCTAAAAATTTCAATTCCGTGGTATATTTTTAGTTGAGCAATTGGCCACTAAAGTTGATGCTTCAACTTGAAGCTGTGGAGTACTTGAGAAGTAATGCTGTAATTCTGTAAAGTAATTCTGGCAGCCTCCCATTCCTTCATCCCTCTTCAATTCACCATAAGGCCTACTCCCTCTCACTCTATCTAAAACATCCTTTTCTCTTCCTTCCTCTCCCTCGTTTACCTACATTCTTCCCTCAAACACTTTTGTCGACATCTCCTTCCCGCTAAGTACTCGATCCATCCATGCCTTCTCAAGTGTCTATTCTCAATTGCTCAAGAAATCAAAGCCTAGCGCGCAGCCTTCGACTTCGAAGCTGAGCTTTTCGTATGCAATGGTGAAAAGGAAGCGGACAAAGTAATGTGTATGAGGCCGGGAAGATGAGAACCTGGAGAGGAATACCATGCAAGAAAAGGGAACCGGTCTGCCTTTGATGGAGGGTGGCTCTAGATGTGACGGGGCCCTGGCAGCGTCGGTCTTTGACGGAGGAGGAATGGGAAGCGTTGGTGCGATCAGCACAGGAGAATGTGGGGCTATTGGAATCCTGAGACGAAGGGAATTTCTTGAGAGAGGAGACTTGGCTAAGGCCACGGGTGACTCGGATGTCTAGAATGTGTGATGCCCGCCTGAGATAAAGTATTGAAGATAGCCCCTGAAAATACGATGTGCGAAGTCAGATTTTTGTTACACAGTTAGCAATTGGTATGCGTAATGAATTGATATTATTCGCTCAGAAGAAGAAGAGCAGTTTTTTACAAAGCAGATCATGTTTTAATTCTATTTTTCAATTGCTCTCTTTGACGCTAAAATCTCCGACAATTCTCTATTTCATTCGCTAACAATCACTTAGCAAAGAAGCACGTCAGTAATTTAAATGTGTACTTTTGATATGCAGATATAAAATAACGCATTCTCAAATAAATACACCAAATTCTTTCGTTGATTGTTTTGTAAACAAGTACTCGTTATTTTTGTCAGACAAAATAAATTCTCATAATTTCGAAACGTAGGTAGTTAAATACTTTTTAAATGCAACAAATAGACTAAGTTATGATACATCAAAAAATGATGTGTTTCCCAATTTTTAATTGTATTTTTGGAGGTGAAAAAATGCATCCCTCTACCATTCAATAACTGCTTAAGTTTTGAGCATCAAACTATATTATGATTGTTTTACGGTCGATTTCGTACATACGTCGGGGTTTAGCGGTATCACGCTAATGAGAGAATCAATTTCGACGTAAGGAATTGTTTTACGATATCCTCAAATTTTCTTTTAGTGCCTAGTTCCTCGAAGATCATTACTAACGTACAGGTGAAATAAGATACAATTTATTGTTTTATTTTCATATTTTTATGAATTTTGATTGATCCTGACGTGTCCAAAATTTTCACGAACAATATTAGGGTGTAGGAAACTATGATACTCTTGTTTATGGTTAATAATAACCATGCACGTATAATTTTCATTCAATGGTATATACCTTTTATGTGGCGTTCAAGGGAACAAAATTTAATTACAAGCCTAATTTTTGTGTCGCAAAAGTCAATCGTATAATTGCTAGTACTTAATTGAAATAACATCCAACAAAGGAATAGAACCTTAACTTATTTATTAAACGAAAATTGAATTGAATAAAATATTTCGAAGCGAAAATAAACTAGTAATACTGGTGAAACTTCATCTTAATAAATCTGCTATCCACTGCACGCAATTTTATCTCTAAGGAAGGACATACTTATGCATATGAACGGGGTGTAAACTTCTTCAAGGCTGGGCCCATGACAAAACGAGTACTCAGCAAACATATCCCCGTGCAGTTACGGAAAGTGGGTAGAGAGAGGATAGAGAAAGGAAATTGCTGACCACTTCGTTGTAGAAGGAAGGGATTTATATATGTCTACGGGGTGGGCAATGGAAGGATAACAATAGCGGTCGGTCTCCAGAAGAGCCGAAAAAGTTGGTCTCGTCCCCTGGGTGGTCGGACGTATAAAGCAACGCGATAGGTCAGCAAAATTGAGTTTGGAGTCTCTTCGGCCTTCGTCTCCGGGCTCTTGTTCTGTGGAGCAGGTGGCCGCTTCCTCGAGTGTCTATGTGCGACCGCCCCATCGCCATACTATCTCTCTCCCTTCCCTTATTTCAAGGTAAACGGCTCTCGATGTCATGTACAGCATTTACCTCCACCCCAGGTACCCGCCTATATTTCTTCCCTATCTCTCCAATACGTACCTACACCATCCATGATATTTCGTCTTGGTCTCCTATAAATTTCCGTGGTAGAATAATTAGTTTTCTTGTTAATGACCTCTTTATCCGCACAGGGTGGATAAAAATTGTGTCCCGAAATTTTAACCCTGAATATAATTTTGAAAATTTGACAAACAATTGAATGTCGTATTCCTAAAAGGTCATATATTCACCCACAGAAACCTGTTTTACTGGCCATTCAAGGCATATATTTTATAACAAAATGCAATGATTTTAATGGTATTTATTTAAAAAATAATTTGTAAATTGTAAAATATAAAAAATTATGAAATTAATAAATTAACTGAAATTACAAAAATATGTATAACTAACGCCAGTAGTAACCAAAATTACCTTTGATTATGGGTCGAAAAAGCCCAATTTTTAAACTACAGAAAATTTGAGTCAATTTGCCATGTTGCCGGATGCTCTGGGCGACTCGTCACTTCGAACGCTAAGCCTTTACCTTTGTCCAGAGCATCCGTCTAAAGAGCTAACTCGCTGCCGATCAGAACGTTTGGCTAAAAGTCCCTACAGTTCAAAAGTGGCGCTTTTTTGACCAATACATCATGGCAATTTTGATTCCTCCTGGCACCAGCTAGTCATGGTTTAAATTTCGTGACGCAATTTTCTCCACCCTTCCTGTGAATCGCTAACTGCATAAAGGCATCTTGTCCAAGTTGGACGATTTATCTTTTTTTAATTAAGTTGTTGCTAGGTGCATGACTAAACGTTTCCCACTAAAAGGAAGCATGTCATGCTAATAAGACCGAGCATGTGTTTCCATAACATGTATTATTTTGGTAGGAAACGTTTAATCTTGCACCTAGCAACAACTTAAAGAAGAAAAAAGAAAAATCGTCTTTGATGATGCCTTTCTGCAGTTAGCGATTCCAATACAGGGTTATCACAAAATAATGGTGCGGTGTCAGTAATTCGTCGGAAGACATTTTTCAGAGGCTGCCCTATCCCTACTTGGGTGCCAATTCAAGTGAAGCACTCCGTCCTTTAGACGAGACATAAAGCCGTCCATGCAAGCCAATCCAAACCAACCTTCGGGTTGATTCATTGAGCAAGTGATCGAATAGACGAAATTAATTAACAGGGAGCACTATCTGCCCATGATGGGAAAATATATCCTCGATATAAAATTCGAGGAATCAAGCGAGATGGAGTGGAATTGATTCATAATGAAAGATGATTTGCAATTTTCCACAAACATTTTTGTGGAAAATTGCAAATCATCTTTCATTATATATCCTCGAGGCGGATGAAGATTTACCCTAAATTCAGATTTCAAAAGAACAGCGTGATTGGTGTTTTTAATCACCTCATAAAAATTAAAGGGTCCATTTTTTCAGTTAAGGGCGCCAGAATTTGCGTGCTGTTGTTGGATTTTTTTATTTTTTGCCGATAAAAGTTTTAAGATACACTTTCGCGTTCCTCCAGATGATTGATTTTTATCAGGTGCATTCGTACTTTTTAAAGCGAAATGCCGAAAAGTAGACTAGGAATCGAAACATCTCATTTTAAGGAATTTGTATTCTATAAATTTCATATTCTTCTTCAAAAACATCACGACCGAGATATTAATGAATAAAATAATTTCTGTAAGCTAAATGAAGAATCTTCTTTCTTGGTTAAAATTTTGCAGATATGCGTTAAAATTAAGATAGTATATAACCACTTGATTAGCTGGACGCATAACTTCAGATTGACCTCTCTCTCTCTCTACTGGCGTAGGACTCATGTAAAATTTAAGCTATCGTCTATAAATTTGTAAATTACTGAAATTGGAATCTTGTAAACATTTTCCCCCATCTTAAATTCAAAAATTGTGCCTCATTATTTTCTCTAATGTACTTCTTTTTTGAACTGGAGGAAAATGTTGTCTTGGGTCTACCCTCAACATTTTAAAATGATAGCGTTACTTTTTAGCGAGTAATTTGTCGTGACAGAAGACAAAATACGACCAGTTGGGTGGGAGTGTTGTTTCTCTTACGTTTTTTTTAGAGATGGAAGACAATTTCTTTCAGTCCACCTGCGTGTTACGTAGGTAAGGTATTTCTCCCGCAAGAGGAGATTCATCTTCGCCCATGTTACCTTCCTTCGTATATACACCCTGTCGTTGGCAACGGTCTCCTATCGCCAGAAATTGTCGGAAGGTACTGCGGGACATGCCTATCTCTTCTGTTCATGAAAGGAATAGGATCTCCTATGCCATTTGCGGTCGGAGTGAATTTATTATGCTTCCACTTTCCACGCTCCCTTCCTCCACACGTCGTCTTCTCGAGCCATATCTTCTTGTCCTCTCTTTCTTTCCCTCCGCTCTTGTTCCTGAAGAGTTGGCGCTCCATTCTCCTTATACCCCAGAAAAGGTCACATTGGTTTATGAGAGTGGAGTCACCTGAAAACAAATGCCTCCCGAATTTTCTGTTTCGTTCCCGCGACGGCTGCGTACCGTATCCACGGCGAATAAAAAAATGTTCTACGTCAAAGAATACTGCGTTATCCTTGCTAGAAGAGGCAATTCCAGTGTTCAGTGGCATTTGCTGTCAGCCTCTCTGTGCACATATGGTTTTCATGGTATGTCTGAAGTGCATGTGAATAGCGACTGCGTAGAAGGTAAGGAGATTCAAAAACTTTTTTGTTGGTGGAATTGAGAAAACTCTGTCGACGAATAGTTTAAGGGAATGTTCGAGTAAAACCGTAGTAAATATGCACGTGGAGTTTATGTTTGACGTAAAAAATGACTAGCGTATCAATTATGTAATGAATAAGGAAATATTTTTTCGTTCCATTAATCTCACTGAATGGAAACATGGACGACTATTTTTTTTTGCTGATGCACCCAGCATGATTTATCTGGTAAAACTGTTGTCTTTCTAATATTCGGCTGATTAATTCATCCAATTGGTACCATACTTTGTTTAAAAAACTGCATTAGTCTCCAAATTCAACCTTAATAATATCGAACAGTTAATTTTGCTTGGGTCCTTATGTAAAACCATTATAAACATTTTACTTAAACCATTATTCTATTTTTAGCGAATAATTTGAATAATTTTTTCAATAGTGACAATGCTTAGAATCAGTTTTTTCTCAGAAGACTGGAACTTTACATCGTAGAATTAAAAACTGGTCCAAGTTATGCCAAAAACGTTGCTCTGTTATGCAGATTAATGCATTTAACATAGATTTAAGACAAGAATATTGAGGGAAGGACCTGAAGATAAAAATTAGAGAAATTTAATTATTTTTATCTCAAACATAAGATTGGAATTGGTGAAGATTAAATTTATAAGATGATAATGAAATTAATAATTAATAAAAGATGAAATTAGAAGCTGGAACCATAAAGCTTTTTCACTTAATTCTGGAAATTATTTTTCGTCGTATGATAGGAATTTTGTACCACAGGAGTAATTTTAACCACGAGATTCTAGAGAAGGTTATTTGTGTTTAGCTCTTGATAAGTATTGAAATGCACGTGCCAACACTTGACATGTTCTAATAACTTTGAACGATAAATTTATATGTCATTTTCCCAAATTAGGCTTCGCGTGTATGTAGCTATTTATGTCTTTGTAGATACCTATTTTGCGTTAGTGGGAGCTCGAAAATGGTTCTGAGGAGCATGACAACGGTGTAATGTGGGGTAAGAGCGTGAATCAAAGGCTCTCTACGTCCTGGTGGAAGCAATTGCCTCTGTGCGTGGCCATAAGAGCTCGAGACGCTCCCCATGCATTATCAAATGGAGCAACCAAGTGGAGCTTTTCCCGAAAAGATTCTCTGCACAGCTGCATCTAATATGTCGCTCCCAGCCAGCTCCCCGGTTATTAGATTTTCCGCGGCGAAAAATGACGAAAGTTTATCCGGCTGATAAAATTCTTGACATTTTTCGTGCCATGATTTTTCACAACAATGAATTCTTTCGTGGGCTATGGTGATGTGTTTTGTGTCTCACTCACATGCGTTATATCGAAATATTTCCTCATTAAAATGTCTACTTTGCCTTTCTTTTGCCGATTAAATGTGCTTATATAATGATACTTAAATTCAGTATGCAATTTTGAATAATGTTCAAGTCGTAAACTTTCATTGATTGTCAGCATTTATGAGATCGATGATAATTATTAGCCACGTATAGGAGATACAATTTTGCGCCTACACGCCTACGCCTACATTCGAGATACAATTTTCAATTCTGATTTCATTTTCTTTCATTTCCTTACCTATGTATTTAACATTAAATTTGAATTTTGGCGTGTATATCTTTTAATTGAAGTTAATTTTTTGCCGACGCTTTGGTACATTTTTGAGCCATCATAAGTTATTTTTTCCAATGTTTATTTATGGCAACTTGCCATCGCCATCAATGGACATTGCAAAAAGCCGTGATGATGTTTTATAAATAAACCGAAAAGTCTGCAAAATTTTCATTCCAACTAAAACACCTGCACTTGAAGATTTAAAATTTAATGTATAGTTCTGTTTAAAGCAATTCACTAAATCTCGTGATGGTGTTCGCTTGCTAGAGCTGTTGGGTTTGTTCTTGGGAGTGTAATAGCATGCATTTTTTTCTAGTTCTATATTTAGCTTGGATTAATTCATTGTATAGCTCCGCAAAGATAATAGAAGTCACAACGCCCATCATATTTATCCACTCCTCCCACCAGCAAGACCATACCTTTGCAGCGTATTAGCGGCGCACAGTGGGGCCAAATCTATAAAAGGTGGCCATAATTAGAAAAATAAAAGTTCCGGGTTATGATTTCTTTTTACATGGTTGGGAAGACACTTATTTGAGCTGCTGAGAAATAAGTTTGAGAAGCAGGTAAGTGTGCACCTCTTCGTAAAAATCACTTTCAAAGTGACAGGTGCGCTGCTGGGATACATATCCTCCCTCTCGCTTCGAAATACCCTCATCTTCTAGACTCCTCCTCAGCTACCCAATTAGCTAAATTTAAAATTTTAAAAATAGAATCAACGCAGCAATGTGCATAGATAAAAAAATGTTGCTTTACCATAACATTGAAAAAAAATTAAAATTATTATTAACATAAATATTAACCAATAAATTGCACAATTTTTATTTAAAAATAAAAATACGAACATCATTAAGTTATATAGCAGTGCTCTGCAGTGCTCTTATATAGTTATATTATTGTAGCCACAACTCTCAGCTATCAAAACAAAAAAAAATTAACCGCCCCAACCCGCCCCTTCGTGAATTAATGAAGAAATACGTAAGTAACCTCCAACCGTATGGACGCCGAAGCGCGCAGCTCGTTGACACGCTGCATGCAAGAGGGAGCACTTACTTTATAATCAGCGAAACAAAATGAGTTCTTTTGCAATAAATTGACGCAACAAAGACTCAAGACAAAGTATATACAAAGTTGATGCTATATAATATCTCGTCCAGTAAAGAATGATATCCCTAATGTAGTTTAACTACGTTGCATGCATGGATTCGAAATTTCGAATGCTGCTTTAAAGTAGCTTTCAGAATGTAAGTTAAAACCTGGCAGATCTGCAATACAAACGCTAAAAAATTGGTGGAGGAGCCTAAGAAGGAGAAGGACTTGAAAAGGAGCTTAGTTTAAACCGGCCAAAGCAGGTGTATGGTAGTAGTAATGACGACAACAAAGCTCGAGAACTCTGAAATTTCCGCCAATATAACAGGCCTCCATTTGGAGCTTCTTCAGAGATTTAATACTGTTTTACAAGCTGTATTCTGGCTATAGAATAAATATAGATATCTGCAAAGTGTATTCTATCTAAACAGCACGGCTATTGTTGAATTATATCACTGGTTTTGCATGCCAACAATGTTTACCCTAAATACTGTTGCACGAAAGGAATGCCATACAAAATTCATTGTTACCAATCGAAAAAATGTCAGAGGAAGCGCAGGAAGCGTACAACGAATTGTTGAGGAAATTCAGGGAAGATTTTACCCGAAAGTGCTCGAGGAAAAAACTGTAGTGGACTTGGTCGTGAGATTGACGTTACATTCCGACTCGATTATTGTAAGTCAGATTGTGATGCGGTCCAAGTCATCGACAGTTTTATTTTCCGGAGCCATGAATATTTTGTATGAATCCTATCTGATAGAATCAGGATCTTCATCGGAATCGGTAGACGATTCTTTGGATGGAAAGAAGTCTGATTGAAATTGGTGTTTACGTTTATAAGCCTGTGTGCGCAGCTCTTTTCATATTCAACGTAGAAAACCTACTATTATATAAAAATGTGTGATGTAAATGTGTTTGTTAACGTTTTATATATTCTTATGAAGACATTTAAGTTATTAGTTTTCATTTAATATTCAAAATATTAAGTGGGTTTATTCAATAATGCAGTTTTGTGCTTAGATAATTATTCATGGGACGAATTAGAGACGCATTATATTTTGTGTTTGCATTTTTTTAAGTGAGTGGTCGCGGGCCTGTTCATATTCTACGCAGACTGACTGTTATATAATAATGTTTATAATTTCTTTGCTACCTTATTATGTTCCAGGATATATTTTTAAGCCATAAGTATGTATACATGCTTATAACATGTACTTTAAAATACATGAAACAATATCAGAAATTAATTCGTTTAGAATGTTTGAAAATTAAAAATAGCCATAAAATGATGATATTTATTTAAAATAATTCATAAAATTATTAATCGATTGCCTTAAAGCTTTGAAATGTATTTCATATAAGTGTCAAAATCAATTTCCTATTCGTAATATAATATAATTAAAAATATTCCCCCCTTTTTACTGGACATAAGGAACAATTTCTGTCTTATTTTAGCAAAAATTCCAATTTTTTGGCAAAATATAAATTTTCTTCATATTACAATATCATATTCGGAATTAGCGACCTCGAAAACTGTTATATTCCAAATTGCAAACAAATTACATGATATTTAATAATTATGACCAACTTTTAAGCATTTGGCCCCACTGTGCGGCGTCTGGATGGTATAGTCATTTTTTTCTAAGATTTGCCGTCATCCACTTTCATATAGATTGTTTTGAAATAACTATCGAAACGTTTGCAATGTCGGAGAAACTAATTTTCAACGATTCATTGCAGTACCTATTAATTATTTCAATAGATTTAATATTTTTAACTAAAGTTATTTCGGAGGTCTAATAGATCCCACATGGTTCTGGATTTCAAGATAGATTTCAATTTAAAGGCAGTTCTCCCTAAATTCATGGAGACAGTTCTTTTTTGGGTTGACTCCAAAATATATTTTCCTATATAACTTTTCTTTGTTGATCTCTGAGGTTTATCTTACGAATTTCATAAATAAATTTTAAACTTTAGTTATCCAATCAATTATTTTACTTCGAATACTCATTTTTTAGGTTTAATACGTCGTTAACCCAAGTATAAATCAAAGTGTATCAGGTCAATGGTGCTAATGTATTTTTCTCATCTGCTGTCCTCAGGTGGAGTTCGTGGATATGCACTATGGAGTTGGTTACGATATCACTCTGGATGGACAGCTGTTTGCTGATCATCTCCATGAAATATCCGAGTGCCGAAGATATTCAAAGGGCTGCTTCTTCATAGTAAGTATTATCTCTTTTTCCCTATTTACTTCTCAAAACGCTTCGTGGTCATTTTTTTAACAGCAGATAATTAATCATTCGTTCCTTGGATACAAAAATTTAAAAAACATCGGAATCATTTGGCAAATATAATATTGCTTAATGATAAATTGCTATGAAATTTTGCTCCTAAATCTTAAATTATTGCAAAAACAATTAAGCACCTACAACTTAAACTTGGTAATAAAACCTCCGCGGCCACCGCTTTCAGCAGCCGCTTTTCTCTGGAACTGAATTCTCGAATTCATTTTTTTTTCTAAAAATGAATTCGAGACTTCAGTTCAGAGACTTCAGAGATTCTCCCTGGTTTTCAATTAGTATTGATTCATTTAATATGTCCCATGGAATACGCATTTTTCAATGAAAAAATCTAGCCATTTCATCTAGCCAGTTTCCAGCAGAAAATTACTCTGGCTCATACTCTGCTGGAAAACTTTACTATCTTCTCCTCCATTCAGCGGTCAACTCCTTAAGCTGTCAATTTTCTCCAATCCGTTTGATGGGCGCTTGAGACAGGTTTCACCACACAGGATGACAGTAGTCACGGATTCAAAAGGAGTGGAATGACTCGGGAACACATCTTATCGTCATAAATCAAAAAACGATTGATTTTGTTTATGCAGCTTCCGATTCCGCTCTCCTATCTGGAAGATTTTAATGGAGACGCATTTATTATCTTTTATATCCGTAATGACGTGTCCTCTATAAATAATTCTATGCCGTCCCTTCCTTTTCTTCCTGTCCACCTACTTTTAGACGATTGTCTTCATCAGTTCATCATGTCTTGAGGTAAAATCTCCTTTTTCGGGCTTTTTTGAAGCCCCCCTTTTCTCCAATTCTTCTTAGCGCTTCCTCGTTACTGACTCGGTCGATCCATTTTATCATCAGGTACATATTTTAGTATCATTAGGAGGAGGCAACCGAGACCTTTAGACATTTTCTCCCTGACGTAAAGGAAGGGAAGGTAGAGGAAAAACCCTGCTCATAATATGCAATGCTAATATACCCTGCCTGCTCATAGCGAAAGGCTACAATAGGGGACCCTGGCTAACATATTGTGTGGATGGAGTGCTTCATATCAAGCACCCTGTACTCTGCAACTTAGCAGCGATCGGGATACTTCTGAAAATCTAAGCCACCGCCGGGATTTGAACCCGAAACCTATGGGTGGGAAGCCAAAACTCTTGCCACCACGCCTAAATCAACCCTAATGCATCTTAGTCAGTCGACGATGAACATGAGCTATTTGAACGATGTCGGCAGAGTCAGGTAAAGGACGCTACCTTCCATGTATCAACTAGGGGAAGGGAAAGATTGGACGCGGGTGAGGTTGAAGGATGACGGTTCAAGGGGTTATTAGACACTTGTACGCGGGGTAGCCTGGAAGACGTAGTGAGGGGATAGTTAGTTCCTGGTAGCGGGCAGGTGAGAAGCCGTCCGTAGACCAAAGGTACGCCAGTGGTCGCTTCCCTTAATATTGGGCATGGGAAGACAAGATGAATGGCGATCACTCTCCAATTTCTCCTTAATCTCCTTCATCACTCTACAAGCAACACCACCCATTTGTTTATCCTTAGTTTCTTCTTCAACTCCTCGCTTTTCGTGCTCACTTAAGCTTCACACCATTTTCATATGTCGTTTACGGTTTTTTTTTAACGAGAATTCCTTGCACAAATATTTCGCCATCATATTGGAACTGCCCGGAAATACAGTGTAGACTTCTGTTAATATATGGCTTAACCTCATATCATTACAGTTTTGAGTAAGAGAAACACTGATTTCTGTGAAAATAATTTTACCATTTTCTTTATGGTACTAGATATCAATTATTGGTCCTGTTCATCTCGGTCGCTTCCTCAATTTATGCACTGAATATAATTATTTAGCTTTAAAAGTTAAATGTATTCCTGCTTGCGAGAAATGTCCTCTTTTTTACGTGTCGATAAGTTTCCCATTGTATGACTAGAATTTGTTTGCGGAAAAAGTGATAGGATTATGGGAAAATAATTTTTAAGTTCATTTTCACTTGATTAGTTGTGCGTTTTGTAATTTTTCCTCATGCACGTACGAAAAATATACACCTATGCTTGATCCCAAAACTCTACGTGATAATTGATCCATGCTCTTAATTATCGCATGGATTATATTTGCCATTTCTAGGAATTCCAGAGTAATAATTTAATTTTCTGTACGAAACCCGTCTGTTGATAATACATTTTTAGTATAAATAATCGAGTGAAATCATTACGTGAGGCAAATACACAGTTCCACTCAGATTTTGGAATGAAAAGTGTAAAAATAAGAAATAGCTATACGAGGGAAATATGCGTGAAATCAATGAACTCTGACGAGCCATGATATGTTTATAATTTGGCTCATATTAATGTCGAAGATTTCTCTTCATTTTCCACAAAATAAATCAGAATTTAAGTAGAATGGCAGGATCGATCGTAAAATATTGATGTCTCTTATTGCTGACTGTTTGTTGGAAAAATGATGTAGTGGTTTTTCCACGTTTGAGCATTTATTTATAAGAAATAAAAGTTTAAGGAGCTGAATTTTTAACTTGGAAAATATGTTTCATCCTTGGCACTTTGTATTAATATATTATATTATTGTGCAGAATGACCTAGCCGTCGACGCACCTTAACGATCAATGCTACTACTACTATTATATTATTGGATGCAGCAAAGCCTTGCCCTGGGAATCAACTCTTTAAACCCACTATTTATGGATGGAGAGGGAAAGCAACCTCACAATTTTCTGTTGCTTCGACGTTTTCCCTTGTTTTGCTACAATATATTCTCCCTAGACTTAAGCAGTTGTTTATGTCAGATCGCCTACCACTTGGGAAACTCCTTAACTCCATGAAAGAAGATTAAGGAAGTTTTATGTGTTTCTCTCTGAATGGTTGTTTCAAAGTCTTCTATAAATCTTTTCAAACACTTCCATAACGCCATGGTCAAACTTATAGGTGCTCGTTTTTCTAAAAACTGCCTTGCCGATTTTTTTACGGAAGCGACTGGTGCATCAATAAAATATTGAATCCGTTATTTTACCATGAGAAAATTGTCGGAATATTATTTTAATGTATGCATTTATCAAAACTATTTTCAACTAGCTTCAGAAAAAAAACTTTTCCATGATTATACTCGCTGTAAAAGGGTGTAATTTTTAAGCAGACGTTTTATTACTACAAAATATATTACGGATGCTTCATAATATTTTTAAACGCTGAATATACGGCCGCTTAAAAGTTCATATATTACTCCACGTATGTTAACATCCTTGTGAACTTTGTTAGACGAAAGCGTATTGCAGTTGACCATTGAACATTAAAACTAAACCTTGGATTCAGCTCAAAATTAATATAATATATTAGTAAGAAACCATCGAAAAAACATGCGATGCGTCCAAGAGACGAAATGGAAAGGAGCCAAGGCCAAGGAGATCGGGGAAGGATACAAGCTGTACTACAACGGCATACGGACTAACCAAAACGGCGTCGGTATCATCGTCAAGAGCAATCTGTGTGACAATGTTGTCGAAGTCACCCGCATCTCCGATCGTATAATGTCCATCAATATCAATGCCAGTGAAACCACCCTCAGGGTCATCAGTTGCTACGCTCCGCAAACGGGCTGCCCCGATGACATCAAGGAAGAGTTTTGGGATCAGCTGGATGACCATATCCGATCGGTGGGACCTGATGAACACCTGGTGATTGGGGGTGATCTGAATGGCCACGTTGGATTATCACGCGACGGTTATGAACATCAACATGGCGGATGCGGGCACGGAGCCCGCAATAATGATGGGATTAGAATTCTTGACTTCGCGGAAGCACACGATCTTGCCGTAGCGAATACGTTCTTCAAGAAGAGGCGATCACATCTGCTCACGTACGCCAGCGGTACACGTGCGTCCCAAATCGACTACTGGATGATACGCAGGCGAGACCTTAAGCTCGTGGTCGATGTAAAAGTTTTACCATCCGACAACGTCGCCCCACAACATCGTCCCCTCGTCATAGACTTGCGGCTGGACATTGGGCAACATCGACGAGTGCGCACGACCGGACCAGCCCATATCAAGTGGTGGCGATTAAACGATAACAAAAATCAACTGAAGATAGCCCTAGATCATCTGAGTGTCGATCCCGACCAGCCGGTGGCTGACCTATGGCGCAGTGTAGCGAACCAGATCCAAGAGGCCGCCTGTGAGGTCCTTGGGCGAACGAAACCAGGAACACGCTTTATCGATAAGCAGGTATGGTGGTGGAATGAAGACGTGCAACGCATCGTCAAAGAAAAGAAGATGGCCTTCAAGAAGTGGCGCGAGACAAACCATATTGTGGACTATGAACAATACCGCACAAAGAAATCTGCCGCGAAACGAGCAGTTGCTAAAGCAAAGACAGCACACTACGACCAGCTGTACGCCGACTTAGATACACCTGGAGGTGAAAATAAGATCTACCGCCTTGCCAACTCCCGACATCGAGCAACTCAGGATTTTAGCCAGGTCAAATGCATCAAAAACGACGATCACCAGATACTACGAGACCCACCTGCCATCCTTCGGCGCTGGAGAGAACACTTCTCGGCCATCTGTAACACAGAATTTCCCCACCCACCGATCATTAGCGCGGACCCTATATCCGGACCTGTGCAACACATCAGTGAAGCTGAGGTAGACGCCGCTATCAAGGAGATGAAGAATGGAAAGGCAACGGGCCCTGACGACATTCCAGCGGAAGTGTGGAAGCTACTTGGCCGCAACGGCGTTGTCATCCTCGCCGAGTTATTTAACAACATCATCATTGACAACGAAGTTCCCGACTCCTGGCGGACCAGCATAACTGTGCCCATCTGGAAGGGTAAAGGCGACGTCGCAGAATGCTCCAACTACCGCCCGATCCGGCTTTTATGCCACGCCATGAAAATATTCGAAAGAGTGATTGATGCTAGGCTCAGACACATTGTTCACATCACACCCAACCAGTGTGGATTTGTAAAAGGGGACTGGCACAACAGATGCAATACACGCAGCTAGACTGCTCTTGGAGAGGCACCGAGAGAAGAACAAGCCAGTGCATATGTCTTTCCTTGATCTGGAGAAGGCCTTCGATCGCGTGCCACACGACCTTATCTGGCATGCCATCAGATCTCACGACGTCCCTGAAGTCTACGTGTCATGGGTGAAGCTTCTCTACACCAACGTCACCAGCTCCGTCCGTTGCCCATCAGGAATATCACCGCCTTTCCCAATCACTGTTGGCGTCCACCAAGGATCGGCCCTCTCTCCGCTCCTTTTCATCCTGTGCATGGACACAATCACGGCCTGTCTCCAAGAATCGCATCCTTGGTCACTACTGTTCGCCGATGATGTCTTCCTTGCCAGCACCACCAGACCCGAATTACAGCAGCGAACTCTACTATGGAAGGTACGACTCGACAACTATGGGTTGCGATTAAACATCAAGAAGACTGAGTACATGGAGTGTGGGCCTCAAACCGATGGCACGATCAGCATCGATGGCGACGACCTTGAAAAGGTCGAGAAGTTTAAATATTTGGGCTCTGTCATCAGCAACGATGGAAGCACAACCGCCAACACGCGAGCTCGAATCAATGCAACATGGCTGAAATGGCGCCAAGTGACTGGCGTATTGTGCGACCGTCGAATGCCTGAACGATTCAGGGCCAAAGTATACAAGACCGTAGTCCGCCCAGTGGCCCTATATGGAGCAGAATGTTGGCCAGCCACAGCAAATCAAGAACAGGCCATGCATGTCATGGAAATGAGGATGCTGCGATGGATCCTAGGCATCTCCCGCCTGGATCACATCAGGAATGAAGACATTCGGAAAAGAATGGGAGTTGCATCGATCACAGACAAGATGCGGGAGGCTCGACTGCGGTGGTATGGGCATGTGGTGCGTAGTGATGAGAACTCCGTGGCCAAAACAGCAATGCGGCTGAGTACTGAAGGACGCCGACCACGAGGACGACCAAAGATGCGCTGGCTCGACAAAATTAAGGCGGACATGAAGACCATCAACGCCACGTCAGTAGACGCCCTGGATCGAGCCAAGTGGAGAAGGCTTTGCAGAAAAGCGGACCCTGCAATAGCGCGGGACAAACGCTAGGAAGAAGAAGATTAGTAAATTAATAACAATTTTTAATGTTTTTCTTCGACGTTGATTTTTGAAACGGTAATTTAATGGAAAAAAATAGTATTCCTATTTTTGACTCATTTCCATTTGATTCGGGTGGTTGTGAGATATAAAATTTACTGTTTTAACGTTACCTTTACCTCCAGTCTTGGAGAGCAACAGTACCCCCTTTTGTTTCATATTGACATACGCTGCGGTAGACGTGTGAAAATTTCTCATTTAAATTATAATTATCTCCTTTTTGTTACATTCCTTCATTGTTCTACTTGATCAGAGAAATATTCTGAAATTACATTCTTTTTCATAATCGTTATTAGGTATATCAAGATGTACGCCATCTTTCAAATGTAAATAATTATTATCTGTTACAGTTCTTTCAAATGGGTTTATGCAATTCAGATTTAATGAATAGGTTCTTAGGTACCCCACAAGGAATCGGGCCTTCTTTTTTAGGGTACCTTCAGTTTTTCGTCTATTGCTCAGTAAGCATAAAATAAGAGATTTATCTAATATATCGTGATAATAATATACACTTTATAGAAAAATTTGTAATTCCTTGTGAACTTTGAGAAATACTTAGGCAATATTAAATTCGACAGTATTTAAGCTATCTATTGTTGTAAATTTCTTGTATTGCTCAGCATAAAATATTAAATTCACCTCTTATATGGTGATAAAATCGTATATAATTTATAGATAATTTCTTAACTCTATGCCGGCATACACGAATAGGCGACATTATGTTCGATGGCATTTAAGCTGTGCAGGGTTGAAAATGTTTTGTATTTCTCAGCATGAAGTATGAAATTTACCTCACATATCGCGATAAAATCATGTGAAGGGGAAATAAGGTAAGGAAAACAAACGAGATTAACTAGATATTTAGTTGTTCAATTCATTTTAAACTCGATGTCAGCACAAAAAATAGACACTATTGTAACCCATGGTCAACAAATTTTTGTGTAATTCTTCAATCAATTTCTGTACCTAACCCTGTTTAGAAATAAAATCACTTGTACCCCTTGGCATTTCACCCCCTCGTGTATAATTTATTGATATATTTCTAAACTCAATGTCAGCAAAGAGGAAATGCTTAGGCGATATTAAAGTCGATGGCATTCAAGCTGTCTAGGGTTGTGAATTTCTAGGCCTCATCTTGAGCAGCTCATCTCCACTGCCGTTCACTTCCATTTCCCGACGTTGCTGTCAGGGCTCTTGCACTACGCCCTCCCCGTGTCTGTCATAGTCCTCCAGGCGACGCCGGCGTTGCACCATCAGTCTCACCCGACTCAGGGTTGTATGCGTATCCCTAAGCTCGGAAAATCCCTCACGGAATCTCTCAACCGTAATTGGAGACCGACTGTCCCCCCCCGAAAAGACGTCGGAGAGCTAGCTGATTGCTGTCACCGTAGACTCTCATTAATTAAGTGGGAACGCTACGCCACGCCGTATGGACGCTGGCTCCCTTGATGTTGCCAATGAATTATTTTTTCTAGGTGCTCCGTACCTTGAGACTTTTAAGATACGTATGCAAAGTAATTAAAATGTGTAGAGAGGCATCTCGTATTTGCGTTTAGGGGTTGGTCTTCCCATCCATCAAGTTTCAACAGCTTACTCCGATACTATAATCAAAGAGAGCTCTTAATCCATGAAGGTGGCATTGGATCAAGCTACCGAAATATACCGGAGATAGAATGACTAACTTAGATGCAAACCCAACAAGTTATCTGCGTAGCCTTAGTAGTTATCTCTGTAAAAGCCAGAAGTATTTTTATTTTTCAATAAATATTTTATTAATGTCTTGATGTGTGTAATAGGTCACTTGGGTGGATGTTCTGACAATTGAAATGAGGAATCGGTTATAAATATGTACTTGAATATGTAGACATCTCGCTGACGACATGAATATTAAGCCATCCCTTGTTTCACATCTTGAAAAACACTTTTTATACTTGAGTTTTCGACTCAAGATTGAGTTTCTCTCTGAACCTCTAAAATGTATAGCTGATTTTATCTTGGTTCTTCTATTCTCTTCTTGGTCTTAAAGTAATTTCTCTGGAGTCGGATGCACTCAGCAGGTTATGGGTGAAAGAAAAGTGCTTAACATCGTAAAAACACAAAATTAATTGAATCTCACCTCTACTTTTTATGACTACTAGAGTCTGAATTTTTTAAATATTATTCTTATCTGTTTCGCTATTAAATTGTGATTCTAATATTTTCCCAACACGAGGGGCGTTAAGTTTTCGCATGCTTATTTGAAGGGTTAGAAAGTAAACTATTTGTAGTAGCTTTTTAGTTGCTTGTAGCTATTTTATAGTCGTACTGCCTATAGCTAGTCTCATTTTCTCTTGTATCAATTAGGTATGCCTTCATTGTCATGATGCACAACGAGCCACCTGAAGGTTGTTGGCAGGGAGGGTGTATGTTTACCCACGATAAAATCAGCTATACATTTTAGAGTTTTATATACAATCTATTTCAGAGTTTATCTTTCTTCAATATTGCACTATGTATAGTGCTACAAAAGTAGTTTTACTAGACAAACATCTCCCGAACTAAGGACTTACTTGAACTATCGATATGCTAGCACTGATGGGTATTTTCTATTTCAAGTGTGGGAAAGCACCTAAATGGTAGCACTGTCTTACGGGGCACAAAGTTTTCATTTTCGAATGTAGCCTCTTGAGAAGAAATTCAATAATGCTGTCATATTCTTTCCACTCTACCTATTTGTCGTCAGTTCCTGGCGTCTTTCATCTGTCTGTCGTTGTAAACTTGCTGACTCATGGCCCCTTTTTGTCTCCAAGCATTTCTCCCTGGTAACCATGCGTTGCGGATTTCGTGGTGGAAGTGTAAGTGGTTTCCGTGCTCGTCTTTTGCGGGTAAGGATTCCGATACACATCTCAATATAGCTAAATTTACGCTACGCATTTTTATCCTTTTCACATTCTGCTGAGCGCAACCAAATTTTTTTTATACCAGGTTAACATCCCAGTAATAACATCATTGTGCCTACTCCTCATTATAGCTGATCACACTCTTTTCTCTAATAAAGCTTAAATTTTATATAAAGCATTTTTCAACTTTCTCATCGAAGTAGCAAAATTTAGATTGCATTTTTGCTTTCTCGTTCACGATCACTTTTTGAGTAAAATGCGAATATGGCACCTTGTGAAGACCATCTCACTCATTATTATGGATATAGAAACACTTAAAATATGTGAACATTTAATGTGCACTTCATTCAGAACCTCTCAGCCCATTTCTTACAAAACACTGCCCGTTATCAATCAAATAATCAACCAAAGGAAAAAAAATTATTATCACCGTCAGCCTTTATTCAAAGTATAATATTTTAAAGTCAATCTAAAGGTTCATCCGATTCAAGTGTCGGACTTGAAAGTAGCACGGCAACTTAAATGGAATCAACTCAGGAATGAAACAACAATTTGAGTTGAAAAGGTTTATTAAGGCTCTTTGCAGAGATATTTTGCCATTTGTAAATACGAACTAAGTAAATTACTTGTCGATAAAAAAATACATTTTGATAAGTGAAAAAGTGAAAGTGCTTTGCACTTTATCCATTAGCTGTTCATGAAGGTATCATCTTATTGTTAAATAAAAATATATGTTGTCTCGAAGTGGTTCTCCCTGATTAAAAAATAATTTACAATAGTTTTACAACTGCGACGCGTCGCATGAATCATGTTGGAAGTGGAAGTGGTTGTCACGACGAGAAGTTGATCCGTCTTACTGTCCTCTACACGTCTTGAGTTAATGAGCGTCCTTTTCCAGTCAAAATATGTGCACACGTCACGCTATACAACGGTTGGTGGGATTGACTGCTTCCCCGCCCCTCATTAGGTCTCTACAATTTTCAGGGCGTGCTCAAATAGTGGCTGGTGATGTGGACACATCCGCTGCTGCGCCTAAATATTAGAGGGCGCCAATCGGTCCCTCCTACTTCTGATGAATTGGATGTCTCTCAGAGCGAAAACTCCGCAGGAGTAAAATTATTTGCCTGAAAGCCACAACTTATCCGTCTATGGAAACGGTAGATGAGGCTTAAATTCACTGCCGCTGAATCTAAAAGGTGAACTCTTAAATATATTATGGCGGGGAAAATAGGTCCTCATATTCTACAAACATATTTTAAAAATTCACCCGGTTGTGGCCTCTTCAGTGCATTTTTAAGACCATTATGCTTACGTATTTTTCCTCTGGAAACACAAGACATTAGGGTTACAAGCACAATTTTAATTCCAAACGAACATATAGCTGTATGGATTTATGGCTTACATACCATTGAAGGCGGCTGTTTTATGTCTGAGTAGGATATCCCGTTACTACCCATCAGGCGCTTTTCCTCTGGAAGTTAAGCGCAGTTAGTACTGAATGATACAATCTCTTCGGCGCATGCGTCTGTCAGCGGCCTGCCGTGAGCGGTGAACCATTTCAAACTTCGCTCGCCATTTCACACTGTGGTGCGAAACCACACGGGGAAAGAAAAAAAATACTTAAATCACGGGAAAACGCCAGGGCCGAAAGAGCTTTGTTTCACTTTTTTAAGATTAGAATGATGAATGGTTGGAATATTGGAAAGCCATTTTTCTCTTCAAAACGACCTGAAGAGAAGAGATCTAAAATATATTCGTGGAATGCAAAACGTGTTTTCATTTCCATTATGAATTAAAAGGGGTTCTTGGGTGTTTCCATTTCCTATTTAATATTTCGGCTAATTTATGGGAAATACCACAGAGAAACCAAGCCATTTACGACCCGGGTTTTATACCTAAAGCTAATGTAGGATTTGGTGCTTTCCCGGCGAATCTTGTTGATGAAGCCTTATCGGGAAATCAGCCGGGTCAGGATGGACATTACTGCCAACGTTTCAATGTCCTTCTCTGCCATCGTCTTCAGGGTGAATGATGGACATGGTTATTGCCGGGCTTATATATACCCATTTGGGGCGGTCAAGTCGTCCAGGATTGGTCAGTTTTAGGTTGTCTTCCTCCTCTTAGCTTACTCATTCTTTTGATCATTGGATTCCATGGCCAAAAGAATGAGTAAACTAAGACGAGGGAGGAGAATGAGTAAGCTAATCTTGTTATAGTAATCCAGAATATGAATTCTTTGAGTTAACATAGTGGATTTTATAACATTTTCAATAAAAATTGGTCCAATCAGGCATGAAATCCCAAAAGTCCTTCACCAGTTCAAGGCTTGCCGAAAAGAGTAGTTTCATGGTACTACGGAGCCCTGAGCTCGGTTTATTGCAAATTATTTAATTACCGTTCTAAATAGATTTAAGAATGTGTATTCATTAAAAATAACATGATTTTTTTCTAAAGTATTGCAATTATTAACCATATTCACGTCGAATTTCGCTCAAATTATACCTCAAACATATTTCTCTCGAAATCACTGTGGCTTTTAACGTCCTTCTGATCGTCCATATTCCATGTTCAAGGACCCGTTTCGTCCTCAGCTCCTTCAGCGATAGTCTCTTACCTCCTCAAGCGTAAGGTATGGTAATCTCGATTTCATGGGCCGTGTCCCCAGAAGCATGAGCCCAATAGTGGCGCCATCTTCGGGTGAAAGGTCATCGTGTGGCGTCGGACTATCTTACCCATTCTCCAGAATCCATTTAGTCGATGAAGCGGATTGGCGAATCCCTCTTCTTCGCGGAGCGCTTCAATTATTTCCAACGCGGAGGCAGGGATATGAGTCCCTGAAAAATTCATCCTGCATCGACCTGGAAGGGCCAGAAGTGAAAGTTGCAGTCAGGAATTTGTGCCCTCTTTGATCGCGAAAGCGGATTTTCCAACGAGAAATCTTTTAATAATTTAGTTACCTAATAATGTACTTGAATAAATAGTCAGTGGAATAGCGCATGCGGAGAGAGCTTTCTGCAAAAAGAAGAATCTTCTTACAGCTGAGATTACAAGCATAGAAGAAAGGAAACAGTTGATCAGATGCTACATATGGAATATGTTTTATCTGTGGAAACGATGCTTGGACGTTTACAACAGCAGAGAAGTCAAGAGTGGAAGCATTCTCAATGTGGTGCTACCGAAAAATGATGAAGATAAAAGGGATCGCCCCTGCAACTAATTAGAAAATGCTGAGAAGAGTATGAATTCTTCTAAAACCCTTAAGCATAAGACGGGACAACGTAGTGGCCACATTATGACACATGGTAGCCTGATGAAAACAATCGTAGAAGGACAGGTGGAAGGAAAGAAAGGCAAGCAACGGCCTCGAATGAGTTACATAGGACAGGTTATAAAGGATGTAAAAGAAAAGAAATATGTCGCAATGAAAAGGCTTGCGGATAGGAGAGAGTAATGGAGAGTTACATCAAACCAATCTTAGGATTGTTGATGATGATGAGCAATGTACATACGTTGTCGATGAGTTCTGCTGGCTGATAACAACGCGAAGTGCTGCAAACGTTTTTCGTGACGATAAAAAGTATTCCGTTTTCAGCAAGTGAATTAGTGATGGCATTGGGCGTCAAATTTGTTCATAAATGCAGGTGGCGGCAGTTTTTCTTGAGATTGGATTTCTCTTCAGCGAATGAGAGAAGTAATACCTTTTGAATGAAGTCAAATATTAAAAGTAATAATCATAATAATTCCCTCGCGAAATAACACGAGCCAGTTGTCCTAATCAATGGCTGGCTTTAGCGCCTGTGGAACGTATTAATTTTTTGCGTTTCTCATTTCCAGTGTAAGAAATTTATAAGTCACTTCTATTTCTCAGCGAATATCCTGGTTTGCGATTTCTCTGTCATCCATTTAAAGAAGCTATTGGATTACATTTTTAAACTTATTTTTGTTTGGAACTGCGTGTAAGAAATGGTATAAAACTGTAGAGGCACCTGTGTGTGATGTGGGAGTATCTGGGAGACTGTTGTTTATATTGATTCGTTGCATTGAAGTTAATGAGTTTCTATGCTTAGGATATCGTCCGTTTAAGTGTTTTAAATAAAGTGCTGTTATAATTCTCAAGTGCCGACAGCTTATTTCAGTGTAAACCCGTAATAATATTATGTCCTGTAATGATGAAGTTTTGTTGTAAAATGATTACTAACTCTAATGAGATAGTCTATATCGATGGCTTAGTTCTAACAATACGTATCTCAAAAATAGCAACTTTTTAGGAGAGCGAAAAAACAATTTATTTTTTGATTGTATATAAGTTTAACTGAAATTAAAAACCAAAAATACATAACATTGAAAAAGAAGCATACATTTGAGTTACATTTGACATACATTTGAGAAGCATACAGCAAAGAGTTGTTTTTTGCTTGAATTTTATTTTATTACCAATATTTGCATTATTAACGCATACCGGCCAAATTTTCTGGTACTTGTTGTTAGAACTTAGCCATGAAAGTGATGGCTGGCCGAAGTGTTGGAGATTGGAAATTATTTTTCTAATCCGGGAAATATTGGATTCAACACTGTAAGGGGGTAATCAAGCTGCATGTTTGTTTTTGCTGGAAAATTGAGTCATCTGCGCGGATATATTACTCGCAGTATAGCCGCAAGGATTGTAACGTCAAATCCAAAAGTATTGCAATGGACAGAGCTGTGCTACTTCATCGTATGGAATGGAATATACATGTTTAATTTAGTCTCGTGAAGACCTAACTTTGAATCATTTTCACGCATCCCATAATAATTTCATTACTGAATCCTTAAGGGAATCAGTTAAGAGATTGGTAAAAGAGTTACACTATTAGTGTAGCTCATGCTTGAGATGAAATTCAGTTTAACAGTGAAATGCTAGCGTAGACTAAGTTGATTGATTATATCTCCCTGTAAAACATTAACTTACTGAATGTAGTAACTTAGTAACTATTAATGCTATCTTCGTATAAAATTTTTTGATGTGATAAGTGAATCCAGGAACGTAGTAATTTCTCCATTAAAATGTATTCATGCAACCAATGCCTTTTAATTTTATGTAGATGGTTTAGTGTTGCAAAATTATTTCTAGGGAAATTCATGATCCTAGGAATTTTCCTACATAGCTCAAATTAAAAAAATCACGATGTATATCCAACTTTGAGTGCCTGTATATGATTTTTGAGAGGACGCATCACACTCGCCCAACCGGTCGTATTTGTATAATTTCGTGAAATATTGCCAGTTTCAAACCAAATATACCACCTTGACCTCTTCACCATATATCCAGTGGCTCTCAAGCTCTTAAAAGTTTACTGTGTCTTTCAATGCAAAAAATATTACTCCTGAGAACCTCCAAATGCTGACCAGAAAGTACCCTACATGCACGCACAAAATATTTAAATATTATATTAAAAAACCCGCTAAACCTGTCTTTACTTTATAATTCGTTAATTAATAATAAAAGTGACGCGTCCTCTTTATGTTTTCATCCAACGACGTGGTTCAAAGTTGGAGGGTCAAAGTTTTTAATGGAAAATTGTGATAATACAATTCTGCCAAAAATCGGGGAACTTTTTTGTCTATGAAAGCTTACTATTAACAGCGGATCCGCTTCCACCCGATGATTTTTCGATTATTTTCAATCGATCCTCATTTCCGACTCTTTTTAAGTTTTCCGGGAAGCTTCTAAAACGTCGTTCCTTCTTCCTCCGATCCCGAAGTCTTTCGCTTTGCAATTACCATCGGAGGCGGCCTCGATTGTTCTCGGGCATATTGTCCCAATCTCGCCGTTCTTAGGGAAGAGGTTTCAGCGAGGGGGTGGTGCCAAGTTCCTACTTCCTGAAACTCGACGCCGAGTGACTTGCCTAGAGATTTCGGCTTAGCGATCGCAAGAGGGAGCGAGGGAAGATTGGAGCGAAAGGTTTGAATGACTGGAAGGGTCGAACTGCGGAAGTTCTGTCCTTCCCGCGAGCGTGTGGATTGGAATAATAGGACTGGATCTTGAAGTTATCTGAGTTTCAATACGAGGTTGGTGAGGAGTTAGGCCTAAATTATAAAGCAATGCTTTAGAAAGGTGTCTTTGCACGCTGTTACGCGCCCGGATGCAAAGTTATATATGCACCAAGAATGGGTATTAATAATAAAATCATATATTATTTAAAATTGTTCAATTATTTCCTGGGCTGTGTTAAAATTTACTATTTTTAAGTTTCTTCTTCTCCACACAAACATCACATATTGGGGCGTCTATTGATTACATGAGGTGATTTTAGCGATTTTTGCGTCCCCCACCTTACCCCCTTTGTGAGATAGCGTGAGATTTGGCGCGATTCCCTCCCCCTAATCTCACGCGAGATTGTTCAAGATGCGTGTTCTGAGTGTAAATACGATACTTTATGTTAAATTGCGTTGTACTTTTTTTTAAATATTGTTTAATTATATTTTATTTAAGATAACTTAAGGCTAGTATTTTAAATTACTGAGATCGCAATTTCATCCCTGTTTCATGTGGAGAAAAAATTACGTAACACTTGCCAGGACCACCTCGTGAGGTTGGGTGAGAATCTGCTTGACCCTTCCATCCCCCCACGACCGTCACCACCCTCCTTATAATGAATGCCCCCTTATCCTGACAACGCAAACATTTGCACCAATTTAAATTGCCCTTGTTAACTGGGTGGTTGGGGTGAATCTAAGGGACTCACCGGTACAGCTTCTGATAATCGCGCCTTCGGCGTGGCCATTGCCGTGAAAAAAATACATGACTGCGTAGAAATTACAGAAAGTAAAGTTCATGCAGTGCTTTTAAATGCGTCCGTTGCCGAATAGCGACAAAATAGGACTAATTTCTTCAACAGTGGCTTCGTAAGCACGATCTCCATCTCAGGTTCCGCAGTGTGGATTTGTGCCGTCAGCACCAGTGACGTCATGGCAAAATTAGCAGTGTCGGAAAGCACTTTCTTGAGCTTTCTTTAGTAGTTAAATATTACTTCGTTTTTTTATTGCAAGTCATTACTTACATTTTATTAATATTTTTTTATTTGGCTATGAATGTATAAATTAAAAATTTTGAAGCAAAAAAATGATAAAAGTGTTATTTGACTATTATGTCTTACTTAGATATGGTATGAATGGAAATGGTAAATATTTCTGTCGTGAAGGGATGCAAAAAGTTTCCTCTCGCATCTTCCTCGCGTTATTGCGAAAAATGGCGCATCGGAATCTCTTTTTCTTTTGATCATTGTAAGAGCGTCTTTCAAAGAATATATGACCAAAGTTACATAGATATTGTTACTTTTACTGAGGCGTTCTAACTAACTTAAGTATCACTGAAACGGAAACCTGCTGGCCACAGGGATTACCGTACTCGACGGACATTGGAAAGTGATTCCATACCATCGGGGAGCTACCGCGGACTGCGCCTGCGGCCAAAACATCGATTTTTATTTTGCTTGATGCTAACGGTCGTAGTTGATTTCTTTGGATGGACACTCTAAAGCGTTTGATGTAATTTAACGTAAATACCTCGAGGTAACTCGGAGATCCTTTTCTTATAATCCCAAAAACACAAAATTTCGACGAAGTACAGAGTCCTCCAATTTTTATCGTATCGACGAATAATATCGCAAGACAGCGAAGAAATTCGGTTATATTAAATGTAAAATAAATGTGGAATTAAATAAATTATATCTTATCCACAATTCACTTGCTGAAAGAATCACTTTCCTACGTACGTCGAGTACGGTAATCCCCGTGGCCAGCAGCAAGCTCCGAACTGTGCCGCACGTTCGAAAAATCGATCTTAATTTCGCCGTCGCAGGTGGTCGCCATTATCCTTTTGATATCATACTCTTAAAATGTAAATGTCTCGAGGTAATTCGGTGATTCCTTTTTTGTAATCGTACATGAACACATAATTTAGACGAAAAACAGGGTCCGCTATTTTGTATCGCATTGATCAAAACTAAAACAACTGAGTCGTGAAAGTTGCCAAGAATTATGAATAAAAAACCGCATAATAATATGGTAAATTGTTGTTTCTATTGATTCACTACGGAAGGTATAGCATTAGTTTTAACATGCTGAATTTCGAAAAAAAATTCAATGAGGGCAATTTTTGCGAAATTTGTTCAACTTTGATGCCGAGTAATTTGTTTTAAAAAATTATTTATGAAAAACGGTTTGCGTAAAAAAATGCACTAATGTATTGACAACAATTGTGGAAAGTTTCAATTTCTGCACTCAAAAAAATTAATTTTGAAGTTTTGTCCAGCTTTTTCCGATTTCAGCCCACTGTGCGACGTTTCCCTGCGAGTGTGGGCAGGTGTACGTTTGGGAAGCGGGGAGAACCACAAATACAGGATCAAAGAACATAAGAGACACCTTAGGCCCTGCCAACCGTAAGAATTCGCGGTTGTTGAACACACCATTGAATCCGGCCACAGGGTGAAGTGAGACCACGTGAAAATTCTATGCCGTGAGACTAAATTCTGGGAAAGACTGGTAAATGAATCCATCGAGATCCGGCTGACAAGTAACACCCTAGACGTTGACGCCAGGAATTCACTAAGTAATGTATGGAAACCGGCACTTAGGAAAATAAGATTGGCTGCCTCCCGGCCAATCACGTTAGACCTTACAACTAATTGAAGACTATATAAGCTGACAAACTTCATCTACTCACCATTAACCCTGAGGATGGAACTCGATTCGTGTTCCGAAACGTCGGCAGAATGGAGGGAAATCAACATGCTGGAAGCCCTTTGTCGAATATATTCGCCGGGAAAGCATCAGATTTTACTTTGGGAAAGAATGCACTTGCTACTTGATGCGTTATCTCTCGACCACTGGCATTTATCACCATAGCTTCTTAGAGGTTGGCCAGCTCATCAATTTCAGCCAACTTACAAAGGTAAGTGTAAACTATGATTTTAGTGTAACTAATAAGTAGAACATCAACCCCTTTTTTTGACTGTTTCTACTTATTTCTGTGCAAACTTCAGAGAGGACAGAACATGACATTATTAACAAGGCTGATGAGAAAGGTTGAAAACGGGGCAATTTTGCATCTTAAAAAAGGTAAGAAATGCTACTAAGCCCGCTCACGCTCTGCCCGCGGCATGTACATAAATATCTTCATGGGCGTAATTTGCGTCCGGGGAAATGTGCTGTCGGATGAGGCTGCGAACTATCAGTGCCCGTGGCTTCTATGGCGCATTAAAATTACGTGAATGGCCCCTCGGGCGGCGTAATAACCTCGCCGCATAATGACTTGAGCCGCTGCGAGCGATCGCAGATGGGGGGGAAAAGGGGCTTTTTAGAGTTTTGATGTATATACATATATATAGGGCGTTATGGCCCTCTCCTCCACCCCCTGCCACTCATCCTCCCAATTTCGCCGGAGTAATCCGGGGCTGTCTTTTTTTCCGGTGCCGAAATCGGTAGCGCAGAGGGAAATGAACTCCATCCCCCTCTCTCCATGGCAACACCGACACATTTCCCACCTGTTGAGCATAAAAGGGGCGGTCGAGCAGGCAGCACACACATACACACACCGCTTTAGAAACGGGAGCTCGAGGTGCGGATGAGATCAGTGCTGCTTTGTACCCAGCCTGCCTCCCCCGCACACCTTGCTTGCCTGCTTCAGTTCTTGCGCGAGAAATCTGGCAGCCACTAATGATTTCCCGAGCATCGCCCTCCCGAGCTGAAATTGATGAATGTTACCAGCGCAAGGTAGAAGGAGTTCCAATGGGAAGCGCAATAAATGTCATGCTCTATGAACCAGAGTTGAAAAAATTACGCTTATTTGCATTTTTTTCAGGTAAATTTATTATTTATAAAGTAATAAGGGAGTGATTTCTAAATGTTAGCGTGATATTGGCTCAAATGGAATGAAATTTGACTGTAAATTCCTCTTTTTTTCTAAATTTGTTAAAGAGAAACAGCACCATGGAGTATTATTGACTCCTTTTACTTAAACCGGAATTTAAGGGTGTAATTTTTAAATAATTTTGGCATTGTATTTACTGAAATAAAATGAATACGGACTAGACGTTACACTTTTCTCTAAATTTGTGAAAGAGAGGTAGTGAATTATTTACACCGTCGTTCTTGGACCTTTCATGATCATATTCAAGTATTTTTAATGAAGCTTTCAATATTTTTTCTTGCTGATAAATTAAATTTCAAAATAACACGAGGGTAAACTTAAAAGTTAGATTTTTACTACAATTTAAGCGCATGATTTCTAAAATTTGGCATGATATTGATTGAAATTAAATAAAAATTGACTAAGAGTTCCACTTTACTCTAAATTTGAAAATAGGAACTAGCAAAATTATTTAATGCCTAGTTCTTTGTCCCTATATGTTAACAGTTAATGTTTTTAAATTAAGCTGCAATAGTTGGATAAATGTCTCCGGGTTGTTAAGGCCACATTGATTCATTTGGTGACCTTAACCTGCAAAACACCTATCCATTTAATCTCCGCGGAAGCCTCCGTACAAAGCTAAAATAGTTATTTCCCTCTGATAAATTGTATTTTAAAATATTTGTTCAAGCTGAAAATAATTGATAAAACTGAGCTCTTCGTACTCATAAATTTTTATTCGGAGTCCTCTCGATCCAGATGGGAACAGAGCTGATCTTTATCCGGCCTCCCACTACACCGGTGCCTATTTCAATTCTTACGCGATAAATCTGGCGGCCACTAATGATTCCCCTATCTGAAATTGATGAATGTTATGAGCGCAAGTCTCAAAGATCGCCAACTGGAAACTGAGTACATGCCTTCTGTACCGGCTCTCGCGAAGAAAAGTCTGCCTATTTATGCGCGTTACTAATGCATTCATCATCATCATTAGTCAACCATTCGAATATTGGTTTGACGCAGCTCTCTATTCCTCTCTCCTATCCGCTAGCCTTTTCATAGCGACGTATTTCTTCTCTTTTACATCATTTATAATCTGTATTATGTATCTCATTCGGGGCCGTCCCTCGCCCTTCTTCCCTGCCACCTGTCCTTCCACGATTACCTTCATCAGGACATCATGCCTCAGAATGTGGCCAACTAAGTTGTCCCGTCTTCTGCTTATGGTTTTTAGAAGGCCTCTCTTTTCTCCCACTTATCTTAGCACTTCCTCGTTACTTACACTGTCAATCCATTTTCTATTCATCATTATTATATTCATAACTTATGCATTAACTGGAAACATTATGTTTCCTGCGAACAAGTTCCACCAAATATCGCCATCCAACCTTAAGCTGATTATGCATTAACTCTTTAAAAAATTATTGAAATTAGATGTCCGAATGCTGAATCTTGCATTTATGTTGACTGAAATAAAATGTATGGCAGCTTGCATTTCATTTTTTCTCACTGATTTTTTTGATGGAACTAGCAAATAATATGCCTTATTTTTATTTAGACCATTCATTCTAATGTGGCAGCTTATTGATTTTTTTGTCACCTTTTCGCTGTCTATAGTTATTTCCTTATGATAAGTTCTGCTAAAAATATTTGTATATAAAATGGAAAAAATTGATGGAAAAGTGAGGAGTTTACCTTTGAATCTAGAGATCTCGCGGATGAGATGAGTGATACTGCGAGTCCAGCCTCCCCCTGGTGCCTTTTTCGGTTCTTACACGGCAAATCTGGCGGCCTCTAATGATTTCCTGAGCCTCACTCTACCGAGCTGAAATTACTGAATGTTACCAGCGTAAGGTTCAAGGTGTTCCAATGGGAGCCGAAGTACATGCCATCCTATAACGGCTTTCGTTCAAAAATCAGTTTTTCCGTGTGTTATGCATGGATTAATTTATTAATATTACTACAAATCAATGTATAGTTTCTAAATTTTAGCATGATATTGGTTGCAGTTAAAGAAAAAGCTTGGCACTCTTTTGATATCTCTTACAGAATTGGGGGAATTGTACTAGTGATTAATTTAATTTTTGCAAAGATTTTAGAAATACTCAAGGAACAATGGAAAAAATAATGTAGCATCTTTTACTTTCCTTCGAATCAGAATTTCAAGATGAGCATATGATTAGTACTGTTCTTTACCCCCTGTTTCAAGTCTTTGTAATCTAGTTTGAATCCCACCATTTCAATTCGTTATTCCATTATTTTCAGAGTAAGCCAATTGAATAAGTCAAAGTTTGTAACTGCTCCCACGTGTTCCGGTGCTGTAGACAGGCAGTCAGCTTTTGATCGCCATGCAGAATGGTTGAACTTGAGTTCTCCTTTTTTGTCATGAATCATCAACCTGAAATTTTGCATTTCCAATGAACGTGATCTGGCCTGGTCCTTCAGAACGTTTATCTTCGTACCCAGCATGTATACCGTCACATTGCACTAGTGCCTATTCCTACCCGATAAATATTCCTGTGAACCTCTAATGATTTCCCCTGCCTCACTCTACCGGGCAGAAATTTATGAATTCTACCCACCTAAGGCTAAAGGAATTCCCGCGGGAAGCGAATTAAATGCCATGCCCTTCTCACAATCGTTGAAGAAATTTGGTTTTCTATGAATTTTATGAAGGGAAGTTTGGTTGGAAAACCCGTACATCCGTGAGCTTTAATGGTATATTTATGGATTGATTTCTTAGTTTTACTGGAATTTAATGGCTGATTACTTAATTTTGATAAAAACATCGACCTGAGTCATAATTATAGCGTGAGAGCTTTTCTTTTTTTTCGTAGATGGTAAAATAAAAAAATTAGTGAATACTTCACACTCATTTTTTTTATAAAACCCTATATTATGACACGAGAGCTTGGTATTATTTTGGTATTTTTTTAACTCTTAATAATTTTGCTATTGATATATATTTTTTGTTAAATGTAAAAGTTTCAAAATATAAAATACTGAAGAATTGGCGATCACTTCGTAGATTTATACCTCATTTATTAAATTTAGAATAAATATTGACTGAAATAATATGAACGGTGTGTTAGCTTTTTTTTCTCCCTAAATTTTCCAAATGAGAATAGTTAATCGTGCACTTCATCCGTTCTTTGACACTATGGATTGGTAGTTTTTTTAACCATTAACTATCGATGTCAATGATAATTCCATTATCGATTAGTTATGCTTAAGAGAATAATTACGTTGAAGTGTAAGATATCTCTATTAGCCCTATATTTATTTTCACTCTGACTCAGTGATTTAACGTGAGGGTCGGTTTGGATAGGTGAGAGTAGAGGCAACTCCAGACTTAGCCAAATGCGGTTAAATATCATACGTACTGGGTTCGGATGCCATTACCTTTCCCCAGGCCTCCTCGCACTCCAAGCATTTTCTGTTTGGGGGTATTCCAAGGCTCTCTGCCTGGGCTACTACGATACCTCCATTTATTTTAATCACCTAATTTTCGTTTCTATTTCCACCGTGACTAGATGGGGGCAATATAAATGCGTAAATGGTATTGGTTACATGAAGAAAATGCAGATTTTTTACTTTTCTTTGATTTTTTCCTCATATCTTCATGTAACTTAAAGCTGTTCCTATAACTTCTTCCTCATTGGTTCTGTGCTCTATGATTTATCGCTGGCCAACTTATGGGCTGTAATGTTACTAATATTTACCATGATGGAACTAATTATATATTTGGAACATTGTGTATGATATGTTTTTTTCTTTTTTTAACGTTGTATAATGGAGCTCTTTTGTTGTATTGTCTTGTTGGTTTATCGCTCACAACGAGTAAGTGAGTTTATTTCATGAATCTATTTCTATTTATTCTATTTTTGCATTAACATTGTGATGTTTGTATGTTACATTGTTTTCGTTCTTAGAGGACAAAAGTCCTAGAGCAATTAAAAACTTTCTTGATTTAAGATATAAAAAAGGATCACGTTGAATTCCATGCATCTAATTTGCTCGATCCACTACTTCCGGGTATCTTGGACGCCTAGTAATCTCCTTCACTTTGCTCTCCCGAGCTGAGGATGATGAATTTCACGCAAAAGCCTCGCCTTTCAGATGAGAACGTGGCCCTCGCCCTATTCAGCTGACATTGATCCGAACATCCTCGCTCACCTCACCTCCTCTTTAATCGCTTACAATCTTCTTCATTCCCGCTTTGTCGTGTTCTCCTCTCTGATTCCTACTTTGGTCATCCTCCCTCTTCTCATTTGTCTATCTCCCTTTATCCTCATAACGCTCGAAAGAATTACCGTTTCCCTCCAAGAATATTTCCACTAAATCTCCTCTCCACTAGTCTCCTATTTTTCGCTAGTTTTGTGACTCGTAATATGTAATCATATGGGTTCATTAGCTGACGCTTGTCCACATGGCAGCAGTGGCGCAGTGAGGGGGGGTTTTGGGGAATACCCCCCCCCCCAGAGCTCAGAGAAATTTTTAATTTTAATCCATTTTAGTTAATTGTATTGATATTACTAATAGAATAGTGTAAGGATTAATAAAATATCCCTCAGAAAGCCGTAAAACTCACCATTTTCAACCATTTACATTAAATTTCGCGATTTATTAATCTCGCACCTACCGCTTATCCTGGTGGGTATACCATACCCCACACACCCTTGAATTAGTTTCAGCTAAACCCCCCCCCCCAGCCTTTATTCCTAGCTGCGCCCCTGCATGGCAGAAATTTTGGATAGTCAATTTTTTATATGTTTGTGATACCGGAGTTTTTGTAGATTATTTTTACACTAATATATTAAATAAGGTAGCATATCTATCATCATCATCATCACTGGCCAGCAATCCTAAACCTGTAAGGTTGTTGCGTCTTATTATTAGTGTTTTCATGAGGATTCTCTTCCCTCCTATTTTTCTTAAGACTTCCTCATAACTATCTCGGTCGATCCATTTTATCCTCATCATTCTTCTATTGCACCAAGGAGTGCACCAATCGAAGGACTCTATCTTTGCTCTCTCCGCTGCTGTCATTGTCCATTCCTCACTTCCATATTAAATCATACACCAAATGTAGGTTCTTATAAATTTTTTCCTTGCTTCCATATTTAAGAGTTCCACTGTTAGGAGGTCTCTCATTTGGGGGAATGCTCTCTTCGCCTGGGCTATTCTGCTGGTAATTTCTTTCTTGCTTCTCCCGTCGTTAGTGATCCTGCTTCCGAAATAACAGAAATCATTTAATAAAAACGAACAAACTTTGTATTAATCCACCAATTTATTTACGCGGTACGACTAGCTTCGACGCAGCGGCGTCATCCTCAGGTACCTAAATAAATTTGTGAATTAATACAAAGTTTGTTCGTTTTTACTCATTGAAATGAACTTCCACAAAGTTGAGCCTGTGACTATAGAGATAACGGAAATCATCCTTCTCGACCAGTGGTTGCTTCCTTTTTTTAATTTTAGTGTTGACTTCTTTTCTTCTGCTGCATACTATTATCTTCGTTTTCTTTGTTTTTATTTTCAGATGATATTTACCCTATGATATTCAGCATATCTGTGTAAGAAGAAAATTCAAATTGATTGCTTTGGTATCTTTGAATATAAACAGAAAAAGTAGCTTTTTTCAGATCTTTTCTGAACGTTGAGCTCTCTAGAATCAAAGGCTACAATCCGTAGATTGGCTTGGCATCTTTTTAGACTATATTCTTCTGTCCTCTAATCATTTCAGCTTAACATATATATTTTTTTCTTAATTCGTATCTTCATTTTACATGAATAATTCAACGTGTACCTTAAAATGTCATTCTAGGTGAATTAAAGAACCTGGATAGCGTAGTGGTCTGCGCAGTGGCCCGGATAGCCAAAGGCCGTGGTTCGATTCCCGGTTCAGGGCATTTTTTCTCATGGCAATTCTTGTATATTTCTCCGCCGTTCACGCGACAGGATTCGAAATATTACTCATTCTAAATGCTTTCCCGTCATAAAACTCTCCATTTGGGACTCGTCATAAAAGGTCAAAATTTATACACCTCAGTATTTCTTCTCATTCACATCCTACATGACCTGCTCCTTATATTATTTTCGACGCATTCCCTTTCCATTCTTCCCATCCACTCGCCATCCGACGGCGATCTTCATCAAACTGTCATGCCTCAAGGCTTCTCTCCCAATTTCCTCAGGATTTCCTGGATTATTCTAGTCGGTTGGTCCATTAAATGTTCATCGAATTTCAACGTGCTTGCTGACAAAGTTTAGTCAACCATGTAGCATTCTTCGTGTACCGGAAAAAAGCAAATTTTTGTGATGGATCCAGTGCCCTCTCTTTTGCGCGGAAAAGGAGGCATTCATTAATTACATGAGGCATTTATGGAGGGAGGCATAGATTAACGTATTTACACTGCGAAATATGAAAGGGAAGAAAATTTGTGGTTTTGCATGAAATATTTATTCACATATTTACACGACCATGGTTTCAACGTAAGACGTCATCGTGAGCTGAAACCATGGTGAACTGCGCTGAAACCATGGTCGTGTAAATGTTTGAATAAATATTTCATGCAAAAACACAAATTTTCTTCCTTTTCATATTTCATAATGAATCGCTTTCACAAAGTTACGCCTCAAATTATCAGAATATATTTTATGTAATTCTTATGCGCTATGAGAGAAAGTGTGTTATGAAAGTGTGTTTGTTAAGAAAAGTTATCCATGTGTAAATTACTGTAAATTCAAAATCGAATGCAATTGTCAATAAAACAAATCACTCAATTAAACGAAATAAATGCATGTTAGCACCAGTCATGTTCTAAATAGTGTATGATGGTAGCCCCAAAACTTTTCCACAAAGGGGTACCTATATATTCCACAATTGTTACAGGGTTTTTTTTCTCGATGTAATGTATCGAATATAAGTGGAATAAAATTATATTATTATATTATTATTATTATTATTATTTACACTGAAAATACGCATTTTGAACAATCTCACGTGATATCAGAGGTAAGGAGGGGGGTCGAGCTAAATCTCTCTGGTGGTCCAAGAATTGTCAAAATCACCTTTCGTAATCAATGGACGCCCCCGAAGGACTTTTTTCAAGCTGGGTAAAATTTCTCTTTTTTCTTTATTAAAATAACCGTGGTCGGTGTGACAGAGTGGAAAGACATCCTGATGCCAAGTAAGGAGAATGGAAAGTTTCTTTAGATTTAATAAACCCTAAAACATGCTTAAATGCGAAATTCATTAGCCCTAAGATTGTTTGGATGCAGCTCTCCAATGATAATGGCCAAACGGCTGAAACGCGTTGCATGAATTCATAAATTTGTGAAAGAGTGCTATCTTTTTCCTCGAACTTTCCATTTCCAGTTTTTTTTTCCTTCTAAGACCTTCAAGTGATTCGAAATCCCCGTCATCTGAACGTTGGGGATTGATATTGAGGTTGATCCGGCTTATCCTCTCACCTCTCAACAAAATTATTATGTAAAGGCTTTTTTTTTTAGCTTAACCGCGAATGTTCATCACATTATAATATTACCAACACACGTTTAAAATGGTGTCGACCACTGAGCATGAACAGCAATTCAAGTAATTATAAATTTACTAAAAGCATTAAATGCCGCATTTTTGGTTGTGAATTCATGCCAGAGCCGAATATGTGGTTAGGTTTCTCAGGCATCTACTCCTCCAATACAGGATGATTGAATGAGGTTTTTGCACGCTTCTTCTCAACTTGCTTCTTAAGTTTCATAGATGGAATCTTGTAATTGATTTTTAACCGACTTCCTATTAACGGATCGGCTTTGGCACACTACCTTGATTCTGATGACAATACAATATTTATTAATCAGACAATTCAAACTATTTTTCCAGTGGGCTCAAATGAATTAACTAAATTTTCATAAGTAAAAAATGGTTTCAAGTTTTCTCAAACGATGGCAATAGTAATGAATTTGGTTGCAGAAATTTCTTGAACAGCTCTGGTTAATTAAATCGATAACATGAATCACCACTAAACAGTGAAAATTTTTAATACACGCCTTTAAAAAAACAGTATTAAATTCACTAAAAAGTAAGAAATTAATTTTTTATCTCTGGGAGAATGAAGCGCAGTTGCTGATTAGGTTTAGATACTTCTATTGCGTGCAAATCTTTTATTAGCGGACAAAATTTGAAAATCGTCTTCTTCCTTGCTTGTCAGGTTCCTCTACGTTCATTCGATATGACCCTAACTAGAACCCATGCTTTACTCTTCGATTGATGTATGGCATAATTTCTCCTTTTTTACGCATTTAATACTATACATGTAGAGAGTTTGTCTTTATTCTTGTTTATCTTACTTTTATTGATTTCATCTTCGTAATCAGAGGTGGGAATTTCAGTTCATTTTGTGGATTCGGTTCACGGGATTTGACTCGTGGCAATGAATCAGTTCTTTAAATCGTTCATAATGAACCAAGTGAATCTCGAATCCATGTGAATATCGAATCCTTGTGAATCTTGAATGCATGTAAATCTGCCAACTTACTGCATTAAAACTATTATGATGAGCTGCAATTCACAGTGATTTTTATTTTTCATTTTAAGTACATCTTTAATTAATTTTTCAGGTTTTAAAACCTCTTCAATTTGTTTGAATATTGTGCTATGCAAAATTAATTGTTCACAATCAACTTATTGTGAAATGTAATTACTCTGGATTCCTTAACTGAATTTTCACGAAAGTCTTCTTTACTTCATAAAAACGAATTTTCCCTATATCTTATTCCACTTAGAAACAATGGACAAGTTCGTTTATATAGTCATAAAATTCTTCTTTTTACGTTTGTGCCTGTTTCACGCATCAGTTTTACTTTCTTTTCTATACGCATCGCCAAGGTCGGATTTTCCCATAGGCTGCCTAGGCTTCAATCTAGGGCCTCAAGATAAAGAGGTTCGTTCAATTGTTAGAAATACTAAAATTACGCTTTTCTATAAACAGTGAACACTATTATTTACTCTTTATAAAGGTTAGTAGCAATCACGACACCGTTTCACTTAACATATTGGTATATATAATAATAAAGATGTACTTTATTATCTTCCATGTAATTTACGAACTTAAAAAAGGGAAGTGAAAGAGCCTCTTAAGTGTAATAGCCTAAGGCCTCTTTTCATACAAACCAAGCCCTGACCATCGCACAGGTATTCTTGATGTTCACGTGAAAACTTCATAAATTTATTTTTTTTGCCATGTTTTCCTTCTTCATTTTATGTTAACAAGATTCTCTAGACCTCCTCAGAAATTACTTATAGGCGAACTGATTTGGCCTAGAGGTATTACACAGTTTCCCAGGCATGGTAGGAGCAATTTTGGAAGCATCCATGCGTGAAGAGATCTGATTATGGGCTTCTCTTAAACGCGTGGCATCTAGCCGGAGAATTAAGTCCTAGGCATGTGTGCTAGGCAGATTCAGGTGGGTCCTCCTAGCGGAGGGGATAATAATTTCTGGTCCTTGACCGACCTATTAGGATGATCACGAAACTCAAGTTCGTCCTCATGGTATAAGTATGATGGTCAAAAGGTACAGTTCAGTTTCGAGCGTAATTCGGTGGAAAAACTTGAAATTTAACATAATGAAAGTACTTGTCTTATATTTCCACACATATTTATTTTAAAACGGATGTGACATATTAGGCGAGTATTTTTACAGTTTTCCGACAACTGCTCGATTGAAAGTCCATAGCTGCGGAGCTATCGATAAAAATGCATGAATATAGGAAAAATAGTTAGAAGAGAAACAAGAATAGTTTGAGGGAGAGTGCGTCTAATTGTTTATAAGCACTTACTGCACAGTTTCAATTTTATAACTAAAAAAAGGAACACCATCCCAGATCAATATCATCGTTCATCCACGGAAGCTCGTCTTCAGGGTATAAGTATGATGGGCTTATATGGCTTTGGTTGCAGAAGTGACGGCAACGTTTTTCGGTAATATGGGGGGAACAATGCATATTGTTCATTCCGATTTCATTACTTGTGGACCTCACCCCTAAAGTGTGGATGACTAAAATATTATGATACGTATTATTTGCCCACGAAAACGGATTTGATTTATTAGACAGGTATTTATTATGGTTTTCCGACGACTGCTCCATACAGAGCATATAGCTCCGGAGCTATCGATAATGAATCTGAGCTAAGTGCGTGAAAGTGAGCAAAGCTAGTGATATTGAAAAGGTATGAATAGAGAGTTTGATGGGAAATACGTGTGATTATTTATAAGCACTTTATTACGTATTATTCACTTCAGAGTCTCAAAATTATAACTTAAAAATGTAACCAAATCCCTCATTAATACGCCATCGTTCATCATTCTCAGTGAATAATCTAGAAAATGCTATGAAAAAATAGTTTGATCATAGCTGTGGGTAGTTCCTTTAAAAATTGCAATGGGGTCTCGTAACTTATTACCATTTAAAATTATTAATATTAAAATATTCTATCGATTGAGGTATATTTCCATGCATTATTTGAGAAGCATTCTGGAAGTCTTCCCTCCCTTCATGGACTTCCCTCTTAAATTCACTATAGTGCTTAATTCCTTGCATACTATCTAAAAATCTTTCTTATTCTCTTCCATCCTCTCCTTCGTTCACCCAACATTCTCCCCTCTAGTTATGTTTTCAACCAATTTAAATAAGTACTCTTATTGAGATCAGTTACAATTAATGATACAGAATGATAGAACAGAGTGATAGAACTACAAAGGAGAAGGCGTATAAGACATTAATCAGGACAATTTTAGAGTACGCGTCACTAGTATGGGACCCGTATGAAAAGGGACAAACAGAATCCATCGAGAAGGTGCAAAGAAAGGCAGCAAGGTACGTCATGGGGAAACACAAAAAGACCGAAAGTGTCGGTAAAATGCTGAAAGTACTGGGATGGGACACACTAGAACGGAGAAGAAAAATAAATAGGCTTTGCGCACTCTTCCTCACACTGAAAGGGGAAAAGGCATGGGGGGAACTACGGAAGAAGATTGAATACCCCAGCTATATTGATAGGCACGATCACCAATACAAGATGAAATGCCGGCCGCAAAGGACTGACGTAAAGAAATTCTCGTACCTCAACAGGACGATTACGGAATGGAATAGACTCCCTGCAGAACTGTTTAAGCCCTACCCTAACAACGTAAGGATTTTCAAGAAGAGGTGTAGAGGATTAATATTGGAAAATTAATATCACTGAATTTTAAATATTCACTTTTCTAGTTTCATTTTGGTAATGTATTTCTCATTTGCAATATTTTTGTTTTTATTTTTATTTTTTGTATAAACTGTTACTACCTGGCAAATAGCCAACTTGTAACTTGTACAATATAATAATAATATACTTCAACTATTCCTAATGGGAGGATACTCTGAATTCTCGTTCACTCTGGGAAACCAGATTGGGTGCTCCTATTCGGAGGTCCAACTTACGCCTTCCTGGTAATGGTGAAGAGGCTTCTTCATTCCTCGTTGTTATTTTCCGCATTCCTCTCTACGCCGTCCATATTTATTCCGGTAGAATAGATAATTTCTCTTGCCAATATAAGGGAGGGTCGAAAGGAATCGAGTATGGCATAGAATTTGAGCATGAAGCCGGCGCGTAGGCAGAAATTAGTTAGGGGCGGTGCTTATGATATACGGCGGCGGTGATATTTGGATTGCGTATACTATTTATTTGCTATCGTGAAATATTAACCCATGAATTTCATTAAATAAATTTCCCATTTCGTTTGCATCGTGTTGAATTTTAAAGTCATCGAAATGATTAAGATTTTACTAAAGGTTTACTGTTTTTATAATAGTATATCAAAACAGTAATTACTTTTTAAAAAACGCGCCTCGTAGTTCTTCCGTGGACTACCTCTGCCCTTCTTTCTTTGCACCTGTTCATCAACAATAATTTTCATTAAACCACCGAGTCTCATGATATATTTGATTAAATTGTCCCGTCCTCTATGCAAATTCTTCAAAATACTTCTCTTCTCCCCTGATCTTCTTAGAACTTCCGCCCTACTCTCACGATCTATCCATTTGATTGTCATCATTCTTCTATAATATCACTGTTCGAAAGTCACCAACCTTAATTTCTCCGCTTCTGACATCGTCAATGCCTCACTAACGGGTGTTATTATCTTCCAGAGGTGGGAAAATTTGCACTTTCCGGATGAGCCGAGTCTTCTACTTTTCAATTTAGTTTCGACTGAGACCTGAAAACCCGCCCTATCTCCCTTTTCGTGGCAATCATTCGAAATGCAGCGCTGTTCAGAGGCGAGATTACCGGAAGGGGTTGGGAAAGGTCGAAGGGTAGACGGTCGGATGAGTGATTATGCGCTCCGCGAGGCTGGGTCTGGAAGCGTGAGCGATTAGTCGACTCTGCTGCCGAAAGGGAGAGATGGTCGAAAATTTTGTAGATTTTGGAAAGTGCAAGAACCTGTGGTGAACAGACATGCTGTGACGGAGAGAGCAAGTACTGGTGGGAAGGGATGGCAAGTGAAACGAAACGAAAATGTTTCGTTTCGATCCGGAGGGAAACGAAAATACGAGGCCTAGGTGTAGTTTCGTTCATGCACGAAATTAAAACCACCAAGTAGTTTAGTTTCGAACCGGGACGAAATTTTACTCCCGGGCACGAAACTAAATTAATCCAAACTACGCCGCTCAGAGTTAAGTTTCGATCACAGAAGTTGAGTGAAGGGGGATAAGAGGGAATAGTTTCGACCCATTACGTTTGACATACGACGATATGACATACTTATTGTTAGAGAGGTTAAAACATTGAGCTTGAAAATCGAATAGCCAGTTTGCGCTCACCGTTCTTCTGTTATTGGTGAAAATGTGAGCGCTCCATGCATCTAATGGCGGTAGTATTAACCTGTACTTCATCCAACCATACTACGCACTCGGTTTGTGGGTCAAAACTAAACCGTTCGAAGGTGAAGCACGTGGTCCCTCCGGTGCGAAACATTATCTGCGTTTCGTTTCGTATCAGAGTTTTACTTTAGCTTTGACCCGAAGTATCTTTTACCCCGATTTGTTTCGACCCTGAGTATAGCTCCCGGATTTAAATCCATTTCGTTTCGTGTAGTATATATTTCGCGCCCGAGAACGAAACTATTGAAATTTTACTGGATTTGACTTTCGTTTTGTTTCTATTTCCATCCCTGCTGGTGGAAGAATTTTTGTGACAGATGATTTTAAAGAAAAGTACCATTTTGCGACACAATCCCGACAACTTCACACCGCGCCGCGGCGATTTGCTGGCGGCATTCGAATATCATCGAAGGCAAAGACAAATTTCATATTTGGCAGCAAGATTCGCAAGCCCACCGGTGCTACCCCTACAGTGTACCCTTACTTTAGGATGGGAGAGGGGAAAAGTGTTGTTTTATATAATCGGTAGGGTCATATTAGTGCGATCATGCCAATATGAGTACACAAAATTAAAATATATGCCATTAATTAAGAAATTTTCAAAGTTTTTTACGTTTCTTTGCATTTTAATACCGATGATTTTATAAAAAACGTAGTTATTCGATCTATGTTGCTTAACTCGACAATTTTAGGCATGACTGGTGTAGAATCGGCTGATAAAACCACTTAAGTCACGACATTTATCGCCGAAATAGCGTAAAAAGAGGGCACGTGTTGCGGGTTGCCTACGCTCAACATAAATGGCCCTGGTGCCACAGGATGTCAACCTTCAGGAACTAAATTTTTTCTCTGTTCATTTGGTACCTCGGGCTACATTTTGACATATGTCGAACTTTGAATTTCGAAAAAAAGTTGTTTGATGACCGCCCTACCCTACACTTTAGCCATCACCTTTGACTGCAGGGTAAGATCTGTTGTCGCGGCATCCAGAGAATAGAGTCAACCGATTAAGGCAAGATATAGCTGTATTTCGACATATTGAAAAAAAAAACAATTATTCAATGCGTATGACGCGTATCGGCCCACAGAGCCATCATCTGGTATCAGATGTTTTTTAACAGATGATGGCTCCGTAAGCCGAAACGCGTGGTTAGCATTAAATAATTGTGGTTAAGTCCAACTACTTTCTGCTTCAACAGAGAAGAGATCTTTGTAACCCCAAAATTTATAATGCACTTACTGCCTTAAACTTTCGTGGGGACTTAATCTTCGAATTTAGTCCACACTGAAACCGGAATAGGAGAGGAAAGGGAATTGAGGATCACTATACCCCGAAGAAGTATAGGCGATAGGCAGAGAGTTATGAAACAGAGTGTACTGATATATGACAAAGTATTTACGTGAAAAATAACACTGTGGGATAAATTGTTGGAGAAAGAACGAGACATTAGTTTTGAGGTTAGATTTGGAAGAACATCAGGAAACTAAAAAAAATAGCCTGAGAAAATTGAGTTCTGCAATCCACTCATCTTGCGATTGAAATTCTATGAATGAATGAGATCTGAAAATCCACCCCTTCCCTTTTAATATTTGTGCCATTTTCGCGAACTGCAGCGCTATTCAGAGGCGAGATTATCGGAAGAGGTGGAGGAAGGTCGATGGGGAAGGGGTCGGATGAGTGATTATGATCTTTGCGAGTGCGGGTCGGAAAAGCGTGAGCGATTAGTCGACTCTGCTTCCGAGATAAGAACGGTCGAAAGTCCTCTAGACGCTGGGAAAAGAAAGAAAGAAGCTAAGATGAGCAGTCAGGGTTGGACTGTGACGGAGGAGGACTGCTGGAAGGGAGATTTTGGCGAAAGACGCTCTGCTTAAAAGAAAAGGACGATTTTGCACCCGAATGACGGATAAAATGAGCTCGGTGACAAAAGGAGAGCGTAGGAAAAAGATTGAGAAATCAAAGGAATCGTTGCTCTTTTGAAAGTTCCTTCGTTTGAACCCTGGGAAGGAGGACTGAAGAATTTTGTTCTCATCTGCCATGACCCTGCGGACTTCTTTTTGCCACGAGTTGGCGCCCGAATGTTTGCTATGCAACGGATCGCAAACACTTTTGGCGCGGATTGTCGGAGATTATTTTTTCTGTCATGGTCTTCATTTCTCATCCAAAACTATTTTTTTTTCAATCAGAACCCAAAGAGGAGTACATTTTTATGGCTGAAAGAATTGATTGATTTCTAGTATGGAGAGATTGAAACATGTTTTTCCTTGCATCATTTTATGTTTCTTGAATTCTAGTTAATTAATCTTATAGATTCAATTCTTTTTCTGACGTTTTGGTTAAGTTTTTCCCTTTTTCAAGGCTGAAAACTTCAGTTAAGAAACGAGGAAAATCATCTATTGAGCCTAGGAGGATAAATTATAACATCTCTTTCCATTATTTAAATTCTAATAAAAATATGCATTATATTTTAATCTTCTCTCGGAATTTCAGCAAAATATATATGCTTCTAGTATTTTGTCATGATTTTCCGAGTTTTGTAGTTTGAATGCTAGATTTTATAACAGTTCTGCATCTTAGCACCCAATTATACTTCTAAGTTACATTTTAATATCCGTGTACAATGGATATTTAAGTAATGCTTCGGATAACTATTGCATTTCTTTGAAGAAGGCCTGTACCGGAAGCGATATGTTCCAATTGATCGGAATGCACTTTATTTTCGGCTAAAAATAAATATTATTTTTTTACAAAATCTTCTTAATCTTGATAAAATCTTCACGGGAAAATCCTTCATCTTCTTACTCGTAAATTACAACAAAAGCCTTAGTGCTAACCGTGTAAACAGCAACTAACTGAGACGTTACAAAGGAGCCCTGATAACGCTAAAAGAATATCTTGTTGGTTCACAGCAACATGAAATTGTATAATTCGAATTAGGAGAGTCATTATTTGGCAAAGGTCAAATATATCTAGAAATTGAAGGGAAGCCAGATGGTAGTTTTGTGCACCGGAAGACAAATTCGCCGTCGTAAGTCCGCTAAAATTGATTTCTCGATTTAATGTGCGGTATGTGATGTGATTAAAGAAATATGTTATCAAATGGCCTGGTTCACAAGTCAAGTTTCATGGAAACTAATTTTGCTGAATAGTACTGATCGGGTCTTATCTCATCGCCGCCGATAACTCAAAAAATTGTCGATTGATCAAAATGTCTTCATCTTTTTCAAGCTCAGCCAGAGTTATCATTGAAAGCAATCTACTAGTAAAAGTAGGTGCACATAAAACATTTAACTACTCATCACTGCCTGTATCATTTCCCACGCTGAATTTTCATCCTTAATGCATTATGTTGTAAAACCCTGCACTCTACCTCCTCCATTTACATAATTTATTTTGTATATAAACCCAATGTAAAGGACTCAGTGCTCTTTCTTGGTGTTAAATATATAAAAAAAATAAATTCCCGCAGGACCTTACAGGCCCTCTAATAAGGCTGATGACATCCCCTCCCAGCTTAGTAATCTGTCACCTTCGTAGCTTCTCCATAAGTTTCCCTACCAAGATCACCACGTGTTAATTCTTTTGCCCTCCTAACTTACCTCTATTATCCTCCTTGCCCACGCTTCGAGCAGGGAAGAAAAATAAATATTTCGTTAAAATGTCCCAAATCAAACCAGAGAGGTTGATGGAGGATCAGGCTTTGATTAGCTCGAGGGGACTGCATAGAGGAGGCCCAATTCAATCGCATGGCCCCCTTCTGCCGCATTTTAATCGGCTTTCAAAAATGTCCGCGGCGCGGTGATGAGCGCAATGCGATCCACTTTTTTCCAATATTTTGTAGTATAATGTTTGTACGAGGAATTGCAAGGAATAGCATTGAAGAGTTATGAGTGTGATAAATCATATCATTATGAATTCATATTTCGGTTGTCAGTGGCGCAGTGGGGGGGAGGGGGGGAGGGGGGGCGAAGGGTCACCCAGAGCTTAGAGAAATTTTTAAGTTTAATTCATTTTACTTAACTGGATTAATCGATACCTCCACTGCAAAAACGCCCAACAATCGCCTCCTGAATCAAATCCGCTCATCTAGATAGCCCTTGTAGTACTAGATGAGCGGATTTGATTCAGTGGGCGATTGTTGAGCGTTTATGCAGTGGAGGTATCGTAATGATACTTGAAGAATTCTGTGAGGATTAATAAAATATCCTTTAGAAAGCCGTGAAACTCACCATTTTGAACCATTTATCCTAATTTTTTTCTGTGGGAGGGCCGTAGCCGTAGTAGTTGTGCCCAAAACCACCCCAGACTTAATTCCTAGCTGCGCCCTTGTCGGTTTTCACCCCTAATAACTCCTTATTTTCCCGTGAAACTCGGGTCAATTTTTCCGTAAGCGACGCGAGTGGCGACTTTTGTAAACCCATTAAAATGGGCGGTGGGCGACAGCACATTTAGCGACCGACTTGAGGATTCTCGTTTGTGATATTCGTGGATTAGCCACTCGCCGAGTCGGTTACAGACTCTATTGGATGGGTTGTGTAAAAGTGCGAAGAAAATGGGACATTAAAATTTAACATCAGAGCAAAAAAGTTGCGTGGTTTTGTAAAGCATTGTTAATAATTGTGAGCCTCAACGTACGAGTTGAAGGACACAACCTAGAGCAGGTGGTACAATTCAACTATTTGGACAGTGCATTAGAGAAAACGGACTCATTAGTTGCGACATCTAGAAGCAGTGGCGCAGCGAGGGGGGGTTTGGGTGATAAAACCCCAGAGCTAAAAGATTATTTTAAGTTTAATCCATTTTACTTAATTGGATTGATATTACTATTAATATAGTAATAGTGTAAGGATTAATTAAATATCCCTCAGAAAGCCGTAAAAATCACCATTTTGATCCATTTATCTGAAAATTCCGCAATTTATTAATCTCGCACCTACCGCCTATCCTGGTGGGTATTCCATACCCCTACACACCCCGGTATTAGTTGCACCTAAACTCCCCCAGCCTTAATTCCTAGCTGCGCCCCTGTCTAGAAGAGAATTGCCTAAGCAAAGGGGGCGTTCATGAATATGAAAAAGCTGATGAAAACATCGTCTTGTAAGAGTGTTGAGAAAGTACTGGTGAAGAGTGTGGAGCGTATGAAGAGAAACGCTTTACAGTGCGAATCGTAGATGCTGAGGAAAGAGGATGATAAAAGACTGATAGCGTTCGCTCGGTGAAGTGGACGAAGAGGGAGAGGAACTAAAAACCAGTGGCGCAGCGAGGGGGGGTTTTGGGGGATAAACCCCCCCCCCCAGAGCTCAGAGAAATTTTAAAGTTTAATTCAATTTACATAATTGGATTCATGTTATCAAAGAATAGGATTAATAAAATATTCCTCAGAAAGCCCTAAAACTCACAATTTTGAACCATTTACGTTAAAAAATTTAATTAAAAATTTCCCATATATCCTGGCGGGTATTCCATACTCCCCAGGCCCCCAAATCTCCCCTAGCTGTAATTCCTAGATGCGCCCCTGCTACAAACTACTAGACATAGTGGTAGAGGAGAGAAAACTTCTGGATAAGTCAGGAGCAGGGGTGGATTTGGGGGAGTCATAGGGGTTATAAATCCCCCAAACTTTATCAGAAAAATTTATTTTTATTATTTTAATGGTTTCTGTATCTTTAAATGCTTAAAATTGTTCGATTGCATCTGTTTTAAAGAATAAAAATTAAATTGTAGTCTCCAAAATGCTTAAAAAATGGGTATTTTTAAAAATTACACGGGAGAACTCCCCTCTCGCCGGGGAGGTATTCCATACTCCCTGAACACTGGTCACAACCCTCCCTCACAAATTTGAGGCTGATTCCACCCCTGGTCAGGAGACAGGGTTTGGAATGAGCAATAATTAAGTAGGGATGGAATGTTAAAAGCTGTATCAGCGAGAAGAATGTTAGTTAAGCGGAGAAGGGGAGAAATAGCACAGTATTTAGAGGTAGATTAAAAGTCTTGTTGTCAAACTACCTTAACTGTTAGAGTGCCTTAGAAAAACTTAAACAAAATCCCAAATCAAAAATGAGCTTCCTAAACCTTAAGCTGTCATGACTACCCATTTTTTATCAGAATGTATTCTTATTTTTCTAGTGCCTCGTCGGAGATGAGTACCTGCCTCGCCCCTTGCCAGCTAAGATTCTCTCCTCTGACATGGTGGCGTTGAAAGGCGCAGCCAAGGAACTCAGCCTACCCAATGCTGAGGAATTGCTGTCAACATGGTACATCCCCAAGGCAACCGAGGACGGTGGCGAGTATTATCAGCTCCGGAGACCCAAGCCTGACCCTGAAGTATCAGATGAAATGGCGTAAGGATATACTCTTACAACTTTTTAATTTTAATTTGTTGGGTTACGTGGGTAAGCTATGAAATATTTTTTTTTTCAGAGTCCATTTTAAAGTACCTTTGTGAACACTAAATTTTCCAGCAATCCTGATGCTTTCCTCTGTTTATATTTTAATGTTGGATAAATAACCCATTAGGAATTTTGTTACCCCATTCAATTAATTGTGTATTTTGTTAGAAACTTAAGAAAGTGCAATAAAAAATTCAGTAGATAAGGTGAAGCCACATTTGGAGGGGTGTAATAAATATGGTGTTCACAGTGCACAACTCACTTCCTCCTTCCCCCCTCCCCCTGAATCTTGGGAAGGGGATGGCTTTTAAGCACTTAACACATTTTTTAAATGCAGAAGATGAAACTCCTACCATCTTCCCCTGACAGAGAACAGAGCTATGGAAAAAAATTAATTAGCTTATTTATACAATCCAGAGGCATAAATATGCACAATATTCCATATTTTTGTGTCTCTGGATTGTAAAAATTGTCAAATGAAAATTTGTCCATACCTGTGTTCTTTATAAGGGGAGAGGGGTGGAAGTTTTATCTTCTTCATCAAACATTTTGCTCAGTGTTGAAAATCAGAGCGGAGCTGCTAGGTATAAAAAAGCAAACAATTTTTCAAATTGAGTAATTCCATTAAAAAGGTGAAGCACAACCTCTGATTTATGTAGGAGGGGATGATGCATCACTAGATAATGATAAAATATTTGCAATTTTGGGCTTATTTAACCATTAAGTTATTTATATTTTATTGCTATCTCTTATCTGTCTTTTAATTTTCAGAAAATACAATGAAGACCTAAACTAAAACATGATAGATTGAAAAATATTTTTAATTTGGGTTGTCCTCTTTTTATGTCATAGAAATTTTTTTAACAGAATTACTTTATATAAGGCATAATCTATATGATTTTTGTGTGTTTTAAGTGCTGAATGGACTGAAATAAAGGAATCCATAGAGAACATCCTGGTGAGTGGAGCCAAGCACCTCATTGAAAAGGCAGAGCAGCAGCAGGACACTAAGACAGCCAACATACTCAGGCATACATTTGTGCATTCTGCTGTGGAACAGCAGTTCTCTCATGCCACCAGTAAGCATACCTGCTCACGGAATACATTTCATCTTCTTCATCATATACATAGCATCTATGGTACATTTAATAGGAATTAGCAGCATCCACGAAAAGGAATTCCACTGAAATTTTTTTCTTACAAAATTAATAATCTTCCTCCCAGGTTTAGAGTTCAGTTTTGCATTAAGTAGACAACTTTTTAATTCATTCGTCTGTCTGATCTACCATCACCACCATGTTTTGGAGAATGCATTGGGATCCCCACCTCCAATTCAAAACTTCACTAGCTATAAAAATGTTAGGCCTATGAGCTTATGGCAAGAAACAAAACTATATCATTAGTCGAGGTAGCAAAACCAGTAAGTAAAAGCATATAGATTTCAATCTCTATTGTAGATTCTGATGATACGGGAGGAGTGAAATTTATTTGTGTAAGACAAATTTTGCTGCTTTTGCAGGTGTTCATATCTTCTTATTTGCTTCCCCCTCTCTTCATACATATTTCATGTGCAATAAATACTCATTCCCTGGTCATTAATCTATTTTAAATGCTTTATGAATCAGGGCTATCTGTTCTCCGTGTTAGTATTTAGCTAAATGTGTTTCCCTGAATATTTCCCTCAGGTATATCTCCATCTGCAACAAAGCCGGCAATTCTGGCTGTGGTGCGAGATTTTGAAAATGGACCCCCATCACCTGCTGATGAGCCAAACTCTCTTCAGAAGGCTAACCGTGCTTTGCTCAAGAGTTTCCGTGACCGAATCGGTGCTACCCTACCATCAGAAAACCGCCTCTACCTTACGTAAGATTCATTGCAACATTACCTTATTTATTTATACATATCGATGGCCATAGTTTTAACAACACGTAACTCAAAAATAGCAACTTTTCAGGAGAGCAAAAAAAGAAGATTAATTTTTTCTAATTGTACACTAAAATAAAAAACCAAAAATTCATAAAACTGAAAAAGAAGCATACATTTGCCAACAAAGAGTTGTGTTTTGCTTGAATTTTATTTTTAATGCTATCACACTTTGTTTAAGACACCTGTGTCAAACCGGCCAAATTTTGAATTACATATTGTTAGAACTTAGCCATCGATATGCATATTTTTTGCAACATTATCTACCTTTGTAGCCATTACCAAATATGTGACTTTTAGCTCTTGTGCTCTGATTCATTCTGAATTAGTTGTGCTACTTTCCCTTTCAGTGCTAAGTGGAAGAGTGGTGGCATTGATCCAGAGTCTGAAGAGCATGAACTCTATCTGTACCGCTTTCGCTGCTCCATCAAAGAACATCTTAGGGTTATGATTTCAAAGGCATTAGATGAAGATCCTGACATGAAAGGAAGAAACAAAACTATAATGGTAAGAATTCTATTATTTCCCATGATGCACATAATTAAAATGTATTAATTAATTTTATGATTATATATAATGCACATAAAAAATTTTGGGCAGGGATATCCCATGAAATTGCTGCTGTGAGAAATTTCAGGCATTTTGAAGCATTTGAATTGCATGCCACAATCCAAGGAATTCTGAAAAGTTCATCCTGATTGCTACGTTGTTGTTTCTAAAGTTCAGGGCTACAGGCTGAAAAACGTTTGGTGGTGGTTCCCTCGGCATTTTAAGGTTTTCATTTGGAGGAGATTAGTTATGACTTTACTTCCCAAACATTAACCCCACAGTAGCCATGCCTTGAATGACTACTCATGCCTTTCTACAAGCAGTCATGCGTTGTATGGGTGATGACCTCTGTGTTGTTTGTGAGAAATTCCAAGGGTAATAAGAGTAACTTATATTTGCATACATTTTTGCTTAAAAATGGGGAGGAAGAAATTTAGCATTAGCCACTCTCCCAAGTTAATGCGGCATTAAAACGATGTAACTTTTTGACGAAAAGTAATCTCTTAAATGAGGTGTAACCGCAGCTATGTTAAAGAAGATTTTAAGCTCCTTACCCTCCCCTGGTACTTTAGTCTTGTCTGAGGTTATTCTTACATAATCCATTTGAATAGAGACCTCATTTAATAGTGTACTGCCTCAACAATTTCAGGGTGTTAGAAACCTCTTGATTCTCCCCTCCTCCCACCCTGGCTGTGGCCTTTTCGTCACTACTAGGAATTGTATGCACACTGAATGGAGTTCAAGAACATCCGACAGTCTTTTAGATGTGTTCCATTTCTTCATTCCCGAAGTTCCAATTATTTTTCCTTAGACCTTGCGTGATGTTATGGGATAAGGCATGAAACAAGCAATTCTTAAGTGAATCAGCACACTTTGATCTCATTTTTTGACTTTTGCAACCTCGTGATGTTAATTATACTTCTGGGTATTTTTGACTCTTTGAACTAAACCCCACTGTGTGTATTAGGAATCCCAGGAAAATGAATCTTGACTTCTTTACTGTCAATGTAATGAAATGTAAAAAACTTTGTTATTCCACATAAATTCAATACTGTACAACCTAGGTTTTGACATGGTAGGTCACCATCCGGCACGTTTACAACAAAGTCAAAGAATAAATAGTCTCACACTATTCTCTGTTTTAGATGCAAGTGTACAAGATGGTGACATTCCATATCAAAACCTAGGTTGTAAATTATAAAATTTATATAGAATAATAGAGTTTTTTACATTTCATTATGTTAAGTTGATTTTATGAAGTCATGCCTGAGACTACTAATTCTAAGCCATTGTTCAAAATTTCAAAATTAAGTCATTGCTCAATATATTGATTTAAGGAAGTGTTTGAGGAGGCAGCATGTCACCTGGCCATGTGTCGGGAACACCTCAAGGACAGCAATGGTAGATGGACAGGCACACCAGAATTGGAACACCTGAAAGCAGCCCTAGTGGGTGCGGCCAATGCTGGCCCAACAGTTCGCCATGCCCCTATTCTCATCCATGGTCCTCCGGGCAGTGGCAAGAGCTCCCTCCTCTCGTCAGTGGCCCAGGCAGCTGAAGAATGGTTTGCTAATGACGAGAGCACACCGCAGCCCCACCGGCAGCTTCTGCGTGTTGTTCGTTTTTGTGGCAACACCCCCAGGTCCGCATACTCCCTCGAAGTCCTGCGGTTGCTGTGCCAGCACCTTGCCATCCTCCTGCACACAGAATTCCTCCCCAAGGATGCCAGCTTCGACCCCCTCTACCTCAACACATGGTTTCAGAGTCTGGTACGCAGGGCCGAGACGGCTGCACAGACGCAACCTCAGTGGCCCCCGCCCCTCCTCCTGGTCCTCATCGACGACTTGCACGGCCTTCAGCCAACGGAGTCGGACATTGTGGCTGCCCTCTCCTGGCTCCCTATCTCCCTGCCACCCAACGTCCTCCTCGTCGCCACGTCAGCGTTGCACCCAGATGCGCTCAAGCTCACGCCAGTACAGAAGGAGAAGCTGGGAGCCCCGGACTCACTATTCACCCTGAGTAGCTCCACACCCCTGAAATTGAGATTACTGTCATTCCTCGATCTGATCAAGTAAGTTTGACCTCCAATCGTGCAATGAAAAATTGATGCATAAGTGATAACGATGATCTCCAATATGAAATGTACCATAACATTATTTTACAAATGCAACGGTGGTGCCGACTCCATGGGGCCTGAGGGGGCTCGAGCCCCCTCAAAAATTTGTTATGGGTGTGAGGAAAAACTATGTCAGGCTTGTCGATTTTCCCTTGAGTGTCCAGATATCGAGATTAGAGTTATCAGGGTTCTAATGTTGATCACATGACTCTTCTAAAATGCTTGAAAAACTTAAAACTCACTACTTATAAAATTTCCCGGGCAAGATCCCCAGTTTGGGCCCCCCCAATATTTTTTGTAAGTCGGCATCCCTGAAATGCAACAACTATTTAATATGATGAAAATGTTTTATAATAAGTTTTAGAAGTGTGTGCTGTTCTTTTCAAGCTTAAAATATGAGGTAATTTATTTAAAGGTGTTTCCTTGTTTCCTTGTTATTTCAAACCAATCATCTTGGCCCATTCCTTCACTTTCAGTAGTACATATATATGTCAGTTGTTAACTCAAAAATTGAATAAACAATATCACAAGGTACAGTGGCAGATCTAGGAGAAGGACAAGATGGGGCTGGGTGAGGGGCATGGATGGTAAACTCCCAGCAGTTATGGGCGTCTGAACAAAATTACTATTTTATCCAGTGAAAATTGGACACCTCACTGCCAGCACGTCTTTGAATCTACCACTTCTAAGGAATAAAGCATTTAGTAAAATATTCTTTTTATTTATTTCTTCCAAAACAGGAATAAAAATTTGGGTGAGCCAGCATGCAATGATGAAGTGGAGGAGGGAGAGTCCATGGAGAAGCTGACGTTGGCATGTCTTCATGCCCTGGAGCAGCTGGTCTGCCGTCCTGCCGTAGCTCGTCTAGCCTCCCTCTTGTCAGCAACACAGTTTGGTCTCACAGAAACTGAAATACTGGAGCTCACAATGCCAACAAACCGAGGCGAAGATGATCCGCTGAGATTAGCCAATGCAAACTTTACGTTTTCTAGTCTGTGTAGTGTTCGTAGAACTATGAGTGAGTACAACTTTCATGATCCTTAAAGACATTCCACCATTGTTTATGACTTGAAATCAAACATTCAGTGACATTAGTATTAGGGATACTAATCTAATCCCTTTCGAGGGAAAATGATTTTCCAGGGAGTACTGTTCAGAGTATCATTCTGTTTTCTATGAGAATGAGCAGTTTACCATTTGTTTTTTAACTGATGTATTATTCAATCATGGCTTTGCTTCTGTCAACGTTGAGCTGGCCACAGTTGTCCCATGACAGGAGATTGAGGTTGGAGAACTTTGCTATACCTCCCCTCACCCCTAAATTTACCTATGTCTCTAGCCATGGGTGTTTTCCTTCCTAACCCAATAGCCTTGCCTCATATCTCTCAATGAAATCATCTACTTTTCATGGTGCAACTCTGTTTGGCCCAACTACAGTAAGTTATGAACAGAGTCCAGTTTACCAGTCTGTTTTGGTGGTGGGTTACTTGCATTTCAGTATATTTATATACATACTTGTATTTTCAGTATATTAACTTGAGATTTCAGTATATAATATATATATTCAGTATAGAAATATTTGTCTGTTTTTCAAATCAAAAAATGTATTTGAAAAAATAATGAAAAGGTAAAGTTTTCTAATTCAAGATAAAGGCAAATGTTGATGATGACCTAATTTTTAAGCTCTGAAAATTTCAAGATCATGACATAAGTTCAAAGGGACTAGTTCATCATTATGCTTTGGTATTTGTTGTTTAAACGCCTTGTGAATGGAATAACTTCAGTATCTTATAAAAAGTAATATGAACTACTTATCAAAAAAGTGGGTGATGCCATGAAACATTTGAATTTTTACGGCCAAAGACCATGGTTAGAACATTTCCAGAAAATTTGTCTTATTTTATTTTTGATATTCTGTGATGTATTCATGCGTGCACGCTAAGTGCATTCTTTTCACTTAGCTGTTTTGGGATAATAACTAATGCTTCAAATTTTCAGTTGTAAGACTATCAGAAATTATAAATTTTTTCATTAGTCATTAGTTATTATTAAATTAAACGTGTATTATTTACATATCATCCCATTTTGTTGCAACTTGGTGAATCCCTCATATAAATTTGCAGGCCTTTTGCTCAAGGAGAGAGTTCAGAGTGGGCGCATAGTGATTGGGTGGAGACACCAGCTTATATCTGAGGTGTCTTCGAGGAGATACCTTGCCACCCCTGAGAGTCAGAAAGCTCTCCATGCTGAGTTGGCTGCACTGTTCTTTCAAGAGGATGATGACGATGAGGATGATGAAGAAGATGGTGATGATGATGAGGTGAAGGCATGATGGCCATTTCCTTTTGCACCCTCTTCACTTTCTCCTTTCAAGTACTCAAAATATTAGATTCTCCATTAAGAAGTACTTATATGTCATTAAGGTAGCCCTTGTAGAATAGATGCCTGTTGCTCTACCGGAGTACCACACAGAATACTCTTGATTTAACCCTGTATGTACTGTATTTAACATTTTCCTGCAGGGATGACAAGAGGAACGAAACAAAAATTTTTCCTTTCGACCCGGAAGGAAACAAAAATGCAAGGCCTAGGTTTAGTTTTGTTCCCAAATGAAATTAAAATCACCAAGGAGTCCTGGGGCAAAACTTCACTCCCAGGAACAAAACTTAATTAAACGAAACTCCACTGCTCATAGTTAAGTTTCGACCCCAGATGTTGAGTGGAGGGGGATAAGAGGGAATATTCCTGACCCATTACATTTGACATACATGTTGAGAGGTTAAAACATGGAGCTTAAAAATCAAATGACCAGTGCACATTCACCATTCTCCTGTGAGTGGTGAAAATATGAGTGCCCCATGCATCTAATGGCGGTACGGCGAACCACTGCCTCATTCAACCATACTTCCTACTCAGTGTGTGGGTTGAAACTAAACTGTTCGAAGGTGAAGCATGTGATCCCTTCAGTGTGAAACATTATCTGTGTTTCGTTTCACCCAGAGGTTTAGTTAATTTTCGATCCAAAATAGATTTGACTCCATTTTCATTCAGACCCTGAGTTTAGCTCCCCGGCTTTCAATCCATTTAGTTTTGTTTCCAAATTTTGCTCTTGGGAACAACACTATTGAAATTTTACTTGTTCTGACTTTGGTTTAGTTTCATTTGCCATCCCTGCTTTACTGCCAGCACCCAAGAGAGGAAAATCTTTTCCGTGCTACAAGTAGCATGGTAATATTTTAAACCTCTCTGTACGCAGCTCTTTTTTGAGTTGGAAATACTCTATTATTCTCATCCCTCCGATTAGGAGCCCAACTCAATGGGGCACCTGGCTATTACCCCGGCCACTGGACTAGATCCTCTAACCCTTTTCTTAGCAGGAGTCCATGGCCAACATTTTGCACTAGTATTGTTTTTTTAAAGAAATATTGCTAATGATTCTCAATAATTTACACTCATGTAAGAATAACTGACTTTTATTCAAGCAATTTAGAATTTTAAATGGATTTCCAGTGTTTATAATGACAAAGTTGGAAAACACATGGTGCTAAGAACTCCTGAAGACCGTCAAAATAAATGCAATAATTTTTAATAGAAATTGCTCAAACACAGAAGGAAGCAAAGGATTCATTTCAAGTTATACAAAATTGGATTATGCAGAAAAATTTTTATTTGCAAAAATCATTGAACTTGCGCTCTCAAACACTGTGTTCAGAACAATTGATTGATTGAAAATGATTTCATTCTTTCCCGGTGAACTAGCATAACGAATTTTTTTCAGGCTTTCAATCGGGTTAGGAACTCCATTTGTGCTTTTGTGTTGATAGAATTTAAAAAAAAATTCTGAATTGAGATACGTTTATTGCAAATTCTGATTATTTTACTCTCTTGGGCCAATTTTATTGACAAATATTTCAAACAATTACTTCCTTTTCCTTTGGGTGCAATAGTTATTTAATTTATGCTCCCCTGAAAAATAATGCATCAAATTTCATTGCAAAAGGATGGGGAGGAGGAGAAGAAGGAGAAGAAAGACCAGGAGGAAGGTGATGAAGAAGGCAAGAGGAAGGAGACCCCTTTCCAAGCTACAGCTGCTCCCGATGTGACATACAGCACAAGGCACGTCGAAGAATCCTGGATCCACCTACTCAAAGCAGGTGAAGTCATGTGCCATTGCTATTGTCGGGGGGATACAAAAGGAGTAGGGAATGAGGGATTCCCCTGAAAGGAGAAAAATTATTCACCTTTAAGATTAGAAGCGTTTTTTGTGTAGAGTTGACTGTGGCAGGGGTGATTTTGATCTATCATTATATTTTGATTAATTTCACTCCTTTGCAAGTTGTTTTTGCTGCTCTATTTGTGAATGATTAAGTCCATGCTTTATGACTACAATGACTTTATTTCACTAAGTATGGTGAGGTATGAAATCGGCAATATGTATTGACATCATTGCTTTTTTCCTCATATGACTTTTCCTCTCAGTGTTTATCATATTTCATCACTAAATCATACTTAATATTTAAATCTTTACAAAGAATAAATCATACAAGGGAGGATGACTGCATGTTGAGATCACATGCATTTAATTTTCTCCTTTTAGGACCCTTTGGCCCCTTATCTGTACAAATTCCCCTGAATTATAACAACATTTGTAAACTTGATTATCCATGATAGAAAATGATGAACACTAATATGTGATTATTTTTTGTTCCCAGATGATGCAGATCGACTGAAAAAGCTTACTGTGTGCAACTTTGATTTCCTGCTTGCCACTGTTCAGACAGCTTCAATATCGTATTTGAGATGTGTTCTTGAGCATGCCCGATGCCATCACTTGGATCGCCACTTAGAGTTAGTGTATGGTGCTGTGAGGAAGTCGAGTGATGTTCTATCTCGTGATCCACTTCAACTCGCATCACAAATAATTTGCTGGCTAAGGCCTGTTGCTGGTAAGTACATGCATATCAAACTGATTACTGAAGGAAATTTTTAATGTAAATACATATAGTTATTTAGAACTAATTTATACGTATGGAAACATAAGTAATATTCGTGGTTTCTTCCAATCTTTTGGAATTTTTTTGTTATTTCTTCAATTATACTACTTTGAATCACAAATATGGCATATTTAAGTTTTTCTTTAGATCGGTTATATATTTTTGTGATATTTTTCATCTGCAGATATACATACCTGAAATTAGGCTAGTTGGCTCTAGCAAGCTGCATATTTGGCAAAGCATCACTTTCGGACAGTTTCTAGAGAGAAAAATCATAGCATTTTTGTATAATGTCTAGTTTTGTATAATATGCAGTGAAACCTCAATTTTACACTTTTGAATGGACCACTTACAAAAAGTGCAAAATTGAGGATATTGTAAAATAGAGTATCATTTTCTAAAGGCAGTATTGTTTGGGACCTGATAAAAACTGTGCAAAATCAGGGAAAATGTATAATGGGGGAATGTGAAATCAAGGTTTCACTGTAGTTAATAAAACAATTATTTTTATTTTTGTTTAAGTATTTGCATGTGTATGAACAACTCTTTTTGTATGTATTGTCTCTAGAGACAACGATTTTTACTAAACTTCTGCTTCACTAATTCTAAGCAGAGGACGCAAAATTTAGAGAATAAATACCCAGACTTTGCTAAAACACAGTAAAAAGAACACAAATCTCTAATTCATGGAGAATGAGCTCTCCATCCTTTCATTAGGGATTTAAAAAAAAAGGCGTGAGAATTATTTATTTAAAAATGGAAAATTTACCCTAACAGTAAAAGTAAGGTACATTTATAGTACCTTATAATAAGTCAAACCACTGCGAATAAGTCGAACCACTTAAAAAAATCTAAATGGATTGGATTTATTTTTTATTTTCTCTTACAGAGGGAAGTGGAGATCTTGTAGGAGCTATGATTATGTCTGCTATGGCGTGGTGTGATGGCTACAGTGAGCCCCTTCTGGTGCCTCTGACGTCATGGCTGCAGCCTCCATTGCCCCTCCAGATAAAGGGTGAGTTCATTTGCATCCAATGCATGCTTGCAGTCTACATATTAAGCCATTGTATAAGAAGAGCCTACATTTTGGACACTACTCATTATAAGTCCTTGATATCAATGAAGGTAGAAAAAAATGACTCAGTCATTACACATTGTGCCCTTTTTCAAATCTAAATCAATTATCCATTAGAATCACACATAATATGTAATAATATTTAGTGTATATGTAATTTATACTAAACAAAAATTTTTATCAATACATAGCTCCTTTTCTGTTTCATTAGGTATTTTTGCTGTAAACATACGATTATAGGCAAATTTAATGATTATCATAATTATATACCATATATGTCTGAATATAGTCCCCCCTTTTTTTCCAAAAATACCCATGGTAAAAGTGAAGGGGGGGACAATATTCAAACGCATCTTTTTAAATTTTCCCGAAGCTGAAGCCTCAAAATTAGGGGGGGGGGGACTATATTCAGAGGGGGACTATATTCTGAGAAATATGGTACTGCTGTTGTAACTACTTGTTATCACCTGCCAGTTAAAGTTAAAAGTTGTTCATTGGTAACCTAGCCAATTGTTAACCCTTTTAGTGCTATCCTCCTTCCCGGTGTACAGTCATAAAAATGCGGAGGGTATATAAATAAAATGTAGCAACTAGGAAAAATAAACGTTATATAGTTAATTTTTTAGATATCTTCAAGCAGTTTTTTTTTTAATTAATGAGATTAAATTGGATAATAATCACAACATTTTTATACGTTTTCTGATACATAAGTTTTTTTTATTTCAATGTCCTCAAATTTAACAACAATAACGAAAAAGCCGATATATCGGCGCACCGCACTAAAAGGGTTAATTGGAAAAATCTTCCATTTTTTGATGCTTCATTGCAAGTACAAATAGCAATATTTTTTTATGGTTTGCAGCTCAAAAGAAATGGGGTCAAAGATAACCCTTTCCCATCTCCTTCAAGATCAAAATGAAATTCATGCCTAATATGGTATTAAAATAATTTAAAAATATATTTTGAGAAATAAAAATATTGTTGTTTACATTGACGTTTTTATTTTTTTTCCAGGTTTCCAGATGCCCTCACCAGTGCGTCTGATGGAAGCAACTCCTTCTGGGCAGCACATTGTCATTGTTTCATGGGCATCTCCCAACGAGCCGCAGCTGTGGAGCACCCCCTCGGGAACGCTGGTTCACTCATTTCGACCAGTGCACTCAGGACCTATCGTTTGCCTCTCCCTCTGCCCCGTTGTCCAGTCAACTCAGGACTCAGAATCCACAAGTGCAGCAAATGCTCCACCCTCTCCTCCCACGTCGTCTCTCAGCTCTGATGCCCAGTATCTCATCACTGGCTCAGAGGATACATCTGTCATGGTCTGGGACTTATCAACGTTGAGGCTCAAACTGAGGATCATGTGAGTAATTTCAACTATAAGACCTCTTCAAGCAAAAAATGAAGAATGCATTGTATCTCCTCAAACGATTTTTTTCCATGATTGGCAAATGATTTCTGTTAACCTCCTAGTAAAATGAAAAGGGTCCTAAATTATATAAGCATACTGGGACTAGCAACAGTAAAAACTTTGCAGAGCCACCTGCAATGCACACATTGTGCAAAAATTCCACAGAGAAAAAATCATTTGCCTTCAAATAGTTTTTTTCTCTGTGGAATTTTCACAAAAGTCCTCAATAATGTTAGGCTGGTCCTGCTTGTAATAGCCCTTATGTTACCAAAAGCAATCAATTCACTTATCCCACCAGTGTCAGATTCAGGATAGGTACATGGGGGGGCTAAGTGGGGTTAAAATTACAGCAGTAGTGGGGGTCAGAAAAAAAAATCACCATTCTAGCTTGTGTAAATTGGATACCCAAGAGGGGGGGGCTATATAGATCCGCCACTGTATCCCACTATGCAGCTTACTTTGACCCAAAAGTGCATGGCCTGTAAACTATCTTTTTTTTACTGAGCAGGCTGTAGCATTCACTCTTTTAGCACTGACATTGCTCACACCAGCATTGAAAAATTTTCATGAAAGTACCAGCACCGCCCTGAGCAATTTTGTCTAAAATCATTGGAATTATAAAATAATCTGGCCATTGTAATGTTTATTGCTTAATTTCTTGAAAAAGCCTACTGAAGAAAGAAGAGAATATTTTCTACACCTGGTGATTCACAACAAATTATTAGGAGCATTAATGGTTTCGCTGACATTTTTCTTAAATTCAACATTTCTTTGTGAAATAGCATGGCAATTTTAACATACATTTATGCAGTTCTGCATGGCACTCAAAGGGATTAATTTTGTGTGCAAAATATTTTCATGCTATTGATTTCCCTGCAAATATGATTGATTTCAATGGAATTTATTGATTTTAAATCCATAGGGAACATATAGCTCCAGTGCTGTGTGTGACCAGTGCTCTGGGGAACACGGTGGTGGCATCAGGTGGTGAAGACTCTCGGGTCATTCTAACTTCCCTGGTTACTGGGGAGGTTATTATGAAAATAGACCACCATCGAGGTCCTGTCACAGCTGTTGCAGTGAATTCTTCAGATGATGTTCTTGTCTCTGGTTAGTAGATTTTCCTCTACTTCATTTAGTTCTGTTTACTTGCAATATTTTTGTTATTCAAATATTCAACTAGTTTAGGAAGATAAATATGGAACACTTCACAAAATATGTTACCCCTTAGCTCTCCTCTCCCAAAATGGACATTCTTTTTCAATTTAAAGTAATACCAACTCTGGCTTTCTAACTATAAATGCTATTCTCAGCTTTCTGTGTTCCTACTTACCTAATGTTTTTCCACTCGCAAAGCATTTATCATTCCCTCCTCACTAAATAGTTGCTCCATCCAAACCTTCTGTCTCACGCGTAGTACATCTAGAAGTTTCCTCTCCTCCCCCACCATGTCTACACTACCACTTCATCATTTCTCTTCCCCTCCATCCAGTTTGCCTTCTCCATCCTCCTTGATTCCCACATTTTGTATATGTCCAATCATTCTCATCTTCTTTCCTCAACATCCACGTTTCCGCAACATGAAGCATTACACTCCAGATCGGGCTCTTTCCTAGCCTTTGCTGAACACCCTTACATAACGATTTTCTTCTTAGCATTTTTATTTAAAAACAAGTTTCCTTTCCAACATACCGTATTTACGCGTAGAAGTAAAACCTTTTCTCCAGAAATGCTGGTGAAAAAAAAGGGGTGCGTGGCTTACAGGAATCCTCCAATTTATAAAGGAAGTCATGTAACATTTTCGTTCAAATTCTTTTTGTTTATTTTTACAGAGTGTAGCATTGAAACTAGGAAACCTTTGCAGGAATTACATTTTAATAACATTATTTAATAATAACATTAGAATAACATTATTTAACCTCACTAATTACGGTAACGTAAATTTATCAATTTAGCCACGAATCCCGAGTTCCTATATTAGACCGCACTCAAAAAGTGCTAGGAAGGTTCTTTTTCCTCGCGAGCCAGCCCAAAAATGGGGGTGAGCGGAATAAAGGCGCGGCTTACACGAGTAAATTCGTTAATTCTTTTTAATTATACATTCCTCCATAGTGCTGCACAAATATTCGAACTGCTCCAGCAGCTCTCGTTACTAATTGATCACCTACTTTTTTCCTTGAGCCTGATATTTGTTGCTTGCAATGGATTCATTTGTTTCTATTTTCAGGATCATCGGATTCAACCATTTGTATATGGTCATTGGATGACTTTACCCTGCTCAATACAATTCAACTCCAGGCTCCCATTGCTCGAGTCTGCATTTCTCCCAATTCATCGTTCCTTCTTGCTGCTACTGATCAACATCGACTCTGCCTAAGGTCATTGGCAACAGGATCCCAAATACATTATTTGAAAGGCCTCAAAGCAGATGTAAGTGGACAAAATTTTTACTAGCAAATGGAGGGAAATCGTGCTCTTTAATCTTATTTAAAGGGTGGATTAGTTATTGAATTTAAAGTGTGTGATCTTTTCTGATTATCTTTTATTTTTTTCCTTCTGCCATTCCAAAATAATTATTGGCTATACTATTTTCACAGGTTTGCTCAATGAGTATAGCTCAAGATAGTCAGAGAGCTGCCGTGGGTAGTTCAGATGGTCGAGTTTACGTGTTTGACATGCTTGGTGGATGTCTGTCTCGCACTCTGTCATCTCACCCGGCAGCACCTGTCACTGGAGTTTGCCCGACTGCCCATGATGACTTTCTCCTCAGTGCTGGTTGGTTCTTTCTTCTAGCTTCTAAGTTTCTACTGTAAAATGTGGCTCACATTAATATGAGATGGAGCAGCAATTGATTCTGGAGCTTCAGCAGTTTCAATTGTAGAATATTTTGATCCTACCAAGTGAACAGCAGTGAAATTTGCATGAATTGCAAAAATTACCCCTTCACCAGGAATGAAACTCTAGACCTAAAAAAATGCTATTAAATTCAATGAACCTGGATTGCATATTGCTCTGTACAGTGGTCCAAATTTCCAGCAGTCAGTGGTTTGATTCCTGGTCAAAACAATCTTTTTCCCTTCGCAATTACTCTGTACACAGCACAAATCCATACTCGAAACCTTTGAGTGCAACACAGTAAAGCCATCACTGGTGGAATAACACATACTATTATTGGTACTACTGATCAACAGCAATCACCAATGCTTTGATATTTGTATTATGGTGGCCCCATGTAAAGCACACAGTATTTTGGCTTCAATTTTCATCTCCCCCTGCTACCTCTGTGGTATAAATGGGTGAAATTAAAATTTTAGCTCCATTGAGGGTAGCAGAGTGCTGGGGGTACTGTCCCCTTTGCTAATCTTTCTTAAAATAATGAAGATTGTACAGAAGGATTCTAAAAAGTTGCCAAAAGCCCTATCTACAACCCATTCAGCTTAGAAATCTGATAGACTCCTTGCAGTCTGCAACCGTACATTTCACAAGTGGAATGAAGTAAGTAAACTTCCAAGGATGAAATTTGTGAAATCAATTGGGGGTTTTAGCAGAATAAGAATTCAAAGGCATAGCTTCAAGTTGGAACCGCAACTAAATTTACCCAAATTTATAACTTGAAGGGTTTTAAGAGACACGTTTATTCAAATCAGAATCAAAATTTTTACAGCAATTGAACATTTACATTGGAATAAACATTCATTCAGGAACAAGTTGATGTTGATACCATTATTTTTCTTTTTTTGAGCAATATTTTTTAAAATGCTGATGAGAAAATAATACTTTGAATGTTGTTTTATGCTGTTAATGTATCAATTCACAATTTGAGTTAATAGGTGCAGTTTTCTCATTTTCGTATTGATATTTTATTTATTTCATGCTTGAGTGGTGAAAATTAACGCCGTTTATAGTGCTTATATGCCTGTAATGAAATTGGAAATAAAAAAACATATCGAGTTTGAATTTATATTTCAGGTGGTAATAAAATGTCAGTGTGGAGCTTTCGTCCCAGAGATGGTCTTCCGAACATGGGAACTCCCCTCGGAGTTTTCAGTGCAGCAGCGAGAGGTGGATTGGGGGGCGTTGCCGCAGATCCAGAGAATCAGAATGCTCGAACAGGGAAAGCTGCAATGGCTGCTCAACGTCCTCATGATGCTCCTATTACGTGTGTGGACATATCCAGGGATGGGACTATGGCAGTCACTGGTAAGGCACTTATGATGTCAATTTAATTTTTTTGCAATCAAATGGATTTTTGAATATATTTTACATTTGTTATGTCTCATAAAAAGGCTACAATGTTAATGGTAAGAAAATAAACTTAAAATGGATCAGTTAATTTAGTTCAGTCAAAGTTCTAAGGTCAATATGAACGCATTTAATGCAGCAACAATTTCTATGTTGATGTTTATACAGAACTCAAGATATAAGTTAATAATTATCATAAAATTTCATTTAAAAATTGTAAACGCTGCTCAAAAGACAAAGAATTCAATTCTTTGTTTAAATTTCTTGAGAAAAGAACAAATATTTATTTTGAAAACTGACTGGATAAGCAAATGCATGACCTTACCTCTAAGAGGGGTAATAAAAGACGAGGGGTCAGGGTACCTGCTCCCAGATTCCGAGGGTAAAGCCTAAACCCCGCAGTATTGGGTCCTAAAACAAAGATGTCGTACACCCACGACCATCATAAAAGGGGAGAGCTAGGAAATGTATATATTCAGCATTAGTTCACTTGTGCAAGAAAATCTGCGACAAAAATTTACGGCTTTCGTCTCCTGGGTCAAGAAACATCCACACGCATATATACGTCTTTAGTAGGGAAAAGGTTAAGCATTTTACATATCCCATTCACATTTCCCTTGACTGATTTAGCTATAAAAATATTGTAGGAGATGGGAATTCTGCTCAAATTTCCCTCCCTCCAGTGGCGTAGCCAGGAATTTTGTTCAAGGGGTGGGGAGGTCCAAAACCAAGGGGAAAATTTTTGAAAAACAGGGTACTTAGTGGAGGGTTTTAACACTTTTCATAATCTAAAAAACTTCATTTGTTGAAGAAATATTTTGTTAATTCATGATTTTTAAATATTTTTTTTCTTATATGAAGGAAAATTAGTATGCCTTTATATTTTGGGGGGGTCCAGACCCCCCGGAACCCCACTGGCCATGCCACTGCCTCCCTCCAATGCTACATAAAACATCAAAACTCCATTTCCAAGCTGCAGAGAAAGTGGTGCCCCTCAGTTCATAGCAATACTTTTGGATTCAACTGTACCTACTGCATCACATAATAACATATGTAATACTTTATTTCTGCTAATCTTCCTTCTGATTATTGCTATATATACTGTAATGAGGAAATTGCATCCACAGTCATTTCCAGCTATTCCATCTTTTTTATTCTTGGATTTATGCTGTTAGTTGTGATTTAATTTTTTGCTGTAATTTCAGGACATTGAACTCTTTTAACATGTTGTTATTTTTGAAGGGGGGTTTGGGGTACTCCAGTAATTAACCTCACTTCAATAAAGTAAATGAAAGTAATTTCGACCACGTTTATTGCGATGGTAAGTGATACGCTTGCTCAATGTCTTTCACACCCGAAAGTCCTTCTCCGTTCCCGTTTTGTCAGCGTCTCTCTCTCTCTCTTGGTGCCTTCCTGGTGCTAGTTTCCGCATACCTTGGTGGGGGCAGAAGGGACCTCAGGGTCCCAGGGCAACGACCTCAGCCAGGGGGCTGGCCTTGGTGACGGCGCTTGAAATTAAGAGCTCCGCCACAGTTATTTTACTTGCGTTTGCTCTTGAAATATGACTGGATTTCATTAGTAAAAAGGGCGCAAAACTCACTAAAATCATTATACATTTTTTCTCAGGATCTGTTGACTGTTTGGTCAATGTATGGAGTGTTCGTACAACACCTGAAGTTCACTGTACCTTGGAAGGCCATACAGCTCCAGTTTCTGTTGTTGCTTTTGCTCCCAGTGGCCTGTTTGCAGTGTCAGGGTCCGAAGATAGGACAGCTCGAGTTTGGGGACTTACATTAGGACTTCTAGTATCTTGCTTCAGAGTAAGTATGAAGATTTTTTGTTGCTAATTCGTATGCTATTCAAAGCATTTGTTGTGAGCTTCTAATTTCTCGATTCTGAAGATATACCAGCCCAGAAGATGAGTTGGCTATTTTTGTGAAATAAAATAATATCTTTTGCATTAGCTGAAATGAGAAAAAGTCATTTACTCCTGGCAGGGCTTTATTATGGTAGGTATGCAGGCTTCTAGACCCAACCTAAGGGAGTATGGAGAGATGCCTCGATAAACAGGAGATTTTTTTCTAAACTTTGACCTTAAAGATTAAAAGAGTCCATCAAAACAGAAAATTATTATCTACTTTTATTTCCTTTCTAACTTGAGTTCTCTGGCTGGGTCTAATAGAAAGGTCTAAATACATAATTATGGTTGCTTTATTCATTCAAAATTTTTCATTTCATATTTATTGTTTATATTAGTAGCTCATACTTACACTAGATACATACATCTAGTTTTTATACAAATAATAGTTTATAATCTTCCAACATATATTTTCATGATCATTAGCTTTACATGAAATAATTTTTCCTTATTTGTTGATGACTTTGAGAAGATTTATTTTATATTGCCAAATAACATTTAAAATGATGAATTAGTTTTATTTCATCTGTACAATTTCTTGTCTTTTTGAGGAAGGATGCCTTTTCTCTTTGAAAAGCTCCAGTGATGTATAAAATGTTATATCTATATGTCAGTGGAGCAGTGAGGGAGGGTTTTGGCGGGATAAACCCCCTCCAGAGCTCAGAAAATTTTTTAAGTGTAAATCATTTTACCTAATTGGATTAATAGTACTTATAGAATAGTGTAAGGATTAATAAAATATCCAACAGAAAGCCATAGCAATCAATACCTACCATTATGAACCATTTATCCTATTTTTTTTTTATTCCATACCCCCCAGACTCAGCAGTATTAGTTTCGCCCAAAACTCCCCCCTAGACTTCCTAGCAGTGCTCCTATAAGTATGCATAAAAGAGGATGTCTGTTTATCTGTCCACTATGCATTTCAATATAGCTGCAGAGATTGTGACCGATGTTAGTACATAGATGCATCTCATTCTACTAAGCAACTCTTGGTGGCCTGCTAGTCTGATATAAATGGCACCCCTGTGCAAGCACTGAGGCAATTATTGTCATATCAGTCAATCTGCACAGTATTTCATAAGTCTTGAAGTCAATATCTCAATGGACTTCTTTTGATTTCCAGGGCCATGGCTCAACTATAACATCTGTAGCAGTAATGATGGATAGTAGGAGAGTAGCCACCAGTGATAGAAGTGGAGTTCTAATGGTTTGGGCCGCTGATAGTGGTGCCCTACTCCTAAGCCTAACAGGAATGGTACCAGGAGTCACATCGCCAAACCCTGTTCCTTCTGCTCCAGGTGTGACAAATGTGCCTAAGCTTCAACTAGCAGTCACGAGTGATATGAGATATGCAGTGTCTGGAAGCGGTGATAATAGGTAACTACCCATGTTGCCCTAGTCCTGAAAGAACAAATTCACTGAATTACTCTTTACAGTAAACTTGACCATCAGTTTACCCATACATTTATTTTTAGCCTGCGGATATCAAGGCTTACCAAGGAAAAAGAGGAACGAGATGTCACCGTGTCACACAGTGAAGAAATCACATGCTTTGTTCTGACTGCAGACTCAAGGCATGTGATCACTGGATCCAAGGATGCTTCCCTCAAAGTGTGGCAGGTTGGTTGAGTCTCATTTTGCCCTTAACCCCCTGTGGAGATACATATGGTTAATTGGAGGCTGTGTGGGAATTGAGTTCATTCTGCTGGAAAAATCAGTAAAAACCTTTTCTTGTATTTTCAGAAGTATTACACTTAGAAGTAATTTATCCAATAGCCAAATATTTTAAAAAAATTATTTAAAATAACTTATATGAGAGATTATTCCATTGGCGGTTTGTTTATATTCAAACCATCTAAGTTATATCACTAGTTAATTTTTTTTCTCTTTGACATCTTTTGATTGAATTAAAATTGGATAAAATCAGACTACGATATTTATGAAATATCTAGGAATTATATGCTCTGAAATACATAAGAGATTCAGTTAAACCTTGGTAAGGTATTTAATGGCTAAGTATGTACTATAGCAGGAATTTCTGTGGTTTAGGCTTGTCTAGCTAAAAAATGGCAAGAAATTGCCAGAAATTAATCTGCCAATAATGTAACTCTTGATTGTGATAAAATCTGCAAAAATTGTGATAAAATCTTGATTGTGATAAAAATAATCCTGATTAATTTAAACTAATATGTCAGTTGGGAATATTTTAAGTGAATATGGAGAGAATGGTTTTCAGGGTAAATAAGTAAGTACTAGTAGGGTACTCTTCTTTCCCCTGGTATAGACCATTTATTTTAAGACATTCGTCAAGAAGGGTCTCGAGGATAATCACAAGCTCTCAGCTCAAATCTTTTTTGACCCCTCCCAGGGGGGACTCCGCATTGTCTCGGACTCTGAGAGTAGTTGTGCTCCCTCCTTTCAGGGTATACGATCCTACCTGCGACATTGGTATGCAGTCAACTCATGGATTGCCTATAAGTATTTGGCACATGGATAATTGCTTGCACGTAAATTGCAGACTTTGAATTGAATTCCTCATTTTTTTTAGCATTGTCAAATTTTAAACAAAGTTCGAAGGTCAATATTAATGTGTATACTGCAGCAACAATTTCCATGTTGATGTTTATACAGAACTCGAGATATAAGTTAGTATTTATCGCACAATTTCATTTAAAAATTGTAAACGCTGCTCAAAAGACAAAGAATTCAATACTTAGTTTAAATTTCTTGAGAAAAGAACAAATATTTATTTCAAAAACTGACTGGATAAACAAAAACCCTTAACGCTAAGAGGGGTAGTATAAGACGAGGGGTCCGGGTACCTGCTCCCGGATTTTGAGGGTAAAGCCTAAACCCCGCAGTGTTGCATCCTGAAACAAAGACGTCCTACACCCCCAACCGTCAGAAAAGGGGGAGAGTTAGGAAAGGCATTCATTCATTTGCGTAAGAAAACCTCCGACGAAAATATACGGCTTTCGTCTCCCGGGTCAAGGTACGTTCACACATGTATTTTCATCTTTAGTAGGGAAAAGATTAAATTGCTCCTGAGCCATTCAGCTAATTTTTCGTCAAGTGCTTAGTTTTATTTTTTTGATTGTTTTTTTAAATCCTTTACTTTGTTCAAATAGGTTGCTGGAGGAAAGCTGGCTCAAGTGTTGGTTGGTCACTCGGATCATGTGACGTGTGTTGCCGTGTCCATCCAGCCGCCTCCTTCCCTCGTGCCAGACCCCAACAGGCCCCCTGGACTTCTACCCCGAGGTCTCACCACCAACATACCCGTCGCTCCTGCGGCCATAGGGGAGAAAGTGGCTCCACCTGAGGCTCCTCCTCCCGTCTTGGTCGTTTCGGGTGCTAGGGATGCCAGCCTCATTGTGTGGGACATGGCCACCGGAGCCGACCTCCGCACACTCTCTGGACACCTGGCATTTATCACATGTGTTGCTGTGGCAGCTGATGGAACCATAGCAGTGTCAGGTAAGTCCACCTAGCATTAATTTTATGTGTTGCTGTGGCGGATGATGGGACCATAGAAGTGTAAGGTAGGGTTTGAATTCCACAGCCTTCATTGTGATACAAGCACCTACTCTTTCCATGATCATGGAGTGTCCGGTGAAATGAAACTCAGTCTTGAATGATTGTCATTGATTGAGAAACTTAAAGTTTTAAGATTAATATTTAACTGAAATTTAAATGTACTTTTTCATCGTAATGGGGATGAATTCATAAGAAAACACCTTTTCCCATTTTAAAGTTCATGATTGTGCTTTTTTAGAAGTTCATTTTGCAACGGGTTGAAAACAATCATGAATGTAAATAATAACATGAATGTAAAAGAGCCTTAAATGATTTGGGTAATCATTGGGCACACATTTGATGTACAACATTTGACAGTCAGTGAACTGATACCATGGATGACTTCTGGAGTTCCTCTTGCCATTCTGAAATTCCAAAAACAGATATCATATATGTAAGAGGCAAACATCCACTGGACACTGTGTGGGAGTGTATCTTATGTAAGAAAAGTAGGCTCCAAATATTCTTAAAAGTCTTAATTTTATCTCAGAAATATTACTTCCCTGTCAAGTCTATGTAAATTGATGTCTTTCTTTTTTGATAACATCAATTCAGGTTCTGAAGATAAGAGTGTAATGGTATGGGATACTCGTCGAGGTCTTCCTCTATCATCACTCTCAATGCATGCACCAATCTTGGGATTATGTATGTCAACTGATGCTGCAAGGATTGTGCTCCATCTTCAGGACTGTGCCGCTGTTCCTGTCGCCTGTCTTCATAATACTCCAGCAACTTATGTCAAGCTTCCGGCCTACGTACAACCAGCCAAGGAGATAGAAGGTGAAATTGATTTCATATTTATAAATATCTTCATTCTTATTGACTTATTTCAATATTTTTATAGCAGTGTTTCATGCTCTAGACCTAATGAGGGTGGTTAATTGTTTATGTTCTTTTTTTTGAGCCAAAGGTAACTTCAATTTAATTTGATTCAACTTCAACTTTCATTTAATTGAAGAGTGTAGCAGTAAACTTTTAGTGCCCATGAAAACATTCAGCTGATGGAATTCACCATTCAGACAAATATATGTACCTTATGCATAATTATATAAATACTAAATATTAATTAATTACGGTGCTGCCAATTTGCTAAGCCAAGCTTATACATAAGTGCTGTACATCTATGATTGAAGTTTTGATCAGACTGTTATTTCTCATCTCTCTATCATAAACCTCTGTTGAATACATATGTCTTTAGAAAGGAATGTATGGGTGAAATTTTTCTTTGAATTGAGCAGTATATTTCACCATTTTAATTAGGGATGGACGGATCCTTGATTTTTGGAGCCAGATCTTCAGATATTTTTGGATCCAAATGCCTCATCAAATTCCTGCTATAAAACGAAATAATTATTCAAGTTTCATCTGGGTACATACAATAAAAAGAATACTTTTTAGATTTAAATACACATTTTAATATATTTACTGATTAAAAATCATTTTTATAAGCTTTCAAATTATCTTTTAAAAACGATAAACTCTATACACGCTCAGCATCTTAACTGTTATGCTTGCAGTTTGGGCATGAAAATAGGTTTCAATCTTCAGATAAACCATGAGGTGAATTTTAATATTCCCTACATAAGTTCCCCCAAATTTTGTGACTTTCTCATCGCATACTGACTTGTGTTTCACCTGCAAATGCTTCAGTTGTGGCGAGGTGGATTATGCACTTCCTCACGATAGCTTCATGTCACTGTGCATGCACATGGTTCTCTTTATGTCAATAAAAATGTTCCAACACAATGAAAGACATTTTTATTGGTATATCATTAAATTAAATTGCAACTGCACAAACTGCAACACAATTAACAATGTTTAGAACAACATTTGCATCATGTGCTACAAATTGTGGGAACAGAACGAGATGACAGCTAAGCGAGAGGTAGGGGTGGGCAGCAGAAGCACGTAAAGGATAGGTGGGGGGCAGGAGCGCACTCCTTCCGTCATTCAAGCAATGAGGCTACGAATGAAGGAGTCAAAGATGGACATGTAAGATACTATTTTTTGATGTCGTTGCCTTCAAAACAAAGCCAGGCAACCTATGTGATATATACAGTTGGCGTTTCCAGGCTGTATCTTCTTGTTTGACGGTACTGTTGCCACACCTGTTTCATAGAAAATTCAACCTCTTTGGAAGAGTCACACTACGTGCCTGTCGTATTTTGCCGTAAAAATTTCCATGGCTGAAATTCTGTTGCATAACCCCTACGAGAACTTTTAAACAAAATGGTTCATGAGAAGGACAAGCATCGCAGTGCAACAGCACATGCAAAGGTAGGATCGGAACTCTTACCATTCCCTTAAGGGAGTGGAAATCCCTCCAAATTGTATGGGACGCTGCATTCACTGAAGCATAAATTCAAAATTTCGGATCCAGATCTGATATCTTCAGCGGATTTGGATCTAAGTATCCGATGAAGGGCAATATCCACTGATATTTGAATCTGAGGTATCCGATCCGACCATCCCTAGTTATAATACATACACGGCTTATGCCAACATTTCCTTTCATTTCTTGTCTCAGTTAAAGATTTTGATAATTTATTTGTTGATGCCTGTCTTCACCATCATGCTTTGCTTTGATTGCCAGAATTCTGTTCAAGCCACATATTCCTCTCAGAGCATTTGGGATTATTAGTCTTAAACTTTCCATCTTTGTGCACAAAACAGTATTTTTCCATGACGTTGATGGAATTTTAATCCTCCATCCCGATGAAGGAAATCAGCTGAACCAATTTCTGGTTTACATGGATTGAAGATATTGTAGACAAGTTAACTGGATTGAAGAGGAAAACAAGTGTGCTATTTTTCTTGAAGTCATAATGCTCTGGATGAAGAATTGGAATTTTGGCTATCTATTTTTGGTGGAAACCAATTCGTACTGATCCTTAACCATATTGAGTGTACCACCACAATACATACTTTGGGGAATTTATCCTGTCCCAATCCAATGTGTCTGAGTTATTTTTGGATGCATATCCATTATTTTTGGGGTTACAGCACACCAAGACTACCATCTACTACCTACATTTGTAGTGATCCACATTGCTTTGCTCCTAAATGAAACTTCTCTGTCCAGCTCTCAGTGATAACAATAGTTAAGTACTGGCTAGTGTTTACTTCACATGCTTATTGACAGCCATTGAAGGGTTTTCATAAACCTGAAGATTGAAGCAATCATCAAAAAAAACCATAGCCTCCTGCCGCCAGGAAGTGATATACCTGCTAGTAGTACTCAAGACACTGGGGTCTACCATACCCCTTGCGGTTATGGCAAGGCCTACTCACAGGGGATGTAGTAGACCCCGGGTGTCTTGGGAAATGAGCTGCACACTGGAAACCAACGCCTGGAAAAGCCTGGCAACATTTAAAACCAAGACAATTGAAAAAATCAACCACAACTGAACCATGGATCAGCTGCCAAATGAATGTCAAGCTAAACTGATTAAGTGTAGAAATATCATTCTGTAAATTATCATTTTGAGCTGACAAATGAAGAAAACCATCTAATCACTAAACCAGGAACTAGGTTATTCTAATGAATCATAGAATCCCATCTGACAGAGTAAGGCATCGAAGGTATTTAAAAAAATTGGAATATGGTGGTGTAACTGGAAAATTTCATGGAATGGTACTGAGTGTTTAATTATGATTCAATACTTATATATGTGTGTTGCAGTATCTATAAGGTTAATCATGATTTCATTTAATTGCCATTTGTTTTAACTTGATATAGATCTGCGCCCATCAGCACCAAAGAGGCCAATGAGACGACTACTCAAGAAGGAAGTCTCACTGGATACCTATACATGGCAGAAGAAATATGGTCACTTAACTTCTTCAGCTATGGTTGCAGCAGTAGAGGAAAGGCTTAAGAGAAGATTTTCTGTTTCTGCATCGATGGAAGAGATATCTAAAATACCAGGATCGACAATTGGTTCTCAGGTAGGTACCTAACCTTGCCATGGAAGGTAAGGCAATCATACTCTTAGATAATCATCCGCTGAAACAGAGCTCATTGAGATAAATGGCCAACTGTATTCTTGAAATCAGGGCTAGTAACCTGAATCCTCAACCCTTTCACTATGACAGTTAATATCCCATGTTATCTTTAAAACCTTGCGTGCCTTGGACGTAATACATATTATGTCCTGATAATCTTACTGAAGATTGCTATGTACGTGATATTATATCCCTCTAATGTATTGGCTTTGTATGCATGAAGCCGTAATATTTCGCCCATGTTACTTTTCATTTTTCTTCTTAGTGGTTCTTTTATTTCAAAAATCAATTGCTCGATGGAAAAAGCATTCACATAATGCCTTCAGGATGAAAAGTCCTCTGTAGCTACCGGCAACCTTGGGTCGCACCCCTACTCTTCCGTCGGCTCCAGCGGCAAGTGATGCATTGTGCTATGGCCCCAAGGGATAAATGCGGCATATTGTGGTATTGTGTGCTTGCCCCTTTTATCTTTGCCCACCAAGAATAACCATTCCTACTCTTGGTATGAAAATTCTTTTGCGAAAAGGACCATACGTTGAGGGTGCAGAGACCCTTTTTATCATCCGGAATTTCATTTTTTTTAAATCTGTTGCTAAAGATGTTTTGTGAAGATACAGTTTGAAAGCGAGCAATTGCAAGATTTCCATAAAATTGCATATGGATTATTTTATCATTTTTATAATTTCAGATATGTGGTCCTGAGCAGGCAGCCTTGGCACAGTCCCAGCACTTTGAGCATCTTCAAGCGTTGTGGAATAAGAGATCACCACCGAGGAGACGTCAAAACCCTGTAAGTAGGCCTTTCATGACATACCGTATTTCTCCGAATATAGTCCCCCTCTGAATATAGTCCCCCCCGCATAATTATCACTGCCTACCAATGTACTATTGGACCATTGTATTTGGACTCTTGTCTCCATCTGTACTTTCATTTTACTTGCCAATGTGATAAATTCATGAACGTTTGAACTATCATTTAGCTTCAATAAATACATACATAGGTAATTAGAAATCATACAATCATAAGATTAACTTTACAAAGCATCAAAAATCGTTAATGATTCTAAAGTTTATATTATTTTGTGAGCTATCATGCAATCGCAAAAATTGGACTTAAGAATAAACTGAAGGAGTGCATAGAAATTTTCTTCAATGAACGAAAATGATGTGGAAATTTCCTTCCCATATTCCCAGTCTCTCTCAAAACAAAACTCGTGTAGCAGTCGTCGTGACTCGGCTGATCCTGGGGAAGATGATGGCATGGAAGAAGAGGACGAAGAGGCGGCTGAGGCTGAAGAGGCGGAAAAGAACAACAAGCGACAGGGAATCCCCACTGGTCCCAGTGATAGGGTGTACGTGTGAACAGATGAGGCAAACATGCTCTAGGTTGACTCATGTGTGCTCGGATGACTTTTGAGATTCACAGGAAAAGCGTCAACTTCAGGATGATCTGAAGTTGCTCTATGAAGGTAGCCTAGAGCAAATTATCGAAAAAAAATTATAAAATTGTTTGGTTGGAAGTGGGGAGAAGATTGAGATTGAAGTGTTGAGTATGAGGGTAGAAAAAAAGATTGGATTCTTGATAATGACCTTGAGTGATATTCTGTGTATTGGATTTCTGGCGGCTCTTCCCTGCCAGACATGTTTCTCAAAAATGAGTAGGATAGGCATAAATTCTTGCCTCCTCTAGACCTGTCAAGCAACCTGCACTACTTCTCAATGGTTCTTGCTGCGCCTCCCATTTTTTATAGGCTTGTGAAACTTTAAACGTTGTGTCTACCTCCAACACCTTTCTGAGGAAGAAACAGCTCATATTTTCCTATCATGGTTGACCAATCGTATGCTACCTGAAGGAAAATATTCCCTGTTTATATGGGTCATGATGCCAAAGATGATTAGCTATTAAGAAAACTGTTATCTCTATTTTTCAAAACAGATGTTTCTATCTACCTATTGACAGCCTGTGAAAAGTAGGTGTCTTTCTGTTTTCTTTCCTTCTTGAGTATCCTTCTTGATTCTTTTCAACCAAATGTTTCTTGCCTAACTAAAATAGTGATTTTCAAAGTGTTCATGATTCTCTCAGTGTGAAACTTAAGTATGTCTAACCACAAGTGGGCAATAATAGCGTTATACATTCCATAAAAGTCTGTTTGTAACTTTTCTACTGTGTCTTACTGGAAGCCAAGATGCACAAAAGTCATTTTATTTTAAATGAAATTTCGTAAAGTTTTTATCCAAGTATTTCCCCACACTTAATATTTTGTTAGTGGATTAATTTTTAAAATGTAAGTAATTATGTATTTTTAATGATTTTTACCATCAAGGTTGCTACATTCCATAAAAATTTATCAAATCTTTTAAAATATTGTGAGGAAATGAAGTCAGAACATTGTTTATATTTTTATACCAAAAACATGGAGGGACAAATTTATTTCACGAATTTAGTGAGGAAAAATTGGCATTTTAAATTTTATTTCCCCGATAACTTTTTTATGCAAGAGTGCCATTGGATGGCTAATAGCAGAAAATATTTCTGTTGATTGTGCTTTCATAGGGTGTAATTCAGCATTAAGTTGGATTCCAAAGATGAATTCCATTTCTAATGTTTCATAGTGTGCATAATTTAATAGGAGTTCTGAAATCAAATTGTACATATATGTTTGTTGAGTATTCTGTTATATGAAGTTTGTTTAGCAAAATGCTGTGTGAAATGTGCAGAATGTTAGCCATAAATATTGTAGATGCATTTTTGATGGCCTTACCTTCTTCTACCTGAAAGATGTCTCTGATCTTCCTTGAGGAAGACTCTTGATATGCCTTTATTGGGCAGTGGTCTTCTTTCTCTCATTTTGTGGCTCACTCTGTCTGCAGCACAAGTGTGAATGTATGGCATTGTTATAGGACAATCAATCCCATTTTTGACTTTATAAGTTTGTGACTTTTCTAGTGAGTTGTCAAAACTAATGAATGCCACTGACTGTTTGTGTTGTTTTCCTAAGACTTTATTCACTGTGAATTTGTCTATCCAGTGCAATAAGTACCCATCTAAGTTACTTAATAAATTGCTTCTGCATTGACATGCGTTATACACTTATGAAACTATGTAGTAATAAAAAAGACAAGATTCGTTTATGATGTAGATATGGATGTGTGGTGCGGGAATGGATGCTTGGATAGTTGCCATTGGTTCTTTACCCTTTTGCTACTAACAACAGAAATATTCGGCAGAACAATCTTGACCCGGGAGATGAAAGCCGAAACTATCCGTCGGAGATTTTCCTACACAGGGGATCAAATGCCGAAAATATTTGCCTCCTTCCTCTCCCCCTTTTATGACGGTTGCAGGCACACGAAGTCTTAGTTTTGTGACCCAGCTCAGTGGGAATTAGGCCTTACCCTCGTAATCCAGGAGCGTTTGCCCGTACACCTCTTCTTATACTAATTCTTATAATATGTAATTCTCTTTGTGGTAAGAGACTGTGGTCTCCAGATTTCATTATAAATATCAACATGGAAATTGTTGATGCATTAGATCCGTTAATATTGACGGCAGAGCTTCGTTCAAAATTCGACGATTCTTAGGAAAAAAAAAACAGAAATTCAATTCAAAGTCTGCAACTTATGTGCAAGCAACAATTACCCATGTAGCTAATTCAAACATACAAATCAAAGTTGACTGCAAGCAAATGCCGCTGGTAGGGTTATAAACCTGGAAAGGAGGGATCCCAACAACCCTCGCAGTCTGAGATAATGCGGAGTTCCTGCTAGGAAGGGATGAAAAAATTTGGTGCTGATAGTGTGTATAAGACATGGTCTCAGGCATTATTTTGTGGAATTGCTTCATTATTGAATGAAATAAAATAACTTTGTTTTATTCCACACTTTATTTTAAATAGTACGACCCGGGTTTCAACATCTAGTGTTATCATCAGGTGCAATTCGATGGGCGGCATGCTTTAGTGGGTGGAAGGGGGGGGGACTGATAAAGGGGCAGGTGGGAAGGAACATTGATGATGGGTAAAGCTGTTTTTTGAAGAAAGGAGTGGGGGGGGCATTGGACTGGCTTCATGGGATAAACGACAAGGAAAAAGATAAAGGGGGGAGGGGTTCTCAAAAGGTTTAAAAGACATGAAGGAATCAAGGTTGAGGGTCGAATGGGGATGTTAGTGTGATGTTAAGTAATGGTGACTGGGAGGGGAACATATGGTCATTACAAAGTTTAGTGGGGCAATTCACAATCTCAAACTGTTCTAAAAAGTCAATTTTTCTCCCCTTGTCAATACAATGTAAAATGTAAAATTCCCATTCCGTTTATCCCATGCAAGCCAGCCCAAGGCCCCCCCCACTCCTTTCTTCAAAAAACAGCTTTACCCGTCATCAATGTTCCTTCCCACCCGCCCCTTTTTCGGTTCCCCCCCCCTTCCACCCATGATTACCTATTTAAAAGCATGCCACCCATCGAATTGCACCTGATCATAACACTAGATGTTGAAATTCGGGTCGTGGTATTTAAAATAAAGTGTGGAATAAAACAAAGTTATTTTATTTCATTCAATACTGATAGTGTGTGATTATCTGAGAGGTCCTTCTTAACAAATGACCTGCAAAATTGCTCTGTAGAGAGGGACTGAAGAGCCTCTTGGGGCACAGTGCAGCAGTCATGCCTAGGAGAGAACTCCACCATCTTGAAAAGGTTAATAGAGACAAGGGTCATCAGCAATGGTGTCTTGCATATCCCTTTTATTACTTTCATCACAATTGCACCCCTTATCATTGAGTTGAATTTTAAGGGATTTCCAAAGGAAATGAGTCCTTACCTATGCTCTTAAATTATAAGGCCATTCCCCTTGTAATTTCTGGGATGCATAATTGAAAAGACCGTATCTTCTAGGAAGAATGAGCAAAAACAGTTGATGAAAATATCTAACAAGCATCTTGCCCATGCATATCATACCTCAGAATCGTTATTGCCAAGTGGTATTGTATACCACAGGGCACTGAGGAAAGTGACGCAAAAAAATCAAGCAAAAAAAACAGCTTTAATTCCCCCTGTTAAGTGCACCAATCAGTCACTAATTGTGTTCATCTATCATTGCTGAACCCCCTTATATGCCCTTCTGAGTGCAAACGTAAACCCAACCATTTATTTTATGTATTTGGAATATGAGTTTTAACAGCAAAAATCTGAGTAACAAAGAAACTCCTTTGGGTAGGCTCACTGAAAGGGGTTTTGAAGGGAGGCAATACCCCCAGGGCCTAAAGGCTGTTTTACACTGGACACGGAATTGCCCAGTTTAGAAATGCATTCATTTCTAAAATGGCATGGGATTGTGCAATTGCATGAACAAAATTAGAACAGGGGCTATTTTGCAATCTCACGTCCATGCATTTTCGCTTGTGTTCTAGCAATTCATCACTATACACAATGCAATTTTGACTGCACCTTCGTACAAATGACAGATTGTGCTAGTACGTGCCCCATGTTTTACAGCCTTAAGAGTAGTCCATGATCTTGTAATTTTTGAGGATTACTGGGTGCAGTGGCGCAGCATGGGGGTTTTGGGGGATAAAATCCCCCCCAGAGCTCACAGAAATTTTAATGTTTATTCCATTTTACATAATTGGATAAGTATTACTTATAGAATAGTGTTAGGATTAATCAAATATCCCACAGAAAGCCGTAAAACTCGCCATTTTGAACCATTATTCTTAAAATTTTTCTGGAGAAGGGCCCCCACAACTCCTGCTTACCCTGGCAGCTATGCAATACCCCCACACCCCTAAGTATTGGTTGCGCCTAAAATCCCCCCTAGCCTTAATTCTTAGCTGCGGCCCTGACTGGATGGATGATGGGGCCACATACCTGTGCTGTCAGTGATTCATCCAGCCTTGCTCTAATCAGCCTAGTCAAAGGTAAGCAATCTCAGGTCTTAATTAACAACAATTGTGCTTATAAAAAAATAATATATTTTATTAGGTATTATTTGGGGAACAGTTCTGAATATGGGAAGTGCTGTACAATTTGATTGGCTGAATCTAACATTACTGAAGATATCGCCTTCTCAATCTGTGGCTTCAGTTCTTTTCTGAATTGGTCAAAATTGGCATTTATTGCATCATTCACAATTTTTCCTGGAATATGAAAAGATACATTATTAATTGATATTAATCCTAGTGTGATTTCCATTAGAATATATAATTTTTAGTTTTCAATTGAATCGAATATGTTGCTTGCATATTTGATTTTCTAATTGTAAAACGAAATTGGAAACAAAAGTGAGAGCTATTCCATTTTATTTGAGAAAGTATTTTACTTAAGATAAATAATGAACCTTCCAGATGTGTAAATTTTTTTGATAATCTGTAATATTTCCTTGAGCAGGAAGGATAGTGGTGGAATAAACCCAGATATGCTGTTGTCCCATGAGACTCAGTTGAGTAAAAGCTTGGGCCCTGTCTCTGTGCTCGAACATTTTATTTAAGAATAAAAGCTATAGTTGAATCAGTGATTGAAACATTGTATATTTATGTTGTTTTATGAAAAAATAATGGGTTACTTTTGAGAATTTTATACTCTTAAATGCGATATTTTGTTTTATGTAGAGCCATGCAACAAATATCAGTTTAAAATGCCTATTATAAAATCAGCTTAAGATTTAATTATTTAAGTAATTACTGCATAATTATGGTAAAACTCTATATGGATATTATACCAGTTTTGGTTTAAATTCCGTGGATTGAAAAATGAACTGGTATACTTTTATATTGAGTCAGAAGATGGTAAAGAGCCTCTTGCCTACGCATACAGACTGTCAAGGTATTATTGCAGTGAGGCATTGCATACTACCAAGGCACCAAGGAAAGTAACAGAAAAAAACCAAAGCCTAAACAGCGGTTTTAATCAACCCTAGTATAGTATACCCTTGAGTCACTAATTGTGTTTATTAACACAAGGTTAAAAAGAAAATTTTTTGTTTCTCAAAATGGGTAGGTATTTTTTCCCCTACGGGTACAGTGCAGCAAGGTAACGTTATATACATTTTGCATTTTTAAATAGCCAGCCTTCTTTGGAGAAGGGGTTGTAGGCTTTTTATGACATCTAGATGTTAGGATTTGAGTAATGCTGAGGCTTTCTTGGCTCATTTCATCACAAGAGTGTGCAATTTTTAATTTTTTTTTGTGTCAGACCCTGAGGCAGTGAAAGATTAGCTATTTGATCTTCTCATCTCATAGATACATGATTCTCCAGGGTTATCCTTTAAGGCAAAAATAATAATTCTATTTCATGATAAGCTAAGTAATTTTATGAGTATACTTACCCAGCATTTTATCGCCACCAAAGAGGTTTTCTAGCTGCATTTTGCCCCGTCCAACGTGTATATTTATGTCCATACTCTTATATTTCAAGTAATCTTTTCCTCCTCTCTTTTCTAATCCACCACGGAGTATCACATCTCCTTTGCAGTTAGCTAGGTAAAAGAAGAGCTTAGTTAATTCCTTATAACAACTAGCATATAAATATGTATAGTGAGTTGTGCCAGGTCGCCTTTTGGTGAATTTTTTTTTGGTATGGTATTTGTGATTGAGTTTTCAGAGTTGTCCAAATACTCACTGAAATTTCCTGTGAATGGACCCCTTCCTCTGATTGGCAGCAACAAAATTTTCCCATCAACTTCATAATTGGATTCAATATAGAGGTGAGGGAGATTCAATCCAAAATCCATTGACATTGATTTCAAATCCATCCTGTCAAAAGAATTTATCCATTGTTAATACATATAGATGTACACAGGCTGACATTATAAATTAAATACCAGGCATACCTGACTGATTACCATCACAAGGTGTGATTTATGTGCGTACTAAATGTTAGTGTTGTCAATTTTCAGGAAAGCTTCTGAATCATTTAGTTTGTAGCATTAACATAAAATATTATCAAGTTTAATATTTTCTTTTGAATTGAATGTCATATTTCCTATGCCACCCTTCAAGTTAAGGTACTTGTATTTACATATACATGCATCGATAAAAACATTAGCATTACATACATAGTCTTTTTAAGAAAATTAATTCTTACTCCATTTAGTCTGACCTCTAAATGTTAAACAATCTACCTGATTTTCATAGCATATTAATTCTACCCCCTGAAGGGGTAGGGAAGCAAGAAGAAGGGCTAAATTTGAGGCGAAATAAAAAAATAAGTCACGCCCTAGTTCCCATCCACCCCGATTCCCCCCCTCTCCCCTGCTGATATGTAGTAAACATTTTAACCTTCAGACTGCAGGAACGTTTTTAAAAATTTTTTACTCTGACTATGGGAAAAACATTTTTAAACGTTTGACAATAGCTTGACTACCTACAGTAGTTTCCTGAAATATTTATTGTTACCCAGGTAGTGCCAAAGTTCACTTTTCCTCACTGTAGGGATCACTGAAGTGACTTTACTCTTCTTGGCCCCAGCCCTTATGGCAGGGGGTGCTCCCTGTCATTTCCTACCGTACAGCCCATTTTGTATTGCTTCCATCCCACTCCACACTATTAACTCTTAGGCTGCGGAAACGTTTTTAAATGGTCTGCATGGTGAGTGCAGGAAAAACGTTTTTCTACGTTTGAACAGATTTTCTTACCACTGGCAGCCTTTCCTTAAGATTTAATTGCCGTCTTCCGCGGTTGCTTGAACTCGGCCCAACCTAGTCGCAGAGAGCACAAAGGCATCTTTGGAGGACTGGGCACCCTCACCACGGGGAGTGCTACCCAGATTATCCCTTCTCCAAGAGAGGGCTCACTGCTCTCCGCGGTGCATTCACTATGAAAACAATTCCAACGAATCCTTGCATTTCCCAGGAATTTATTTATCCTCCCGTTGTCCATTAGCTGGGGAAACTTATTTGAACGCATTAGTTTCTCTTTCTTATACTTCTGGTGGTGGGTCTTTCGTCCCTGTGTATTTACCGAGGGCATATTATATTCATGGTCTGTCATCAGGGGGTAGGGTGGGCAGTCCCGGATTACTAGGGTCCACTACCTGCTAGGCACATGCCTGGGGTCGACGGAAAAATATCTTCCCTGCTCATGTCCCGAACACAGTGACAGCAAGATTTTGACACTCCCGCAGCTAAAGAGTTAATATGTCAATAACAAGAGCCCAATTGTAGGCCCATCCCTCCATTAGAAAGAAGCAAGGGTTGCCCTGGATTACATGGGTTCACTCCTTGCAAGACACTCAGCCAGGCTAAAGGGAAAAATATTTTCTTGGTTCTCTCCCGTAGAGGCTGTTAGCTAAAATGATGTATTCCCACAGCCAAACGGTTAAAAGCACCCCATATACTTTTATTCCTCCTCAAAATATTTGTCTATGGTGTAACTCCCTCACATATCCCCACATAGGTTGGCCCTTAATATTGGCCTCAGAATCAGAATTTTTATATGGATGATGGCCCTGCCACATTACTGGAATAATGTACATACTTGAGCCTGTTTATCACAAAGTCACTACATCCATATGCTTTCACATCCTTCAGTGTGATCTTGAGACTTTGTCCCTGGTTTGCATTGATAGTTTTTATGTACAATGGCTCAATGGAAGGAATATTGAACTCTGGAATGCCTGCAAAGAGAATCAATGTTCGTTAAAAAATATTTATGGATCCATTGCATTAAATTATGTACTTTGACCACATGCCGGTGGCGTAGTGAGGGGGGAGGTCTGAGGGATCCAGACCCCCCCCCCCCTCACCAAAATCTGAAAACACAATGACTTTCCTTCATATTAGAAACAAAATATTGAAAAATCATGAATTTACTAAAGATTTCTTTGACAAATGGAGTTTTTCTGATCATGAAAAGCTTAGTTTAAAACCCTTTACTTAAACCACCTGTTTTTCAAAAATTCCCCCCTTGGTTTTGGGCCTCCCCCAAATGAAATTCCCACTGCTATATGCCAATAGAATTTGTTTACTTAGAAATTTACTTGAGTAAGCAAAGCCCTTGGAAGAGGAAAGAATACTTTTTGTGGTGAAATAATTTTTCCCATTGAATCACCAATATATTTTTGTACAGAAGAGTCTCAATTTTCAATTGCTTCATTGGCACTTCCTTGGATTATTAACCTTTCACAACCCTAACCAGTCATTCCGCTTCCTTCAGGCATATTATATTCTAAATCAATTCTTCACAGGTATATTGAATCCTCTCCTAAATATAATCTTACCTTTCACTAAGTAAGGTCGTAATTTCTCAATGGAATTCTTGATACACTCTTCAATGTTGGGGTTACTTTGGCGACACACTTTTATGTAGCTGGCTGCAAAGAAAAAAAAATTACAGTTGTAAAATCCCATTTGTATGATCCTAGCCTTGACAGAATTATTGCCACAAAATGCTGATATTTCAACATAAAACTGCACTGGCTTGGAGATCTTGTCTTTGTTAATAGTTTTGCTAAAACATCAACACGTCTTTTCCTATATTCATTTTTTTAAATGACTTATAAGGTGGACTTTTAAGTGCACACATGGCTGACAATCCGCCACAAACATTCAACTTTTTTCTCTCTACACTTGGAAATGACCCGATGGAGGCATTTATCTTTTGGGAGGAGGAGGACAATAAATTTTCGACTAAAGTCAAAATGATAGGAAGTCACTATATTAAACCATTGATGGTGCTCTGAATAAACCCAAAAGTGTTAGAAAATTGAATCAACCTGCTTAGTTGGCTTAGATATGGCAACTATAATTGCTTATTGACTATTTATGGTATTTACCTTGATAATTTATGGCATTATTTTTGCATCGTTGACTGGAAAATAATGCCTCCATCATGTTATGAATAGTAGGAAGTAGAGTAGAGTATGTGTTGCGGGTTGCATAATGATTCAAGAATAGGGTGGTTTCCTATTATTTTTTTATTTCCTAAATCGAAAGATATTTACTCCTGGAGTACATATTTCACGCTTTTAGATTTTTAAATGACGATACCAATTTTTCGCGATTAAATGAAAAGTGAAAATTTTTAAGTGCGAGAAAACGCGATGGCTAAGTATGAATGCTGGGAAAAGCCCGTGTGACGTCTGGCAGCTGCTGTGTGAGGCCACCTGGGTGCGAGGCTATGAACGCCGCTACGATGCAGGCTGCTTGCTGCCGAGCACGGCGGTAGCGTAGAGTACCCTGCTAGCAGGTAGCGACTGGCTTAAATAAGGATTATTAATACCCTATCAAACGAAGGAAACTTTTCGACCTTAGGCAATTTTAATAGGTGATTATTAGGAGATATTTCCCTGAGCTCTGTGCCTCATGCATGCATTGGTAATCTCAGACGATGAAAAACTCCTGACTACTCGTATAGCATCTAGGTCCCTGTGACGTCACGTGGAGTGGCATCGTATGGGCGCCAATATGATATGGCCTTTTTCAAATGAGGTTAAAATTGACCGTCAACATTCGTCGAAACTTGTATTTCTTAAACCAAATTATTTTTATATTATGAATACACTAATGTTCGGTAACGAATCGCAATCAATGCCTTTCGTTTTTTTTGATGAAGGAAACTACCCTATTCTCATTAACGAGATTAAAAGCAAAAACGATGAAAATATCATCTCAAAAATCAAAGTTTTTCTTTCATATCATTTGGAAAAATTTTATCCTCACAAAACCGTCGAAGCGAAGAGGTTTATTCCAACCCTACCCAAAATATTCGGGAGATACGGTCTTAAGCGTACCCTCTCCAAAATAACCCTTTTTCTTTCTCCACCGAAAATATTTTCTGGTCACTCCTTTGCCTCAGATATCTAAATTTGGTCACATATATTAAGCATTGCACTAAAATTGGTGTGAAAAATCCACGTACTTTAAACATCTCCTGCCATTGATTTGATCCCATTGCCTTCCTCTTACGAAAGTTTTGACGGATGTTCTTTTACAATTGCCATACAGAAATTTATTCATTGTTCTGCAATTCCGATCCATCTGTGTTGACCGACATGCCTGCAACGCCATAATTATGACACCTCACCTCTGTGACCTATCGCTGCCATTTATGACATTGTTTCAGTATCATTTCCTGGAAAAAAATCCCTTAATTTACCGCAGAAATAAAAGGTATAAATGTTACGTGGGTTGTATATTACGTGCGCTGACTATGAATGATATAATGGAGAGCAAAAAATGATAATCCAAATCTCAGGAATCAATATTTTACTTTTATCGCCTTCCGAGATTTTTTTGTTCTCACAAGTCCGCCGAAAGGGAAGCGAAGCCAAGGAAAAACCCCTCGAAATTTTTGGAGAGACTGTCTTAAGCGCACCCTCTTCTAAAGAAGATAATCTGAGGTTTCAGGCGAGATGGAGTGGAAACGTGACATAATGGAAAATGATAAAGCAGGAGCAATTTCCACAAATTTAAATTTATTGGTACCTGATGGTGCTGTAAAGCGTAACCGATAGTACCAATAACTTTAAATTTGTGGAAATTGCTCCTGCTTTATCATTTTCCACTCTCCTAAAGAATTACCATCGAAAAAAAATTTCTGGCCACGACCGTGGCTCAGAAATAAAAATTTGGCCATGTTAAAATCTATGCATTGTTTTTTATATTTAAATAAATAAAATATCGTAGCACTTTTCCACAACTGTTTTACTGCGTACAACGCGTTTCGGCTCACTGAGCCATCATCTGGTCAGTGAGCCGAGTAAAAAAAATTTGTGGAAAAGTGCTACGATCTTTCATTTATTTAAGTATTATGTCTAACTTCCACCAATTGAAGCCTGAATCTGTTGTACCTATGCATTTTTATTGAAATTCCGACGTAAATTCCTCATCCCTTTGGAACAGCTATTGATTTGATCTTATTGCCTTTCACTCGCAAAGGTTTTAACGGATGCTCTTGACACTTGCGATGCATACGATGAATTGATCTGTGGGTACATTCAAAGGAGTCTCCAAGGCTTTACAATGAATGCAGGCGTCTGACCGTGAGAGTCGGACAGCGCTCTTATCACTGTGCGCAGTTATCCTTGGACTCAAAGTGCTCCGTCTCTCTTTTTAGAGTTCCATGTCGCCCGTGCTATGCATCGCGAAGTCCCGCGTCCATAAATACCGGGAGGCGGCGTCCTCGAGGTCTCACGACGTTCAGACGTGCTCGACACCGCACCGGTAACATTAGCGGCCTGAAATTCGGATGCTTACTCTCGATGTCTTTGCGTCCGCGGTACCGTCGTGCTCATAGGGGGGAGTCATGGGGGGTCAAGGAGAGACTGGCCCCCCCTTAAGTTAAATTGTAATTTGCAGTGTTTGTAAGTAATCGAGTAAAAATGATCGGATTACTTGTAACGATTACTTTTTAATCGATTTGTACTTGTAGCGGTTACTTTCTACTATGGATGAGTATATTCCACTTCTTTCGATTCCGATTCTTTCAAATCTATTCCCAATTCTCGATTCCGCGGCCTATAGAGTTGGCAATCTTATAAGAAGTAATTGTAATTGTTACTTAAGCATCACTGATTACATTTTTTAAGTTATAAATTAAATCAAAATCAGTAATTTGTACTCGTAATTGATTTCTTTTTTCATTGAGTAACTTTAGTTGAGCCCAATTACTTTTTCTCAGTACTTTTACCAACATTTTTCCAAAAAAAGTGCGAAACCGGTCGTAATACCAAAACATTTTAGCCTAACATAGTCCTTAAAGTGCTATTTTCAGAGGTTAACTTGAAAAAAAATCCAGGGGAGGGCCCCAGCAACCCCTCCCGTTTCATTGATGGGCATTCGATTGTCCCTAAACCCCCGTGCTTCATTGCTGTCATTCACTTTCGCTCGTAAGTTTTCTCTCCACTCCGTTGTTAATGTCGCCTACAATTCAAGAATAAATGCAGGCACGGCAGCCAGGGATGGCAAGTGAAACGAAACGAAAACGTTTCGTTTTGACCCGGAGGGAAACAATAATGCGAGGCCTAAATTTATATTTGTTTCCGCACGAAATTAAAATCACCAAGGAACTTAGTTTCGACCCGGGACGAAACTTTACTCCCTCGAACGAAACTAAATTAATCGGAACTCCGCTGCTGATGGTTAAGTTTCGATCCCAGAAGTAGAGTGGAGGGGGATGGGAGGGAATAGTTTCGACCCATTACGTTTAGCATACGTGTTGAGCACTGGCGCAGCGAGGGTGGGGTTTTGGGGGTTAACCCCCCCCCCCCAAAGCTCAGAGAAAAATTTTTTAAAAATTTAATCCATTTTACTTAATGGATTAGTATTACTTACATAAAAGTCTTAGGGTTAATCAAATATCCCTCAGAAAGCCGTAAAACTCGCCATTTGGAGCCATTAATCTTACAAATTTTCTGGAGGAGGGCCCCCGCAACTCCCACTTACCCTGGAGGGCATGCAATACCCCAACACCCCAAAGTATTAATTGCGCCTAAAACCCCCCCTAGCCTTAATTTTTTTGGCTGCGCCCATGGTGTTGAGTGGTTAAAGCTTAAAAATTGAATAGCCAGTTTGCGTTCACCGTTCTCCTGATAGTGGTGAAAAAGTGAGTGCCCCATGCATGTAATGGCGGTAGGCCGAACCTCTACTTCATTCAATCATTCATCGTACTCGGTGAGTAGGCCGAAACTGAACTGTTCAAAGGGGAAGCACGCAGTCCCTCTGGTGCGAAACATTATCTACGTTTCGTTTCGTCCCAGAGTTTTAGCTTAGTTTCGACTCAAAGTATTTTTTCTCCGATTTTTGTTTCGACCCTGAGTTTAAATCTCCCCGGGTTTAAATCCATTTCGTTTCGAGTGTACATTTCGCTACCGGGAATGAAACTATTGGAGTTTTACTGGTTTTGACTTTCGTTTAGTTTCTACTGCCATTCCTGCACGCAGCCAGGGGAGGCTTTGGGGCTTCAGCCCCCCTCCACCCCCAAAATTCTTTCCATTGTCGCTATTGTCCGTCTTACTCTATACTTCCCTTGAGAAGACCACATGCCAAAGGGCAATAATCTTCTGGTTATCCATTTTTTTAGTGTATCTACCTTTCATTATGTCTGCCTCCCAATCTCGTTAATGAACCGAAATTCCCCAATAATTTTCTCGCTAATTCAAAGTCAGACAAACTCAACGCTAATTCTCCCGCTTACTTAGCCAGGTTTCACGCTATTTTTTCAATTAATGCTCCCATTAACGCATTATTTCAGTATGCTACCGTTTAAGGTAGGTTTCCATGTAGTATTTTAAGGAGTATTCTGGCATTATCCCCTCCCTTTCTGGACTTCCTTCCTCTCTTTAAATCTCAATTCGGCCTTCTCTCTTTCGTAATCTTTAAAGAAAAATTACAGAAATTACTGCTGATGAGTTTTTTAAGCTGGTGAAATGAGCACTTTAATTGGAAAGCTGATACCATCTTGTCAATTTTGTGGAAATTATAGGAAATTTCCATTTATAGGAAAATTATAGAAACTATATCCTCCACGGGGCCCTGTTGCTTGTGGTACATGTTGGCTAGAGGCCCCCAAGGATGTCAATCCGGCCTTGTCCCAAAGGAGGGTGAAGGTTAAAATTCCGGCGGTGAATTTCGAACGTTTTCCGAGAAATGCAGATCAATATCTGATTTTCGGGGACATTATACAGAGTACTAGATTGGGCTATAAAGCCATGCTCCTCTCAAAAACCTGACAAAAACCGATTTCTGCCAGCAGGATAGAATTTATCTACACTCTATCATCTTTTATTAAATGGGAAAAATGACGTCGGTTGTAATTTGCATTTCAACATAACCGACCAGCTTGGATCGCATTTCTTGAATCCATTTCTTTGACTCATTTTCCTTGCGTTTCTTGACTTTTTGAGCCTCTTTAAACCCTAGAATAAACGTGTGGGAGTATCATCAGGATTTTTGATGCCAAATTCGGTCTCAAGAGGGTTGTATATTCCTTTTCGTTCGACGCTTGTTAGTTGCACTTTGCCAAACGATGGGTGAGGATCATTGTGGATCTCTCTCGCTATGGATACAAAGAAACTAAAACGTTGAACCTAGGTACGAAGATAGTTTTGTCGTTGTCATCATTCATTTGCGCGAGCACGGTTTCCGGACTTTCACCGCAGTAGCGGATACCTACATATGGGGGACCGCCCGCGCCCGCATTTCCGAACATTGCAGAACCTTGATTGCAATTTTTTAATATCATAAGATGGTATGGTCTTGTATATGCGTATAATAAGTTAAAATAAAACTTTCTTAAACTTTGCATATGACTTCATTTTTTAATCACGATAAAAGGAAAGGTAGCTCAATTGCGCCCCCCCCTCCCCCGCCCTTTGAATATTATCTGTATCCGCCTTTGTTTCACCGCCTTGTCTGATGACGACATTTTCGCAGGCAATCCCGCCAGCAATTACAGGTCATAATTAGAGTATGATGCTGAAACTAAGCGGCGTATAGTTACCGGCCCATTTATATCAAAGCTGTCGCCATCAGACGTTTACAACGCGGTGGAAGCTGGGAAACCATGCTCGCATCCACTAATCATCGCGGAATCTTTCGCAAGAACTCATCCATTCGTATCTATTCATGTTCGTTTGATCTGATATTATTTTGCATGGAATACACAATATTATTCCCGACTGAATAATGTCAGCTATTATTTTCATTGAAATTTTTTTTTAGGTTAGAGCATGAATTAACACTAAGTAGTAGTGTAGCGGGATTCTTCATTGAAAAGCGGATATGGATCTCAAGCCAAATCCTTGATGATCAAACGAAAGTACCTAATAACCAGCACTGCAGATGAAGGTGATTAATTTCATTTTCCCCGAATTAAAATTTTCACGCCTGTTGGGCGCTTATCAATACATATATAGTTAAGAGTAAGATCAATACTGTGCTTTAGATATGGGAATTACATGTAGTAGTTACCATTAAAGAGGCCGAGCATTTTAATTTATGTGTTATTCTGCCAAGTGTTTTGAATCCTATGGAGGAACCAAAATAGCTAGCATTTCATTTGGTTTTGCTAGTAAAATCAACGCGCATTACCTGAAAGATTACACACATATTCACATGCAGAACGTATTCTTTCAGCTTCTTCCACCACTCCTCGACTTCGACCCTCAATTTAACCTCCCAAGCATCGCACTCGTGGGAATACCTCCTTAAGCTTTGAATGACAGCCCTTTCTAGATAGAGAGATATGTTTAGTGGAAACATTTTTCGAGAGGAAAAGTACATGGATACAGGCCCGGAAGTAGGGTGGGGCAGAGGGGGGGCACGTGCCCGTGGCGGCAGATTTTAGGGGGCGGCAAAATTTGAAAAGTTTGTCGAAAAAGGTTATTTAATTTTTCTAATTAAATTATTGATCAATAATTGTTAAATTGTTTATCAATAATCATTATTATAAATTATAAATAGTTAAAAAATAATATTAATAGAACTCCGTATAAAACATACGGAGTGTAATTTCAGTAACCGTATCTAAAAAAATAAGTAACGGATACATAATATTTGAGAGGTTGAGTGGGGGGCAAACTTATATGACAAAACTGATAATTCCACCTTACACCTAAACTAGAACTAGAACTAGATTAGAACTAAACTAGAACTAGGAACTAGCCTTAGATCCCCCTGAAAAAACTCATAATTCCGGCATCGCAAGGATACGATAAACGAATCGTTAGCACACAAGCCTGCCGTCCGAGGCGAAACGTTTAAAATTTAGAAAAAATTCATGCAATATTTGGAGAAAAACGCCTATGGATAAGTTATATCACTGTGAGTATTCCTATTTTGGTGACAACCAATGATGAGTATAACTTTCAGCATAATATTCACGAAATTAAAAATTTATTTAAAGAATACTATTGTTTTGCGGTGAGTAATATTGACCGTCAATTTTAAAGTGTAAGCTAACTGAATACCAACCAAAAAAATCTACCTGCGTATGAAATCGGTTCATATTTTTCTTTTTGGAAGGCAAATCTGCGGTAAATTAAATATTTCTTCACGTATATATCCCTAAATGAATTTTTCAATGGGCTTCATGCGGAAATTTCCTATAATGAAGCCTAAAAATCGTAAAATTTTGAAATCAAAATAAATGAATGAATTCAATGAAAGACACCATCTTGTTTTCGTAAAACTTCAGGGATGACGCAGTTACTGGTGGTGTCACTCTCCTTATTTTGCATAATATTTAACTGTTTCCTGTTCCAGAACATGTATTTGAAATGATTACCTACCTCAAATCGGCCCCCAAGACAGCAAATATCAAGTTTGTTTTCGCATGTTAAAAATATAGAGAACACTACAATCGTCGTTCCTGAATCAACGAACCCAATAACAACGCGAATAAACGCGTTTTACAAAAAATGATAGGATATGTTAAAATTTTGATTCATCAAAAAGCGTTTATCACGCGTTCCCGGAACTTGAGAGTGAAATGTGATAATATGATTCAGGATTTAAGGAAGACCTTATCTCAACTTAACATCCACTCAAAATATCTGAGTACAAAATTGCTCATTTTTTTACAAGCGCAGACGAATCTTTATCAGGTGCTAATGAGTAGCAGACCAAATTTAGATATTAAAATTCAAACGCAATATCAGGGCTTGTACAGACTTTGAGAGATATTGTGGTAGCGGTGAATTTACAGTTCACTTTCTCAACAAAATCCATTGCGTGCGTACATGTCGTAAATAATTCATAGAATAATGATCGCGATCGTAATGCTTATATGACTCGTCAATAACAATAGGAAATAATATGCCCTTGACCATGAGATTAATAGCAATTTTTTCTTTATTTAACCTTTCCTTGATGTTTTTAGAGCAATGATTAACACTTCTCGTTATTAGTTTTAAAAAACCTTGCAACATTTCTATGAATTATTTTTGTACTACGCGTTTCATTGTTACGACAACATTCTCAAGTTGTAACAACAAAACTCGTCCCGTGAACATTAATTCAGAGGAAATATTGCAATGTCTTATTTTACTAATATTTATAGCTTCCACCTCATCATGCAACATATAATGCAAGATAATACTTCTCATGATAAATCCATCGTGACACCGTTGAAAATATTTCACGGAAATACTTTTAAATTTTGTTTACTTCATAGCCAAATGTGTATTATTGAAATATTGTTTTTTTATGATACTGGATACCTCTTCCGTTAGCGCTTGTAATGTCACCTACAGAAAGCGCCCTAAATTGACTCTGCTTTTCCCTTTTTAAGGAGGAGAATACTGAATTCATTAAAATGGTTAACTTTTATCAACTACCATACCAAAAACTTTATTTTATAGCGAAGTATAGTTGGAAAGTTTTCTATCTTGCCCTAGCTCCATGTAAGTTCTCGGTGAACTTCACACCCTCCAAAAATTTTTCCGGATCCGCCTCTGGTTCTCGTCCGCGCATTTAGTTTTCGGTAAAAATCATTTCTTATCATCTAGGCCTCCCAAAATTTCTTCCCTTGTGATGACTATCTCCAATACATGTGCTGAGGAGACCACTACCTCAGGGGCATCTATCCTCTGGCAATTCACTCAATTTTCTTAGATAGTTACATTTTATAATGACTGCGAATGACCTATATTCATTTTTAACTTTCAGCATTGTGCAGACGAAATGTGCAGCTGATGAAATACAATGAAATACCATCGTATGCAACCCGCTCACCAATTAAGCCCGAATTCCCCGATTTGAATATAAATTCGAATGAATGAATGTACGTTTATTAATGCCACGGGGTTCCCCATAAGAGAAAATACAAAAACATACAAAAATTTCTGCAAAGGCAAAAAAAATAATAATGCATCTGGAATTATTTGCCTTGCGATAAAAAAAAACAGAAAAAAGTATAAATAATCCCAGGTTAACAATAGGTACGTGCTAAAACGAGATATAGGAAGAGGAAAATCAGACAAAAACTTCCAGATAAATTTGTAATTGCATATTGTAAAAATATGTATAATTTTTCGACGTAATTGATCGCTGAGGTAATAGCTACATAGCTTTTCTTAAAAAATGGATAGAAAAGATGAAAAACTATAAATAACGACAAGGAATTTCAGAAATTACAAGATGAGACGCGAAAATATTTGAGATAAATATTTATATGAGGTATAGGACGTAGGAAGGCTTATTTTAGTGGTTTTAGAATTAGAGGTTGATTTTGGTTTAAACATGGAAAAATTATTTGCTTCTTGTAAAAAAAATTAATGACCGCATGTCCGGTGTTGAATTCCCATTGCTCTCTAACTGAGCATATGTTTTGTTTGCACCGATTGGCTTCGTTTACTATTCGTATGAGTAATTTCACTCACGTATGCTTCGGCCTCGCTGTCCTTGCTGTGCAAATGAGTGCGGCAGGGCGAGCAGCAGTGGCGCCGCCACCGCAAAGAGCCACAACTTCGCCATGTCGTCGGAGGGTTGGACGAATGTGAAGTGTCGATGAAGAGATCGTTACAGCCACCTGAAAAGTAATGGCAAGTGAATTAGAATCAAATGCAAATGCTATCCCTGAGGGATTGCACTCCAGTGGTGCTCACTTTTAAAGCATTAGTGACCAACTTGTCTCCAGCATCGATAGACGTACGAATATATGTGTTTGTTTGCTTGATTTTTAAAAATTTGATTGGCTTCGGTCATGGACGGAAAATCTTAGCTTTTATAATTTGATTGCATCTCATCAAAGTTGGTTTTAATATTGATGGATTTTTCTTCCGAATGTCAAATTTCTTTCGTTTACATGAAAATGAACCGGCTGGAAAATATCTATGGCAATAGCAATGATTTTAAGAGAAAATCGCTTTTTTTTAATCTTTGTCAAATCAGGTACATCCCTCTATTCCATTAGGATATTAAATTCCCATGTAATCCCTGCAAATACTATAAGTAAATCACATCAATATTTGTAGATATTCAGAGTATACATTGTGATAATGTATTGCTACAACTTAGCACTCATTAATTGAATACTTGTAAATATAACTCACACAGAAACATTTTCGTATAGCAAGGATTCATATAAATTTGAAAATTCTCACGAAAAAATTAACGCCTCTCGCACGAAAAAATTAACACTCTAATTGAAAAATTTTAATTGAACACTTCAAAGTCACTGAAACTGGGGATCGAGATTTGTATCCACAGTTTTCAGAAAAAGCAATAATATATCTATTGAGCCATATTAAACTGTTAATTAAATTGAAATAAAATCAGTCACAGTGCTATTCTATTAGCTGTGTCCCGGAAACCCTCTCTAAATCGACGTGATGGATATGCCCACCCGAAGCAAAAGTCATCATAGTTTTTAACACACCTCTACCATGCCCAGAAAAATATATAACAACATGTCGCGGTCCAATTTATGTGCATAGTTGGTCTACATAATTATGCTATGCATGAATTCTATCTTGTATAATTAGTTCTCGTAAAATTGATTATTCTAATGAAGTAAATAGCTATATCCGACGCTGTAATTTCGCCTTCATCCATATTACAACTGGTCTTGTGCGTCACCATTGTTTTGGTTTGTAGGCAAAAATGACTAGTTTTGAAAACCATAGCGCCTTTTATGCATAATAACACGGAATCAAACGCAAAGTATTTGCTCTATCCAAGGAAGTCTCCAGTAACCTTTAAAACTAGTGTCTTGAAAAAAAACAAGCGTTTTAGTAAGCAGTTGTGTCACCAATCTGTCACCCTAATGAATCTTTCAACGGTAGCGTGCGGGGATTCCCATTCAGAAAAGGAGACTTCCGATTTAGATGCCAATCACGGAAACTGATCACGTAGTGCTTGGTCTGGCGTCTCTAGACTCCGGGGTGACTTCAATGATCGGATGCACGCAGTTCACGTTAGGATTCCGATAATCAAATTAATGGGTGCAGCAAATGTTGCCGTTAAGCAATCGCTTGCTGGTAGAATTCCAAACTGATAATTATTTACTCGCTAACTTGCATTCAGTCCATGTTTCCGCATGGCGGAAAAAGACTATAACGTTTCTATTATGTACTGTGAGGGAACGAGCTAAAATGAAGCATGGTTTTTTATCTGGTGTATAATTTAAAGCAAAAAGGTGAAGAATGTAATGTTACGCTGGGATTAAACATGTTAATTTTAGGGTACCATGTATGTTTTAAATAATATTTGAAGTAAAAATATGAAGAATACAATAGGATTTAATTTTAGTTGCTGTGACACATAGCTTTATTTTGGCAAGAGGAAATTCATTGGTCTGTTTTTCGGCAACACTTTTCCCTAATTCATTTTATGCAATCGCATCTCTGAGATGTTAGTGAGACGTTTCGAGCTGTAGTCTAAGCTGCTGACACATTTGCTTATGCGAGAATTGAGATTTATTCTACGCGCGAGGTGACCCAGGTAAAAGAACTGGCCAACCTACCCTGTGAACTTCACTAGCCGCAATCCTGACCCATGATGAGATCTACCTTCTCAAAATGTAATCAAACCAACCTTCAGGTGGTTTGCAACAGAGAGATGGATATGGAATGAAGATAATTTAGTGCGGAAAATTTTTAGAGCTATGTAGCTGTAGGATATGACATATTCATCCTTGGTCTTCTATTAATTTTCTTACTCTCACTCTTATCGATGGCTAAGTTCTAACATCACGTATCTCAAATTCGGCCAGTTTGAGGCAGGTATCATAAAAATGTGTAATAGCATTAAAAATAAATAAAATACAAGCAAATAACAACTCTTTGTTTGTAAATGAATGCTTGTTTATCAGTTTTATGAACTTTTGGTTTTTAATTTCAGTGTACAATCAAAAATATTAATAGTTTTTTTGCTTTACCAAAAATATGTCATTTTTGAGATACGTGTTGTTAGAACTTAGCCATCGTTATGCTGCTAAGATGGAGGAGGAGGGTGTAGATTGGGGTGTAGTGCGATAAATTTGCATGGAACCGAATACGAAGACGCTTGGGTTTCCCAGAAGCCCTTATCGGCACTCCATTCCCTCCTATGGTGTACCCGCGGGTTTTCCCGTCGTAACTTTAAAACCATCCATATTAATCGGACAGTGCCCTTCAACTCCCTCACCTCTTCCATCCATACCAAATAAGGCTGTGTACATGCGTTTTAAGTTGTCGCTTGTAAATGAGGAAGTAGTCGAAACTATTTGAGCTCTGAAAATTTCTTTTAGCTGCAATAGTCGCTTTTCTGTTAAACATCTCTCTGGCAATTTAACTGGCAAGTTATTTTAAAACTTTAGCATTACCTTATCTCTTTTTAAACGTAAAACCTTTCCTTTTACACGTCCCTTGACTCGGGATTATAACTAGGTGGCTGGATTACTAAGATACGCATTAGAGTTGGAGAACTACATACATGTGTCCTTTCAGGGAAACATCTAAGCCGTGTTCGTACTAAAATTCTGATCCGTGGTCCTAAAATTCTTATCTGACCAATTTAGAATTTTTTTAAACGATAATAATTTTATACATCACATTTTAATGCGTATAATGGATTTTCCATTCGATAGCATTTTTGAGGCATCTGGAAGAACAAGTACCGTTTTTTTCATTTCCAAAAACATATGACTCTCACCTACTTGGTTATATATGTAATAAATAACCAATATATATATAACATATACATTACGAAATCCCGAACATTTCTATCAAGTCGAAAATCGTGAATACCTAAAAATAAACACGCACTTTCCCCAAGAAAGATCCAGACCAATACTAGCACATACTTTCGCATGCTTCTGTCCAAACATAAGAATTTTGCTCGAAAAACTCTTACAAAAAAGCCGGCACAAGTGAACGTAATGCATCAAGATGAGCGTGACTTTTTAGCAGTGAGATAAAATCTTTCTATTGATGGCGAGTGACCTTCCATTTGGCCTGCGTTGGTAAGAAACGCAGCCAAGACAGTTCATTTTACGTTCTTCCGATACAAATGAGCCTCGAGCATGATGTCAACATCTTAGGATGTGCTCCGACGTCTACTCTTGAACTTCACGCGTTAAAAAGAGCTGAGGACGGGGATATCCTGAGGAGCTGTAAGGCTGTGAGATAAAAACAAATTATGTAGCTATATATTTTGAATGTGAACGAATTTCGTCAAGGGTAAAAGTTATACCCCGTAACCGAATCCTTTTAAGGTAGTTTTGGAAGTCTATTTCCTCGATTTAAAATAAATTTGCAACAAGTTTTCCATGCTAAATGACCTTGAAGCTGCATGGGACACATTTTATTATCCTTCACTTAGATTTTGAGGGGAAAGAAAACGACATGTATAAGCGTTTATTATATAAATAGGCAAAATGTCACTCACTCTGTCAGGAAAGATAAGAAATATAACATGCAGCTAAAAATATGCAGTTGAAACTGAATAGCTGCTTTGTGAAGTCTGACAAATCGAGGCAATACGAACATACAATAACGCGGAAAATCACTGGTCATAGCCATGAGAAATGCATCTCAAAATACTATAGAAATATTGCCGGTGAGTAAATACTTTTTTCTTTTAGTAATGAACTCCATTTTATGCATAGCTTTTTATCCGTTAGTACTCCTCTATTGCCGAACAGCTGGAGCCCTTTAAAAAAAAAAGTAGAGCCTCACTTTCTCAAAAACTCTTCTACAGGCCCACCATCTCCTACTATAAGTGGCTCCAGTGACTCCAGATTTTTCACTCCCTACTAACTCGCTGCTGCTAAAAGGAGCTCGTTCAGAACTTTTTTTACTACCGGAGATTACGATACAGCTTAAAAAATAAAAAGACCGGTGATTTTCCATTTTCTGTTCCGTCGATTACTTATCGTGCTATTCGCTACGACATATCGGCGGGCTTAACCCTTTCACTGATGACTTATTGACGTCACCGACTCCCGTCGACCTGCTCAACGCTTCTCCACTACTTCTTGGCCCCACCAATCCGTATCACGTGGTTCGTTGTCATTAACAACGTGATGAGCGATTCTTTCATCACGGGTTGGATATCTCGAAACGACTTAATGAACCGGAACTATAATGACGTCACCGACTCATGAAAAATAGGGCGACAACTTTAGCATTTTTTTTGCTTTAATTTTACGATAAAATGGCTAAGTGAGGATATTTTTTAACCTATACCTTATCCTTTTCCTCCGCACGATTATAGATGTGCTAAAGATGGCAGGCGTTATTTCTTTGGAGCATTTATTTTTTACGTGTATCTTACGTTTACGTCTGGTATCTTAACAACCCCCGCCACACGCCTATTGAGGTGGCTTGCAGGGTAGTATGTAAATTTTTACGTACCCTTCCCATACATCTGACAAATTATCTTATGAAATTTCGATTTCAGGTGTGAGTGGACGACCTTATTACTGGAAATAAGGCTATCAGACAATATTACAGCCATGATCAGTCATTTTATTCTTTCATTTTATAGTTCCTTCCTCACCGACGAAAAAATCTATGGACCAAGGACCAAAAGCAATATTTTTCCCGAATCGGTTGAAGGAAAACGCGAGATTCGGAAAAATATTGCCTTTGAGACAAAAAAAAGCGTTTAACCGGCGCTGCGTGAAGGTCGCTGCGTCATTTTGAGTCATCAGGCTACCCATTTTCTAGAACTGGCTGAGATATTTAGAGTTTGGAATGTGGCGGCTAAGATTCCGTCTGGAAAAAAATTCATAGGTTTAAGCACGTTTCGTTCGCTGGGAAAAATTCCCACAGCGAAAGTGAAATTGTCTTATACAAAAGACTGTGATGTGAAGGTGCAAAGTTAAGCTTCGGCGTGAATGAATAATGAGGGAAAGGCTTCCGTTTATTTTTGTGTACACTTTCAATTTAGGAACTTGATGCTTCACTTACTCGTGTTGTTCTTAAAATGGTGAAACTTCGTCTAAAAATCTAAACTTTCCAAATATTGAATTTACGTTGCGATAAAGATATAATAATTATTTAATATGATAATTATATGATATAAAATAAAATCATCGAACTACGAGGTTGGCCAGTGAAACCACTGGCCCCTCTTACCCTTACTGTTCGATATTCACAAACCTGTGGCTAATTCTGGGGCGAACTCTACCTGAACCTATCGAAACCATTCCTGAATCACTGAGAAAGAATGAACTACTTGCCCTAGTGTCTCCAAGTTCTTTCCTATCACCAAATATTTAAGTAACTATTTATCCACGAAATATTTTCATTCTATTAGCAGTATTATTTCCTGTGACTATTAGCTGCGTTTTATCTATTGAATCATTTTTCGTCACCATAAGGTCTCTTCGTGGGAGATAATAATGTCTTTCATGAAGTTCTCCTTTTTACGGGTAGGAAAAAATTCAACTGCTTTCTCTATTATGAGCTCTATGTGGAATAATGAGTTTTTATGCCTGACAAGCTTCTCTTTCGGAGTATCTAATTCATAACGCATATCTCAGCGCAACTGTCTTTTTTTGGCACCAATTCCGAATTACTACTATCCACACATCGAATAGTCCCGTTTTTAAAATCTGAGTGCAGACTTAAAACATCTCCAAGGTAACCCTATATCATCTCACTCCTAGGTGCCTTAGGGAAGCAAACCGGCTATTAAACCTGAATGAATTAAATTCACGAATGCGCGGTGTAGAATTTAGTAAGATCTATCTAATCTATTCTATTCAAAGTTCTTGTTCAACCAACTACCGATTGAGATTGATCATTCAACATTTGGCTACTCCGATTAGAGAACACACCACTTACACTTGAACGGTATATACATTCTGTATTTTTCCGTGTCGTATTATTTGTTTAAATTTTGACGCGTTTCTTTTGAAATTTCCATGATATCTACAGTAAACGCTTTTTAACATTTTCCTGGATCTGAGGTATGAAAATTTAGCCCCAGAGAAAATAATGAGTCAAAATTTTCATATTTTTCATTCAGGAAATTTTTTTACAGGGTCTGATATAAGTAAATACACCCTTTAAGTTTCTTGATGATAGCGTAAGTTCAAAATCCGTAAGGTTCCAAGAAAAGTGACCGGTTGAGTGAGAGTGATTTGTCGCCTTTAGGTGAAATTCAGCCAATTCTCGCACGCTTACTAGTTCCAACTAACTAGATAATTCAAAGCACTGCAGGAACAAGTGACTTTGCACGGATGCAGAGTTAAATACACCAATGGATGAAGTTCACCATGAAAAAAATATTTGACTTAGCCGGTATTCGAACCCGGAGTAACCCGGAGCCGGTAACTGGCTAACACACCTGAATGGAAATCGGGAGATCCGAGTTCGAATACCGGCTGAGTGAAATATTTTTTCATGGCGAACTTCATCCGTTGGTGTATTCAACTAGATAATTCATTACGATCACATTGAAATGAATACTTGCAGTTTTCCACCATTATAAAAGTCATTACGACCTAGAATTCAATGTTACTACATCACCTTCAAGGTGTAGATGTGCTAAAATTGAAACCTAAGTCGTTCTAAATTAAAAAATCGGGTAAAATTGCAAGTGTTTATTTCAATGCGGAAATATTCCACTCCATAACGCTTGAATCTACGGATTTTATTATTTACGTACACTGATTGACAAGGTTTGCATTTGGAGCAATGAAACTTTTTAGCCATAGCTCACCTCGGTGGGATAGTGAGGACGGTCGTTTTATCCGGACGTAGGTAGGGTGATTTCCCGCGCAGACCTCCCCGTCAAATGAGGTGTCACAATGTGGTAGGGGAGACAATCCAGAGACGGAGTGGCCACAGTTGAGCGTCCTTCCAGTTGGGATGGCTTCGATGAAGTGACGCTCCCGCCGGAGATGATCAGAGGCGAAGCCTTAGAGACGGACTCATCCTATAACCCCTGACGCAGGAGAGATATTATAGGTCCGCACTCCCCCCCCCCCCCTGCCACCAATACCATTGTCTCCTCTCGCTCGCCAATGTCCCCCCCTCCCCTCCAACACACTCGAGTCGACCTTACCCTTCACCTCCTTCCTTCCTATTCCCCTCCCAATCTCTCCTTAGGACCGTGCCTAGCGCATGTTAAGTCAGAGGCTCCCGTCCGTTGTTCTTTTTCCGCCATCCCTACTAAGCGCCCCCAAGGAAGGATCATCTCAGGATGTATCGCAATTTTTGTAGAAAATTTTAATGTAACCAAGAATGGCTATAAAACGTGTGCGTTTTAGAATAAATAGGGTAGTTTACTTCACCAAAGATAACGAAAGGCATTGATTGCGATTCGTTACCCACCATTAGTGTATTCATAATATTAAAATTATTTGGTTTTAGAAATCCCAGTTTAGACGAATGGCAATGGTCAATTTTTACCACATTTGAAAAAGGCCAGTTTGGCGCCCATGCGATGCCACTCCACGTGACGTCACAGGGACCTAGTTTCTATACGAGTAGATAGGAGTTTGCATCGTCTGAGATTACCAATGCATGCATGAGGCACAGAGCTCAGCGTAACATCTCTTAATAATCACCTATTAAAACTGCCTATGGTCGGAAAGTTTCCTTCGTTTGATAGGGTATTAATAATCCTTATTTAAGCCAAGCGCTAACTGCTAGCAGGGTACTCTGTTACCTGCTAGCAGGTAGCCTGGCATCTCAGCGGCACTAACATCCTCGCCCCACTTTGCGACAGCGGGAATCAGAGTGACCTCACACGGGCTTTTCCCAGCATTCATACTTAGCCGTCGCGTTTTCGCGCGCTCGAAATTTTTCACTTTTCATTTAATCGGAAAAAATAGATATCGTCATTTAAAAATCTAAAAGTGTGAAATTCGTACTCCAGGAGTAATAATCTTTCGATTTAGGCAGTAAAAATATAATAGGAAACCACCCTATTCTCACATGCATATTGTATCACGATAAACTCAGGTAGTCGTATTGCATTTTCAGGCCGCAATTAACCATTTCGTTTATCATTTTCAGTTCCATAGATGCGGAAATTTTGTTATAATATTCTGAGTTTGTCGCAGAAATAATAAAATAAATATAAATGTCGCATAAATAATTTTCACAGTATATAAATTTATAAAGTATATAATGTTTCAAATTGAGGCCGTCTTTAACAACGTCAGAAGTCATGGAGTTGATAATGACGTGCTTTCAAGAAAATAATGAGTGTTTTTTTTAGTGGAAATAAGAATATTAGCTCTTTCACGAACTCTAAGACTATCGCGGCATTGTAAAGTACGTTTTTAAGTCATAAATGCGTGAGAAGTCAAGGAGTACAAGTGATTTTTTTCCAAAAAAGTGTTACGTACAGAAAGTAGGTAAGGAAAACACACTAGGTTAACTAGATATTTAGCGGTGCATTTGAGTTTCCACATTGATGTCAGCACATAACGGAGACTCACTAGCATCCCTTGGCCACCAAGTCTTTGTGCATTTCTTATATCAATTTCTGTAGTAAACTACGTTTAAAAAAATACTTCTGCCCTTTGGCATCTCACCTTCTCATTTGATGAATTTGCTAGTAAAAGTGCTTGTTACCGGAAAAATGCCATAAAGAGTGCACTACACTAATTTGAATTTGCGATTTTTCTATGCTTTTTCTCATTGAATGGTAGTGGTGTTGTATTACATAGATATTTCCATATCCATTACAGAATATCACAAGTTTGGTTGAGATTGACGGCTATTGTATGGACCAACTTGGGACGATTCTCCAAATTGAAAATGCTCCGTGTTTTGAAAGTTTCCGGTAATGTTGCGTGATATTTGAGCATACTGAAGCAAATATTGACCATAGGTTCAACTCGTACTTCAATGCAAAAAAGAGAATTATTTGGAATGAGGTTTCAGAGGCAATTTAGACCTGAAAATTTAATATTGTAGTTTAATTTAATTTAATATTGTAATTTAATATTTAGTATTGTAGTAGCCCGAGTTATTGCAGTTTTTTTATTTTAATGCGTAGCAAGTTTTTTTTATACACTACTACCATGTAAATATTTTTAGTCTCTCAGTGCCAGAACCCGTTGAAGTTATAGTAGAGCTCACTCAGAACTATTTGTAAGAGAAATGCTTGTAAATTTCGCAATTTTGGATAACAAGATTTTATATTTACTGGGACACCTTACAACACAAGAATTTCTTTCTCAGGAGAGTTTTTTTTTTTAAGCTTAACCCTTAGGTGCACGCTAAGCGGGGATTTTGCCGCATTTTTCAAAAATTCGAAATAGCGCGTTTATTATGCATGGATCACTTGTTGTACACCTTGGTATTGTATTTCTATACTTTTCCCTCCACCAAGAACATACGTTTGCGTCAATGTAACGGCCAACTATTGCGTTAGAATCTTACAAAGTGAGAACGACGACAACTTCGTGTGATTTGCCGCTAGATGGCGTTCACACGATACTACGGAACGTATGATAATCTATCGCTACCGTGGAAACTTGGAAGCATAATCCCTTTTGCAATACTATGTTAATATGTGGTTTAGTATTTATTATATTTTTTGTAAGCATTTGCATTATCATTTCTTCACTATTATTATTTGTACAATTTATCTCAACCTCAAACCACACGTCGTGATTTAAAAATTTTGTCTTCATACTCAAATAAGCATTACATTTAAGTAAAAATACGTTACATACACTTTACTAGTGACCGAAAAATAAGTTATGCACATATATATTATAATGTATTATGCATTGGAGCTTGAAGGCCAAGAGTCGGTACTAGTTGTATCTACCTGCGGGAAAAGAGCATAATGCTCCAAAGGCATTATATCAAGATTCAGGAATCGTAACCTCCTTATGGACGAAATTGTATTATGGTTTTATCGAATTGTGAACAAATTTAGCCGGTGGTGACTAATGTAGAGTGTATGATATTACAAGGTCAGAACGTATTTATCACCCTGATGAGTTCTAACGAGTGCTCCAAAAGCTTGATAATGAAGATGGAATGGAAGGGCAGGTAAACCACGATATGGAATTTTTTTTTGATTTCTCACATGAAAGTGAAGGGGAGGAAGAATTTTTTTGAAGACGCATTACATTCCAGCGATAGTTCGCAGTCTGATGATAATAATATTGTTAGCCACCCACATAATTTCAACGTTCATCTAGATCAACGGAAAACGGTGAAACGTTTTGGCTGAACTCTTAGATACAATTTGCAAACACCCAAACAAAAGCTAAATACATTGTTCGTGTTTCACCAGGGCCAACATCATTTCCTAAGAATGCCGCAACCGAACTCAAATTGCTATTGAAAACGATTTTACTGAAAGTGATCGAAAAAAATGTCGAGAATACCAATATTGAAGGAAAACTGTCATCTCATGTTTACTCGAGAATCAGAGGTTGCATCACTACTTCTCGTGTAGAAATAATATCTTTATTTGGGATTAAATACACTCTCTCTGTAGATAAAAGTTGGACGCCAGATGCTAGACGAGCTTGTATTTAAACAGATGTAACAGTCCTGATGATTTGTAGAACAGCGTTCGGGATAGCAACGGGAATTCATGAATTCGAATGGGAAAATAACAGCAAAGCATCACTATTCATTTTATTATTATTTACTCATTCCTTTATTAGTCTTAATTTAGCCATTTATTTGCTATAAAATGGTCTAACTTTATTAGTTACCGTGAAAAAAATCTTCAAACCCACAGAGAGTTTCTACCCTGCAAAATTCGATAGGCTGCAACTTCATTTCTTTGTTTCCAGGATACCTGCACTCTCGTATCGAAACAAATGTGACTTTCTTTTGAAGTGCTTTCTACGTTGCACTGCAAAGAGGACATCGAAACTAACTGCAAAACCTGAAATCATCCTGAATTACAACTCAACCAAGGGAGATGTCAATTTTGTGAACCAAAAGTGTGTAAATTACTCCCCTTCAAGATGAACGCAAAGGTGGCCTCTATCACAACTTCTCCGGTTTTTTATATGGCTACTCTTAGCGACTACGTGATTTTTGTAGCTAAGAATTTTGAAAAAAATCTATCGAAGACCAAGAATGGAGTTCATGGAAGCTCTCGTGTTTAGCCTTGTAGATGAACATTTCAAGTCCAGGGTGAAAAAAAGTAATCTTCCAGCAGACACATAGGCTTTTCTAGCAATGAGACTTGGGAAAATTCCTGAATTATCTGCTTCTGCATATGAACCTCAATGTAGGGCGGGTCATTATTTTACACGTGGAATATGTAAAAAATATAAGACGATAAATATACGAATGTTTTTTATTTATATGCAATAATAATTCCACCTGCGTCAAAAAATGTCAAGAATGTCATTTGGCAATGGCAATGGCAGTGATGACCAACAAGGGTGAAAAAATTGAAAAATTAATTTTGCTTGTATAGTTTTTTATTTTTAAAATTTTAATGATTGCATCAACGATTTGGTATATCCATTTCCTTTTTTGCGTGTGTTTTTTTGACTTTTTAGTGTCTAGATTGTCGTCTGCAATTCCTTGAGAAAAATTATTCGAAGTATTTATCAAGAAATTTGCATATAATTATGTGATATTTTTGTTTATAAATGAATGGGAAAAATATTTTAAGTGCTTTTATTTATTAGAAGTTCCCCACATACGTCAAAACATCCTCAAATTTGAATGTATACTTGGAAAAATCAAAAATGTCAAAGTGCGGCAAAAAAGCCGCTAGCGTGCACTGGCGCTATACTTGCAGGCGCGTGCACCTAAGGATTAATCAAAATTTGATTCCATAACTGTTTTACAAGCCTTCCCATCCTATTTTCCCGCTATAACATGCTTTTTTTACTTCTTGGGGCTCCATTAACCCGAAGTTACGAAGGTGAATTATAAGGTTTAATTCATTCCGGTTGGTATAAGTTATTTGATTACGGTTGGCACAGATGGTGAATATCGACGAAGCCTTCATAAAAAATCTTGCCGAAAAGCGAATTAAATTTCTATAATAATGAGTCCGATCAATAAATATTGTCCGGGTGGCGGTGGTTGATATGTTTAAAATATAATTACATTAGAGTTAGAATCCCCATCGGAAAATGCATCAATCGCCTTTAGCCCCAGAAATCGTCTTGCACGAGTTAAAATGCTTTCATATCTGTTAGAGGGACCTGGCATTAAATCCGGTGTAGCATAGCAGTTATTTGTAAATCTCTGCATTTGAAAATTTTCAAGTTTTTTATCGTCGTCTGAACTTCGTATGAAATTGATAAAGATCACGAAAAAGAACTGTCGACCCTAACCTGATTGTTTATGCATGTTTCAATTTCCAAAGTTTAGGGTGAATCAATCCTACCTATTTCAGCAAGCCAAGAATTCCTATTGTATCTCGTGAGGTAATAAAAGTAAGTTATCTAATGCTCTTATCCCGTGCTATGTAATTGAAGCGCAATTTTTTAAATCAGACATTATTTTTTAATTTTGGTTTTTTATTTAGTTTTCACTTATCAAATCAGTTAATCGGTATCTTTATGACGTTTCGGGAATTTTCAACCGTATGGAGATGCTGATGAGCACAGTCGTTTCAATAGTGTATTATCCCATTCAATACAAAGTTTTTTCATCCCGAAGATGGCGGGAGGCTATACCACTAAAACTTCAGAGCCCTTAAAGTACCTACATGCGGATAAAATCCCGAGAAAATTTCATGAACTTTCGCGGGACACACATGCAAATTTTGAAGTTGACTGTCATTGAAAAACAGAAAATTACGTAATCAGTCCAGTCTGAATCCACAAACGTTATTTTGCCGCACATAATAACAACTGAAACATCTTGTCATTTCAGTCATATTTTTTAAAAGGATTTTCTTTCAGGATATATAAAATTGTAGCCATCTCAAGTGGAAATATCCATAGTCATCTTAACAGACTATTTATAAAATATAGCATTATTCATATGCTCTAACTGGTAATTCCATTGTGAATAATAATTCCTTGACTCTAGTAATTTTTACAATGAAATTAGTCTTACATTTCAAGTATTTATCTTCCACCTTTGCCCTCCTATGAGGCTATTATATTCCTCATATAACCTGGTCCTTCAGCTGACTTTATCCCAATTGAACCAATGGAATGACTCATTTACTTAATTAAATTGCTGAAAAGTGATCCCCCACAGCGTTTGTATTGTCTACTCAAACTATCTTTTCTAATCATGTTCCGTCTTGGGTATCATTGAATCAGAACAGGTGTTAAATTCACTCACAGCAGCCTTATCACGATAACTTACTCTTCGGAATACAAATTTCTCCTAGTCGCACGCACCCATTGCTCCATGCGTTGTCGCAATTTTTCTGTCTTCTAGGCAGTATAAATCCTTCTCTTTGTCATCCAGAAGACTAATCCTAACTTAAATCACGTTAGCGGCGACGCTTTGTTAGTCACGCATGGTAATGCTCGTTTATGTAAATATTTTTAATGTCCTTGCACTTGGAGTTGATCGTCACATGAGTTTTTCCTTAATTATTTTCGATTAGTGGATACCTAAAGGTGGCATTTCTGATTTTGGTGCTAGTTCTATATGAAGACAAAATAATTATTTCAGGAAAACATTCTATCCCAAATTTAAATTATCTTTACATTCGTTCAACATTGTTTCACTATGAAATACTGCGACAAATCGACTCACCATGTTCAGTTGGTAAGTCTTAAAAAAACCTACATCTGTACTAAATTTTATGTGACCAATAGAATTTAACATTCATATATAATTCCTCCATAATTGCCCATCGATTTTTATCACGTTCGAGTATTACTAGAAATAGGAAATTACTATAGTTTTACGCTTTTTTGGGGCCCATTTTTCTTGTTTATAATACTCCGTATTGCGTTTCGTTATGGAACAGGAAAATGATGAGTGAAAAAGGGCCCAACGCAGGGGAACAGCAAATTACTTCGTGTTTACATATTATGAGCTGCCATTTAGACTGAATCGCGACGCGTCGCGTTGTTTTACTTAATTTTCTCTTTTTTAATGTTCTGTATTGATTTCCCAATTTCACGCATTCATTGCTTTCATGTAATGCACATAATGAAGAATCGGCGAATCGCGTTCCCCTCGTATGCATGTAAAAATTTAAATGTAACATTACCAGAGCATATATTATTCATTTTTTTTTATTCACCAACTGTTCCTAACTACCCTAATAAGACCCCAGAGAACTTATCTGGCATCTATTACTCGCATAGTTGAGTAGCCTACGCAATATTTATCCTGGTGTACTCTGCGCTCATCGTAATGGAATAATTGGAGAGGAGCACGTTAGCAGATTACAGTTTTTGCTTTCATAGTCAGTTCTTTTAATAGTGGATGTAACCATCGTATTACCGATAAATATTTTCAAGCTAAAAGATACAAGTATTCATTTATCATTTCAGTCATAATATTATCCACATACTTAGTCACAGTAAAATTAGGTTTTATTACTTATTCATGAAGCAAATGACCTACAACTGTATACAAAGCCATGATGTTTAATATTCAAAATTGAATTAGTGATTGCAAATGACGTCTCGATTTCTCTGCTATTGTTTCCTTTTCTTCAGTTCGTGACGGTTTGAACGGTGACGTTAAAGGCTGCTGAATTAATGGTGGAGAGGCGACTTTTAATGCCTGCTTAAAATTCTAATTAATTTGCAAAGCAATGATCTTGTCTTTATAAATAGTGCATTCAAGTAATCAATGTTATACAACCGTCTATACTCGTCAGACCCTATTTGTATGCTGGCTTAATCAGCCCGAAGGCTATCTCTCGCGCAAAGATAGTGTAATCGTATAATGCAGGGCCTCAGACAAGGAATATGCATCGAAGAGTTAAAAAGCTACGATATGCCTATATCGTTAGGCCCTCCCTGGTCATATTTTATTTTGAAATAAACCAGTGAAAAAATGGTGACATTGGTTGAAATTGTATTGCAATTTCTCCCATAGCTGTTATTTAGGTCTCTATCCCTCAATGCTGGTAATTAATTATGATTATAATTTTTATATTTATTATCACTCTAATATGGGAAAATTACTCTTGTTTTTTCCATTTTTATGTGCAAGTTTATCACATAAGAATTCTGCTGTTATGAAAATAGTTTAAATGGAAACAGAACTACCCACAGTTATGTTTTTTTTTAATTTTTCGAATTTGAGGTCCCAAGCAGTTGTTTTAAATGATTAATAAATTTCAATATATACGCTCTTAGTCGCTCGACAAGAGAGAAATCCGGCGTCAAGATCCTCTCGGCGCCAAAGGGAATACGGCTGAACGTCCAATCCGACGCGACGGACGGATTGCTGCATGCTGCACTTGAACTGCCCCCTTCGTGGTACTCAAGCAGGGATCGGGCAGCATCTGAAAAATCACTGCAACCCAATCCCTACTATTTCCTCGTGAATTACTGAAACTGCTCCATTTTATAATGAAAACCTTGTATTCCGTGCGAAAAAAGTCTTTTTAGAAAATATGGCCGCAATCGAGAAAATGTAATTTTCCAGTTGGACCAATTCCTTGGAGTAGAATGAAAGACTAGGTCTCAAGCTCTTCCTCTACAAATTCACATATTTTAATGAAGGAATATTTGTGGAAGAAAAGTCACCTACTTGGTTTTTATTTATTTTTTGTTACGAAAGGGTTGAAATATAAGATTGGAAATTGCGATGAAACGAGGAGAGACAAAATTAAAAGCGATTTAGTTACAATAGGGTAGTTTCCTACATAGAAAAAAACGAAAGGTATTGATTGCGATTCCTTACCCACCATTAGTGTATTCATAATATAAAAATTATTTGGTTTTAGAAATACAAGTTTCGACGAATGTTAGCGGTCAATTTTAACCTCATTTGAAAAAGGCCATATCATATTGGCGCCCTTACGATGCCACTCCACGTGACGTCACAGGGACCTAGATGCTATACGAGTAGTCAGGAGTTTTACATCGTCTGAGATTACCAATGCATGCATGAGGCACAGAGTGCAGGGAAATATCTCTTAATAATCACCTTTTAAAATTGCCTAAGGTCGAAAAGTTTCCTTCGTTTGATAGGGTATTAATAATTCTTATCTAATCCAAACACTACCTACTATCAGCCAGCATTATAGCGACCGTAGTGGCTCTCATAGCCTCGCACCAAGGTTGCCTCACACGGACCAGAATGACGTCACACGGGCTTTTCCCAGCATTCATATTTAGCCGTCACATTTTTGCGCGCATGAAAATTTTCACTTTTCATTTAATCGCAAAAAATAGATATCGTCATTTAAAAATCTAAAAGCGTGAAATGCGTACTCCAGGAGTAATAATCTTTCGATTCAGGCAATAAAAACAATAATAGGAAACCACCCTATTGACGCATCAATGCCAAAGTTTTGATCTTTCACGATTTCAATCTGATTATTTTTTCAATTCAACAGCTTTTAAGAATTATTAGGAAATTGGAAATGAGAAAGAGACTGGAATAAAACCACGAAATTATTTTAGAAATCAAGTGGGAAAAAATTTATTCACATTTTTTCATAAATTACATAAAGTCATGTAGTCGGCCCTTATCTTTTGAAACTATTTTCGTGATGGATGTTTAGCCGAAAAATGGCATGGCAGGCTGAAAGCTTTAGGGAGGTAGAAGATGTAATTAGATCACTATTTTTATTTCATGTAAAATTATTGCATAATTTATAGATTCATGTTGGGTCAGATCAATTTTTGTAGGTCATGATGAATTTTACCCCAATAGGCGCATGTGGTACCACACAAAAATACTGCTTCGGTATTAATCAATTGATAAAATGGATTACAGTACCAAAAATGGAATGAAAAGACTTCGCGACGTCTTTCCATTATTTTTTTGTTTTTTTTTCTGTTACGATGCGCCATTATTATGGAAGTTTGTTTTTCGGTACTTTTCAAACGTTACTTTAACTTTCGCTAAGTTAAGCAATTCAGTAATGTTTGCGCCATAGCCTAGCGTCGTGGGGAAAAAGTCAGAATTTAAAAAAAACTATATTAATTACTAGTTGGGATTATCACTATAATGTGGAATATTATTATGTGGATTATTATCTGTGGAACAATGTTTGTCTGGTATTATGAGTGAACCACCTAGCTGACTCATCTTTACTACTTTAACCCTCCTTTCAAATTTACCAGACATGTAAGAAACAAAACTATTACCCACTATTAAATACTTACGCCATATCCCCTAGTTCCCTATGACCTTCCCCTTCAATCCAATTACCTACGCATGTGATTCCACCAACCTTCATTTGTCATTTCTTATTATTATCTCCCTCAAGACCCCGCCTCATCTTTTGTAGGGCCGCTCCATTCCGAGAATGTTACTCTGGCAGAACCTGCCGAAATTTTATTTGATTCCACATTTTGGTATTTAGTTTTCCTCCCGTTTTTATTGCACATTCGGGGATTTAAGTTTTCCTCTAGCATGAGTTATTGCTCAGAATTAGAGCAGTATATTTTCAAATGGGCAAGATATGGGCAGACTACAAGAACTGAAGTCAGATTATTAACTGCCCTGGATAATTATTTGTCAGAGAAAACGCCCATCACGTTATACTATCTATTTGTTGCCAAAGGAATACAAATGATAGTTGAAAAATGTTCTACTAATTTGTATTCCTACAACATTTCTTGATATTTGATGGTTGATGTCGCTCAATGTTCGGAGTATTTCCTTGAGAAAAAGGATTCCCACGATTCCGCCGTTTTACCATGGGATGAGTTCTTGAAGGTGTGGCCGTTCACTCCCACACGTTCACCCTGGGAACAGACGAGGTACGAAAGGTTGGTGAAAAAAAATTCCCGGTTACAGAGAGAGTTTTTTTCGTGTTGCGAAAGTTAAATTTTTTCTCTGTGATAATGTAGTGCGGGGAATTGTCGCAAGGACAGTTCATGATAGTAACGGCCGGGTTGACGTCCTGCCTTGTGGCCACGGTCAGCTTTGCGGTATAACGTGCTGTGACTGACATCGCCGACACTGGCTAATGTTTCGCAATCACCCCTCATGGCCTTCCCGCGTTCTCTGCGGATGCACAATGGTACAATGGGCAAGAGTGACCTTTGTCGCGTCTTCCTTCCCTTGTGCTTCCAAAGACGTGCTCTTCCCGCGGACGTGCACGCCGTGCGACTGTTTCGAGGGGAATGCGTGCGCAATCACGCGTCCAATGGGCACTGGAGAGAAGTGTGTGCGATCCACGGAGAACTGTACGAGGAAGAATAAATTGGGCTTGAATGAAGCGTGGTAGATGCATCATCTACCCTCGACCAGCTGTATTTTCTTTTTTTCGTTGAAGTATTACTTATTTAGGTAAAACTTGCTCTATCGTTTTCAAACTTTCAGGGAATACAATCTTAATACAGGGAATACTTTTTCTACATTTTGCCGAATTTCAAATACTTTCCACTTTTTTATTTCTGTAACCGGTAGCTTTCGTTGATTATTTTGGAAACCATTTTTAAAAATATATTTTTTATGTAACTTAAATTATTATAAATAATGTTTGTTCGTATTAAACAAGATTTAGTCCTAATCTGGGCCTGGTGACGAATTGGTTGGGTTACGGAATCCAGTGAATAGAATTATATCCCATGTTCCTTCGTACACCCCCAAAAAAAGCCCTCAAAGCCCAGGGGTTGCCCAGGTAAAAAAACTGGTCACTCTACCATGAATGTGGGAATTTTGATCACCTGTAAATTAGTCTCAGGTGAGCTCTTCCTCCCTCCTTACTAACCTACGGGATCATCCACCAAGTGAGAGAGAGAGAGAGAGAGCTATTTTTGCTACGCTCCATTAATCTACCTATAACCAGTTATATAAAAAAATAATCAGTAGAACTAATATTAACAAGTGAAAGATTTTTTTAAATTTCTCCATCCACCACGAATGCCATAGAAGAGGCCAATCCTCTGGCTTAGGATACATTAATTTGAATGTGGGTAGCCGCACTAAAGCGGAAAGTACGGTAGTCTATTCGATTTAATGGATCAAATGAGTTTTGTAATTCAATTTTTCTGTGACTCCCGCGGATCCGGCTGCACATAAAATCAATCACAAATATAAATGTACCCATGAATAACTGTCCCTAAATGAAAATTTTCATGAGATCATGTGATCATTCTCCCTCCTCTGTCTGAATGGGCCTATTGCTTCAATGGTTATGCATCCGGCTCAAAGTAATTGCTTTAATCAAGTTTTTACGTACAGAATCTGGCGTACGAGGAGAACAGGAATTTTAGTTTTTTGGAAAAATGTTGATTTGTCTATATTATGTTGTCGCCTTCAAATTAGTCCCAGTTGGATATTAACCATTTGCGTCAGCCGTTCTTCCAATCCTTGAAACACTTCTCATCTCGATCTTTTGGGATAGCCTTTAGCTCAGTCAGCGATTTATTTTAATGCCATTTATACTTGTAAAATGAAGACCCTTTAAGGTCCTCTTTATTTTTGGCAACATGGAAAACTCTCACGGAGCAATATGGACGAATGGCGAATATGGACGCTGGGGCATCGTAATCGTATTGTGTTGGCCAAATATTCACGAACAAGCAATGAAGCGTGAGCCGACAATCGCTGAGTCATAAAAACACGTGTAAGCTTAGAAGCAGCCATTGGCAAAGTAGAAACTGAGCGCAGGCGTAAAGTTGATTGTGCTTCAGAGGCAGATATACTAATATAATAAAAAACTTTTGATAATCGAACTCTCAAAACTTGCGAGAAAATTACAAATTTAGTTCCTGAACATCCCTTATATTTTGCCTCGAGAAATAGTTATTCGATTTTCAATAATGCGTTCACTGTTTCATTGTCAATTTTTTCTCATAAATTTAGACACCATAAATTCCGCAATTGTCTCATAGTATATTTTTAATCTTATCTTTAATGCATTCCTAGTATATTTATAATAATATAATATATTTGAATAACAATAGAGAGAGCCCCTTCTAATTGAAAAGGAGCGCAGAGCTGTTAGGTAGTTATCTATCACTTTTTATGTGGCGGTCGTTCCAACTTTGCTTTTATAGTGCCATCGTGAAGTAATGTCCTGCGTCATTTTTGTCGTGGATTTCCAGCTGTTTCGATCACGTACTTTCAACTGGCGCATCGTGAAAATAACTACGCCTCAGAGCATTTTGGTATAGGTCATGAGTATGAACTCATTTTATCGTCAGTTTGTTTTTTTTTCATGAAAGATAGGTCACTTTAAAAACCTATTTTGCCTGAGTTACGTGTTTGACTGAAGTCTACTTAGTAAAATGCACTATCAACAAAAAAATTTCATTCTTACGCAATGAGTACTCACGTTCGTGGATCAAAGAAGTCCAATATTTTTAGGGGATGGAAAGATTTTCTGGAAGTGTGATGAACGGATCTTTTACAGAATTAGCGGCATAATTCTTCGAATGTAACTGTGTAACTTGATATGTAACTCTAAAAAATTCCGTGGGAAATTTTCCATTAGTGATTTAATCTTCATTTAGGAGATGGTAAACTTTAGAAAGCAATGACAAAGTTATGGAATAATGTCTGAATGTAAATGATTCTCATTGCCATTACAGTACTATGAATGGATGGAGAAAAGTTCTTTTGTCATTTTGTATATTTTGCGTACCAGACTGCGTCAGATGGATCAAAGGGTTTTAACCCTCGAGCGGGCACACTGGCGTATAAAGCACGCCAACCTTCGACAACCAAGGATTTCAACATTGTACGCACATCCTGGTCTTAAATGGCCTCGTGTATACATAAAATGTACTTTGAATGTCTACAGTGCGAGTTTTCAGAGCTCGAAGTATAGTAGCTAATTTATTTTTAGATCACCAAGAGGAACCAACACCCGTGGCGTACAAAGTACGCCGCGCGACCGGCCGTGTACCTCGTGCTTTCTTTTCTTGAATGGCCTCGCGTATTCTTACAATGTCATTTTGACTGTCTGTAGCGTGAGTTTTTAAAGCACAAATTATTGTAGAAATTTTTTTTTAGACCGGCAAGAGGAACCCGACACCCGTGGCGCATAAATTACGCCGCGCGACCGGCCGTGTACCACCTGCGTACCTTTATATATATAATACCTATAAATGTACAAGCTTGAACTGATTTCTACAAATGAAGATAAATTTTAGCAGAAATCGAGTGTTATCATATACATGCTGCATGCATATGCTTGTATGAATATATGCATATGCACATGCACATATCGTGGACAAAGTATGCCACGAGCCAGGTCGTATAACAATAACAGGCGTGCCCGCTCGAGGATTAATTACACATCTTCAAATTACAAAAAATTCATAATTAAACCAAATTCAAAGACTTTTTGAGATCTAGAATGATTCCGTGAAAACAGTCTTTTCCTAGGAATTTCTACCAGATCACACAGCATATGTCAAATCACTTATGCTCAACGTGATGTTCATTGGCTTTTAACATGCACTCCAAGGGGCTGAGAGTATTTGTAAGTCTCTCCTGGTTGCACCTGGATGTGTTTAATCGGAAAAGTAATACAAAAAATCACAGAAAATTCAATGAATACATAACGTCGATGAATAATTATTTGTACAAATATACTGATTATGATCAGCAATAAAGGTTTGACTGACGTTGCAACAAAACATCGTATTCAAATCCGGACATTATATTGTCTAGCTCTACGCCAACGTCTAACGTTCTTCTCACGGATCAATCAAGGACAATTGTATTTTCAGCCTTTCAGAACATAACGACCAAAAAAGCAAAAAAAAAGACAAATGCTCTCTTTGGGACCTCCACAAAATCGTTAAGCTCTTTGTCGCCCTAAATAAAGTCCTCAAGGAAAGTAATCTTAGGATTGTGACATATTCTAATAAAAATCATATTTAATGTTTAATTCCATGACCAATAAATTGGTACGCATTAGGCATATCGTTAAGATCAGAAATGAAATTTCTGCTGAATTTCTAGCTATCAACCCGAGTATTATTCTAAATACAAGCTTGTAAAATTAATGTTTGTTATAATAATCGAGATTCCTCCTGGTAAAATTCCATGCAATGACAGGCCATAATAAAATCGACTCATTTTTCTGAGGTCTAATTTACAATCATAATTTGAATTGATAATATATTTACAAAATTACCTAAGGACTTATTTTTCCAAATATTCACGACTTTACGGGCGACGTTTACCTAAAATTGTGGAAATATTTTCAACACACTCTATTTGATCGATGAAATCATCTAGCTCTAGAGGTGTGAAATTCAATGCTGATATTTGGTAATCACTATTCTTTTCACAATCTGGATCTATTACTTCATAAAGTCTAGTAGAGAATTAACCTGTGAATTTATTAGTGTTAGTTTATAAATTAGCACCTCTGTTTCCATGCAAAATTGCAGACTTAATTCTGCTACTTTTCCTGGAATAAAGGAATTCCTCCTTCCTTGTCCGACACTATTTATATCAGCTCTTACGACAGAGAGAGAAAGCGAGAATCCAAATCTTTTTCAACGAGAATTTTATGCTTCACGGTGTGAGAGCTTAAAATAATGGAACGGCGAAGAATTTCAAGACTGAGCTAGGACCTTGGTACGTCACCTCTCCCAGTGCCATCAATCATAATCCTCAAATAATGCGTTTCGCTGTTTTTTCGCGAGTGCTCAGCGGGTAGTTTTCCGCACGCCAGGCGTTGAACTGTCGTGAATTTGTTTCTGCGTTTTTTCTCCCGGAATCCCACGTCATTTTTCCTCACTTTTTTCGTGGAAGCGTGCGAAGAAGGAGATGGACGAAAAAGCAATGTTCTTTCGTCCTTGCTTCGACCTTGCAGCGGATGACCTTTATCCGTCCTATCGTCTTTTCCTCGTAAGGGTGCGTGTAGCTACGGACGGACACTAATGAAAGGAAGAATCTTTGGGCGTCGTGGAAACGGAAATGGCGTTTATTTATTTTTTTATTCATTCAACAAATGGCCCCCAGAGTTCGTCCCTCGCGGCCCATTAAAATCGTCGCACGAATTACCTCCTCTAAACGCAGGAGTTACCTTTCGTCCGCTTTCGGGGTGGGCCATGGACGTGGTGAACCTTGGGTGCTCGGGCGTGGATTTGAAACCCTACAAAGCATTCTCGGCGGCGGAGGACGAGTCGTCACTAAATGGGAGTTATCTATGATGAATGGAGAAGTTGTGTAGTATCCATAGTTTTTAAACAATCAAAAATTTATGGTACTTTTACAACAAAATAACGATAAAAATAACGATTTCTGTACCTGAAGATGTCGCCTCTGCGACGAAACCGGTCGTCCTAATTAAATTATGTTAAAAATTACCATACCTTTTTAATTGTTTACAATGAATTCTCACAAAGTTAAGCCTGAAAAAATCGAGTTTATCCATAGCTTTTAACAACTCTAGCATGATTCATCATGTTTTTCTCACGTGATTGTTAAAAATTAAAATGGAGTCGTTCACTAAGGCCCAGCGCACACGGTGTGACTGTTTTACAACTACCGTTGCAAACCAGTTGCGCGCGCAACTGTTTTGTGACATCGACAATGTATTTGAGTGGGGAGGCGCACACGACGCGACTGTTTTTTTGACGATCTCAAACCAGTCTGAAACCAGTCACATGCAACCGTGGGTCCGCGGTTGCAGTTGCGTTGCAGACTTCAGTTGCACGAGACCACGTGGTGTTTTGGTGGTATTTTGACGGCCGTATAGTGTCGATCTCAAATTGAATGATCAAGAAGTCAACATGAAGCTCGTTGGAGCAGTAGAGAAGCATGAAGTCCCGAACAAATGCAAATTATATAACGTCTTTGGTATTGATAATAGTTCACAGCGCCTTCTTCTCCTGACTCAGTGTTAGTAAGCGCTGACGGCCAAGGCAAGGGCTAAAAAACAACACGGACCGCACTAAATAAACACTTCACTGATTGCACAATGGACGAAACTGATTTACAACCAGCCCTTTGTCATTACACCCGTGTGCGGACAGAAGTTTTGTTTCAGTTGCAAACTGGTTGCAGACGCAACTGATTCCCAACTGTGGTCACAAAAGAGTCGCTCCGTGTGCGCTGGGCCTAAGAGTAATGAATTATAAGGGAAAGGTAAGCTACTACGAAAAAAACAAATCTTCCTTAATCAGTCATTCTCTCGTAAGTTGAAAACTTACCTACTTATTGTTAGCTCTATACCTCAGTGCTGGCCATCGTCAATATGTTGTGTTTATTGGTGTTTGGTATAATTTTAAGCAATGAATTTTGCCTATTTATTCATTTGTTTATTTAGTGGTTCACCACTTTGTTAAAACATGGAAAATCACGATTTTTCAAAAGACGGACAGGGTAATATTACGCCCATAACGCGCAAAGTATAGAGGATACTTTTCTATGATATAATACCATGTAGTACATGTAGGTACTTACTTCAATTCAAACACTGTGCCTAAAATGTTTATATATCAGCATGACCCTATGTAAATGATGGTAGACATAAAACAGGTTGTCCTTGATGGCTACCTAAAGTTACTCCGTTTTATGTAATTAATTCTATTCTGTACTTTTTATTTTTTGGAGTATTAAACAATTTATTATTATTATTATTATTATGTTTTTTCTTAAATTTTCTTCAGTTTTCACTGAGTAGCTTTAGTGTTAAGAGCACGGGTTTTCACCAAGGTAACTCTTCACTATTGAATTGCGTTGAGAAATTTTCTCGTGATATGACAGGTTGAAATTATTACAGCCTTTTGCAGTTTGATGTAAGTATTTGGATGGAGGTTGAGCATTTTGAAACTATTTTGTATGTGTTTTGGGATGATACCGGTAGCTGAGATGACAATTGGAGCTATATAAACCTGTTCCATATTCCATATTCTTTTTATTTCTATTGCCAGATCTTGGTACTTGTTAATTTTTCCTGTAATTGTCTTTTCGATGTTATGCGACAGTGGCACGGCAATATCAACTATGTAGCAAGTTCTATATTTCTTGTCAATCAACACTATATCTGGTCTATTATTAACTATAGTTTTATCTGTTTGAATAGGCAGATCGTAATAGATTTTAAATTCGCCGTTTTCAAGCACTGTTTCAGGGTGGTACACATAATATGGGGTCTTAGTATCTATTAACTTGTGTTGGTAGGCCAGTTTTTGGTGGATAATTTTTGCAACTTGATTATATCTACTTAAATATTCTGTATTAGCTAGCATCTTACAGCCAGATATAATGTGCTGGATTGTTTCAGGTACTTGAAAACACCTTCTACATTTGTCATCTGTTATGCTTTTATTATTATTTTTTTTATTTTTTTTATGTTTTCACAGCATTTTTGCTGGTTGTAGGCGAGGTACGGGTATCACCAAGTACTCTCGTCTCTTTACTCTGTTTTGAAAAATTTTCTGACAATCCGGCAAGTATTTAAAATTGCTGCTTTTTGTATGGTAATAAACAAGTTTTTCGGCAGTCCAATAGTTTGAAGACCTTGATGGAGTGAATGAGGCACTACTCCTGTGGCGGAGATAATGATGGGTATTATGTGTACTTTATCTGATTTCCACAATCTCTTGATTTCATTTTTAAGTTCTTCATACTTTTCCATTTTGCTGGTGTAGGCTGTAGTGATATTATGCGAATTAGGTACGGTAATGTCTATCAAGTACGTTTCATTGTGAGTTTTATCTTGTACTACTAGATCAGGTCTATTGCTATGGACTGTTTTATCGGTAATTATTATTATTATTATTTTTTTATTTTTTTTATGTTTTCACAGCATTTTTGCTGGTTGTAGGCGAGGTACGGGTATCACCAAGTACTCTCGTCTCTTTACTCTGTTTTGAAAAATTTTCTGACAATCCGGCAAGTATTTAAAATTGCTGCTTTTTGTATGGTAATAAACAAGTTTTTCGGCAGTCCAATAGTTTGAAGACCTTGATGGAGTGAATGAGGCACTACTCCTGTGGCGGAGATAATGATGGGTATTATGTGTACTTTATCTGATTTCCACAATCTCTTGATTTCATTTTTAAGTTCTTCATACTTTTCCATTTTGCTGGTGTAGGCTGTAGTGATATTATGCGAATTAGGTACGGTAATGTCTATCAAGTACGTTTCATTGTGAGTTTTATCTTGTACTACTAGATCAGGTCTATTGCTATGGACTGTTTTATCGGTAATAATTGAACGGTCATAATAAATCTTACAGTGGTCGTTTTCAAGGATGGTTTTAGGTGTGTACTTATAATAAGGAACTCCATTTTCTATGAGTTTATACTTCAGAGCTGATTTCTGGTGTATGATGTTGCATATTTGATTGTGACGGTGCAGGTAGTCTTTTTGAGATAAGTTAGTGCATCCACTTGTGATGTGCTGTATCGTCTCAGAGGCATTATCACATTTTCTGCATCTGTCATCCAATAAATTTGGGTTTTTAATTATATATTTTTCATAATTTTTTGTTTTCACCACCTGGTCTTGTATTGCGATCATAAATCCTTCTGTTTCTGGGAAGAGTTGCCCATGCCTGAGCCATGCGTGCGATGCATCTTTATCGATTTCAGGGGCCTCCAGGGCATGAGGGTGTCTTCCGTGAAGGGATTTAGCTTTCCACATTGACATTTTACTGTCTATAGTAACAGTGGTTTCACTAACTTGCATACTTTCGTCAGATAGGTTTAACGGTGTGTATTTATTGTCTGCGTCACAGATAGTTCTCAGGAGATCCGAGGTAGATTTCTTGCTGAAAAAATATTTCCGTAACTGAGAAAGTTGTGAGTTGTGCTGATTCTTGATGTCTACGATACCCCTTCCACCAAATTTTCTGGGCAACGTGCTCCTCTCTATATTTGAGCTTTTATGGAGCATATTTTTCTCCGTCATTTGGGATCGAATTTTTCTTTGTAGGTCGTCTAGATCTGTTTGTGACCATTTGATTATACCAAAGGAATATGTCAGGAGAGGGATGGCAAAGGTATTAATTGAATTAGTGAGGTTTCTGCTGTTCAATTCCGTGCGAACAAGTTTCTTGATTCTATTTTGGAATTCAGTCGAAAGTTTTTGCTTTATCGTAGAGTGGTCTAGTCGTCTTGCTTGTTGGAATCCTAGGTATTTATAGGTATCTCCCTCATCCATGGCCTCTATTATTTGCCCATCCAGTAGTGGAATATCATTCCTTTGTACTTTACCTCGGAATATTGTGATAGTTCTACATTTATCTATTCCAAATTCCATGTTGATATCCTTAGAAAATATTTCAGTTAAACGGACTAATTGATTTAGATTATTATTAGATCCTGCATATAGCTTGAGATCGTCCATATAGAAGAGATGCGATAGAGTGTGGCATCTTGGTTCTTTTCCTTTTATTTTGACTCCATATTGAGTATTATTCAGGAGGTTTGATAGAGGGTTTAGCGCAAGGCAGAACCATAACGCACTCAAAGAGTCACCTTGAAATATTCCCCGTTTGATTTTGATATTATTCGTCTGCAAAAGACCCTCGTCAGTTTTTATGTGCAAGATGGTGCTCCATTTTTTCATCACAGTATGGAGACATTTAATAACTTCTGGGTGAATTTTATAGATGTTTAGTACTTCAATAAGCCAGGAATGGGGAACAGAGTCAAAAGCTTTTTTGTAATCTATGTAGCAACTGTGTAGGTTCCTATTCTTTTCTTGTATTTGTTTAAGAATAATTGAATCAATTATCAACTGTTCCTTGCAACCTTTGCTTCCTCTGCGACACCCCTTTTGCTCTTCCGTAAAAATGTGGTTCTCATCTATATGGTTGTTGATGACTTCTGTTATGCAAGAGGTGAAAATTTTATAAAATGTTTGTAGACAAGTTATCGGTCTATATTTTGATGGATCGTTACATGCGACTTCTTTTGGCAATAAATATGTTTTACCTTCCATTAAAAAAACTGGAATATTTTCTGGAAACTTCAAAAATTCGTTTATATATTTCAGTAGATGCTTATGGCAGCTGGTGAATTTTTTGTACCAAAAGTTGTGTATATTATCACTTCCTGGACTTTTCCAGTTATGGGTTCGGCTAAGAATTTTTTCCAGAATTTCCATTGTAATAATGGGGGGAAGCATAGTTTCTATGTTTTCCGCTGCTGTTCTTTCATTTCTCATCCAAGGCGCATTTCCATTATGGGATGTATCATTCGACCAAATATTTGACCAAAATTTCTCCACTTCCTGAGAGTTAGAATTACTTTGGTTTTTATTTTCACAAGAAATAGATTTCTTCTGTTTGTTATTGCCCAATGTTCTGTAAAAATGTCGTTGATTATTTTCAAATTGGGAATTCTGTTGTTTTCTTCTTGTGCATTTATTATATCTGTTGAGTCTCATTTTTGTGGCTGCAAGTTTTTGCTTGAGGGTGTCAATAATTTCTTTTATATTTTCATTGGGCTTGTCGTATTGAGTGTGGGAACGGTATTTTATGAATGCCTTCTCAACTTTTTTTTTTAATGATGTACTTGGATTACCAGTCGAAAACTGGATTAAACGTGCAAGGTCTTGTCTTAAGGCATCCACTTTCCGTTCTAATCGGAGTTTCCATTTTGGTTTGCGCCAAATGCGTTCTCCCTTGACCATCGGCGGTCTTGGCTCCTCCCCATTGTTGCCATTACTGCTATTCGGGACAATCCTGCCACCATTGCACAAAACAGCTGTGGCTGCTCCGCAGTATATAAAATCGTGTAGGTCTTGAAATGTTTTTTCATCACTTAAATATACCGGTAATAGTTTTTCATTTATTATACTAATAATTTTTGCAAGCTTGACAGACGATTGTTGTTTGGGTATTCCTGGTTTGCCTGTGGGGTCTAGTCCTCTATACTTGATAAGGCACGTATTGAACTCATCTTCCACACGTTTGTACAGTGCCTCTTCACAAATTGAAGCTTGGTGTTCTATGACAACCGTGTCGATATTATCCTGTTGTTCGCCGCTGATGTTGGTCTCCCCGACGGCCGCGCCTGTTGTCTCGCATTCAAGGTGATTTCCCATTCCTGTGCTTATGTCATGTGAACTATTATCCGTAGTTAGGGAGTCGTAGACTTCTTGTTTTATTTTACTTAGCATGGGCTTTGAGATGAGGTTATTTCTGAATATTGTTCTAATTTGGTCGGATAGTCTTTGAGGTGTTACATTACAGTTGGGGTACATTTCTTTGAATTTTTCATGCAGCTTTCCTCGATATGCCGTCATGTCAGTTTCATTATTTGTTACGAAAAAATACATACGCATGATAGAGCAGTTTATTTCATGGTTCCATTTCATGCGCATACGTTTACGGCCAGCTTCAGTGGTCTCAGGAAAAAGTGGATTCTGGGAAGCACTTTCAGCTGTCGCAGCCTGTGTAGGTGTTGGGGTGCTGCTTATGTGGCGGGCTGTATTTTCTTCGGGTCTCCCGGTCAGCACCCGCCTCCTCAGTGCATGACCACCGTCGGTTCGCATACTGTTACCTCCAGCGACGGCTCCAGAGGCACCCTGGCGATCCCCAGGCAGCGGCAGGCCATCCGAGGCTTCCGATTTAGTCTCCATCATTAAGAATGGGTATTGCCTTTTATACCTACGGCCAGGTACAGAGACAGCCGCCCCTAACATGGGGACAAACGCTGACCAGGACGCCGCCCAATATGGGATCAGACGCGCCTGGATTTCGGTTTCCGTTTTGGTCCGCGGGTGGTATTTTATTTCCCACCTACCCTGCATATCTGCCGAGCATTCCCCGATCCGCCACCTGGGGACGCGCCCGATGGGGGACGGAAAACCCCACACGGGTTATTATTATTATTATTTTATATTTTTTTATGTTTTCACAGCATTTTTGCTGGTTGTAGGCGATATTATTATTATTCTTTATTCCACAAGATTTACTTGGAGGTCTGCCAGCGTCGGGCCTTGCCAAGACGCTGCCTCAAGTTACAATTCATTTAAAAACAATCTAACTGTTCTACATGTATCCAGTACTACAGATTTTTGAATGTTATATATTGTGTTTCTTTTAATTTTTAATTTTTCAATTCCAAAATTGAGTGATGAATGTATTATTCCTGTTGATGATATTACTATGGGGATGATGGTGACCACGTCCTATTATTATTATTCTTTATTCCACAAGATTTACTTGGAGGTCTGCCAGCGTCGGGCCTTGCCAAGACGCTGCCTCAAGTTACAATTCATTTAAAAACAATCTAACTGTTCTACATGTATCCAGTACTACAGATTTTTGAATGTTATATATTGTGTTTCTTTTAATTTTTAATTTTTCAATTCCAAAATTGAGTGATGAATGTATTATTCCTGTTGATGATATTACTATGGGGATGATGGTGACCACGTCCTGTTTCCAGATAGTTTTTATTTGCCTTGCGAGGTCTTGATATTTTTGTTTCTTTTCCTCGTATTTCTTCTTAAGGTTGTGGTCAGCCGGAACTGCTATTTCAATTATAAAGGTCTGCTTTTCTTTTTTTTTTAATCCAGATTATGTCCGGTCTGTTATGCTGGACAGGTTTGTCTGTGTAAATTGTGTTGTCCCAGTATAATTTGTAATTTTCATTTTCTAGCACTGTAACAGGGGTGAAAAGGTAATATGGTTCATGATCCACTTTTAATCCGGTAACATACGCTATTTCTAAATAAATAATTTTGCATACATTATTGTGTCTTTTGGTGTATTCATTACCTACTAGATTCGTACATTCGCTAATTATGTGTTCTATCGTCTCACTCTTTGCATTACATTTGCGACATAAGTCATTTAATACGCTTCCGTCTTTGATTATATATTTCCTATAATTCTTCGTACCAATTACTCTGTCCTGAATGGCTACCATTGTCCCCTCCGTTTCCTTATATAGCTCTCTCTTTATTATTATTATTATTATTTTATATTTTTTTATGTTTTCACAGCATTTTTGCTGGTTGTAGGCGACGTACGGGTATCACCAAGTACTCTCGTCTCTTTACTCTGTTTTGAAAAATTTTCTGACAATCCGGCAAGTATTTAAAATTGCTGCTTTTTGTATGGTAATAAACAAGTTTTTCGGCAGTCCAATAGTTTGAAGACCTTGATGGAGTGAATGAGGCACTACTCCTGTGGCGGAGATAATGATGGGTATTATGTGTACTTTATCTGATTTCCACAATCTCTTGATTTCATTTTTAAGTTCTTCATACTTTTCCATTTTGCTGGTGTAGGCCGTAGTGATATTATGCGAATTAGGTACGGTAATGTCTATCAAGTACGTTTCATTGTGAGTTTTATCTTGTACTACTAGATCAGGTCTATTGCTATGGACTGTTTTATCGGTAATAATTGAACGGTCATAATAAATCTTACAGTGGTCGTTTTCAAGGATGGTTTTAGGTGTGTACTTATAATAAGGAACTCCATTTTCTATGAGTTTATACTTCAGAGCTAATTTCTGGTGTATGATGTTGCATATTTGATTGTGACGGTGTAGGTAGTCTTTTTGAGATAAGTTAGTGCATCCACTTGTGATGTGCTGTATCGTCTCAGAGGCATTATCACATTTTCTGCATCTGTCATCCAATAAATTTGGGTTTTTAATTATATATTTTTCATAATTTTTTGTTTTCACCACCTGGTCTTGTATTGCGATCATAAATCCTTCTGTTTCTGGGAAGAGTTGCCCATGCCTGAGCCATGCGTGCGATGCATCTTTATCGATTTCAGGGGCCTCCAGGGCATGAGGGTGTCTTCCGTGAAGGGATTTAGCTTTCCATATTGACATTTTACTGTCTATAGTAACAGTGGTTTCACTAACTTGCATACTTTCGTCAGATAGGTTTAACGGTGTGTATTTATTGTCTGCGTCACAGATAGTTCTCAGGAGATCCGAGGTAGATTTCTTGCTGAAAAAATATTTCCGTAACTGAGAAAGTTGTGAGTTGTGCTGATTCTTGATGTCTACGATACCCCTTCCACCAAATTTTCTGGGCAACGTGCTCCTCTCTATATTTGAGCTTTTATGGAGCATATTTTTCTCTGTCATTTGGGATCGAATTTTTCTTTGTAGGTCGTCTAGATCTGTTTGTGACCATTTGATTATACCAAAGGAGTATGTCAGGAGAGGGATGGCAAAGGTATTAATTGAATTAGTGAGGTTTCTGCTGTTCAATTCCGTGCGAACAAGTTTCTTGATTCTATTTTGGAATTCAGTCGAAAGTTTTTGCTTTATCGTAGAGTGGTCTAGTCGTCTTGCTTGTTGGAATCCTAGGTATTTATAGGTATCTCCCTCATCCATGGCCTCTAATATTTGCCCATCCAGTAGTGGAATATCATTCCTTTGTACTTTACCTCGGAATATTGTGATAGTTCTACATTTATCTATTCCAAATTCCATGTTTATATCCTTAGAAAATATTTCAGTTAAACGGACTAATTGATTTAGATTATTATTAGATCCTGCATATAGCTTGAGATCGTCCATATAGAAGAGATGCGATAGAGTGTGGCATCTTGGTTCTTTTCCTTTTATTTTGACTCCATATTGAGTATTATTCAGGAGGTTTGATAGAGGGTTTAGCGCAAGGCAGAACCATAACGCACTCAAAGAGTCACCTTGAAATATTCCCCGTTTTATTTTGATATTATTCGTCTGCAAAAGACCCTCGTCAGTTTTTATGTGCAAGATGGTGCTCCATTTTTTCATCACAGTATGGAGACATTTAATAACTTCTGGGTGAATTTTATAGATGTTTAGTACTTCAATAAGCCAGGAATGGGGAACAGAGTCAAAAGCTTTTTTGTAATCTATGTAGCAACTGTGTAGGTTCCTATTCTTTTCTTGTATTTGTTTAAGAATAATTGAATCAATTATCAACTGTTCCTTGCAACCTTTGCTTCCTCTGCGACACCCCTTTTGCTCTTCCGTAAAAATGTGGTTCTCATCTATATGGTTGTTGATGACTTCTGTTATGCAAGAGGTGAAAATTTTATAAAATGTTTGTAGACAAGTTATCGGTCTATATTTTGATGGATCGTTACATGCGACTTCTTTTGGCAATAAATATGTTTTACCTTCCATTAAAAAAACTGGAATATTTTCTGGAAACTTCAAAAATTCATTTATATATTTCAGTAGATGCTTATGGCAGCTGGTGAATTTTTTGTACCAAAAGTTGTGTATATTATCACTTCCTGGACTTTTCCAGTTATGCGTTCGGCTAAGAATTTTTTCCAGAATTTCCATTGTAATAATGGGGGGAAGCATAGTTTCTATGTTTTCCGCTGCTGTTCTTTCATTTCTCATCCAGGTTGCATTTCCATTATGGGATGTATCATTCGACCAAATATTTGACCAAAATTTCTCCACTTCCTGAGAGTTAGAATTACTTAGGTTTTTATTTTCACAAGAAATAGATTTCTTCTGTTTGTTATTGCCCAATGTTCTGTAAAAATTTCGTTGATTATTTTCAAATTGGGAATTTTGTTGTTTTCTTCTTGTGCATTTATTATATCTGTTGAGTCTCATTTTTGTGGCTGCAAGTTTTTGCTTGAGGGTGTCAATAATTTCTTTTATATTTTCATTGGGCTTGTCGTATTGAGTGTGGGAACGGTATTTTATGAATGCCTTCTCAACTTTTTTTTTTAATGATGTACTTGGATTACCAGTCGAAAACTGGATTAAACGTGCAAGGTCTTGTCTTAAGGCATCCACTTTCCGTTCTAATCGGACTTTCCATTTTGGTTTGCGCCAAATGCGTTCTCCCTTGACCATCGGCGGTCTTGGCTCCTCCCCATTGTTGCCATTACTGCTATTCGGGACAATCCTGCCACCATTGCACAAAACAGCTGTGGCTGCTCCGCAGTATATAAAATCGTGTAGGTCTTGAAATGTTTTTTCATCACTTAAATATACCGGTAATAGTTTTTCATTTATTATACTAATAATTTTTGCAAGCTTGACAGACGATTGTTGTTTGGGTATTCCTGGTTTGCCTGTGGGGTCTAGTCCTCTATACTTGATAAGGCACGTATTGAACTCATCTTCCACACGTTTGTACAGTGCCTCTTCACAAATTGAAGCTTGGTGTTCTGTGACAACCGTGTCGATATTATTATTATTATTATTATTATTATTATTATTATTATTATTATTATATATCCATTAAATCACTGAAACAGCCTTCCAACCAATAAGAACGCAGATCCGCAAAGGAGGATTTGATCGTCAATGACGATTCACCACATTCAGCTTTCGACTGGATTATTTTAGACATTTTTAGAAATGAGCTGAAAATAGAATAAATGATAGGAAAATGGACGGCAAAGATTATCGTAGCTGACATTTTTACTGTCTGAGAACTGGAACGGTATCTCGAAGGATTTAGGATAGCAACGGTATCTCGATTATAATAGAGATACCGTTGCTATCCTAAACAGAACGAGGAAATGATGGCATTTATATATCAATGTTGCAGTAAGTATATTTCCTTTATTTTATTCTAGTTATCACGTCTACCACAGCATGGCGGTCAACAAATGGCATTTGAATGAGATGTATACGAATGAGTTAGTACTAACAAGCAATGAAAAACAGGGTGATCGGAAGTGTTGATTCCTCTTAATTTACGATGGCATCCTCAGAGTATGGCATCCAGCTAATGCACCAGCTGCACAATTGAGAGGTTAATATTTTCATTGTTTAACCGATGGGTTGGTACTTACTTGAGTGACGGTGAGTGCTTCGATTTCAGAATGCGACTTATCGCAGAGTGACACGATAAACTGCGAACTTCCATGCAGCTGGCGTCAAGGACACTGTCAGCTGCGCAAGCCGTTGTACTCTCTGTCCTTCCGCCATCCCTGGGATGATCCCACAACAAATACTGACACGCTTTCCTCTACCCTGCGGTACCAATGACCTTAACTGTTTGTGGCCTTCAGTGATAACTGTGACATGGGTCTTCCAGAAAGTGAATTTCTCTGTCGCTAACTATTAGCTGTCCACTGGGTTTTGAAACGTTGAGGTCGCGCGTGTGAGAGACAGTTGACTTGGGAATCAAATGAGTTCTTCGGAGCTATTCCATTCATCGCTAGTTCAACCTATTTATATATGGAAGTTAAAATATGCGTTTTGTCCTTTTATTGGCTTAATTAACGGAAAGGTAAAATAACATCAATAGTTAGGTAGCATCCAACGGATGAGAAAAATGGGCAATTGGAAAAGCGGACCCGAGAAGACTTAATGACTTTGACACCTGAGGCGGCTGCTTAAGAGCGAATGAACAGATGATTGAGTAACAAGGACATGCATCTAAAAATAGGAGAAGAGAGGTAACTTTGGAGCATTATGAACCTGAGAACTCGGGGGATAGGCTGTGTCATAAGAAGTTTCGATTGCGTGAGGAATATGATGGAGGGAAATACTAAAGGAGATATCTCCCGAGGAAGACCGAGGGATATTTGCATATTCATACTACCCCGGATAAAAAGGATATACTCTATCGAAATCACGCCTACCTTTCGTTCAAGTTCTCTATTGTTCGGGGGAAAAACGAATTCCTATAACTTCCATTCGGAAAAATATCTCCAGCGAAAAGTGTCACTGCAATGTCACTCTTAGATGCTGATAGTTCACTAATCATTCAATAGTCAATATTCATTTTATTTTAACATTAACTAATTTCTCTGATTTATACGAATAAACTCATATTACCGAAAATCCCAAAGTTTTTGAATATATACTTTGTGTTATTTTTGAGACCTAATTTTGTCCCAACCCACCGAAAAATCAGCAAAAACGCCTCGGTACTTTTAGCTTACTAATACCTAGAAAATCGGTTGCCACTGAAAGGGTTAATCCTTGTGGAGAAAACGCTATCATTTTCAGGTTTTAAGCGCTGCTTAAATGATTTTCAACATTCCCGTGTATCCAATACAAAATTTTAACCTCTTAGAAAATACTTACATCAGTACTTCAACCCGAATGTTGGTTTGGATGGCTGAGGTAGAGCTCACCCGATGTTTAGCCACAGCTGTGTGAATTCCACACAAACAGTTATAAGAAGGCCACTACGTGATTTCATAGATCTTATTAGCCAAGAAAATAAAACTCACCATGTAAGAACAAAAATTACGTTTCATGGTGACTATTTAGTTATCCTTGCGAAGATTCATTTTTATTTCTTTGAAGGGCCAGTTCCTTACCTTAGTCCACCGAGCATTTCAAGCATTCTCAGCTCCATGGAATCCCTTGAGTCCCCGGGATTTGCACCGAGGGGTATTCAATCAGCTGCCAAGTGCTCAAAAATGAAATGCATGCTATTAAAAATTTGATCTCTCTGGTCTTCAGAAAATTTGTTTCAATTTTTCATAAATTTGGATATGAAAAACTTAAAATTTCAGCAGTCTGAGCACAAAAGCAAGGTTTGGATGGGTCCGATATACTGTTTTGGCCGACATTTGTTGGAATTATTATTATTCACTCTCGGCAGTATTCGACCATTATTTTCATCTACGTGACCTGTTTCAACTCACACGTGTCACTATAAAGCGGATGTTTTTAGAAAATGACACATAGCTGAGTTAATTTATGCTTAAAATAATGTGGCAGACTTTGTCTTCTTGATAATATGTGCCATGAATATTTTGAAACTGCTTGAGAGAATAAAAATATTTGTGGGATATACCAATTCTTCAATGTAGCAGATATGAGAAGGCCACTTTCGCAATTTTAACATCCTACAGACCAAGAAATAATACTTACCTGCTAAGAACAAAACTTTTGTTGCATAGTGTTGATGCATGTGCATGTGAAAATTAATTTGTACTTATTTGATTTCTTTGACGAGACGGCTTGGGTAAATCATTTGTAATATAATATAGCATATGAGCAATTGGACAGAATATCTGTGGTGGAGACAGCAAAGGAAAAGGGCCATGGTCGGCCAACGATCTCTAAGGACAACGCTTGACCCACTGAGGTTGTCAGGCCGGACAGCATGAACTCAAAGAGGTTTCAAAAAGGTTCTGCTTATTAATGGCTCCGGTTTAGATTTGTGTTTCTCAGTGAGGATAGTTACTGATTCGTAAATAAGTTATCAAATACTCTACATGTTGTAATATTTTCGTTTCCTACACTGTTTATTCGACTTTATCTTGTAAACAAATGTCACCCTTCTGTCTCATTTCTTCTTTGAAGATTTTACGGGTCATTGATACCTCTTGATGTTTTTTTTCAGGGTGCTCCGCGAAGTTAGTGGGTTTGTTAGCCGACGTTTTGTGGCAGTTGCTGGTCGCTTATTCTGAGGGGGTAAGGATACTTTTCCCTCTTCCAAATTGCCAAAGTAATTGTAAAGATGAAACGCTTCAAACCCCACTTAAATCGCGAGGCGTTGGAAATAAGGATATGCAACAAGAGCGTCAATAGGGAATGTAACTTAAAAATCAGCCATATGTGGGATCCTGCTCTGAAGTTGTATAAAAATAAAGTTACAACTCCTTCACCCCCTTCCATTTCAACCTCTTTCCCTTCATGAAACCTTATGAATGACCTTCACAGAAATTTTATCTCTATTCCTTGAATGAAGAAGAATAATTGAAGAAGCATCCAGCGATGGCCACGAAGCGTCGGGCAAGATACTCACTAAGTACGCGGGACACATCCGGAAAAACATCCCTAGCATTCATTTTTCTGCTACTCTACTGGATTTTTTTTAGATTACTGTGATAAATGGTTTCATCAGTGTCTTCGCTCACTTAATTTGCTTTTATTTCGAACTTGCTAAGGTATTTATGCACGAAAATCTTAATTTATTATTGATTGAGAATATGAGCAACTCATTGGTTAACCTTCCGTCAGGCGCAATAGTGGAATTGTTGAGTTCAGGCGCAATGTGCCTGACAGGCACAGATGTGAAAAACATTATTTACTATTGAAATGGATCAGTGGTATACATTTTAAATTCAAAGCACCATTATTAGTGTAAACTAACACTTAAATGATGTCTCATTTACAATGTATATACCCCTTTACACACTGTCATCGACCGATCCAGCAAGGTGCGATATAACGTTCTCTTAAGGTTATTATATATTATTACATGTACTGTATTTTAGCCTCTGAATTCTATGAGATCAGTGCTTTTTATTTGTCTAACTTATTTTTCTAATGATTCTTTTATTTTTCTTTATTATGAAATTATTTTGTTTAATTATGCTTACGTACACCTCTGATCTGTCTTCATAGATGCGAAAAGTAAAAGGCAGCATAGAGCATGTCAAAACATAAAAGCTACTATTAGCGTCAAGGGTGTATGCCGCCTAGTTACACAGAGAAATTAAAATAAAACTCTCTTGCTGTGCCTGTCCGATCCATTGCGCCCGACGGAAGGTTGATAGGGGAAGCTGTAGATTGGGACATGCCAAATTACTTATAGAAATGAACAGATTTCTGAGGATTTTCAAATATGTGGGAGACTGATTGTATACTATTTACGAGATTGTCTGGGCCACTGGCAGGGAAGAGTGGTTATTTTCTTTGATTCTTTCTCAAATTACATGTTTTGTTGGGTCTCAGCACTCACTCCTTATTTTATCTTCAAGTAATGCCTTGAACGAAGTACATTCAATTTTCTAGAATGTATAAATAGGCTAGGGAAATAAATATCTGTTCTAATTGCAATTTCAGCCCTAGTCACCCTTGAAAGAGGGGTAAAAAAAATTTGGAATGGTGTTTTAATATCTATGCTGATAATATTCTATTGTCTGGATCAGCGGTTCCCAATTTTTTTTCCTCCCGTACCCTACTATATGTATATAAGTAATACTGTACCACGAAAAATGTAATGTGCACATTTTATTACATAATTTCACAACAGCTAGGCGACAGTTTCAGTTATAAATAATTGTATAATTAAACCGGTTGGGAACCGCTGGTTTAGATATTACCAGCAATATGATTTGTCACCCTTTTGGGTCTTGCAAGAGTTAATCTTTACTGTAAAATTAGTGATACCCCTACTCACAGGCTCTTCAAAGAGATATAAGTACAAAGATAGGAGAAAATGAGGTTAACAGACCATTTCAGGCATTAATTTACTCTTAGTGATGTACGAGTCAGGTAAGATGGTTACGACATTCGATGTGAAGGCGTTGATAATGGAAGTAGTGTGTCATTTACATAATACTGCCAAAGAGAGATTTCCTATGAGATTATAACTTCTGGCATGGCTACTAGCTGAAGAGATGATTTCCATTTAGTGTTCAATGTAATTATTCTTTTGGTGCCAAGAATTCGTCCATGGTAAACATCCATCATCTAAGTATGAGTTTGAACCGGATACATCAGACTATGAAAGATAGGTTGTGCCCGATTATAAATTGAAAATTAAGGTTGAATTCGGCTCTTTCATGCTATAGTATAGTACATTGTAAATTTTCCTCAAACACCAATTTATTTCCATTTTTTATCGATTTTGCAAGGAAAAAGACTACCTCGATGTCTGCACATTATCTCAAGTGATAAATTGTAATGTAACGTTTAATTGTCGAACAAAGTTTATTTATCGTTCTATTCAAACATTTTGAGGTGTTTGGAATCATGCAAGTAGCACAGCAACGTGAAAAATACTGACAGAAATCAGAAGCTTCATTGTTTAAATTGACGGGCTAATTCGGAGAAACGATTGTCACTTAGGAGTCTCCGTAAAATCCTCATAGAAATAGGATGACATGAGTGAGGTTTCTTGGTGAGTGTAATCCTAACCAGCATTAAGGGCTAACGCTTATGCACTAATAAAAGAGCATGAAATGGAAAACTATTCACGGCTTTCCAGTTTGAGTAGACATAGTTGACTGCAAAATCGAACCCCATTGGTATAATTTATCGAAAAATCGAAATATCGGTCTTGCAAGGGACAGCGCACAACCCTCATGTCAGATGTATCGGTAAATTCCGATTTTTCAATGCATCGGAGCTGATATATGAAAATTTTTGGTGGTCTGGTAAGTAAGTTCAATTTTTTTAAATTGCTAAACAGTACCCTCGTTTTTTAATCCGTTTCAGTTATTTTGGGAATAAATGATACTTGATTCACTATTGGGAATTTAACTGCCACAAATAGCTCGCAAAAGTTTAAACAAATGGAAATTAAGCGTGATTCTCGTTAAAAATTTATAAATAGCTAAGGGTATGATTGTTAAAATTGATTCTGATTGGAAATTTCTCAAGAAAAGTGAAGTGAAAGCCGTCAATGTAGGGCAGAGGACATGTCAGCATAGCGTCTTTGTTTTACTGTCTCAGTACTCATCATTTTTCATCTTGATGCATAAGGATAATGAATTGTGTTAGAATAGAATATATATTTGTTATTCATCGATTTTTCTGGGGTTAATTATATTATCTTTCTTATTAACAAGATTCAAATTAATACGAGCATTTGCTTGCTCAGAATTACCGCAGTTTCGCGGATTTCATGTCGTAAAATCTCAGTTTGTAAAATCCACTTAAGTGATCCACCTGAGAAATGTTGAATGTGTGCTTTTTGGAAAGCAATACCAGAAAAGCCTATTTTTTGTAAAACGACTACGCCCACCTAAAATTTCCCAGAAAGTATTTAACTATGCAACTAAAATACTTTATTCTTAACGAAAATATTGAATATTTGCATCAAAATACAAAAATTCCCTCTTTCACAACAAATGAAAAGAATTTTTCCGCGTTCTACTCATTATTTGTTATCGCTTTCCTTTGCTCGAATGATCGGCATAAGAAACAATTTTTGGTTATTTTTATTGAGCCAGCAAATTATATCTTTTGATGATTGTGAAGATTTTCGGGTTTCCAACCAAGTTAAGGTGCTGAGTGGCACATTATCTTCCCATTTCCTTCGGACTATTTTAACCCTGAGGATGATAAAATCCATCATAAAACTTTCTGTTGAAGATACTGGTCAATTCCTTTAGTCCATCTGTTACAAAGAGTCAAAAGGCTCTCTTTACGAGCTTTAATTACAAATCATTGAGGGACCTGGAGCGGCGGCACCTTGTCGCCATTGCCTCAGGAAGAAGCTGCCTGACGTGAACAACACGACGGAATGTCATGGGGAACGCAGCAAGTAGGTAGGCCTTCCGGGTTCTTGCACCTGGTGTGACGTCATTCGTGTTTGCTCACTCACCCGCGAGATGGAGGGGTTGGGCACTCGCCTTCTGGGTCCCGCTTGCTTTTCCTTTCGTTTGAAGACGTGATGGCCATGGGTACCGCTTACAGGGTTGGGTAACTAATTCCTTTTAGCAATTATACAGGACACAGAGTTTCTAATTGTAGTACACTAGGCAAGAGCGTTTTAAAATTGCAATCGGCGAAAACGCAAAATATATTGAAGGAGAGATCGGTATTTATTATTTTAATTAAAGTTTCCTACTTTTAAAGGCAGGTTTCCAAGGAGTACTTAAGAAGCATTCTGGCCGCCTCCCTTCCTTTTCTGTACTTCGCTCTTCAGTTTACAATGAGGCCTACTCCCTTAAGGCCTATAAGTCCAATAATGCCTACCCCCTCCGGTAAGTATTCCCTCCATCCATACTTTCTGTCTCCTCCGTATCTCATCTGGAAGCTGCCTCTCCTCACCCACCATGCCCAAAACTTCGTTCTTTCTCTTCTCCGTCTACCTCACCTTCTCCGTTCTTCGCCATACCCACCTCTCGAACGCCTCCTGTCTTCTCTCGTCCTCCTTCCGAAGTGTCCACGTTTCCCCACCGTAAAGCGCTACACCCTAGATCAGACGCTTCCGGAATATAACGCTCGGTATTTAAATGAAACAAAAAAATGGATAAAATAATATCAATGGGTAGGTGGCGTTCAAAAGATGAGAAAAATAAGCCATTGGAAAAGCGGACCCGAAAATACTTAATGACTTTTGACACCTGGCGCGGTTGCTTAAGATCAAATGAACAGATCAGTGAGAAAGAGGAAGATTCATCGAAGAATAGGAGAAGCGAGATAACTTTGGAGCATTATTCACCTGAGGAGTACTTGGCTGCGCCATAAGAAGTTTCGATTGCGTGAGGAATATGATAGAGGGAAATGTTAAAGGAGATATCTCCCGAGGAAGGCCAAGGGATATTTGAATATTCATACTACCCCGCAAGCCGCCTCAATAGGCCTGTGGCGGGGGATGATAGTATACCAGCCGTAAACAATTAAAAAGGATATGTTCTAACTTAATCACGCCTACCATTCATTTAATTCATCTATTGTTCGGGGGAAAAATGAATTCCTATTCCTATATATTTTGAAAAATATCTTTCTTACTTAATCGTTTCTGTCGGACCTGGGAATATAATGGGGTTCTAATATCATGTTCTCCGTGTCGCTCTGAAAGATATCATTTCTCAATTGCTGAAGCAATATATGCCTCGCGCGCAGCCTCCTAAGTCTCTATCGGCTCCCTGCCTAATTCTTTTAACATCTGTTTAACGCTTTGTGTATGCCCGTAGCAGTTTTGGTGAATAGTGCTGCTTTCCTTCGTATTTTATTATTTACTTACTGTAAACAAATGCCTTAGAAGTGCCTTGTCCAAATTTTACTACCTACGAAACAAATTTCCACTTCCGCTAAGAAAAACATTTACCATGCTCTTGTTTATTGTTATTCTATAATTTCTTATTGTATAATCTGCTGGGGCAGTGCATAGTTCAGCACATTTAAGTGTGCACTCGTTTTGCAAAAAAAAATACTTCGGGGAATGTTGTCTAAAAATTATTATGAGCACTCATTTCCGTTGTTTGTGGGCCTAAAATTGTTGCCACTAAAGCATTTGTATTTATTCAAAGTGCTTAAATTGTTTTTTGCCAGGAGTGGAAATATGCCGAGTGGATGTGATAAATTAAAAATAATTTAAGGAGTGAGTCATTTGTAGTAGCAAACAGACCTAAGTCAACATTATATACACGCTGTTTTCTTTACATGGGGCCAAAGTTATTTCATTTACTGCCCACTATAATTAAGAAAAAATAAATCCTCAAATGTAATGTTAAGACTTGCTAAAGACTGGCTTTTCTCGCAAGAAATAATTGAAAATTTATTTTTATGTTATTTATCCAAAACACTCATGTATCATATACTGCATTATTACTTTTTTTTTGGTATACATTTTGTTATTTGATATTGGCTCAATTCTGGTCCTATGACCTTGGAGACCACCTAAAGCTCGTTCCCTTATTATTTTTGTATCCAGATGTAAAAACAAAAGATAGGATTAAATAAATAATATTATTAATAATAATTATTATTTTATTATTTGGATAGAATGAATAAAACAAGGAAGAAGATCATCAGGGATATTAAGGAACTATCCTGAAAGAGAGAAAAATAGAGTGCTGAAGAATAAGTCTTTTTATTTCATTTAGTTCAATGAACAACATTAATCATATTGTACGGGAGGCGTGGGAGAAAAAAATTTCTTACCCAAATAGGAAGGATTGACGTTAGAGTTAGGCGGTTGGAGGATGATCAGGTGCTGTGTAACAACTTGGTAAAAAGTTCTAGGAATATAGCATGAAGTTTGATCACCAGAAGATCAAAGTGGGGCGTAGTTTTATTAAATGCGTGGAACTTTTTAAACAACTAAAATTAAACTTCAGAGTAATTTCATAGGAGAATTCTGGGCGGGAGTGATACTTGTGCACAACGCTTTGGTTTTCTGTAATTCTACGCTTAAGAATTGCTTCAAAATATATTCCATTGCCAGTTATTGGTGGACGGTGGTGAAGAGCTTATGTTGGCTAAATTATTTTGGTTTCCTTTTGTTGGAGAGTGGGCTCAAAATGCAGTTCATAGATCTTCTAAATCCCTCATATGAATGGGTGAAATACACTCAAGAATAAATTTTATCAAAGTAATGCCGAGCCCTTCAGTACAAGAATTACATTCTTAATCTAGAGTTCCTTATTCACAAGCTCTCAGTGTCAGTGGAGCATTCGAGTGCTATTTCCGCTTATTATTTTTATCTTTTATGAATTGCTCCAGAACGATAGAATGTGAAGTTCTCTCGATTATAACCTGATTGAGAAATATCTCCTGACACAATGATCTCACTGAATATTTATTACTCTTTATCTTGAAGAATAATGTCGGAATTTTTTTAAAGAATGCCCTCATTGTACCTTACCCTTAGTATAGCGGCTAGAGATTGTCTCAATCTGAAAATCTACCCTTCTTGCATACTAATACAGTAATTCACCGAAAGAATGGGAAAGAAAGATGTCTCTATACTTACGAGACATCAGCCATTGGTCATTGTGCTTATCCAGCTTGTGTTTCAATGTAGTCATCAGTATCATAGAATTAGTAACATTGCCAGTCCATCTGGATTACTTAGGTAAGTATAAGATGTGGAAATTCATTCTTATTGACTCAAAGCGACGATTACAGGCATCATGAGCAATACTATTCTTTTTCTCATTACAGTACCTTCTTTGCGCTTACTTGGCAAAATTTTGGAGACACTTTTTAAAAAATTAATTACCTTGGTATTGTATTCTCACAATGTGTAGTACGCTTTCCATAACTCCATTGATAACCCATTCCAAAATTTAGAATTTACTTTTCTTGCAACAAGGCGGAAAGGATTTTTTCGATGCATCCAAATTTTCAGTTTCTCGAGGCAAAATGTTTTCATATTTGGTTGGTTGTAATTTACTTTTTTATGATGAAGAAAGCCTCTGTTAGGCTGGGCAGAAACTCCGTAACAATTATAATTAGCTGATTGTTAAAAATGATTATTGTCAGAAAAAAGAAAATGAAAAATGAGCATATGTGTGGTTAGATCAATTGCTGATCATTAAAATCAATCAAATTATCAATTTAGATCATTACTGTTTGAAAAAAGAAAATTATGGGATATATGATGTTTTATCACTATAACGGAATTAATAACATGGTCAGTCAATATCAATTTCTTAGATAGGTAAATAAATAGTATTGATAATTAAATAAAAAGTTCATCGTATCCTCAAAAGACTCAAAGTTATGTAGATAAAAGTTCAGCATTGGGCTTTTTGAAAAGTACATGCTGTTTTGGGATATAAATATCTTCAGTGCTGCGATGGAGGGAGATGTAATTAATGTTACAACTTTTATGCATTATATTATTTCAATATTATTCTGAGTTATTCTAGAAAAATATGAATTTGTTAACCAAGATATTACACATACTTTTGATTAAAACTGTAGACTAAAAAATAAACTTAGAAACAAGATATCTTTCAAACACAATATCCTATGGTCCAAGTTCTTTCAAATAAAAAATAACACACACAATTTAAGAGGAGATTTAGAACACAGAATGAAGAAAGAAACAGTTTTTTGGATGTCATTTATAATTGCACTAAGAGAGAGCTATATAAAAGCGTGTTGCCTTAGCCCCGGTATGGTCTTATTATACATCGTGGCATGAAAATGGTATTTTTTGTTCAAAAACATGGAGATTGATGTATTTAAATGAGAATGAATTATTTGAATAATCTCGCTTTGTCCAATATTCGGGGGAGGAACAAGTAGTTTTTTCATGGGTGGCAAAGATCAGATTGCCGCTATCCCTTCCCTTATCCCCCATCCTCCCTCCCTATCCCTCCTTCACCACTAAAATATAATACTTCACCCGTCAGCTATTTTTTTAGATGTGGTAGTTGACATTACACACCGTAGGTCTGCCATTATGATGTTTTATTAATATTTTTGTTTATTAATTTATGAGTTCATAATTATTGTCATATATATAATTAGAAAAAATCAAATAATCTTTTAAAATAAGCTTTTACAATTCTTCCAGTCCCGCAGTCATCATATCGGGTTAGCAGTTACATTCCCAATACTGAATCAAGTACCATTAATTCACTTAATTACTGAAACAAAGGAGTAAAAACGAAGATACAGCTTAACAAGTTAACCGATATTCCCCAAAGAGACATTTGGAATATTTTAGGCTTACCAGACCACCAAATATTTCATATACCAGCTCAGTTACTTCGTAGAAAAAAGCGGAATTTATAGATACATCTGAGAGCTTGTGCGCTGTCCCTTGAAAGACCTTTTGATAAATTATACCAATGGGTTTCGATTCGCATTATCACAATAAAAGGGGCGGAAATTCTATGTATGGATCTTAGTGCGGGTCTGGCACGTTATAATGAGAATTGGTCGAGGTGACATCGCAAACAAATCAAGTTTGTAGACGGTGGTGATGCAATCGTTTTCAAGCTGAGCATCCAAGTGGTCGACACGGCTCCTCCTCCCAAGGACGTTACCATGTACCTTGGCAGAGTCTCTGTACTTGCGATGCTAATTACATTTTGATTGATTTACGAACGCCGTATCTTCATTTGCGACTTTGGGAGAGGATTTGGCGGCGGAGTTCACGTATCATTTCTGTCTTGAGAGATCGCAGATGCTGACAGATAACAATTATCATCTATATCTACTTTGCGACGATTTTGTCGTTTTGAGAATATGCTGAAATATGCATAAATGTCTTCAGTTGGTCTTTCTAATGCTGTCTGCTACTGTGGGAAAGGAAGATGAGTTGTTTCCATCTCAAAAAATATGGATAAAATACATTTTTACCACAAGTCATGGGAATAGCAATACAGATGTATAATGATAAAATATATATATTAAATCACTTAAAAAATTGGACAAAATAGTATTAGATATTTTCATTAGATACCTTTGTTGACATTTCGAGAGTATTTTTTATACTGCTTTTCATCGAGTTCCATAATTTGCTCGATGATATTATGAAAGAATTTTCCTTCAAATTGGTGAGGAAAAAATATATACTGATATGAAGTCATTTGATCCTTCATGCCACAGCCCATGTTATTGCCTTGGTTTTTGCGGAGTAATTTTAATGGGGATGCAGTAGTTCATTGTTGGTTGACATTTTTAATTATTCTATCTTAACTTTTCCTACTTCACATTTATTCTGTGTACATGAGCATACATGCTTTTTTGTGAATGTTACACAAAATTTTGTGTATGCATAGAGGTAATTTTGTAAAAAAACTTCCCAAAGCTTCAGAAAAACTCTTATTTTTATATGCTGATTAGTATATTTTCTTTATTCACACAAGGTTTGCACTGCAAGAAATAGTGGTCCTTAAAGTGTATTCATTTGGCTAAACGGCTCTGTTGCTCCTAGTACTGATGACCTTGGTTTGTTTATAAGGAAACAAATTCCGTTCAAATACACACTACAATTAACCTATATATCACTTTATCATCAATAAAGTATCATCACCTTTGTCGTGTCTGGAGCTGAATGTTATAATTTTTATGAAAACATGAAAAAATTATTCCTTGATTTATTTTTTAGGCGTTGTATAGTCGATAGTGATGCAAATATTAATATGAATCTATCCATTAAAAATATATTTTTAACTCCACACTCACTCTCATTACATAACTTAAATATAAATCACATAATTCATTCAATTTTTTTGATATTTTTATTTTGTAAAATGAAATTCGACAAAACATTCCTCGATGCCCAATAGTCACTTCGGGATCAAGACAATAATCAGTTAATTGATGTAACTCATTCACTCAGCTTGACACATATTTGGTTTTACAATAATCACAACATTAGTGTCTTTCAAAGACGCTTTTTCTTTTGAAACATTTTGAATTCATCCATCCATCACGAAAACACCTTGCTACCCTACTTCAGGATACGATGCTTTGTGGAGCATGCACATCATATTTTGCACTCATTCAATGTCTTTTTTCAGCATGTTTTTAAACAGCACAAATTTCATTTTCTCAACATTCAATCACAAGTACTTAAATATTACGTCAATCATCGCAACAGTTTTTTTAATGTAAAATTACGCTCGTGAAAGCGCATCAATATCTGGGGCACGACGGTTTTATTTTCTTTCATTTTCCCGTTCAGTTTGTTTTTAAGTTACTGTCCCGTTGTCATGGATATGTTTAATGAATTATAGCTCTTCTATATTTGTACCGCTATTGAAACCGTTTATGCCTTGATGTATTCTTTGTCATTCAATGGACAGTTGCTGCATGTTAGGAGCTTGGCTCTTTGAGATCCTCGGATGCTTCCACAGGAAACTAATCCGTCACGAAGGCTTCAAGGGGTATTTTGGAAAGGACACGCTCCAGGAAGTTGCTCAGTACACCCTCAAATTTCCTCTTCAATGTCGGCTTCATTTCAGTCATCAACTCCTGAGCATTCGTGTTAATGAATAAGTTCATGGCGGCCTCTGTAAAAGAAATTGTCAATGAAAAGTGAGATCAACTTAATTTTCCTTAACGTCATTCAGGTAGCAAATAAATCGATTGTGTTCTAAGTACGTAGGTACTTGTGAACCAAAAGGGTAGTGAAACTTAAAAACTACTTGATATTAAGTTTTAAAATGAATGAATTGAATGAATATAGGTAATATTCATCAAAAATTAACTGGTGTAACTTCTTTTTGTAAAGGATAAATTTAGCTGAGTCTCGGGATTAGTGAAATCCACAGTTCCAACGTTTATTATGTTATTCATGTCTGTCTGACTTGTACCCATGCTTTCAAAATATGAAATTAATTAAATTTATAGTACGAATTGGATTAGGAATTATTTTGCTATCCATTTCGCAGGAATTTATTTTGTAATTTAATTAGTAAAGGTATTTTTCCGGTGACGGTGGAGTTGCACAACATTTCACGAATCATTTCGGCCTGACATAGATCAGGCGTTGAAATCTCCTCTTTATTAGATAATGTGGGCAATGGGCTTATTGCATTCAATTCTATCTATAAATTCTTTCTTATCATTCTTCTCTGGTTAACTAACATTCTTATCTCTCTCACAGTTTTCAGCAACCTCGCTCCCCTCAGCGTGATGAGTTTTTCTCTCCTCTCCCACCATCATGAGCACTTCTTCGCCTCTTTTTCTCCCTATGCCATTTAATCTATGCCGTTTTCATCCAATCCCATTTCTCGAACACCTTTTCTTTTCTCGTTCTACTTCCTCTGCGTTTCTGCAAAGTTTCAGCATCCAATCCAGGCTCCTTATTAGCCTTTTAATTACACGCTTTCCTTCTATCATCACGCCTTGGCTATTCATTGACGCCTCCTTACTCGATTATATTTCTAATATCTATATTGAGCCCATTTCCCTCTAGTGTACTGCCCAGGTGAATAAACTGGTTCATGCCACTTCCATCCAATAAAGTTTGTGAATTATATAAATATATCAATTTTGTTTTACTTGGCTTCAATTTAGTAAAAGAGTTATTACGGAGGCTTCCGCGGTGAGTTAATTGGTGATGGTTTTCCGGGTTTACACCGCGTTGATTCATGTTTTGCGGACGACAGTTTCGGGCGCGTTCCAGCTCCCGTCTTTGGACCCGAAGACGGGAGCTGAAACGCGCCCGAAACTGTCGTCCGCAAAACATGAATCAACGCGGTGTAAACCCGGAAAACCATTACCTAGTAAAAGAGTTCTTAATCTCAAAGGTTTTTAACGCCGATTTAATTGCAGATCCAATAAAATTTTAAAAAAATATCCAATTCACCGGGCTCATTTTATGGTTTTGGAACCGATTCAAAAGGCGTTGATAAGAGATGCATACCAATTATTAAATTATAGCATTGCATTCTCGCATAAGGCTCCTTATTTGTTTAAGGCGTGCATTCTTGTAATTTTAACGTTGTTTTATTATCCCTTACAGACGACATGAAGCACAGGAAAAACGCGGAGCATTATTGAGAATTTGAATTCTATAATTATTGCATGAATTTAATGAATGTACTGATTGGTGAGTAAGTAGGTTGTGCTAAGTGGAGAATAATCAATACTGGTCCCTATGTTACTCACCTATGACTTGGTTTCCATTGTGAAGCTTCTCTATTCCCATTCGAATTTTGTCCACAGTGAAGTCCAGCTTCACAGATTTCACCTTGACGTATGTCTTTCCATCCTCACCCGTGTATTTGGTTCCAAGGAAGTCGACCACCACTCGAACGCCATCTGTTGAGTAAAAAGACGTTTATTCATCCTTAGCGTTCAGGCGCGCTTTGCGTCTCACCTCATCTTACTGGTTATTACACTTTCTTTAGGAAAATTAGGTATGCTAGCATAAAACAGACATTTGAATGGTAACTACTGTTCGGGTTAAAATGGGGCTAGCAAGAGATATATCTAATATCATAAATATTAGATATACAGATAGAGAGAATACGGACGCAGCTAGGAATTAAGGCTGGGGGGTTTTAGACGCAATTAATACTGGAGACAGAGAGGTATGGAATACCCTCCAGGGTAAACGAGAGGTATGGGGGCCTTCCTCCAGATAAATTATAAGATCAATGATTCGAAGTGGTGAGTTTTACGGATTTCTGAGATTTTATTAATCCTTACGCTATTCAATAAGTAATATTAATCCAATTAAGTAAAATGGATTTAACTTCAAAATTACTTTGATCTCTCGGGGGGTGGGGGGGATTTTATCCCCCAAACACTCCCTTACTGTGATACTGAGAGAGAAGAAATATACGAAAATTGATCTTTCTAATCAGATTATATGGTTATCTTTTGGTAAATGCAGTTTTACTGTGAAAATGTTTTCGTCTTCCTACATTGAATTTCCTTACTCTCATCGATATAACTCTGGGAAATAAGTCTTAGATATTTATCATCATTCTGCACTTGAACCTCAGTCTTTTCTTCCTCGTTCCCCAGTGACCCAAATGCTACAGGAAATTCAGATTGAAGTAACTGCATCCTACTTTCCCAGCTTCAATTTTTTGATCTTCTATAATGTGATGCATAGACAGCAATTTAGGCGGTCAACAACTATTTGACTACCACGTTACCAAACTTCCATGATACACAGATTCCTTAAATGCTAAACGACAAGTGCCAGAATGTACCTTTGCAATGCTCCTCTAGCGATTAATGCGATGGCTTTTGGTAATATTATTCGGTGTTGTGATTTGAATTATAAAATGATATATTTTACCATTGATTGAATTAATCAAGCAAGAATTTATTGACAAAATTAAGCAAAATCAGTTTTTCATGATAAATCATCCATCGAGAATATCTTATTATAAGGCAAGTAAGTGAAGTGAGTGACAATGCTACGGCGGTAACTATAGTTAGAGCTGATTCCAATTGATAACAGAATGTGTGGAATTTTGGGTGAAAATAAATGCAAGTGGAATGAGTTAACGATGAATTAGATACAACATAATGCACGTTAAATTTTACGTTTTTATAGCCGATCACGACAAATTTTAACATCCAATGAAACCCATCCATAAAGTGTCAGATATTGTATGTGCAAAGCGTAGATTTAATAATGATTTAATAACAGTAACGACGAATGAATTAAGAGATTCAACTTTTAGGAATAAATATTTCGCATCAAAGTTATTGTGAGAATATGGTCTAAATATGATAATTTTATCATTGAATTAGATTTTTGTTGCAGAAAATTAACAACATAATAAAATTAAGTTCTATGGGTAAGTATCTAATTAAGCTTGGAAAAAAGCAAAAAAAAAATCAAAAGTAAAATTTATAATTCTCTTCGAAAATCTATGAACCGCGTCAGAATGTGAGTATATAGGAGGATATTTGGAGACCACGACGGCGTTGTACATAGTTTACCAAATTACTTTTTACAGGTCCAGGATATGTTTAATGTTCGCTTTTCACGCTTATGTAACCTTCATATTTCGTAAAAGTGTTGGAGTGAAACGTTTTATACAAATAGATAACTTATGAAAGCCATTTTCTTCTGTTCAAATTCAAAACTTTCCTCTCCGTTCAGGAAGGAGAGAATTCGTAGTACAGGTGAAAGGCTTTGTGAAATTTCCCCAGCCAGTATTTTCTCTTGAATCGTTGAAGCAATGCACCAAAATAGTTAACTCACCGTATACTCCCCAGTAGTCTCCTCCACCAGAAGCTTTCACGACCAGAAGGACACCGGAGCTGCGATAGTTGGCCTTGGCTCGAATCCTGGGGATCTTGAATGCCATTTGGATCTCCATCTTATCGAAATCAGCTCTAAAATGTACGGAAAAGTCACATTAGATGGTGCATTGAGACAACAGAAATTTTCCAACGCTAGGTTTGCTATTTTGAAAAGCTGAATGAGGAATCTCAAGATGCGTGAAACGAGTACCACAATACCAGTTTTCTCATTTAATATCAACCTTAGAATTATTCCAGGCTAATATATAACTCAACTCCCTCTTGCGGCTAAAATGAGTCTCTGAAATATCACCAATGGTGAAGGAAATAAGTACCCTATTTTCTACAAAAAAGAATGGAAATTGCATTTTATTTGCCAATACACGATGAAGAATCTCCTGTGTATCAACCTTAGTATCTTATCATGAACTATCCAGTCTAAAATATACTTTATTTTAGACTTTAGAGTGTATCATAAATTCATAATCATGGGCTTCCCAAAATTCTCATTTATGCTAAAGACATAGAATGCCATTATTTCAATTTTAAGTTCTAGTATCGTTTGTAAATAAAACCAAGACGCACATGTTGTGGTGAACGCATTGACGTAATTACAAATAGAATAGGTGAAATAATTAGGGCCTTCAATTTTTAGTCATTTGTAGTATTAGTCACTTTTAGTAAAAAATTGTGATAAGTAAATATTAAGTGATAAATTTTGGTTTTACGAAGTTAATCTATACATCAGACATTAAACTATAAAATGAAATATAATTGATTAGAAATAAAGAAAATGGATAATTTTGTTTTTTCTTTCGAGTGCTTTAAATTAAAAAAATTCCAAGCTTATTTCTGAAGGAAAGAAACTCACTCTCGTTTTTGTCAATTAGTTTTTGTTTAAAGTGATGAATTATGGCCTTGAAATATTTCTATTGGTAATATCTTTCTTAAAATAAAATCCAAATAAACTGAAATGGCTAAAAATTTTAAATTCACTTTCAATTTCCCTCAAATTTAATTTAAGTTTTATATATTTCGTTGGGCATGCAACTATTCCATACCTTTAATGAAATAAAACATTTTTTTTAGGAAAGAAAAACAATCAGAGTATGATATACTCCATTGATCCTCACAAGCTTTTCTTCGTGCTTTTAATTTGTAACTTAAGTAGCATGCATCGCAGAAATATAATTAAGCAAGAAAGAATTGATTTAAGTCCTTTCAACCGTATAGATTAAGGTATCCAATTGGTGAATTATTTGTTATCGGCGGGATTTAAAAGGAATTAATTCAAATCATGTCAATTTGTAAAGAGTTTGAATAGAAGTTTTTGACAAATATTGTGCACCTTACTTTTTACGACTGCCAAACCTCAGCTTGAGTATTGAAATCCAAAAGAAACTATTTGAACTGAAAGTTACAACTGCATATGGGTGATATGGAGAATAAATAAATTTCGTTCACCAAAGTTCACTTACCTGAATAGTGGCATGGTCATTTTCAACAAGATACCTGTTGTACAAAATTCATATGGCAAGATATGATAAAAATCATTGTAGTTTTTTCAAATAAAATTAGAGACTTCAATGATGGTATAGATATAAGCGCTTAATGTGCCGCAGGTTTCATTGCAATATCAAAATAAATATTTTAAGAAATTTCAATGATTTTGACTTGTCCTCTTTCAGATTAAAGAATACAGGATCTTTTAGGCTTTAATGTATTTTTCTAGTTCTCTGGAAGAATTAATGAGCGCAAGCTTTCATGAAATAGTATGAATCCTAATTTCCTAAAGCAACTCTTATCTGGTTTGTCCAAAATAGTTTAGTTTTTATAATTTGAATTTGATTCAACTCTTGGTTTTAAATTCTCCTTGGGTGCATTAGAATTGAGTTCAAATGCTTGAAAAAATGAGTTCCTCTCGAATAAAGCCTGTATACAGCATGTTGCACTGATGAAAATTTTCAGCTGATTTAAATTCAGCGTGTGCTTCTCTTTTACACATATTATTACGAGGTTAGACTTTATTTTATGCATGTCTTATGTCGCAAATATGAAGTACAGTGGGTATTCATGTCTACCCAATGTCAATGTTTCTTTGATATAATTCGCATTCATGACAATTACTACCATTCCATAGTTCTTGTGACTTGTAGGACTCGTGAAATGAAATTTTCCTAAGATATGGTTTATTGAGGACGTAAGATCCTTTTGGCAGCTGTTGATTCCAACAATAATCAATGCAGTTTATACCCACGTTTCTCTACATACATTTTTCCTGCTTGCATGTAAGGTATGAAGAGTAAATCAGGTATACACCGTGTTGAAAACCATTGGGAAGGAATCAAACCCGGCGCCGGTGCACAATAGCTGCCTAGTAACCTCCTTCGGACTTTCAAGAGTACTTGCTCACATCATTTTGACCAGGGTCAGGTTGCTAACTCCTCGAGCTTCGATGTCCCTGAAGGATGCCTTGTAGCCATCGGGTCCGCTTCCCAGAGCAATTGACACTTCGTCGACAAGGACCGGCTCCACTTCGGTGATACCCAGCTCGGGGATCCCTGGGGAAGAAAATGTGAATTCTCAACTTTAGATAGTCCTCACAATAAGGCACTTAGCCAGGGAGTATAGAGTCTTAAGAACATCACAAAATAAAAATACTTTGTTCTATTTCACACTTTCTTTTAAATAGAACGACCCGGGTTTCTGCATACCAGACTATCGACCTGATGATAGCATGATATGCAGAAACCCGGATCGTACTATTCAAAGGAAAGTGTGTAATAGAACAAAGTATTTTTATTTTATGATGAAGCAGTTCCACAAAGTAATGCCGGAGACCATGTCTTATATCTTAAGAACATCCTGAAATTTTTATAGCAACCCCAAAAATAGTATTTCATACAGCACACGATGCACTAAGTTATCTAACATATTGATGGCTAAGTTCTAACAACACGTATCTCAAAAATAGCAAATTTTCAGCAGAGAAAAAAAAAGATTAATTTCTTTCACTTGCACACTGAAATTAAACACGAAAAGTTCATACAACTGAAAAAGAAGCATTCATTTGCAAATTAAGAGTTGTTCTTTGCTTGTATTTTATTTTTTAATGTTATTACACTTTGTTTAAGATACCTGTCTCAAACCGGCCGAATTTGAGATGCGTGTTGTTATAACTTAGCCATTTATATGATTAATTTGTACAATAACTTTTTTGTTTGTTTCTGCTTATAGAATATACCATTTGTCGTTTTCAAAATGGAGTGGTCCACAGGAATAGGCCATTGGAAGTCATTCATTTTTGGCATTCGAACGGACCAAATTGGATTAGGTTTACTATCCGCTCCTATATGAAATTTATTTTTGGCTACATACCTGAGCTCTGGGTATTTTGCGGGATTTGAATTTGATGAAAATGTATGATCTTGTGTTAAAAGTTCAAATTTTAGATTGAGTAGACCGATGCAAATAATTACTTACATCTCAAATGTAGCTATTTATATCTCAAAAATTTATGAGGAAAACTTTATCAATTTTAGACAGAGAAAACTGTTGGAAAGGATCTCGACTAGTTGAGCTGAAAATTTCAAAGTAATCGCATAAGATAAAATTTTTATTATACATCACGAAAAACCACCGAGCGAGAGGGAATTGTGCGTCTTCCAATGGAAGAGCGTGCAGAACGTCTGGCCGTATTTTGTCTTGATATTCTGACTTATAAGTCACTTAAAATTGTAGCCATCATTTTGAAATTTTCAGGATATGTAGTGGACTTATGTAAAAATATACTTGTATTGTAAAAATTTTAACCAGCATAATAAAATATTACCTCAGGGGAATTGCTGAGGTGACATTTTCATATTTGAGATCACAGATAAATTTTTGCAAAATTATATTATGCTTGCCACGACAATTTTTCATGATTAAAATTTTGGACCCTGATTAATGACATTTTTGTAATATGGTTTATTGTTGATGCATTTTTGTCGCTTATATCTTTTAACATTAAATGAAATCAAAATTATTATGCATGATGATATTTTTTTAATTTTCAATAAAATTTTTGAGCTGGATTGACAATTACTTCCCTTCATTTATCAAAATACTTATAGTGACGAATGCAATGAAAAATCCTTGTGTGATAATGGAAAAAATGAATTTGAGGTTTATTGTTTGATTATTTGGATTGTTGTTATAGAGTTGAAAATTTTAAAACCATATCATCTTAACTCAATAACCTTTTATAATAAAAGTTTATATGAAAGTGACCCACCAAGAAAAACTATCACAGTTGAATCTGAATAAGTAGCCTATGATTAAAATCTTACCGCTCCTGAAATGTTCTGCCAGGTGGTTTCCGGATCTTGTGAGGCATTCATTGAATTTCGGGTCACTCTTGCTGCATTGGAGGACGTAGTAGGCTAGAAAAAAATGCATACTCATTAGTGGTATTAAGAAATGCACTTCCAGCGCCTGATTTGCCGCTGATATTTAAGTATAAATCTTGCATTATTTTTCAGATACTGGTCAACAAAGAAATGATTCTTTGATATTTCCATCATATATCTTCACATTAGAAATGAATACCTGAATGCAAATTTGTATCGAGCATTAGCGGGCGTCAAAACGAATAGAAAATAGTGCTGACAGATTTGATTTATCTAGTTTAATTCATATTTACGACAAATTTTTGTTTTCTACACATCTATATATTGGATTACAACCTTAAAAGTCCAATGAATATGGGAAGATATTTGTTGGCATTTTGAACTGTTTTATTTTTTCCCCCTTAGGTTTTAGTAGCATCTAATTATTTATGGTCCTTTATTTCTGTATTGCGCTGATACATGATGAGATAGATGGAGATTAAAACATTACACCATTTCTATTACGCTTCTTTTACATGCTCCTGGACAGTAAAAGTTTGCAGTCAGTGTTTCAAGTGATCCGCAAGGCTATTTATTTCGAAAAACTTGACCAACGGACGGAACCGCAAGTGCTGAGTGCATGAGTGGCCTCAATCACATTACATACGTTCTCATTATGAGGAAAAATCCACGCTTATCGCCTACCGACGTCGAAATTCCAAACACGATCGGTGATCCTTTTTTTGTCGCTGGATGAGACCAGGATTAGGCCTATTATGAATATTATTACAGAAAGGTCTTTTTCTGCCATTCCATATGAGATCAATTAATACTGCACCTAAAGTGATAAATGTCGTATCATTTTAAACGTTAAATCACCGGCATCTGACAAAAAATACAATCTCAATATCAAATTTCACTATTTACCCATTAATTTGGCTTAAAGGTGCGATTTTTCCATGTCGATTACTCGATTGAGGTATATCGACTTCACTAAATTTTTTGTTCTAAACTTAAAAAAAAAATCCATATCTTAACCAAAGAAATGTAACATAAGCAGGAAAAAGTATTAAAAAGAAAATCTAATAAGTGTGAAGAATGTTAAACAACATTTTTACTTCTAATATTGTCTTTAAAGAAGTTTTGTGAATTGCGTGCCATTATTCAGTAACAGACGTCATGAATGTTCCTATTGGTACCAAACTCTCTTGCCTGCATTTTATTCATATGTTTTGAATATTTATGCAGGAAAACAAGTGCAAGGAATGCACTTTATGATACACCTTCTTCTCTATTTTAAACCTAATTAAACCGTTTCCTTAACATGCTTATTACCTCATAGCGTGAAAGTACGAAGTTTTCGCACGGGTTGCCTAGTTCTTCTTTAGTAAAGCTGATTGTTAAAGTAAAGCAATATTGATGTCAAATCCGAGAATAAGGGTTTGTATCATGCACCATGTGGTGTCGATGAAGAAATTTATCGTAATACTATGAATGATATTCAATTAATTATTAATATTTTCAATTAATATTTTCTCCCGCTTTTGTTACGCTTCTTTGGTTGAGTTTACGACTTTTTAGACCTTTTTTTTAAGTTTAGAGCAAAAAAGTGAGTGGCGTCGATATACCTTAAGCGAGAAAGTGACATGGAAAAATCGAAATTTTTAAGTCAAATTAGTGGGTAAATTGTGAAATTTGTGATTGTGAAAACGTGTATTTTTCGCCAGAAGCCGGTGATTTAATGTTTAAAATGATAGTAAGTAGGAATAATGATGACGTTTGTTACTGGATGGATACCCAAGAAAAACCGCTTCCATGGTAATTGCAAAAGTGCATCCAAAAAAAATGTTTGCGTTGCCATGGCTCAGTAACTAAGGAGTTGCAATCCCATGTTTATAGGACAAAAAATGCTTCAATTTGTATCCGCTACCTCCTCCTTAAGTATATAAGATTCCTCCTGAAACACCCTATATTATCCCAGAGGATGTAAAGAATTATATCCTTAAAACTTAAGCGAGAACTTTGCTGATATTTTATTCAATTAAATTTTATGAACATCGCTGTATTAATCATAAAACATAATTACCATTATCATTCGAGGGGACTATTCATGACAGGGGTAACAGATAAATTGCTCTTGAAATTAAAGGATTTCGATCTCTGAACAGTAAATGCGTTTTAGACGCTAAATGGCGCCAGTGTTCGCGTGAAATAAAGTATTCTATACATGAGGTCGCTCGCTGGACCAGCGAAATGTATCACTACAGTCATCAAACTGTCTTTTAAATGCGGTAGGTCAATGCCTTCGAGACATTTGAAGGGTTGATTACAGCCCGTGCCGGCAATCAAAAAGGAGGCGACTCGACCAAGGACCATGGGTGAATGTGACGTCAAATTAGTTTGAAAGTCGAAATTTCGGTGAAGGCCAGCTTATGGGGCTAGAAAAACCATTTGGGTCAACATTTTTGGAACGTGGAAGAAACACGTTCCAATTGTCAGCTGAAATTCGTTATTTGTCGACAGTACGCATGAGAGCGAGACAGTGTGGGACGATGAAAACCTACAGATGATCATTTACAGGATAATTAACTCTTTAAGGTCCGAGGGACGCATATGTCCCATTTTTATTTAAATTCTCTTAAAATTAAATGGAAAGGTGTATGATTGTAAGAATTGGTTCTACTTAAGAATAGGCTAATGGCTTCTTGTTTTAAATTCTTTTTGTGATATATTTAGATATTGTAATTTCCGTATTATTAAGAACTTTCACTTGAAATGCTGTTTACGAAGTGGAAATTTGGTAGTTTATAACAAATCAATGAGAGGGCCAATTGTAATAGGACTTTCGGTTATTCTTTTATACCTATGGAGGTAGTACAAAAATGCGCATTTTTGCAGTAATTCTCACCAAATTAGTGTTTTTATGTCATGAGACACATATGTCCCTATAGACCATAAGGGAGCGAGAATTTGTATTATTTCACGTTCCAGACTATATCTCAGAAACTATTAGAGATATCGCTTTCATATGAATTTTTGTGTATTTGACGCATTAATATCAGCATAAAAACGTATTTTTTATGAGATCTAAGGCTGCAACCTTAAATTCTTAAAGGGATAAGAGAACGCATCGCTCCCGCTTGATCGATATGATTAACAGCGGTGTTACTACCTAAGAAAATTGCCATATTGTCTTCAAGTCTACGAAGTTTATAGAGCAGATCCATTGTATAGAATCACCCATGCATCCAATATGAAAGTTGTGCGACACAGAAAATTAACAGTCAGCTTTCTGAGGATTGGTTTGACGCAAGTTCTGACCACAATGTAAATGAGAGGTAAAAACACTCGCGTTGATGTTTTTAATCGGCTGGACAACCTTTCCTTTCCAATCACAAGCTAAGTATAGGTACCAATGCTGTTTTTTTTTGTTGCTATTTTTTAAAAACATTGTTCTTCCATACCCATCCCAAAAATGTTCATTCCCAATTTCATCCGTAGCACAAATATCCTGCATTTTAAGTGACGACCATAATGGCCATCTTCTTGCTCATCCCATCCTGACCATAATTTAGTTGAGATTCAGAAATCTCTAGTTTTGATATTTTTAGCTTTGATAAGTCTCATTTTTTGCTGTAATTCTCACCAAATTAGTGTTTTTTGGTTGGTCTCACCAATAAAACACACATTGGTTATGCTATGCTATTTTTTAAGCATAGATTGTTCCACGCCCGATCACAAATTAACATTCTGTAGCATTATTCCCTACTTGAGTAAGATATTATCATATTTAAAAGAAATTCGTGCGTCTCCTTATATTTACTTTTACCAACAACGGTATCTCTCATGATTGATATTTTATGTACTGAATGTTGAAGCAGTACGCCCGAGATGGATTTTTCGGACCGGACAGCCGCGTGGAATTCCCGCGCGTTCCCATTTGATCATGTGTCATTCATTGGGGCATCATTCCTGCGTCAGCTGATCGCCACTTGGGGTCGAAAACCTTAAGAGGCTACCGATGGATCGAAGCCATTGTGTGGAAGTACAGTTAGCATAGCCGTAGGTTCGCCGCATCGCCGCGGCCGCAGGGGAAGTCCCCCAATGCTCCGTTGCTCGCGCATGACACTTGCTCCCAATACTTTTCCTAGAACTCGAAGGAAAGTCAACCTAGTTACCTGATATTTTGACCGGCTAATCTCTGGTTGCGGAGAAATGCTTTCCTGTTTTCACGCGATCAAGATCGCTGAAGGCTTAGACCAAACGCAATGCGCTGTTAATTGCTTAATGCTAAGGCAATATTTATTCTGCAAGAACTATGATCAATAATATAGGATTTCACAAATGATACCACTTCTGGCCTCAGTATATTTTATTGATCAATAATTTTTTTTACATGTCCAAAATTATGCGAAGTATAGCGAAAATAATACTGGAAAATAAATGAAATTGTGACATTCACCTCATTGAATTAGTAAATTACACAATACCACAAGTAATTTCGTGAACAATCTAATTATATATAGGAATTGGTTACTGAGTCATTAGTCAAATTTATGCCTCCTTCGTTTTCGCCTGAGTATTTGTACCTTATTCGATGTTTTGGAATACCTACCTGAATATTAATGAACACTGATATTATTATCAATAAGTATGTTGTTTACAAAATACATATTATTTCAAAAAAATAAGCTTACCTTGTTTGCTTACGGTTTCTTAGTATATGTTAACCCAAATTTTGGAAAAATCGCTACTTTTAATTGAATCTCTGGGGGAAGTAAATTTAGTATTTTCAACTCCCTTATTTCTTACTTTTAAGGTAAGAGGAATGGCTTCTGTTTATGTGACATCCGATAAAAAAGATACTTCGCTCCAAATGTCTGGGTAGTGGCATGCCGCAAACGACGTACTTAACTGTATCCAAGCATCTTAGCACCTCAGCATCTCCGCCCTTTATTCAAGGTCAATAGTGGTCGCCGGAAAATCAACAAGAAGATACCTGCTAGCCTAACCTTCGAAGTGAAAGTGACTTTTTCATATTAGTCTGAGAGGAAGACTTGAATCTACACGTGTTGGTTGCATTCACGGGTCTCCAAGACGGTTATTTAGGATAAATGTGTACAAGATTTATTTCAAGGCTTAAATTTAGATTATTATCGTATGGCGGCATTATTTAACCTTGAGTTTTCAGGGCTAACAAGGAGGTATTGAAGTGCAATACGAAAGATCGAGTACTAGATTTGCATGGGGCGACACGCTCATTGAAAAATTTAGAGCAAGGATGACCTCTTTCGTGTTTTATGACGTCAACCTCAGTACTCATCCAATTTATTTTTTTAACTTTATGCTTGATTATATAACGCATAAATACATATGATATTTTTTTTCAAATACTAACTGGAATCGCTTTGTCTTTTTTGAGTAACTATATGTTAGAATTGCCAAAACTGAACTGGTTTTGTTTACAAATTGATAACACGTTGCGTTGGTTCTAAGGTACAATGTATATGTAATAATTAATATCCACCTACGCTCAAATTTTTGTTAGAATTTACCAGTAATACTAATATGATCCATTTAATTTGCCATGTTGACGGCAAGCTATTCATTTAATATAAATATTTCACTTGTAATTTTATGAAAATTTTGTGTTTGGTATTACAATACATTGTGTAGCTTTTTACGCATCGACATTCAAAGCATTTTAAGTTCCATATAATCACCTAGAGTAAAATGTTTATCAGGTATGCATCAGTGATTAACATTTTCTATACTAACATTGTTTCATGATATCAGATATTAATTGGCTACGCCTTAGTGGATAACTTTTTACGGCTAGAAGCTAAAGTTTCCTGGGTAATATGCCATATGTACGTGCAATGAGAAAACTCTACGAAATCCTTGAGATTTTATAGTTTCATTTGTGTACATTCGAATTTAGTTGTCTACTAATGAGATTAATTCATTCATTCGCACGCCAATTATTGGAACAACGATTTTTTAAAAAAACAGCATGCGCTGAGAACCGACGAGATTATTATTCTTGCATACAATATAAAAAGTTGTCAATCATCATTCGGAAAAACTGGAAAAATTGACATTGCAACTGGGATCAGCTACCAGACAATAGAATCATAAATAATGACATTTTTGGGTCATCGGAATGTGTATTAGTGGTAATAAATTATATAGGTTATGCATTGTACCAATACATAACCACTACTTGCGATAATAATCGGCTATTATTCTATAGTTACTTCTGATTGATTAGTCATTTTTGCTGTAAATCACATCTAGACACCGTTTAGGTAATCAAGTAAAAATTTTGATAGCTCGCTGCGGTGAGCGACCATATTATTTTAATTTGTCGTTGAAATAAAAAAGATTTTCAGTAATTTACTATGTTCTAAAAATTATTGACTCATTCAAAATAAAAGCTACGTGAATGAACCAAAAAGTTCACGAACGCAGGATATGTAAGACTGAGGATATGTATCCGAAAATAATGGTATCATTTATTAACTAGCGCTTTTGTGCTATGATCAGTTTTGAGGAGGGTAGGGAGCACAGGCGTTGAAGTCTCTTCCGTCAAACACCGCGTCCATGCGGCACATCTTGCACGTTTCATGAAGCGTAGATTTCACAATTAACTGCTTTTTATGCCCACATTGAGGCTTTTCGCTCACTCTTCAATTTACTACTCGTGACCATGAAGATTGGTCAATGAGAAGGGAATGAGATGTAATATTTAACCTCTGAATATTTTCTGAGAAATTCCCATAAGGAAGAAAACTGCGTTCCAGTACCCACATTTCCAAATGGCCAGTAGAATTTTCAATCCTTCCTGTTGAAACAAATAACCTAATCTATTCATTTTTCCTCTCATTACCCGATGAAAATGAAAAACAAGCTTGGAAGCTGGGTTTGAGGAATATTCATGAGCGGGAAAGTGATCCCCAGAATAAAAATAATGCTTTCTGACTTTTTTCGAAGGCTTCAGGAAGCTTTATTATATACCGTTTATTTTTTTTCTAAATGTTCTCTCCTGAATCAACCGACATATCTCCTATCAATGATAAAAATGTTCGTATCTATCCATAATTTCCTCCTAAATATTTTAAGACAAATTTATTTTCAGCTGCGAGACGCATGCATTATCATAAAATAACCAAGAGTTCAAGGCCAATTGGTGCTAGGTGTACCCTTGAGACAGTTATGCAATCTGACGTTCTCCCAAGTCTCACTTTCTTTCAGTCACTAGTATCCTCGACTAGGCTATCGGTCACCCATTACAATATCTACTTTTGGTAAAAAATTGCTAACTTAAGTGCCTAACTTCTCAAACGGAAATAGTTAGTGCTGCGCTCACTAATTGCTCCTTTTAACGTTTCAGTCATCTTAGGGGAGGCCAATTTTCAACCTTGGCGAGTTATTTTGAGGAAAACGTCTAAAATTAGGTGACCTTGAAATGTTAATTTTTAAGGATCTTCTCTTATCAGATAATTTATTGATTATACAAGATTTCATAAAGTCATTACCATTCCCGCAAAAATATATTTTAGCCATTATTGTTACCACGTAATATCAGATGATTTACTTATCATCCAGTAATTTTGGTGCTTACATTATTTTAAGCGGAATGTAATCTGGTCAAACTGAAACGGTGTTCGCAAATTATGTTCTTGAATTGCAATTAAGGGTAGAGTCCCCTAGAAGCTAACGAAAAGGATTATTTCATGCTTAATATGGTGATATTTTAACGCAATAAAATTTATCACCGATATATTCTAAAATAAAATATTGTCGTTGCTTGCTTTCTATCATCAAGAATTATTCTTATGATGATTTGGTATACGGAAGGTTGAGTCGAGTTTAAAGTGTACATCGTTGGAAATTTTCAAATCTTTCTCCACTTAAGTAGATTAAAATTATAAATTGATCAATTCTTCTCGAGTAATCGACCAAGTAAGACTCTGCGCCGACGTTTTGAATGAAATTCCTACCCAGTATAATTAACAAGAGCGGGCGAGACTTGGTGGAAATCCTTCATCATAGGAGTTGAAAGAAATAAAAACTTAGCTTAATCAACACGGTGATTTATTTTTCCGACCATGGTCTCGCTACAGCGTAACATTTTCAAGGTGAAAATGTTGGAAATGTAGAGCTGTAATAAAACCATGCTCGATGGTCGATAAACTCAATTATTTTTCAGAATTCGCAATTCTTTAATTTTAAGATTAATATATCGGTTGTCCCTCTAATGCATAGTACCCTCATATGATGACGGTAAACATGTTTTATCTTCAATGAAGAGATATTCATTTTGAGTAAATAATTTGAGTAAAATCATAACAATAAACCTACCCTTTTATTCCTTCAACTCCTACTACCTAGTATATTATTATGTGTGAAGAATTCACTCCTTTAATTCGAAGTTTGAGCACGCGACCCTGCAAATTTTCTTCCCTGAAAACAGTCTCCTACTCTCTCATCGCAGTTCAGCCCACTGGGATGCAAAAGAAGTTCTAGCCAGAGCTAGGGTGAACTTACGTGGCTCCTCACTCTGCACCAGACACGCCGCAAAGACTGTGACCAGGAGGGCTAAGACGGTCAACCGGCTGCACGCGCTCATCTTCTCGGCTTCTCTAAGCTCTTCCTCGGGACGGGACTACTTCTCACGTAGCTACTGGATCGACTGCGGTGAGAGTTTTTCTTCCCTGTTTTGCTTCTCGTCTTTGCGTCTTCCTCTGCTGGCAGTCCGCCTTCAAGTCGGTCTACGAGCCAGTGCAGCCTGTGGACATACCTTTGTTGAGCCCTCTCCCCCCTCCCCCACCCCTTCTCAGTCTCCCTCCCCTACTTCCTATCAGCCCATTCCACTTTAACATCCCGTTTCAATTTTCCCCATCCCACGACATTTAACTCCTCCCCATCCCACAGCACAGTGCCCATTTTCATTCCCCCCCTTTTTCCCCCGTTGGGCTGGACTCGTCCATGTTTAGATCCCCCTACCCTCCACATGGGAGTTTCCATGGAAGCGTAACGTGACGATGATGGAAGATGGGATACAACGTATGAACCAAGGGTAATGCAAAGAGGAGGCACAATTTCATCCAAAAGAAGGCTGGTTTCTGTTGCCACTTCGGTCGCATCTTAATCGGCTTTCAAAAATGTCCGCGGCGCAGTGATGAGTGCAATGCGATCCACTTTTTTTCCTATATTTTGCATTATAATGTGTGTTATTGCGAGGAATAGCACTGAAGAGTTATGAATTTGATAGATCACATCACCATGTACATAAATGTTGGTTAACACCCCCGTTAATATGATTTGATGCTTTCCCGGCGAATTATGTGGGTAAACTGTTCTCGGGATTTCCACCGGGTTAATGCTTTCATAACGGCCAACGTTTCAAGCTCTGTCTCGGCGCTCATCATCAGGGCTGAACGATTATGAGCGCCGAGACGGAGCTTGAAACGTTGGCCTTTATGAAAAAATTAACCCGGTGGGAATCCCGAGAACAGTTTACCCCTATTAACACCTTATTTCCCCGTGAAACTCGTATCAATTTGTCCGTAAGCGACGCAAGTGGTGGCTTCTGTAGATTCGCATAAATGCGGGGTGGGTGACAACACATCCAGAGGCCGACTTGAGAATTGTCTTTTGTAATATTCGTGGTGTAAACAGCCCCTTTGTTTTCTATCCTTTTTAATCCTGGCCTGAGAATTTCCTCTCCGAGGATTCCCTCCTTTTCGCCTCCTCTTCGGATGAGGAAGTGCTCTGATGGGTGACCTTGGGGAGTCTTCTGCCGCGTGAGTCTCCTCGCCTGTGGGGCAGATGGGAATCTTCGCTAATTCCCTCGCCCATTATGGTTTTTTCGCGAACTCATGAAGCGGCTTGACATACATGACAGGCCTTTGAGGTTAGCTTATGGCTAATTTTCAAGGTTTGTTTGATAAGGAGTCGTTTAGCAGAGTTGAAGGCAAAAGCATCTATTCAGAAGGATTTTTTTAAAGCTTTATTCGCAATATTGCTTACCTACCTACATGCATTATGAATTTCAGCGAGATTAACTGCGTTTCATCTGCGTACTTTTTTTATTTTTTGACCTAAACTTAATTACTGTGACATTAAAATCGAAATGAAAACACGGGAAGTTTAGCTCATATAATTTATACATGAGTAAAAAATAAAATAAATTGAGTATGTATTCCCTTGTTTACTAGATGAAACAACCACTCGCTTGTAAATTATTAGAATAACAAGAAAATTAATATGTTTAATCAATGTTAATTCTACCGTGGGTTTTAATGAGTATTTTAAATATGATCGCTGCTCATACAATAATGCCAGCTTCATATGTGAAGAATTATACGTGACTTATCAATAAAAACTGTTTATGCGGTGCTTGACTATCCTAAAATAGGGTGATTCATAGGAATATTAATGGTATTTAGAAGAATTGTTTTATGAGAAACGCACATGACTTGGCTCAACAGTGCATTGGTTAACCTATCCTTCCTATGTATCCTAAAGTTCCAATTGGTCCGTAAATATTTTCAGTTCTACTTTTACAAAATAATTTGTTCAATGCTTTGTCCCAATGATGGTTCCTTATTGTTGCTTATGTAGAGTTACGTTTCCGCACCATATAGTTATTTATAATCATTCAACCTTCCATTTTAACATTCATGTGGCTAACACTTACAACCATCTCCAGAAATGATTCCTCTTCTGCTGTATGGAACTTTAAGTATTTTGCTCTGAAACTAAAGTTCTCTAAAACGCCGAAACTTCAGAGGCTCTATCGCGATTAAAATCACGAATTCTGTCACGCAATCAGAGGAAGCAGTATATTAGCACATGAAAGGGAACATCTTTCCACGCTGTATCGGTGTCTAAAATATGTTTACCTTTTCAGCTGGTACCAATTAGTACAAAAGTTACTGCCGAATGGATTTGTCGAGATCACGAATCACGATTAAGACCTAGTGGGAGTTATGTATAAACTCATGAATCTTTATAGATAATAGAGTTTTCTACCATTCATGAATTTAAGAAAACAAAACTTGCCAAGTATTTCCTGCAGTTCACTGTTCTACCTTTCGATCACTTTCTTCTTTACTACAAGGACAGATATATCTTCCCGCATATCTCTTAAACAACGTATTATTCATCATCATCGTCATAATTAAGCTGCCTACACATACCATCATAAATGTCATAAAATGAAACGACTACAGGAGAAGAATATTCTGGTAACTTGAACACTGGTAAGGACCTGTATCTGGCAAAAATGATGAAGTGCTCGAATATGATATTGATTGATGGAATACTACTGGAAAATGGGATAGGCAAAGGAAATTCAACCATTCCAAAAATTAAAAAAATCATCAATGCTTTTAAATGTTAAGACCTCTACAAGGTCAACTCATGAAATTTTTCAAAGTGTGTCATAATATTATAAGCATTTCTTTCCTACCTTCCGCATGAAAAAAAATAATTTATCAGGGTGACGGGAAAATTCCTTGCATTTTGTTAGCTTTTAAGTCATTCCCTCGTCTTATGCAACGCGTGAAACAATGGGAAGATTATCATTTTGCTGAATGAGTTTCAGAGAGAAGATGAGATAGTAATTCTTTATAGGCGAGGTGGAATTTCGGCGTTCTTTTGTCCTGAAATCCTCCCTCTCGCAGATTTCGGGACACGGCCGTCCACTTCCCAAGGTTGGTCGAAGAAACGAGGGTGCGCTTTTACAGTTGACGACTTCGGGGGAGGTGAGAATTGGATCAAGATCCCACCGAAACCTCAATCCGCTAAACAAAAATATATATCAATAGATCCGTCGGATATTTATTTACCACTTTCTGCCTAATACAATCAAAGATAGTAAAGCACATGTAAGGCATGTGAAAAATAGCTAAATTTTCACATGTAAAGCATGTGAAACTTCGACTCTTTACAAACAATATTATTATGGAGGATGTCGTATAGAAATTTTAACAAACCATATTCCTTCTTTTGATTTTGTTTAATAATTACAATTCCATTAATTTTTATTTACTGTATCATTACTTATATATCGCCTTTTTTCATTATGCATCACTAGTTAGTTCATCTAGGAGACTTTTTTGTTTTTCAAATATACACAATAGTGCATCCCACCAACAGGCAAAATCCTCTGGTGTCACATAAATCCCTCAGCAGTTCTTGTATCTAGGCCTTTGTACAAATTTTTATGGAGCAATGATAATAATAGTTGTTGTTATTATTCTCTTTTTCATTATTTTCATCATGCTTATCTAGTGAAACCTGCCAAAACGGTATATGTAGTTGTTAGCTCCATAAGCAGCCACTTATGCCCTGGAAATAAACGTAATTCCCATATAAGCAATGAAAATGGGCTATTTCGCCAAATTAATGTTGTGATTATACTTGAAAAATAAATAGATTCATTTTTCGGTCCGTTGTCTATTTCCAGAAATAATCGTGACAAAAAATAACCAGCCTAAAACCTTTCACAGATATGGCAATGACGTCAAGAGCCCATGTCGAGCAAGAATATCTGTTTGTCAGCTACTCCTCGGCCTGCAGCATGGGCTTCGCGTGGTTCGCTGCTGTTTACATTCTTGCGAGCGATTCCCTCAGAACGAATAAATGAGCCGTATCATTAATGACGTCACCAACTCATGAAAAGTGAGCGGCCGCTTTAACGTTTTCTTATTTTTAGTTAGCAAGGGAATGGCTGAATGGGGAAGATTTGTTGTTGGTCCTAACTTCAGTGTAAACTTCACGTCCATTTTTTACGCACCAGTCCATTGATAATTTTTAACTCTGCTTTTCAACAAGAGGGAAAATTAAGGCCAACATTTTTTACATTACATCTACATAATACCCCGCAAGCCACCTGAAAGGTGAGTGTGGTAGGGGGTGTTAGGACACCAACCGTTTACGCATAAAAATGAAATGCGAAATCACGATTAGCATTTGTTGAAGTCCTATATGGTTCGGGGGAAGAACGAATTCCCATATCAATCCGCAGGGCAATACATTTCTCTTAATTTATCGCTTTTGTTGGACCTGGAAATATAGTGGGGCTCTAATATTGTGTTCTCCGTGTCGCTCTTAAAGATATCTATTCTCAATTGTTCAAGCCTAGCGCGCAGTCTCCTACGGCTCCCAGCCTAATTTGCTCAAAATCTGGGAAACGCTGTATCTACGCCCGTAGCATTTTATTACGAGCCGTGCAGCCTCCCTTTGCATTTTATTCAGTTCACGGATTAAGTGTTTCTGCACCGGATCCTATATGCTCGCTGCATATTCAATGTGCGGTCGGACGAGTGCGAAATAGCACCTTTATTTTACTTTCTCATCCGAAAATCTTCCCACAATTTCGGTCTATCAAGGTGTGCTTAGTTTTGCTTGATTTTAGCGTTCCTCGACTGTCGCATCTACTATGTTTCTCATCATAAAGCTCATAATTACATTTGGTCTCGTGATTTAATTTGCTACTTCTATTTTTAACCTTTGCTTTCAATGAACGGAAGCGCGTAGGCAACAAATTATGTCAAAATTAATGCTTCCATCCCTGAGAATGATGACGTCTGAGAGTCATCATTTGATCTGTTACTGCCACCATCCCTGAACTTGTACGTGAAAATTGATCACGTGATTTTTCCTTTCGTTCCATTTACTGAATTCTTTTAATAAATTGCGATTTATAGCCTTAGTGAACGACTCAAATCCACCTCTTTTCATTGGCTTTCTCCTGCAACGGTCGGCAGCAATATTTTTAAGACCAATCGTGGATACCTGGGCAACCAGCTCCTTCCTCTCTTACTCGACTATTAAAATAATTACGAATATTATGGGGAAATTTCTCTCCTCTAATATCAAATATTTATTTCTACGTTAAAAATTTCGCGAATACTCATCATGTTTAATAAAAACTTTTGGGCTGTGTCGCCGCGTCAATTTAGAAAAAAATTGACGCGGCGACACAGCCCAAAAGTTTTTATTTAACATTAAATATTTACCTTCGGTAGCGTGTAAAGAGTATTATTATAAGAAATGATCAAATGTTCCTGGAGTTTAGGCCAAATGATGCGAAAATATTTTGCCTACGTTTCGGTTTATTTGTAAACCATCCTCAGGGTTTTAAATTAAAAAATGATTGTACAATATTGATACATAAATAAAAGGTTGCAAGCAATATATTTTTACAATAATATAATCAAAAAAAGGCGGAAGACACAAGAATTTTGGTATACCTTATTTTCACAGGATTGTTTATTTATAGTAACTAAGTTATTATCTAACTTAGTTACTATCAATTTCCATCAATTTAATCAAATAGAAATACATTTTACTTAGATTCTCAAATTAAATTAGTATATGTATGTTATTATGAAATAAATATCCGTCCCTCTGCTACCTGCATCCAGTATCGTTGCATTAATATATCTGGCCATGGTATGTCTTGTATTTGCAACAATAATATCGGTAGAGTATGAGAGTATAGCAACAGATCTGTGTAGTTTACGAATCACCATAGTTTTTTCGAAGAAGATTGATGAATATGTTAGCGTCAACCAGTACAAAGCTACGTATTTATTATGCCTATTACCTAATTAGCGTGACATAAAAAAGAAATTTCATTTTAATTTTAGTTTGAATAATGTGGACTGTATAAAGCTTCTTGCCATTTTTGTTTATAGTAATTCGCAGTGGGATGCACAATATAGCACACTAAATTAAATCCAGTACGTGAATCCAGTTAGTGAAGATTTCGTTTGGAGTGGTCAAACGCCCTTTGCGTTATGCTACGCCAAAACACCCATTTGTAGCATTCTCAACAGAAAGTTATGCCCAAGGTTATATAGGAAGTTATTCCCGCACATTCACAAACGGTTCAAAGTTCCCGAGTCCTATCTATTCCTTGATGGAAAACTGCCTCATAATAAGACCTTTATGTGCTTCTATTGATTTATCGTTAAAAAACACACATCGTGCTCCAATTCATGGAAGACGGAATGATTGTCAGACGTTCTTGGATGCACGGATTCAGAAAATAGCGGTACTTACGGAAAAAATGGAGTTGGGCACATTAAAAGGGTGAGTACGTGACTTTTGAAACGTCTAAACGAGAAATAAAATGACGAGAAGCGGGAATTATTTCTAATACGCTGTAGGAGAAGGGCGAATAAGCAAAGCTGTGTTTATCGAAAGTTAAACAGAGTTCAAGTCCCCTGTTAGTCGTTACACATGTTTCGAAAAACGCTGATAGATGTGAATTCAAGAAGGGATATAGATGTCCACGAAAAAAATGTGTTTTATTCAATACATTGCGCATTCCTATAATTCATCATTTTGTCGATAATATTTGCTTGAGAAATAGGTAAGGTTTTATGATTCACGATGAAATATCTCTTTGCAGACTAAGGAAAAAAATTTTTAGATTAATAGTAACCTTAAGAAGTGACTGCTTTCTTATTTATTTCTAACCAGAAGCCTCTGCTATTGTCAATCATAAGTATTAATCTTTTATTAATCATCCGTAGAAAGGGATAGAAGTGGCTATAAAGTGTGTTAAAATTATGTGTAAGAAACAATCATTGCGGTTTTATGAGAGGATAGAACATATTAGAGAGAATATAAAAATTTTATGTGCTACAGAAATACTTTGGTTCATAATGAAAAGTGATAATTTTTTCAATTGCCAACACGCATTGAGTTCATGCATGAAATCGCAAGTAGGAACATTATCCTGATAGTATTTCAATTTTTGATGCATTATTCTTACCCAATTTTCCTTAAATAAGTAATGAATGAAAATGAAACTGAAAAAACTGATTAAAATGATAAAATAGCCAGAAAAATTCTCAACCGATTCTAGGTAAAATGAAATAATATACAGGTATTAAAAATAAGAACTATTGTTCCACATTGCATCACTTTCACCTCCTTCTATCCTGATTCCATGAACATAACACAATAAACCATAAAGAAAGTGGTAGAGATGCCTAAGAGGTTATATTTTCTTCGGCTCTCCTGAAGACTCGCACTTTCGATAGCTAGAAATAAACGCTTGTAGAAAGTTTTCTCCCCCACACAACCAGGCATAAAATCAAGATAAATATAGAAATCGGTATATACATGTACCGAATTTCACTGCTAAAATGGATGAAAACAAATGAACTCGAAGAACCTTGGCCGATATTGGCCCTCGATTCAAGAAATCAGAATCTCCAGTAAAAAATTATTTTGAAGCACAGCTTTGCTTGGTCGGCCATGCATTGGAATAACCGGTAATGATTTCACATTTGTCATTACGATCGAGTAAAGGGATTGGTGGAAGAAATGAGGGAGCCATGTCTGTCCCCTCCATGGAAAATTAACTTATGACTTGAACACTCCGGACGATTAACGAATTAGTTAAAAATCTCCGACCCACTACCTGTATGTCCCTAAAATATCTCGATAAAAATTCAGAGTACAATTTAACATTTCTTCAAGAGTTGGATCAAGCCAGTGGCGCCGACTCCATGGGGCCTGAGGGGGCCCGAGCCCCCTCAAAGATTCGTTTGGGGGGGCGGAGCCCCCTCAATAATTCAAGAAAATAATTAAGTTACATTATGCTTTGTGAAATCACAAAAATATATTGGTAATTTTTATTTCCCATGTTTGACGATAGTTACCTTTTAAAATAAATTCAACAATGTGTGTTGAAACAAATAATTATAAGGTAAAGTAGGTTAACTGAATCAAGTGGTGTGAATAATGCTGGTGTTTCGGTGCTGCGACACACTTTGAATATAACCTCTTCCCGGGGCAAGACCTCCGATATGGGCCCCACCAATATTTTTTTATAAGTCGGCGCCCCTGGATCAAGCATTAGGTCACCAAGTCACCTCTCTCAAATAATTCATTTACTTGAAATTCATCGTGATTTATGATTCTCGTCGTGTATTTTTGATGCTTTTTCTAGACTCCCTAATTTCTTTTACAGGTAATAAAATTTTTGTTTTCAACTCCGAAGATGACAGTTATTTTGTTTGGCAATTGGTATTCTTTCAAATCTACATGTGCATAATACCCTACGAGTCACCTCTAGGGTGTTTGGTAGGGGGTGATCAATCATCAGCATGAAGCATGCAATAGGATTCCCTCATGCACACCACATGGTTCATTCGCGATTATTGTATGGTGAAATGGATTGTTCCCTAGCAGTAATATTATATTTAGCTGCGATGAAGCTTAAATGCGACCATTCGTTTATATTCTTCAAAAGATCACTAAAAAAAGCATCGTGTTCGTCTTTATATATATTCTATTTGGACTATATCTGTCAATATCTGCTTTCCTGCAATCAATTTTCTTGAACCTTTCAGTATGTTTTGTAGGTCTGAGTCGTAGGGCAACAGAGAAAAAGGACAACAATTCAGGATATGTTCTACTTGTTGTAAAAAAATTCATGCCTTGAATTGTATTTTTCCTAAGCATATTTTTATCTTCAAATAATGTTCCTCAATAGGGCAAATAATGACGCATTAGTTTTTTTCTGTTTATTCAGTTCCAATTTTCTTAAAGAAATTTTCTCGTCTTGTAATACTTTAAAAAAAATAGGTTTTCCCATCGATAATTGTATTTCTTCCAAAATATATATATATATCTTCAATTAATTTTCATATCAGGGCAGATATTTGCCTATTGGTTTTTCGGTATTCAGTTCTACCTATTATAGATTATTTCTGATAATCTGTTAATATTCTCAATGAGTACTTGATTACAAGTTATATCATAATTAATATGGCTGGATGCTCAAAGAAATGTTTCTTTAATAATAAAATACTTCAGTGATGGTAGAGAAACACATGTAAGCACAACTTTTTACGGCTGCTTTACATAATTCAATTAAATTAAATATGAATTCCGATTATCATTTTATTGCCAGTTTATTTTTCCATATATTCGGGCAAAGTGGTTTTAAACCATTGCAAACTGCTCAAACCATTATAAACACAATTAGAGATAAACAATGAATTTGATGACTTTTTATTTGACCTTACAGCGATTCAGGATGTTCATTACCTGAATAGGCACCCAATAGACGGCAGGTTAAATTTGGGTTCAAGGTTTTGAACGCTGTTTATTTTGGAACATGATAATATACCCCAAAATTCTTTATTTATCGGCTAGATTGATTGTATATGCACATTGTATAAATTTTTTGTCCCAATTAAGTTCTTAATTATTCATATTATTCAATATGTTAAGATTATATTAAACTATTTCGAAACTTCAAGGGTGTTGTTCATGGACAGGACTTATATCACCCTCCCAAACAAACGTATTTTTTCTCATTTTGGTATGATTTACTTGCTCCAAACTTCCATAATCACTTGAAAATTTCAGGGTGTATAGAGCGCACCATTATCAACGTATCTCTTTTTATCAAATGTAAAAATTCCCTTTTGGAATATACACAGATGCAAATGTTTTCAAACACGAGATGCCAGCAAACCGAGAGTTGTTTGAGGTTTAACTCCAGAAATTCAAGCAAATCACTGATTAATAAGTTGCTGGAATTTTTCAGCAAATACCTTCAATTCATTGCACGAACCGTTTCAATGCAGTTACCCATTAATCCATGCTCCTGAATATAATACAAAGAGGTATTGAAACAATTATGGAGCATAATTGAAGTATTTTGGGAAAATTGCCAGTTAATTTTTATTAACTATTATTAAAGCAAATGTGCAAAATTGTATATTGGGTGCAACAAGAAAATTTAAAGATGACTATTGAGGCGGAATTGTTGCATCTTCTTAATACTCCTAAGAGGCATTAAGATGAAAAGTTAATTTATAAAATATTAAAAAATAAAACTTTAAATAAAAAGAAAAGAGATACCAACAGAGAAATGGAAGTAATATGAATTAAGTACGTTTTAATTGGTGTTTCATGCATCAAATAAGCATTTGAGCTTCATCCTTTGCAAAAACACCAATGATAAATGAATTATATTACTTCAAACATACGGTTAGTTTCGGTAAACTTCGATTATTACGCATCTGAAAAATTGACCTTGAAATATTTAAGTGTGAATCAGTGGTGTGATAAGATGTTTTTGACGATCGTAAAGTAGAGGCCCTTGAAAGATCTTATTAAATAATTTGTGTCCAAAATTCCAGCCTCAGTCGAAAGAGCAAGGTTTCACACAGTTGACACTTAAGGAAAGGTCTTCGGAGATTATTTTACAGATACTGATGGGTACCTGCTCTGGGAAACCTTGAGGGGTGTGAAATATGTACCGATGCCGTCTGAAATTATTAATATCTACGAGTGGCAACGGTGACTGGGAACCCCCGCGGAGTTCCTTGACCTCCGCTCAGCTGTCCCTCGGCGGCATGACTCGCTCCAAGGAGCTCATCCCGGCGCGCCAGCCCGAAGCACTTTCAAGGTCGAAACATTTGACGGTTCCTCGGTTTCTTAACATTCCCCGAGGCGTGCTATACAAGTGAAACCGCTTTCACTTATCCCTTCTCCTCCCGTGAATCGCTCGACCATTCACTATTGGGTGCTTCAGAACCTTATGTATCTTGATTGGGGTGTTTTTTACACTATTTAACCCAAGTTTCGGGTCATATACAGGGTGGGGAAAAATTGTGTCACGACATTTCAAACCTGGGTAGGTAGCTGATGCCAGTATGAACCAGAAATGCAACTGATGCTTAAGTCGAAAACGAACAATTTTAAAACTACCTATAGATACCTGCCTAAGATAGATAATGCAATGATGCCAGCATGGTCAGTGAAGAAATTAGGTTTCCTTAAGACATAATAACGCATTGGAATGATCAATGCCCGATCATACCTATACTTTGTACATTAGAGGGTGCCAAGTTATACAAAGCAATATCAGAATAAACTTTAATTGTAAATTTATTAGGGGGAGTAAGGGAAATATCAGTTGACCAAATAAAACATCAATCTTCCTCCTATCAGAATAATTACCAAATATTAAGATCCCTTAAGCACTCTAGGAAGGAGGAAGAGAAAAGGTAATGGGCCTTACAGGGGATTGAAGAGGGCAGTTCAATTTGGGGATGAGAGGTAATTTTAACCCTGAAAACCTGATGCTAGAAATAATCAATATTACTGCCGATGTTTAGGTCGAAAACGCACCATTTTTAAACTACGGAAACTTTGAGCCAAGCGTTCTCATTTACCGCGATTTTGCCCTGTTGCCAGATGCCTTGCATATATCCCGACCTCTGGCAGGCAAAGCATTAGAAGTTATGAGTTTTCAAGAGCATCCGGCAACAAAGCAAATTCGCGGCCAATCGCAGCACTTGGCTCAAAGTTTCTGAAGTTTAAAAATGGTGATTTTCTGACCTAAATATCATTAGTAATTTTGATTCATCCTGGCATCAGGTATTCAGGGTTAAAATCCCTCCCATCCCCAAATTTAATTACCCTCTTCAATCCTATGTAAGGCCTATTACCTTTTCTCTTCCTTTCTCTTCCCTACATACCTAACATTTTTCCTTCTAGCACGGTTTTTTAATTTACGGCTCCATTAGCATTTGTTCCATCAAAACCTGCTGTTTACGGCATACGTCCTCTAAACTTTTTCTCTCCTCACCCAACATTTGAAGCACTTACTCTTACCTTTTCCTATACGTCCATTTAACCATCTCCCTTCTCCTCCAAGTCACCAGCATCTCGTAAGCTTTCAGTCTTTTCTCGTCCTCCTTTCTCTGCGTCCACGTTTCTGTCCCGAAAAGCACTCCTTATATCCAATTCAGACCCTACCTTCACCTATTCCTGGTACAATTATTCAATCTTCCTTATTCATTTGTATCTTCTTTTGGCACTGTTCTCGCCAGGGTATCTTAACTGTTTCTTTTTCTGTTTTCCTATAATGTGCTGCTAAAATAGTTGAACAGCTCCATATGTCCCAGCGTGTTCCCATAAACTACAATGAAGATCCTCATATTCCTCATTTGCGATGCATTAGGAAGCCGCCTAACTTTGGTCAGGCCAGATTACTCGCACCACCTATCCAACAAATCCGAGAGGAGATGAAGAATTATCATTTTATGTGAACGTAATTCTTTTGGACTTAATCGTCATAAATCGCTAGGTTTTGGCCAACTTTTCTCGATATCAGCCGACTGTGCGTAGTGACAATCAGCTTATTTTCAGGCAAATCATATTTATCAGAAAAATAAATCAGTTTATAAAAATAATTACGATAACAATAGTAGGTAGAATATCAATATTTGTTTGGATAAAGTATTACTCTGAGTTAGATCACTGAGGAACGTATTCCTTACCTTCAGCGTCAAATCACTAAATAATGGAAGAAAAAGACGAAAGCGATCTGCTAATTGTAAAAAAATATTTGACTTAGTTGCTTTCCGCATTTATAGGTATATTTAAGTTTGGACTCGAATTAGAACCAAATTTATGGAGAATACTTTAAAAATAATAATTACTTAGCTACGCTTTTTTATCCTTCTCATCAATATGTTTCTAGTTCATTTTTTTATGATTTTTCCTAGGTTAAGAGGAAAAACCTGTTTTAGGCTCGCCTACGCCTCATTTCAAATATCTCTACTACGAAGGCAAAAGACAAATGATAATTATTGCTGTTGACTGAAACTTGTTCAAAAAATATTTTAGAAAATTCATCTGCTATCCTTTTGGTTTGAATGAGTTTTTAGAGCATAATGACATTGCGTGTCTCACACTCCTTTCGCTGACACAATATTCAATTCACTGCATTTTTGGCTCTCTTTAAAATATGGTCAAGGTGGCCTTTACTTTCATTATAGCCGATTAAGTGATGCTGTGGATTGGCTTGCAGTGAAATCTGTTTATGAAATTGTGAATCTTACTATTAATATTCTGAGCAGCGAGCAATATGAGACTTGATCGAGCAAAGGCTTATCTGAAACAGATGACACCAATGAAAATGGGATTCACAGTCTGGAGGACAGATTATGATAATCCATGAAAGATTGAATTCCAAAAATAGGAAACGCTGGTAAATGTGTTGATTAGCAATAAAATGTTTGCAGCTACCGTTTTCTATGCCGTTTGGATGAACTTCTTAGTTTTTTGATCAACTTAGAAGTCAGTCTGACGTGTTTCGGTAGCATACTCTGCTGCAGCCTTCATGAAGTTATTAAAAATCCCTTGAGTAATCCAGTAAAATATTTTAAATTTACTTAATACATATATTAAATCAGCCAAATCCGTAAGATTTTCTAAAGTTCCAATTTCCTTTTTGTCCGAGTAGCAATTGATTAAAGAATTGGCAGGAACGAAAGTGCGTTACGACAAACTTCTCGCTTGTGTAATGGAAAGCAAAAACTTTTCAATTACAACTTTTAATAGATAAATCTCCATGGAGAATCTAATGGAGTCTCCACCCGGCCAGTTAATGCTTGGCCGGCATTTATCCAGTATTGTATGTTTTGTAGTAGTTTTAGAGCCAGAAGAATAAGAGAAGTTATTATATTTACTTATTGTAATCGTATTCCTACTGATATTGTTTTATCGGCCATTTTCATTCATAATGTTTATCCATTACATATTCCTAAAATAATTGCTTAAAATAATTTATCAATTCTAAACCCTAATTATATGCCAAACTTCTCCACTTTATCTACATACCTTTACAATCTTATTGCAATCCCTCCATGAAGCAGTACTTCAAGATATAAATGTTACTTTTTATGTAATCTTGTCGCATTTGAATCCTTGGAGTAATCAGAGATCCGTTTGGTGAGATGGCTAAATTCTTGTCTATCTGTCTTGGGTACCTAGGTTAATATTCTAACTATGGCAAGAATACTCCAGAGGCCGACCAAATTACTCCGTCATATTATACGAATTTAGATTTGCCTTTACAAACATTGTCAATTTTATCATAAAAATTAAATATATCGCTTTTGCTAATTCATATTTCATTATACCTATATGTAATTAAAATATTTGATGTCAGAACCGTGGATGCCTTAAATTGGGTAAAATTTGGTTAATTTTTTAAGCAATTACCTCGTCTTATGTCTATCGTTCCACTGTAGGCAACGGAAAGTTGAGTTTGCTGACTACGTATGTTGATGAAGACTCAAAAATCCGACAACTAACTCGAGAAGCCTGATTACTGCTGTTTTCCTGGAATCTTTGCTAATGCTTTGTTTTCGAGCGTCAATTACTTCCACAATCATAAAACTTCAATAATTACAGAGTGTTATCTTGGACTTACCAACACCGTGTTGAAATATTTGAAAACAGGATTGTAAAATCAATTGCTAAAATCATTGAGTTTTGAAAAAAAATCTAATTTTAAGGCCAAGATTCTTTTACCGATGAGTCACACTTACTGCTTGAAAACAGAATGATAATGTGAGAGATGAGACAAGGCTTATAATATATACTTGGTCCTTATGGTGTATTTTCTCCAATTAAAATTTAAGGAGCCACCTCCATTCCCTGAGGTATTTCCTGCTGTCTTATTTTGCCTTAAAGTTGTGAAATATACTGTTATGAACATTGGCTGTGGTAGTTAAAATGTTTCGATCTTGAATTCTGATCTCTATCATTTATGCACGCTTGATTATCATGGCTCCCTGCATTTCGTTTAAGCACAATCAGATTATGCATTTTCGTAACCAGTAATTTCGGATGATTTATAAAATAAAAAAAACGCGATTGCCTCAAAGTAGGAAAACGTATATATTTTTCTTATTCGGCAATATTATCTACGGGTGGTTGAAATCTGACGATGTCCTCCGTGAAAGAATAATGTCTTGCATGTTAAAAATCAAATCAATAGATTTGATCATAGCAGTAATTAATACTTTACGATGACGTTGAGTCCTTAACCTATTTTTGTATCTTACTCGTTCTCGCATGTATTTTCATCGCGAACGAAATGGGCGACTACGAGGAAATTAGGTATAAATAGACCTCAAATGCATTGGTGATTTCGGATGGGATATGATAATCTCGATGAAACCCGTGAGCTTGTTCCTACCATACTCTATTTACCTAGGAATCTTTAGAGCAATCGGATATCTGTTTTGTCTGACGTATGTAGGTGTACGTAGGTGAACTGGAAGAAGTTCTAGGGACGTCCCCGAATTAGTCACATAGGACAAGTTATCTAGATAAAAGAGAAGAAATACGTCACTATGGTAAGGCTAGCAGATAGGAGAGCGAGATAGGGAACTGCGTCAAACCATTCTTAGAATTGTTGACTTATGATGATTATTGAAAAATACACAAAAACTTAAACGTTCGTTCCCAGGAATGGATATGATTCGAGCACAAAATTGGAAGCATTCATTGCGAATTACCCGTTTAGAACTCACGTTAAAACCTGCCTTAATTTACTTTTATAATAACTCGATATTGGTAGACAACAAATAAAAACGGAAAACTGTATCTTTCTTTTATTGTAGAGATTGTATGATATCATTCGATGAATTTCGGTCGATATTTTCTGGAGTTACTGGCAAGTAAATAATGCAATGTTTATCGCTCGACTTCCTATCGGCACAAGCACATTTATGATGCCGTAATATTTTATTTGAATCATGTTTAAATGCTTCCAATTTATGGATTAGCGAAAGTAATTGATGATGTGGGATCCATTCAGCACCCTTTTTTCCTGAAGCCGTTAATCACGACGATGGCAAGGCGGAACTCATTGTAAGATTCACGTCCTGCTTAAGATTTGAAGACATAAATGCGTAGGCAAATGAGAGGCACTTCAGGAAAGTAAATAAAACGTGACATTGTGGAATGGGGCAACAGGTTAAGGTGAGTGGAGTTGCTATGGTCTTCCATCTATATCTTTTCCCATGACACCTAAAAATGTTCTCCGATTACGTTGAGAAATGGTGTGTCAGGCTACTTCTGATGAAATAAATGTTCGTCTCCTCTACGGAAAATAATGATGCTCAAAGGCATGTCGGTTGCTGTTACGGATTTTCCCCGCATGTATTACCTAATCTGTACTTGGTCTTCCTCATAGTATCCTTGACTGCTGAGGTCGATATTTGAGTTTGTAGAGGACGCATCACTCTCCCAATCTGTCTAATATTATATACCTTATTTTATGACGAATTACCCGTTTAAAAGGCATTTTAGAACCTACCTTAATCGGTAGAATACATTTATAAGAATCGGAAAAATAGGCAACAAATAATAAAAACGGCAAAATGGATGTCTTTTACTATACAGACTTTATCATTTCATTCGAGAAATTTCGGTCAGTATTTTCTGTTGTGGATGGAATGCGAGGGAAGCGGCGTTTTTTCTCGAGTTCCTCTCGGTACAAGAACATTTATAATAAATATTCGGTAAGATTTAGTCGAGAATTCAGTTTAGAGCTATTTTTATGATAGGTGCTGTGTGATAGCTGATACCCACATTAAGTAATTTTAAAATAACCACGCTCTTTATAACTTAGATATCATTTGTTTGCGTTAGGAAGATATTGGTCATATGAAAAATTAAAGTATTCCCAATGAATACCCACTGAATGCTTTGCTAAGGATTCTTTTTGCTAAGGTAAGCTTTTGATCATTTTTCAAAGAGTCTAATTTCGCCCATTTTAATAACTTTGCATCAAAACTCGAATATCGATTTCTAAAGAAACTCATCAATGAAAAAGTTTAAGTTTCCCGTGTTTAATTGCGGTAGAAGATATTGTATGTATACGTTGTTTTGGGATATCTATTGAAGACTTAGTTATTCATATAAATAATATAATTTTCTCTAGGAACCGAAATCATTTTTGTACAGCGTTAAGTTCAGCGTCAAGTTCGGTGCCTCGTGAAGCTTATGATAATGCGTATATCGACCTTTCATGCATGTTGATGCTATTGTGTTTAAACGTAATCCATTTTATCACTTTGTGCTGAAATATTGATATCACGTGCTTTTCATGCCCCCATAAATATGATATGATTTATAGATGCACACGATCTCTTCCCTGTAAGGTCAATGAGAGCCAATTGCCACAGTTTTCATCGCATCTATATTTTTCGATCTCTATGTTCTCTTATGCTAATTAACCCATCCTGCCAGTTCACAATCCCTCGGGAATTAGAGAATTGTCTCACTTTTACACGATACTAAATTAACGGGGAAAATATGATTTGGTAATTAGGAATAGCATGTACCATGAAAAAGATGTTTTTAACACTATTTTTACTGTCATATTATCCTATCGAATTTGCAGAGGGTAAATAAATACATTGATACAGACTGAAGACATATTTAAATTGATGCACAAAGGTTAAGAAAAGACTCAGCTGTTTCACAAAATAAAATATACTTGCGACCGGTTTCGATACAGCGTATCATCATCTGGCCTGATGATGACACGCTGTATCGAAACCGGTCGCAAGTATATTTTATTTTGTGAAACAGCTAAGTCTTTTCTTAACCTTTGTGCATCATGAAGGAGTTTCACCATGTCACGCCAACCACCATCGCATTTTCATATTTAAATTGTCAATATCACCTCCTTTACTTACTTAAAACCTTTTCATTTCTTTATCCAAAGTATTTGGTATCATCTGGTATGTATCAATCCTGCATCTTCCGTTTGAATTAATGGCCCATTACGTCTGTACAAAGGGTCTAGCAGGTCAAGATGGTGAAAAGTGCCCCCCGATATTTTGAGAAATAAAAAATATGCACTTAAAGTGAATCCAAAATTATGTGTTTACCCAAATTTTCAGACCTCACCAATGGAAAATAACCCCAGAAAAAATTGAAACACGATTTTTAGCTTTTTAACCATAACTCAAGTATTTATTTTTGTAAAATTGTTTTCTTGATTTTAAAATGTAAATACAATTATTTTCTACCATCCTGATTTTTTTCAAAATTTTTTGACCGAAAACTAAACTTTTGCATAAGTTTGAAAATTTTAAAATTAATTTTAAAAAATTAGGAAACAATAGACACGCCGAAAAAAATATATGTTGTTACCCCTACCTCAAAGTATGATTCTAATTTTTTTCAGATTTTTAAATTGTTTCAATTTTTTTGCGGTTATTATCCATTTTTAAGGCCTGAAACTTTGGGGAAACACATAGTTTTGTATGCACTTAAAGCGTATATTTTTTATTTTTCAAAACATCGGGGGGCACTTTTCACCATCTTAACCTGCTAGACCCTTACTTTTGTTTATGGCAGGGATTTTATCATCGCACTATCCATGCATTCGTAAGTTAAGTTAAATGCTTTTGCGTGTGCTAATAACTGAGCTGTAAAGATCTGACTGATCTATGAGCGGAATAGCCCAACTGAAATCTGGAATGTGAGGAACTTTAATACTGTGGGAACTTACTTTCCCGGAGATTAGACCCAAGGTTTCCTTTAATCGCTGGGGTCAGTGATCAACTCACGGTGGCGTGGGAAACTCTCACGATCCAATTTGTGAGGTCGAGTCTTTTCCTTGTGATACGATGTTTCCCCCACGAAGCGTTTACATGATGTATCTTAAATATTGCTCATTTCAGCCTAGCCACACTACTTTGAGCCCCGCAAAGGCTCTCATAAGCTCAGTCATTTCACTCTGCGGGTCCTGGTTCAAATCCTGTCGACAAGGGCGATTTTACAAAGGTCACTCTCTCCCCTGCTTGAGTTCATTGTGAAGGACACTTCAAGAACAGCACTCCGTCCGTCGGATGGGACGAAAATCAGTGTATTCCTGGGCGCTGCTTGCTAATAGCAGGCCATTTGCGACAGCTGATGTCTACGACTTGCCTATCTCACCCTTCCATCATGATGTAAATGACAGCTGTCATCCGCCATCTCCAAATATCTATTGTTATTTACTGCTTAAGTATTATATTGGTTTAAGCTGGTCATCACAGAATATTTCCTCCCTCAGAAAATTCTAGCAAATTTCACTTTCGGAATTGGATTATGGCGCTTTTCAAGCCCTTAAAAACTAGATAAAAGTTAATTAACTAAATGTAGCGGGAGTTCCTTTGTGGAAATCCTTTATTGTAAGAATAGAAGAAATATAAACTTGGCTATTTCCGCGTAGTCATTTATCGAGACCGACCATGTTTTCGTTGCTTCGTAACATTATCAACGTGAGGAGTTAAAGGTAAATTTACCAGTACATATAGCAAAAAATAAAATAGCAAATAGACAAATATATTTTTTAAAAAGTAAAAAAAAATATATTAAAAAAGTAAAAAATAATTAGCAAATATATTTTATTGCTATATATACTCATCAATTTACCTGTAACTCCTCACCTTGGTAATGTTACGCAGTAGCAGAAAAATGGCAGTTTTGAAAGAAAAGAGAGAATTTCACAGCTTGTGAATTTTTGTCACGTACTACGGTTCTATTATCTTTCATTTAATTTCGTTCCAATAAACTGCACTGAAATCTAAAAAGAACGTCTTAAATAACCTTTCCCAATAACTCTTTCAAAGGGCATCAGTTTCTCTTTTATCTTTATTTTATTTATTTTCGTTATTTTTACTAAGTATGCTGTAAATGAAGCAACTTATGAGAACGTAGAATTTTATTTTTGAAAAAAAAAACTTTTGTTGAAGTGATCCGAGTCTTTTTTTCACTTCAGCTTCCATATAAGCTTCACGATAGCTTCACGCACCTAGATATGCAGCGAGCGTATGGGATCTGGTGCAGAAAGACTTTATCCGCGAACTGAATAAAATACAGAGGAAGGCTGCCCGGTTCGTCAAAAACTGCTACGGGCGTACAGACAGCGTTACAGAGATGTTCAGCGAATAGGGTGGTTTCATATTATTTTTTTACTGTCCAAATCTAAAGATTATAACTCCTGGAATAGGTATTTCACGCTGCTAGATTTTTAATTGACGATATCTATTTTTCGCTATTAAATGAAAAGTGAAATTTTCAAGCACGCGGAAACGCGACGGCTAAGTATAAATGCTGGGAAAATGCCGTGTGACGTCATTCTGGTTCCCGCTGTCGCCGTGTGAGGTGACCTTGGGGCGAGGCTTTGAGCGCTGATACGATGCAGGCTACTAGCAGGTAGCAGAGTACCCTGCTAGCAGGTAGCGCTTGGCTTAAATAAGGATTATTAATACCCTATCAAACGAAGGAAAGTTTCCGACCTTAGCCAGTTTTAATAGGTGATTATTAAGACATGTTTCCCTGAGCTCTGTGCCTCATGCATGCATTGGTAATCTCAGACGATGTAAAACTCCCATCTCCTCGTATAGAAACTAGGTCCCTGTGACGTCACGTGGAGTGGAATCGCATGGGCGCCAATCTGGCCTTTTTCAATGCGGTTAAAATTGACTATTGCCATTCGTCTGAACTGGGATTTCTAAAACCAAATAATTTGTACATTATGAATACACTAATGTTGGGTAACGAATCGCAATCAATGCCTTTCGTTTTCTTTGATGAAGGACTACCCTATTCAGCTGGGAGCCATTGGAGACTCGGAGGATACGCGCTAGGCTTAGATTGCTAGAACAATTGAGTATGGATATCTTTAAGGGCGACACGGGGAACATAATATTAGAGCCCCATTATATTTCCAGGTTTGACAGAAGCGATAAATTAAGAGAGATATTTAGCCGAAGGGATAGATATGCGAATTCCTTTTTCCTCCGAAGCATAAATGACTTTAATAAATGCCACTCGTAATTTCGTTAGAGAATTTCCTTTTAATGTGCAAATGGCTGGTGTCCTAACACCCCCTGCCACACGTATTTTAGGCGGCTTGCGGGGTGTTATGTAGATGTAGAAAGTCGCGAGCATTGGGGCCCACGGCAATTGCCGACCAGCCGACCCGGCCAGACCAATGATGGGCATATATTTCATATTATGATTTCAATGATGGGCCATATCTTGGTGAATGGAATAACAAGCTGAAATAGTAGAGGGATCACGAGGAGATAAAAATAGTACACAATATGGTCAGAAACATATAACGAACCTGGTTTGGAAAAAAGAGATTAATGAATCATTAATGGATTCGCTCACTCAATCAGTTATTCAACCCAAATGTTGGCAGGATTAGTTGAGGGTGGAGCTCACCCTAGACCTAGCCAGAGGTTAGTGAATGCCGAACATGTTCATCACGAACGGATGGAATTATTCTCTTTTTAATCTGGCGCATTCTCAGCACATTTTTCTCGATTTTATCACCTTTCTCTATTTGGCCGTAGTAACTTTGTCCATTTAGGCACAGCTGTAAATTTCAGTTGTAGTAACTTTTATTCGTCTTGATATCATCGTCTTTGCTGGTTGAGTAAGAAAAAAAACATAAAAAAACCCATTTTGATCCATTTTTATCTATTAACACATCCAAGGCGAGTTTAAAGAGATTTTCCTTGATCATTCATCTCTCATGATCATGGGTTTTAAGAGAGCGCTCGTGTTTGGAAACCGTAGTAATGAAAAATAATTTCCACGTGAAATATGCATACAAATTTTAAAAATATATCTCTAAATATCCCCAATTTTAATTAGTCAGCAAAGGGATATCCCTTATGATTGTGGAGATAGGAAGCAACATTTAGACCAAAATTTCTCCCACTTAAAAGTAATTAATGAAATGTATGCTATTGCATCTGAATCGTTATCTGAGCATTATATTATAAGTAAATGAAGACGCTCATTTATGGCTTTATCTATATACTATGAAGCCCAGTTACGACCACTCATTCATTCACTCACTCATACAAATGTTTGGAGTGAACGAGACGAGATACGACAAAAAGTCTTATGAAGACCCCCTCTAAAATTGTCTGAAACCCCAGGAAAAATTATGAAAACAATAAATTTCCAATTATTTATCTGTCTATTCATATAAAATTGAGTCTGGGGATTAGTTCAAAAAATGGCCACCAAATTCCAATGGCAGCGCGGCAGTCATACAAACGAACAATCATAGCAACATATCTGTTTATGCAAACAAGAGGAGCTAAATTGGGAAAGAAAATAAAGGAATTAAAACGAAAAACTGATAGATATAAGGAAGGAAATAAGGAAAATAATATTTGAAGTGTCTATTTCTTTGCGTCTTCTTTCCGCAAGAACAAACATCTGTTTAAATCAAAGCGCATTCAAATGACAAGCGGAGAAATATAAGGTAGGAAATTAGTTGTTGTTTTTGGTATATTACATCGAAAGTGTGGTGGTTATTAATTTCAAAGCTAACAAATGCACTAAATGCCATTTTAGAAATATGATTCGTGCTGTTGACTATAGTTCGTATCTTTTTGGCGATACACGATTGTAGTAGAAAGACTTTAAAACAAGCCTTACATAATATAGATAGGTACAAATGATTATATTTTCATTTTTTGTGATGGTGATACCTTTTTATTTTTGTTTACGTTCTTTTTTCCGTTAATGTCCTTTTTAATGTACAATGTTATCCGTGAGCTGCAGGAGTGAATAGGCAGTGAATAATATAATATGGAAGATAAGTGCAAATAAAGGTATTTCTTATTCAATTATTTGTCTTGCGAAAAGCATGTTTCCTTGAGTGACTAAGTTATTCAACTGTGAAAATTATCGAAATCTTGACATTCACAATGTCTTGTACACCAAAGGCTGTGATCTGTTACTCACCAGATTTATTGCGCATTGCGTTGGATATTAAAGCTGAGATATTCATTAAAACTTTAAATAGAGGTATTTCTGAAGTGAAATCATTCGCGATCAGGATAAATTATATTTCGATAAAATTCGTCATACTAGCCCCAGTTCATGCTAAGGCGCATTTGTTCTAGGTATTGATATTCAGTCCCTACGTCATTCGCTTACAAAGTGGAACAGCTGTTACATTTTATTCGTATATCAAGAATTTGGTTGAGTTTTGTGGAAAATAATTAATAAACGTGTTTTTCATTGCAATACGTAAAGTCGTTATGTCATGATATTACGTATGCATTGGGTGTTACAGTGGAACGTGGTCTCAACGCTTTTTGTATTTGAATTGAATAAGTTAGAGAAACTCGTAGAAATTTATTTTACTTAGTTTTTCTTATTTTACTTTACTACTAGGGGGGGCAGAGCCCCCCCAGCGAGCAAAGCGAGTCCATAGAATAAAACTGCTTGATATTATACATTACGATAAGGAAATATGATGACACTAGTATTAATTTTTGTATTTTTACTGATGCTGAAGTTTTTTATCTTTTCACTTTATTTCAGATTTCATACAAAAATGAGAACAACATATACAGGAACTAATCTAACATACCAAAGGAGCAACAAATAATCATAGTTAAAAATCATTCACTCATTTCAAACACTCCAGGTAATAGATATGTGGTTGCAGCTATCTTTTTAACTTATATATCATTTACATCCGCCAGGTACATAGTTTTCACTAAAAGCGATATTATTATTTCATATTCAAGAATCATATTAAGCTGCAGGTACCCCATATGTAGACTAACATAATTTGAACGAAGATCGTTGGTAAATCTACGTTGCTCGTACAATTCAACATAAATTTAACACACAGATGTTTGACCATCGCAAACTATTGCTAATATTGAGTTACTCTTTTCAACACAACATTAGTTTCGTCAGGAACCTGGGATATTTTATAATAATCATTTTCCTCGTTTCTGACCTTTTAAAAAACACTACCCAAATAACAGAATTTGTCCACATTTCGATGAGAATATAAATGTAACCTGCGCTGTTCTTATACAGCTTGTTAACACGTCTGGAATATTATCCTCTCGCCCATGCATCTGGATGTAAATGTAAGGTACTCCATCCACCGTAATTGAAGTTTTAAGCACTACCAAAACGTAGGAACGGAAAGATTCTAGTCACACACTCACCTTAAAAGATCACAAATAAATCTTAACTCTAAAAACAAAATGTCCACAGGCTATCAGACTCGATTTCTTCACGCAAGTCCGTGCCTAACCACTATACAACTTTATTTACCTCGCGTTGTATCCATGTCAGAGTAAACAAATTTACTAGAGCGATTTTCAGTCACTGCGCATGGAACCAAGGTTGTAATGGCCAAATCCGTGGTCAAGTGATATGTTTTAATGGTTCACTAAGACGATAGCGCTTGTCTACATTTTGTTAATTTCGATTGGAAATATTATCCTTGTTAACCTTCATGATTTTAAACTGTCTTTTACCGCTTCCTTTAATAATTCGATTGAATTATAAAATATTGGTCAAAAAAATCTTGTTAACTTTGGGTCAATATTTTCCTCATCAATATGCGCATTATCGTAGTTTTCTTTTTCAATATTATTTAATTGGTCAATTGGAGTGTAAATGTTTTCATCTTTTCACTTTATTTGCTTTGAAGAGCTTTGAAATAACTGCGTTTTATCCAGCATAGAAAAGAAAGAAATGTCCCAGCTTTTCCACCATACCAAAACTTGAACGCCTTCGCGAAGTTAATGAATGCCGGGTTAGTAAGTATGACTGGTTATTAAGCATCGAAAACCAACCGAAAATCCCATATGGTGGAAAATCCCGTACTGAGGAAAAAGACCTAAATTTAAAAACTGAGAATTTTACGTTACCAATACTCCATAACTAAATCCAAATTATTAAAATTTATGCCCACGAAAAAAGGACAAGAATCAGTACTTTGTAAAAGTTATTTGTTATAATCATTTCCTTAAATCGGTACTTTGTAAAAGTAACGATTTAAGAAAATCTGTAAACAAATTTATCTTTTGTCAACTTTTTTCCATTTACCACATTAAATATCGGATTAATAATTTAACTGTTGGCCTCAGCTTTTCTTCACTGCGCAGCCACTTAAAGCACTCTTGTAACATAAGTATTTACTGTAAGATTTGGACGCAAAAGAGACTCTCTTCATTCTTCCTTGATTAAGAACACATCCAGGGGAACGTGCGTCAGGAGCTGGTTCGCGATGGACTTGAAGAGCACAGTGAACTTCTTCTTGAGCTGTGGTGTCATGGCCTTGATCACCTCATGCCCGTTCTCCCTCAGGAACAGGTTTGTGGCTTCAGCTGTAAGCAGACAAAAAAAAACATTTAGAAGAAAAGCAATGAGATCTTTTTAAGGTGGGTCGAGAGGCTAGTTGCAAAGACACATCCTCCAGTGGATACCTATGTAAAATAAATTCTATGCCAGAATATCAAAACTTGGATTTATACCTAAAATTACATTTTTTTGCTGCTCTAACCCCAGGAATTATAGCTAAACTGATTTGATTGCCTTATTTTTAGAGGACTCATCACTTAAACTCAACTTTTTTTTTGGTTACACAATGCTATTTTAAACTTATAACACCATCTTGAAATTTTCAGGTACATCGAATAGATCCCTGTCAGCATTTCACTGTGGCTGAATTTGAAAATTGCTCCTCAATTATTTCTAAGATTACCTATTTGAATATAGGATAACGGCTATTGTTGACAAAGTTCTAATGTAGCCACCTTGAAATTTTATACGTAATAACATTTTTCACCTCTTATGCTTCACCAATAAAGATAAAATACAACCTGTTAAGATGGTTTCATATGCCCTTTGGCCTAACTCATTTAACCATAAGGTATAATTTACGTTTTCTAATATCAGAATAGGTAATGAGAGAAAACATATGACCATTCGCTAAAATTAAATAAGTTTACGATGAAACCTGGTGTACTCGTTAGAATGAACTTTTTTTTTAAAATTTATGCGAGTACAAATGTACTTACGACGGTTACATATACATGTTGGTGGTATGAGCATCTTCTCGGAAAGCAGAAGGTCCTTAGTTGGATTCCAGGTGAATTTTTTTACATGTGTTTTCGGTCATCGTTCCATATCCGCGCCACCGCTATGTAATCATCATTTGTTTTTATTTCTATCCCTTCGTTTCACTTTATGTCTGTATTGATGTTTGTATACTTGCTTATGGCGAACTAAGTGATGGTGAATTTGATTCCTATTTATTGATACAAACTCATTTGTTTCCATAACTTAATACAGATTACATGGTATTTAAATGTTTAAAGTTGATGAAAAGCATATTGAATGTAATCATGCTTAGCAGATGATGAATATTATAGCCCTGTTTTGAGGAAGAAAAATATCCTGGAATCACTGCGAAATTAAGTTGGAGTAGATGATACTGGACGAAAAGAAAGGGGGAAAAATGACGAAGGCATTATTACGGCTATGGCAAAGTTATTACCGGAAGGTTGCTTCCGTTGAGAGATTAGCGTCCATAGCTATATTTTTTCACCATAAATGGGTAGTTTACTTTGTTTCCGGTGCAATTCTGGGAAATAATGGACTTTCTTTCATAGCCATGCGTGCTTAATACCACTCGCTGTTTCAACCCGAGGGCTGGATCGAAAAATTTATGGAAGAGCTCATTCTAGACTTAGTCTGATTTCATTCTTTCAGGGTAGGATATCCATCTATTTTCCCTTAGATATGTCGCACCGGGAGAGAGATTTTATCAATACCGGGAGAGATGATATTGAGATGAAGTTAATTAAATTTTCAAAGTTCCCCGATAAGAAATTACGGGGTGGTTTTGGATAGTATGGTTTCATTATTAGTATGCTTATGACTTATTTTTTATCTGAATCACTGAAAACATTAATTTATTTAGCGCTCAGTGAGGCTATATCATTTCTGCGGTGAAAAAGCTGGAGCTGTCTACTTGGATTAATTTTCTTCGGGTTTTCGACCAGACTAGATGCTCCATGGTAACCGCGGTTTCGAAGTTTTAGTGCTCTCGGTCACTATATTAAACCTGATTATGACGAACAGTTTGGACAAAGAAATGTTGGTTACCATGGAGTATATGGAATAACTCGGCCGGTTGAGAATCCGAGAATAAATCGCCTCTGCACAATGCATTCATCAATTTCTTATCTTTTTACATTTTAGAATAATAAACTCCGCCGAGAGCTGCAGAAACAAAACCTGCGTAAAATTGAGGTGTTTAATAATAACGTTATAACTATGGTTTTCAAGGCTGATGCGCTTGATTTGATAAATGCCTCAATTACGTAGACGTAATTCTCTTGGCGTGTGAAATGAATATCGTCTGGTTTCCAAGCAGCTGGAGTCTCTGCTTCAAGGACGGACGAATAATCCTTCGCACGAGAGACGAAAGAATACAATTGAGAGAGACACACCTCAAATCACGATGTGCAGCGCTTGCATTAGGCCGTAAAGGAGAGCGTGAATGGGTTTGCGTGCATTCAATGATGATGAATTGGCGAGGAGTTGCGAAACGTCCATAGCTTTACCCGGCTCGACATCCACTTCCGCACGTGAGAAAAAAGCAAAAAAATAATAAACATTGCTGGGTGCTGTGATTGTTACCTTCTAGCTCATTTTATGAAGAGTCGGTTCTTTTGCGGTCGGTCGGTGGAGTTAAATACCTTTCGCATAAATTGTTGCTTTTCATCTACTTAGAGCAAGCCATTTAAAGGGGATCTAGCATTTTCCTCTTTGTCTCTATGCGGGGCATATCCTGGTGGTATGATATTTGAAGGAGGTGACCGACAGCTTGGGTCATTTGCGCCATGAAGAAAGGGTAGGTAAGGAAGGGTGGAGAGAAACCCGGCGTCGGCATTAGTCTGCTCTTTACAAAATGTGCCTAGGGAACCACGGCTTAACGTCCCATCCGACGGATGGAGTGTTGTCCTTGAAATGTCCTCCACACAGTATTCAAGCAGGGATCGGGCAGTCTCTGAAAATCCTCTGCCACCGCCGGGATTTGAACCCGAGCCCACGGAGTGGGAAACCAACACTATAGCTACCACATCAACCCGATCCCTTGCATATCCTTGACAATCGTGGGTTGGAGTTGAATATCCACTACCTATATCTTCTAAATATTATGTTGTAAGTATCCTCGTTTACCATCTTCTGGGACGGTTGGTTAATAATGACTTAGCAGAAGGAACGGCAATCGAAGCTAAAGGAAAGTCAAAACCTGTAAAATTTTAATAGTTTCGTTCCAGAGAGCGAAATGTAGAAACTGAACGAAATGGATTTAAACCCAGGGAGCTAACCTCAGGGTCGAAACGAAATCGGAGTCAAAACTGCTTCGAGTCGAAACAAAACTAAAACTCTGGGACGAAACAAAACAGAGAATATACTTCGCACCGGGGGACCACGTGCATCACCTTCGAGCAGTTTAGTTTCGACCCACACACCGAGTACGAAATATGGTTGAATGAAGTAAAGGTTCGGACCACCGCCATTAGATGCGTGGGGCACTAATATTTTCAGCACTCACAGGAGAACGGTGAACGCACCCCGGTCATTCGATTTTTAAGCTCAATGTTTTAACCATAAATACTCTATACAGTATTCTCCGCTCCCATGGTTCCATTAATTCCCACCGGTCGCAATAAATAGTCGCCAGGATACAAGTCAACATACGTATTAGCCCGCAAGAGATACGCTACGCGTTGAATGTAATCGTTTATTGCTTAAACTCAAGCTCAATTAATTAATATTAAGCTCAATTTCATATCTGATCGTAAAAAAAACGCAGTTAAACATTTACAAGTGAAATGTACTCCCTTCAAAAAGACAACCAATATTTTTTTAAATGTGGTCTAGGGGTTACGGAGATGGAATAAGATTCTAAATGTGCATGTTCAATTCCCATCGGTGGCAATTTTCTTCATAATTTCCTTCTACTTTTTCTTTTACAGAAATCTGCAATTCAAAATTATATTCACGATTTTCTCTGAAAATTTTCATTCCGTGTGAGAACATGTTTTTTTTACACTTCCGACGTCTGATGTTTTCCCATTTTTCACATGGAATCTTCCTTGAAGTATTTCATTTTCGTGTCGCAACACGACGCATTATTAAGAAACTCATGTATTTGGTTCCCAATTATGTTTCAATGTGATGATATTGTGGACTCATTTTTACCATTCATGCCTAGTTTTAGAATCGGATTTCGTTATAAGTTGAACTTTTAAGACCCTGCGGAGTAGGAAAAAATATAACCGGAAGAGCTGTACATTTTGATGATTGAAACTGATAATTCCCGTGGTGGAAAAAGCAAAAATTACCAACAAGACGCTTCAATAAAGCCTCTTGTTAGATAAGTGAGAGCCCACTGAGTGAGAAGATGGTTGACCATCCACAACTCCGGAGGAAGAACCCATTCCCTGCCTGTCTCGCTCTTTCTGGTTTTCTAACGTTCTTTTCCAACGATACGAAAACTTGGGTGAATTGTAAGAGTCCACAAACCTGTATTGCAATATAAAAGGAATGCAAGCTCGAGTGTATCTTAAAAATGCGTCGTATTACGACAAGGAAATAAAATTATTCAAAGAAAAAAATTGGGAAAACAAGATATGCCGCATGAGCACAAAAAATTCTGGCACAGAAAAATTAAAAATTTTAGCGAAAATTAAGAAAATAATAGTGAAAAATAGGCTTTTTTTTAAAGAAAAAGTAGAATTTATTACTTAAATTAGTATCGCAGAAGAGGTTCGACCTTAATATGTTAACATAGAAGTCAAACCTTAGCCATTGGGCCACGACAGTGTTTTTATTGTACGGAGTTCTCAAGGGAATGTAAAGCCAAATACATTGACAGGTACCGATGCTGTCAAACCGATCCTTGCGCCACTAGCGACTAAAGTTTGAGTGCGAATTAATGCACGGAGACCAATTTCACAGTATCGCGGGAATTTCTCCCTAGTGGAGCCTCCCATGGTATTACAAACTCTATGGTTTTAACCTCTTTACACGTATAGGTATCAAACGTAATGAGTCGAAACTATTCCCTCTTATTCCCTCCACTCAACTTCTGGGATCAAAACTTAACTATGAGGAGCAGAGTTTCGATTAATTTAGTTTCGTTCCCGGTAGTAAAGTTTCTCTCCGGGACGAAGCTTAACTCCTTGGTGATTTTAATTTCGTGCGGGAACGAAACTAAACCGAGGCCTCGTACATTTGTTTCCCTCCGGGACGAAACGAAACATTTTCGTTTCGTTTCACTTGTCATCCCTGCCAAGCAAAATTTATTTCAAAATAAATTGCTCCAAGAATGAATTCATCAATATACGATGCCGATATCCAGCGACGATTCCCTGATCGATAATTTCACATAGGAACTGTAACAGTAGGAGAATGCAAAGAACAACAGAACTGCCAAATGATACTTCTGGAACTGTGATAAATAGAGGACGTTTTGGATTGAAAGCATAATACCAGTTTACGTTAATTAAGATATAATGCTGTACCATTTGTAATCAAGAGGAGATGTTACGCTGCAAATTAAATAAAATGTGATGCTACTATCGCTTTGGATCTAGAGAATATAAACTATGGACATTTTAACGATTCTTTAAACAAAGGGGACTTTGGAAGGTTTTATTTTGTATGTTTTATTTATGAAAGGCGAGGTATACTTGTATTTACACGTATACTCTAAGTTTCTTGATAAGTTAACTCAAGGGGACTGTAATTCTTAATTCGGTATAAATTGATACGTAAGGGTCCATTTGCATTCATGAAAATATTCATCGATTTGCAGCCGTCCTTTGCTACCAATTTTTTTTTAAATCTGCGTATTGAGTATTTGTCTGGTTTTCCTTGGCATTTCAAACTCGAAAAATTAACTTTCCCTACTCATTTCCTTTTTTTCTCAACTGCAGTGACGTCTTTAAGAAAACGCAATCCAGTCTCCATAACCTCTGAGATATACAATTTTTATGTGATTATTGTTCCAAAACCTTTATATCCCTTTAAACACGAAAGCAATTTATCCTTGTTAAAATTATCATACATTTACAATTTAAATATTTATGGCGACCTAACTGAATAAAGTAATAGCTACAATTATCCAACAAAAGTTAAGAGTTTTTGCAAGGTCAACTTACGGCTCAAAAAGGGCTAAAATATTACTTAAAAGTGCATTAAGTTTAAAAAAAAATAATTAGCAAAACCTTTAATCTTAGATTAATGCATCAAATTACTCTGATGGCAATTTATTGATTTAACTGCTTCCAATAACTTTATTTTTGATACTTGGTCAAAAAGGAATATATACCAAATTATTATTGCTGTGTAAGCTGGTTGAAGAGTCGGCAAGTTTGAGAAAAAAATACCATTTTAGCATTAAAAAAATGTATTTCGTCATTTTTTGGGAGGAAGAATGCCACATAAAAATGCTGGGCTTAGAATTATGAATGGAAACTTTATTTGAGCTGAGCTGACAATCTATTAAGTAGGTTAAAATGATCAGGATTACCTTTCAGCGTTTAAGCGTTGCAATTTTAACTTTTATATTCAAGAAAACTCGTTAGGCTTAATTTCCTATGTTTATGAAACATTTTAATAGCATGTTTCCATAAATGTAACGAAAAATTGACCCGATAGCGTAGCTCTAACTCTAACTTATGATGTTTTCGTTTATAATTTTTCTTTCACCAGGTATTTTGAATAAAGTTACTAGGCATTCGCTGAGAAAAGGAAAAAAAATTCGTATCAGTAACCGTTGAGCGTAAATGTGAAATTACCGAACATATCAGGCTTTTTTGTTTTTTTTTTGGGCTCTTTAGGCGGACTGAAGATTTAATGATAACTTTTTCATTATTTTATTGCCGATCAGTATAATATGACCCAAATTTTGCGTGCTATTAAATCACTGTGTTTCAAGCATTGATTTTTTCGATCGATCCTAGTGCTCATGTAACTTTTCTATGGAATGAACGGTGATCTCCTTATCCAAACATTGTCCTTCGGGAACTAGAAATGAAACTTATTAATCATTCCAAAATTCTCTTGCAATTTATCAGCAAAGTAATTCAATAACACGATTTTTTTAAAAAGATTCTCCCTATGATTACTCAAGGAATATAAATTTTTCTCAACAGTAGTGTTTACCGTAGGACCACACTGATTACGTATTCATTTAAATAATTGTAATTTCTTAATGCTAAAACTCCTTAGATAAATGCCTAGTATTTAATGTATGAACGTATACATTAAACCATGCCCGAGGGGGTATAAAAATCCTATCATTGTTGCGCTCCAACCAGCCACCGTCATATTAGCAGCAGAGGATTTTAGCCCACCTCACCGTCTGGCATACTCATCAAATAGTCCCCTTCAATAATTTTTGGGGAATTATTCTAGATTTAGTATAAAGATAACCATTGAGATATACAGTATGTTGAGATAACCAAGTGGATGGTTGATATGCTATAAATCAAACAAATTAGCTTAATTGTGCGGGCCTCGGCGAAATAAATTGTAATTTGTTAAAAGTGAAACCATTAGTCGTAGATTATTGAGGCTAATTCTTTATGACTCACTGAGGATTCTATTGTTGTTGAAGATCTTCTTGACTTGCATGCGCACCCTCTTTATGTTAATGTCCAGGTCCAGTGCATCAACCCTGAGGTACTCCTTGCCACCACGTGTCTCAGACAACACCTTCCCCCTCACCAGGGCGTCCACATCACCTAGGAGACACAAAGACAGCGACATGAATGCTTGTGCATGACCGGATGGGTATCTAGACATTAATCACACGTGCGGTAACTCTGAGGTTACTCAATATATTCATTGTGAAGAAAACGTGACAAGAACCCTAAAGGATATTGCACGAATGAGTGTTTGCGGCATGAGTGATTGATGAGGAAATGTTGCACACCTCACCTCTTTTTCATTACAGATAGAAGACTACAAAAATTAACGTATATCAAGTTTGATATTGTGTTTGAGTTAAATTTTCCATTTATATTAATGAGAAAATAATGCTAAAGTAAAAATTAATTCAATATATTAAACATACTTGACATAATTTCGGAGCATTTTCTTCGTCACAATCGAGCCAAAAGATTCCTAAAATGTAAGAAAAAAATGACTAGCAAATGAAAAAAATATTTCCCTTCGACTCACCCATGGTTTTCCAGCACATCGGTTAAATCATGAGGACAATAAAAATATGATAAGAGATGAAAGATAAGGTAATTAGCAGCAATAAATAGCAACTTTGTTCCGGATACATCAACAGGGTAGCGTAGTATGTGGGGTAACATGTAGATTATATATGTACCCCGGAGTAAAGGAAACTTCGTTTTCCTAATATTTCAGGGGAGCAGTTTTAAGATTTAAAAAAAAATTAACCAGTAAGTACTAGATGGTTAGTATCAAGTTTAAAACATTTTTACATTACAATGTTAATTGTATAGTAACTTAACCTTCTAGTAATTACTCGTCAATTAAAAAAACCTTAAAACTGTTCTCCTGAAAAATTAGGAAAACAGGCTTAGTATCCTTTACCTCCGAAGTATAGATATATCTACGCAAATACCCTGCAAACCATCTCAATGGACGTGAGGCGGCTGGTATTAAGAAAAAAGCCGTTACCTTGGTTATGCTCACACTTTTGCGTGACACATTTCGCTTACCGAAATCGGCGTGGAATGATCCGTTTCCACTGGCAGGGAGGATGATGAGGACTCCAGAGCTAGTGTACTTGGCGTGGATGCGAAGCGTTGGGAAGCTCACCGTTGCCTGGAAGGGTCGTTCCTTGGAGCCAAGCCTTTGGGTTGAGATATTGGTGGTGTTCCGATCGATTTGTGCCATTCGGGTGTAAAATGAGAAACAAATGTCTTAGAAATATAACAAAAGATGATAATATATGCAAAGATTTAAGAGAACTTTAACTTAAAACTAATTCAGTGAGCTTCCACCATGAAGTGATACAAAAGTTGTATCCATCAGTTCAATTTCTCACGCACAAAAAGTCTACCCTCTAAAAAGATTGTTAAACATCCCTCTGGTTAAGTAAGATCTGATGATTTCCCGGCGTATATATTCGAAAAAGGCTATTCTGGCTTCCAGCCGGGTGGTCTGTCTCCATTCTGCCGACGTTTCGAAACATGAGTCGGGTTCCATCCTCAGGGCTAATTGATTAAATCTCTCTGGCTGTGGTAATGAATATGAAAAATAGCTGTCGGGCAGTTTCAGTATAATATTTCAGGGTGACAATAGGTGGAAGATTATTATGATGAAAGAATGTAATTCATTCTGTTATTTTCTTACTCGGTTCATTGTCCCTGATAATGCCACCCGGTAATTACGTTTCGCGCTGAAATCTCGATCGTTTATGTCAATAAATGTGTTGCGTAAAACGATGGGTGATGTTTTATTCAGTATCGACAACAAATAATTTGAGATATAGCAGGCAATAGCAATTATAGCACAAAATATTTTCATTGCACCAATTAGTTCTCACGTTAATAACTTTTGAATCACAGTATTCGAGTCTTTGACCCTTACAAAGAGTTTTTATCGCCTAGTCGTTCAATGGATTTGAATTATGCCCCTTGTAAAATAATATTTACCATAAGAAAACATTTTCATTAACTAAGGAGGTATCGACAACCAAATTACCATAAAAGTATAGGATTAAGTATATGATTTGGCCATTTTTACCGAGGGGGATACCATGAAGCTCTGCAAGCTGGAGGAAGAGTTCTCGGGTTTCCAACCGGGTCCAAGGGTTTTTCTGCACCGACGCACAGTGGGCTAGAATCGAAAAAAGCTGGCCAAAACCTCAAAATCGATTTTTTTGAGCTAGGAAGTTGAAACTTCGCATACACATTCTCAAATAAATTGTGCATAACTACCCAGATTATTTTGGTCCTGTGTTTTCACTTTAACAATATATGTGAGGTCAAAGTTGAGCAAATTTAGCGAAAAACGACCACCCTCGATTTTTTCTGAAAATTGCCGACTTTATCCTCGTGCAGTGGTTTTATAAATAGTTTTATCGACAAAACTGTTATACCATCTTAATTGACACTTCTTTTTCTTTCATTTGAAGGGTTTTTAAAGATTTTGTTTCATCAATAACCATAGATACATAGCAAAATGGCGGAGCCTGTTTTCAACCCATTTTTTTACATAAACGTAGAAAAAAAGTAGACATTGTCACCGGCTTACACTAAGTAACTTATATCATGTCGTTCTTTGAAGCTTCTATATTGTGAATCTAAAGTCAAACCTTGCACCAATTTGCAACCCCGAATTTTAAATCGTTTTTTCGAACGCACGGACGACTCCGGTTCTGGTCGGAGGCGGCGGAGAATACGGCGACGCGGCAAGCGGGAGGATGCAATACGGTCTCGTTTACTTTTACGTGTGGATAATAGATATATTAGTCGCAGAAAATTATCTCCAGAAAGTAAAATTAATAAATATTGCTGCGAATGACTCTCATTATGCGATCGCTGGGCACTGCAAGAGGTGCACTGAAAGGTTTCTTTCTTTGAGTGCATTCCGTGGAGAATGGACTTAAATCGCGTGCTTAAAGTGGGGAAACGGACTCTTTTATTAACAAACAAGCTCAATTTCTAGGCAAGAGCCCTCGATGATCCATGTCCTCCTCTTTCTAACCTGCCATACATATTTAAAGGCCTTCTGACAACAGTCGTTTTATAGTATTGTTGTAGTGTACCGATCCCTTCGAACTTGTTTTTGGTTTGAACTCCTGCTAGCTTTAAAAGTTTCGGAAGGCATATTACTCACATCGAATAATGTATTCGTTCTAAGAAATACAGTTCATTTTGAACTATGCCTTATGCTCAATTTAAATTATTGATTTAAATCTCTTACCTATATATCAACGTCATTATTCTTAATAAACTGCGCTGCTGACAAAATGGTTATTTTTCAGAAATACTTTACCATACAGACATAACATAAACAAAAGCAACACAATTTACACTTTTCCCAACTAACATACTGCAATTAGCACTCTCAGCAATAAAAGGTTACTGTTTTTCATTCACTATCTGACGAGTTTTTATCACTTTCACTGTCTGAGCTAAAGCATTGTTTTCCTTTTTCAAAAACAGATCCATTACATTTTTCGGCAAGGTATGTGTTTCCTCCAGTTTAATTGGCGTAATTTTTGTCATTATCAGTTATTACATCAGGAGTTGTCTTCGGAATAAATCCCTATTTGTGGCCACTCGTGCCATTTTTCTAGTCAACCGTTCACGGAACTTTCTCACGTCCTTATACCGTGCCTATATTGCTTCCCCTGACAGTTGTCGCAATTAAGAATGGACTCTTTTGCAAAGTCAGCTCCGTCAATGAAGACCTTATGTACGGTTGGTGATATACCATAATTGTATTTAAAGCGTCAGTGAGAGAGAGAGAAAATTAAATTATTTGGAGAGGAAATCTAGAATAATTGTGATGACTTTTGAATACTCGTGCCTGTTTCATGCTTCGCCTAACGAACAGCATTTTTTACCTAAACAAGAAGGCACAAAGGTGCTCACGAGCAATAATTCATGAGACATAGGCCCTCGTTCCCACGTGAGATTATATTGCGCATGTCCTAACTGCTGTCAAAGCCGTGTTTGCAAATTAAAGTGCACTTTATATGCGACGCGAAACTTGGATCTGTGGAAATGCACGTTAAGATTCGAGTCGCAGTAAGATGTAGAACCATTTTTGGAAACTTCTTATATAACCTCTGCTGCAATAATTTCATTCGGGTAAATGAAATCATATGCTCGCGTCACTCTCTCATCGCTGGGGTTAATATTATATCCCTGGCATTTCAGATTTTCGAACACCCTTGCACCGAAATTTTGTGAGCTGCATGGACAAAATTATCAGCTTAAGGTTGGATGGCGATATTTGGTGGAACTTGTTCGCAGGAAACATAATGAAATACACTTTTGTATGTTCCACAAGAGTTTTTAATCCCGACCTAGGTTTCGGCAGTACACACTGTCATTATCAAGGTGAATATACAAACATTTTGCGAGCTTATATAGCTTAGGGAGAGGGGGCTAAGGCAGGGAGGAGGTGGTAATGGCTTGATAATGACAGTGTGTACTGCCGAAACCTAGGTCGGGATTAAAAACTCTTGTGGAACATACAAAAGTGTATTTCATTATGTTTCCTGGACACAATTACTCAGTGAGAGAGCCTCTTAATCTGACATAACATAATACTCGGGGTTGCATTTTATCCACTTGGCAAGAGTTCTTCTTGCCTCCGAGGATGGTCACTGAATCTTCCTTTTGCATTCGTTTTTATCCTATTCGTTCTCTCGATACAGCCCTGAAAACATGAATTGACGTCCATCTGCACTGGCTAAACTAGAGCAACATGTAAATTGTGCTGCATAAGGAATAATTATTAATTGCTTTAAATCAAGAATATAAACTAAATAACCTTACTGGATAAAAATAATGAACTCTTCAAGCACCAAGACAGTACTTGATTTGGGAAAATTCGGCAAAATCAAGTACTGTATTGAGCCATTTTCCATCACGTTTAAGGAATATATTAATTGTTATTGTTAAAAATTTTATTAGTTAGTAAAAGAGTCCGTTTCCCCACTTTAAGCACGCGATTTAAGTCCATTCTCCACGGAATGCACTCAAAGAAAGAAACCTTTCAGTGCACCTCTTGCAGTGCCCAGCGATCGCATAATGAGAGTCATTCGCAGCAATATTTATTAATTTTACTTTCTGGAGATAATTTTCTGCGACTAATATATCTATTATCCACACGTAAAAGTAAACGAGACCGTATTGCATCCTCCCGCTTGCCGCGTCGCCGTATTCTCCGCCGCCTCCGACCAGAACCGGAGTCGTCCGTGCGTTCGAAAAAACGATTTAAAATTCGGGGTTGCAAATTGGTGCAAGGTTTGACTTTAGATTCACAATATAGAAGCTTCAAAGAACGACATGATATAAGTTACTTAGTGTAAGCCGGTGACAATGTCTACTTTTTTTCTACGTTTATGTAAAAAAATGGGTTGAAAACAGGCTCCGCCATTTTGCTATGTATCTATGGTTATTGATGAAACAAAATCTTTAAAAACCCTTCAAATGAAAGAAAAAGAAGTGTCAATTAAGATGGTATAACAGTTTTGTCGATAAAACTATTTATAAAACCACTGCACGAGGATAAAGTCGGCAATTTTCAGAAAAAATCGAGGGTGGTCGTTTTTCGCTAAATTTGCTCAACTTTGACCTCACATATATTGTTAAAGTGAAAACACAGGACCAAAATAATCTGGGTAGTTATGCACAATTTATTTGAGAATGTGTATGCGAAGTTTCAACTTCCTAGCTCAAAAAAATCGATTTTGAGGTTTTGGCCAGCTTTTTTCGATTCTAGCCCACTGTGCGTCGGTGCAGAAAAACCCTTGGACCCGGCTGGAAACCCGAGAACTCTTCCTCCAGTCTATTCGCCGGGAAAACCTTCGATCCTTCAAGCTCTGAAAGCCTTCCAATAAGTGTAAAGGTAATCGGTTACGAGGGAAAAAATATGGCGATAACGTTAAATTCATAATAAAACTATTTTACGATTATTGCCATATTTTAGCTGATCGTATATTAGATTTCTTGAAGTAAAATGTTTAATATTATAATTATAGGACGTGTAATGTTAAACGCATTTCAACTCAGTAATTATAAGTAGGTATTTAACTTGCTTGCGCTTATTTTTTCTGAGATTTTAAGTTCTTTCTTTATCTTAATAAAAATATTCACATAAACAATATTGCCAAATTACAGAGGCCCAATAGCAAACAATTGCAAGGAATGAGCACTTATAATATTACAAAAAGAATGGTAGTAAAAGGTAAGAAACTGAATTGAGAAGTGATGCTACTAATTTATGAGATATAGCAGGCAATAGCAATTATAACACAAAATATTTTCATTAATGTTAGTTTGTCATCATTGATGTCAATTAAAGTTTTCCAATGCGTTTTGGGATAAAGGATTAAAGTTCTGAGGAAGGAAATATTAGGAAGAAGGGTGGCGGAAAAACGTGAGCATTGAAAGAGCGATATTTTGAGAACTATTCTATGTGGAGTATTATGAAGTGGGTGCGCGTAGGGCGGGAAAGTACTCGGAAATTCAGAAAAGGAAGAAGTTCAGGACAGGATAAGGGGGAGCGTGGTTGCTTGGTGGGTAGAATGTGGATTGGCTTGAACCGTTGGCTGCTGATCGAGGGGTCCTGTGTTCGATTACTGGTTGAAGCCCTTGGACACCTCCAAACAAAGACCTCCAAGTGCGAGGTGGCCTAGGGATACGAACTAGCCCGCCTGCTCTAAATGGGTTATATTTATACACCTATGACTTGGTTTGGGTGAGCACTACCCTCTTCTACCTAAACCAACCTTCGGGTTGAATCATTGAGGGAGTGCCTAGAGAGTCATAATCTCAGGAAAACCTAGCTTAAGTGCTCGTGACAATCACGAACTTGTCACCCAAGTCATAAGATTTTCGCGCTATTTACTGAAAAATATTTGCAATCGTTTTTATTTTTTAGCATGATTTCAGGACCAGACTTATTTTTTTATAAGCTCCATTAATATTGTTGTTAATATTGTTATTAGTAATTTCTTTTCTGACCAGGAAGTGGTGCTAATTGTCTTTAGTAGCCGAAAAAACCTCACTTAATGACTACAGTCGATAACCTAATAACTACTACTATCGGCGCAAAAAAAGGTAGAACGTTGAACTTTTAGCATTTGTAAGAAATTCTGCCGAAGCTCCATAGGGCCATGTCATGTATTGTTTTACTCATTGTTTATTCGAATACAAAAATGAATCATCAAACATTGTTTAAACGTAAACGTTTAGCTTCTACTGCCAAAAGAGTGGAGAAGAACACGCGAAAAACTATGAAAACGGCGAAACGGTCTTCTTCTTCATCTCGTCACTGGCAACCTACTACCTAAAAAAAACTTGTCAACATATTACCAAAAATAATATAATTCATAGGTAATAATCCTAAGTGTGAACCCACATAAATTAATACTTCCAACATTTTTAGATTTGGTAGCATTAATTTATGAACTTTTCCCTACTTACCACCGGATAGATTGAATCAATGACAAAAATATTTTCTATAGCATTACAATGGTATCTTATTGGTGCATTTCATTGTATTTTATATGGAAACAACAACATCTTCGCATTACAAAGAGCTTTTTAAAATTAAATTTTACCAATTCCTTGATTTTAAAAATGGGCAAAAGGTAGATTTCGATTTCCGAGGTTTAGTATATAGTATATGAATATTGAAGATACGTACGGAGAATAAACAATGAGTAAAACAATATATGACACGATCCTATGGAGCTCCGGTAAAATTTCGTACAAATGCTTAAAGTTCAGCGTTATATCTTTATTGCGCCAATAGTAGTTACTACTGAGGAGTGCCTGAGATGGTCTCATGACTTCACCCACCTGAGGTTGCTGACGGTGAAGTTGCTGGCGCCGTAGATGTCGAGATCCTTGAGGACGATGCGATATCCGTTGGGGCCAGAGGTGAGCGACAGCGAGAGCTCGTCCATTCGGAATGGCTCCACAGACGGCATTTCGATCTCCGGGATTCCCTTGGCCAGATAAGGCCTCAGGTGGTGCAGTGCCGACGTCAGGCAATCGATCAGGTGCGGGTCCTTCATGCGACACTGCTTCACGTACGGGGCTGATGGGAAATAAAAAAATAAGGAAATTCTTAAGATAATTGAGCATAAATAATGACAATATTATTAACGAGCGCGATGCGCCCGCTCCCAGCGGGCTTCCCCCGCTCTTTTCAATGCGGGTCCACAGAGGGATAGGCGCGTTTCTAATTTTAAAATGTAGAAAAAAAGGCAGGGTTATATGTACAAATTTAATTGGAATGTTCATGTACAAATTGAGGTCAGAGGACCTCTTTAAACACAACATTGGAAGTAATTACACTATTCTCTGTTAAACGCACATGATGACTCATACTTACGTATAAACAGGAGACTTGAATGTGGAATCAGCCGCATTTTGATAAAAGTTATTTAAAGCATGCGAGATATTGTTGCAAATGAACAAATGTATCAGTTTGTGCGCCGTTAACGTCGGGAATATTTACCGGTTTTGTGTTTTTGTTTTTTTTTTTAATTATTTAAAAACCAATTTTAGGAAACAATAGTAATATTTAGGAAGTAAGATATGCCGTCGCATTTTAGTACCTCATTCGTAGAGTTTGGTTGCGTATAAGTTGAGAATATAGAAATAATATAGAAGATAATTCATACAGAATTATAATATATAACACAAAAAAATATTCCAATCAACGGACCAGATTTAATTGCGTGTACTTAATCTTCTCGGGATTTACACTGGCCTTATTACTTTAATAAAAATAAAGAAATTAAATGATCAATCTAGGTATAACTTTTGTTAACTAGACGGAAAACAGGAAAAATGTATTCAATATACAAGCCCAAATTCATTCAATCCCGAGCAGTGATTGTCTAGAAAATATCCATGAAGAAAAAATCACAGAATATTAAGATCTGGTTGTCTATGTAAAAGTAATGTGGAAGATAATCTCAGTAGGATAATATCATTCATAGGCAATAATCCTAATTGTGAAATTGCATAAATTGATACTTCTAAATTTTTATATTTGGTAGCATTAATTTATGAAATTTCTCTACTAATCACCGAATATATTGAATCAATGGCAAAAATCTTTTCTTAAGTATTACAGTTGCATATCGATAAATTTAAGGTGTAACCTGCATAAATTACTACGACCGAAATTTGCATATGTGGAGGTACAGAAAACAGTATTACTTTGCACAACTAACTCCGCAGCAAAAACAGAATCAGTTGAGATAATTTAATTTGTGAGTAAAGAAGGAATTAAAAGTCACTTGGTAGAAAACAGATACTTAATTTTGAGCAATACCTTATAATTTCTCAAACTAATACTTTATAATTAGAGTCGAGCCTCAATAAATGCATTACGACGCAGCAGTGCTGCAGTTAAAACTGATATTTTTCATGCTGCAATAATTTATTTTTCTGTAATCATGGTTAAGTGCTACTTTAATTCCTTATGCGGGGAAATTTAATTTAATTTAATTTCTTACAATTACATATGCGGGGAAAATGTTTCATCGAAGTTTATATTTAAATTTAAAATTAAAACGCTGAGTATTGCTGATTTAATCCATTTATTTGGCATTCCAATGATGGCCTCATTTTCAAGATTTTTTAATATATTTCACGCCCTTAGCACCACATACCCCACTGATGGTGCCAACCAATTTTTTCCCAAGGTCATGAAAACCAGTTGAAGTAACGTCCAATTTTAGATCTCGTTCGTGGGTAAAGGAAACTTGTACTTCAGGCATTCGATTGCACAACTTGGGCCTCATCCGAAACTCGATGCACCTTGAAAAGTCTTTGCAGGAAAATTGCAGTGCAGTAACCGGCTTCTCAAGCTTGATTGCAAGGTCGGAGTCGAGAGAATTTCTGAGTGATTTTATTTTGCGTAGTCACTATCTTTTGTAAGGCTTTTTATCCGACAAAAATAGATGAAAAACATTAATATGAATTTGAAAATTTTATTAAAAAATCACACGTAATTATTCAATCGAAAAAGAAGAAAATAAACCATAGTGCATTAGCCCTAGGTCCCGCGTTTAATTTTACAGGTGAAAGACTACATTCACTCAGGTTTCGTTGGGTGGAAATTTTCAATTATGATGACATTTTTTTCAAATTTCCACACTTCAATCAAACCAAAACCAGCATACTAATCAACGGATAATCTTCATTCCAAAGGTACCTTGGAGTACGTATCACGAAAGATATCTGATTTTTTTAATTTTATAATATCTGGTAAACGATTGCCATATGATGATACAGTGGTAATGAGACTCCAGGGCGGGCTCGCAAGGTTACACTCCTTGGGCAGGGACTGTAAGCGCTAGCTTTTCTCCTCTGCGTCCAGAAGGGGAAGGACGGGAAGGAACAAGGAAGGAGGCGCCGCCGCGATAGGAGCCCGACGACTCCTCCTGGGAGGGATAAGGAAGGAAGGTAAGGGACGAGGAATCCCGCACCGTCACAAAGGCGAGTGGGTCCTACCATTAGCGAAACCAAGTATAAGCAATGAATATGCCAGCGATTTTTGTGCATTTTTCTATGAGGAAGAAAAATCCATCGATCAAATCGCTAGACCATATGATGATACAATGTGTTCGGGGGTCCAGGGCGGATCCCCGCAAGGATACGCTCTCGAGGACCGGGAACCAAGTCTGAGACTTATACGCCCGGGCCTCTCGAGAGGGGGAGGACAGATAGGAACAAAGGATAGAGGCATCGCCGCGATTAGAGCCCGACGACGCCTCAGGGAAAGGACGGGGAAGGAAGGACGGGACGAGGAGTCCTGCACCGTCACAAGGCGGGCAGGTCCTACTATAAGCGAAACCAAGCAATATGCAATTAATATTCTAACGACCTTGGGGGATTATTCTACGAGGAAGAATAATCCAACGATCAAATCGTTAGATACCATATGATGATACAGCCTTCCACTCTACTTTGAGGTAGTTGAACGTTCGGATTAGCTTCGGTATAAGAAGACTTCAAGCAAACCAGAATTCAGCCACCGCCGGGTAAAGCTGAAGGCTTTATCATATTATCAATAACAATGATCAGACATAATAAAACCGGCTGCAAATTTTATAATACAAAAGCGTGGTTCGCATTCACTTTACATTTGTCACCGTAGTGATCAAAATTTTTCATCATAAATTTGAGATTTTCAGAGAAAATATTTTATTAAAAATGTTGAAATTTACACGCACCACGTGTTTTCTTCATACTCCCCAGCTATCGTAATTCTGGCCTGATGTTAATAATTCGTTCCGAAGAATTCCCCAATTTATTCAGTTAAAAAATATGACAACGTTTAATTCCTTTATTAAGGTCTTTGCTTCTCGCAGATTACCTAGACGACCTATCACAAGAGACGACGTCTATTCAGTTACTTCGGCATACTTCAGCTCACATATCGCATATTAAATTCTCAGTATCTACGGAAAATTACTCCATAAAGGTTTTAGAAAGTATGTCTCACTGCGATTACATTACCTTTTTATGGTATGGAGCTGAATTGTATCTACGCCGCGGCTCCTTAAAATTTTAAAATTCCTAATCGGATGCTCCCCATGGAAGAAATGAAATGGTATTGCGGAAAAAGTATATTTCTATCATAAAACAGTGTTTCGCGAAAAATCTTCATTTACATCTGCATATTTTCCTATTACCCGCCTAAATATTCGTGTGGCTGGGGGTGTAAGGATACCAGCTGCTTACAAAAAAATTAGGCTTTGGAGTGAGTTGATGGCTGAGTCCCTTCTAGTATTTTTTAAAGGCCTTTGTTGCTGGGGGAGAACGTATTCCTACACTTCTCTGTTCGAAAAAATATTTATTTTATCTATAAGATCAAAATATATAGTGAGATTTTAAGTTGATTTTCTCGGTGTTGCTGTGATGGATCGCAAAGAAATGCGTAATTGATCAAGCAGTCTATGTCTAGCACGCTGACTGTGTCTCCCAGCTCCCAGCCTAAATAATGCTAACGTTCTTTGTGCGTTTGCAGCAGTTTTTGACGCATAGCGCAGCTTTCCTTTGAATTTTATTCAATTCGCTGATTAAATCTCTCTGCTCTGCATCCCATATGCTTTCCGCGTACCCAAGGTGCTGCCTTAAGGAGGTGAATAGCGCCTCTTTCACAACATTTCAACCGGAAACCTACCTGTGGTTAATGTTTTTCTAATTCCAGTGAATCAGAGGGTAATAATTAAGGCTGATCGTTCATGATAAAACCCTCTACTCTTTTCAATTAAAGCATCGGCTAAGGATCGCCTTCATTGAAAGCAAAGTGAGTCTAAACATGTAATTGGCGCCTTTAGCTACTCTCTTCTGACGAGTCAATTTAGTTAAGGAAACAGATGCCAACTAATTTGTATGTCTCTGCTGTGCCTAAAGTCTGAAATTTGGCAAAGTTTATACTCCTGAGCAGTGGCGTAACTAAGAATATTCTTTGGGGGGGATGAAGGGGCCTGACGTAGGGGCCACCCCTCACGCAAAATTTCGGGAAATTTTTTGAAAAAAAAGATACCTGGAAATAGATTTTACATTACTTTGACACTTAAAGCAGATGCAGTTATTATAAGTCAAAACCAGTTTTTAATTTTATTTTAATAATATTTAAAGTTTTAATATTATTTTATTTCTCTGAGGCTTTGGGGTGGGGGGGGGGGTTCTATCCCCTAAATCCCCAATTAGTTACGCCAATTCTTCAGAGTGTATTTTTAATTTTGCAATCGTCATCGGAAAATATGGAAGTTCTTATTTGTGTTGCCATTAATCGATAGTCAAGAATATCTCTCAAGTACATTACGATGTAATTTTATTCGCTTTGATTCTAGTATAGATTGTGGTTTATAATAATTTCGAACACAGTACTACACATGACTGTGTTCCCTTTAAAGAACATTGAATTTAATTTCGTTTATTTTTTAATGAACCATGGTTTTATCATAAGATATCCTGATGAGATTAAGTGATGATCCTAAATATTGTCGTATCCTTGACAGACGTTGGAGATAGGTAGGATAATGCAGCGAACAGGGTATAATAATAATAATTATTTTTTTTCCTCTTCTATTCTTGACCTTGTTTAATACATTTTATAATATTTCTTGGAGTTTAGGTCAATAAAAAACAAGTTATGGCCAACGTTTCGATCTATTTAAAATCATCCTCAGGGCTCTTAACTTTGTACGTATTTATTGATGTTAAATATGTACAAAGTTAAGAGCCCTGAGGATGATTTTAAATAAATCGAAACGTTGGCTATAACTTGTTTTACAATGAACTAAACTCCAAGAATTATTATAAAAGGTATAATAATATAAATACGAACATTTATATGATTCGGACTGAAGGGACAAGATAGATGTACAATTAGTTGGCAATGGTATATTTTGCGAAAAAAAATCCTCGTCCGAAGAGCATAAAGAGCCAATTTTATAGTGCCAACATACTTTGCATTCAATAACGGCAATCCTTAGCCGATATCTTAACACTTGAGTGCCAGCCGCTGATTTAAAAGCCTTTATGAAAAAACCGGTCATTAGGCTAAATACATTTGATTTTCTCAGACATCAGTAGAAAATTTATATTTATTACGAAGTGTACTTCAATAAATATGAGCTTTGGTTTTAATTTATGAATGAGTTATGGATAAAATTATTTGCTGATTTTTAAATACATCATGTAACTATGAAAACATTCTGCTTTTGAAAATAAATGAAGTTGGAACAATTGATTTACAGCCATTAAATGCATTATAATTTTTTTAATATGTTCAATATGAACTATTTTATTCCAGGAAATAATAAAAAATGTTGTTCCACGTGCAATATTACAAACTACGTCATCTTCAGACATTTTATTAGGACGTAATGTTACGTCCATGGCACGCAAAGTATTAATTGATGAGGTGATAGGATCCTTTTGTCCGCTTGACACCTTTTGTAAAGTTCAGGCTAACACCAACGCTGGGTCTCTCTCCACCCTTCCCTCCCTTATATTGAAAATGACCGGAACTGTGGGTCCTCTCCTCCAATTAGATCACAATAAACAATTTAGTACCTAAGTTAACGTTAGAGGGGATTCTATACTTTGCCTAAATTATTCCTTATGATCTTTTCACGATCACGCTAAGATTTTTCAGGGGCCATCCTTTGAGATGAAATTAGTGGGTTAATTCTGTGCACAAGATAAAATAATACATATGATTCAGATGCTAAACTCGATAAGAGCAGATTTGTTACCAACTGTATTAATCTCTGCATTTCTTCAGGGTTTTCTTCCGCGTCAGCTTGTTTGTGGACAACAGTTTCGCTGGCTATCCTGCCAGCGTCTTCAGCCTTCTTTTCCGGTATTTCTTGGTAAAAAGTGAATTTTTTATACTTCAACCAATCAAGAATAACATTTATTGGCGATGAGAGTGTTAGACCCTGTCAGTATTTCTCTATATCTCTCGAAATATTGCCTCATAAGTTTCTTAGGTGTAAAATGTCAATATTAAAAATGCAATAAAAAATTAGCATGAGTTTATCATATTTTAAAGGAAACGTGTATTATCAAATTCAAACACTTTTTTAGGTGCATTTAGAGCCACCTTACACATTTTAGTGGTGGCTTTGTATCAAGTTAATAGTATTTTTGTGTTTCTATCTGGGAACATTTGGTGGATTAACAGTCAATAACACGAAATGAACCTCTGAATAATCCCAAATTTTTTTCCTATTTTATCTGTTTTTTTATAATTTGATTGGGCAAAAATTTCCAAGATTCTGCATTGTAATACTTTTTACATATAGCATTTTCCCCATCGTTATATCTTGCGATCCTTAACGGCATAAATACTTAAGATGTCACTTGCCCCTTATATTTACATTCGACCAGTGGATGATCCAGAAAAAGGACAAGGGGGGGCTAATTGGGAGTAATCTCCCAGCAGTATTCTATCTAGTGTAAATTGAAAACACAAGGAGGGGCTATAGCCCCCAGTAGATCCACCACTGTATAGGTATGACCAATTTTCTCCGACGTCCAGAATAAGTTGTCTGATCACCTTGTCCCAGCAGACGATCAACCGGTTAATAAATTCCAAGATAAACATGCATCGCTTATGAAATATTTTTTCCTCTGCCGGGAAAACGAGAATCACCCAGAAATTTTCAAACGCAAATAATTCTTAAGTTGCTGCGATCCACAGACTCAAGAGAGAGGTGAAATTTTAGCGATTGAGAAGTATATATTTTATGACTTGTTGTGTCGTGAAAGCTTACACAGGGCCTTTTTGAATAACCCTGACTGTTCTAAAATATAAACTCCCTTTTCAATTCCAGTAAGATCTATTCCCTGTCATTGTATCTATTGATACTACTCTCTTCCTCCCTCTTCCCCTTTTGCCTAATATTCTTACCTCAAACACGGCGCTTAGTATTATAACTCCGCTTAGTACTTGCTCGATCTAAACTTTCTTCTCTTAATCCCATCTAGAAGTTGAGAGGCCTGTATAATAGGGCGGATCAGAAAAATTGATTTTTTTTCAAAGCCATCCGGCGCAATGAAAAAAAGTCATAGGACCGATCAAAAATTAGGCCTAAAAATTTGAGACCTCTAGGTGAACCCCTGACCCTCGCTCAAATGCCATTTATGGGGGGAGGGTCAAAAATCATAACACTCTTCAGCTTCTCTAAAAGTTGAATACATCGATTTGTTTAACGCCGACGAGGAGCCAAAAAAGGAACAAGTCGCCTCACCACGCATTCTTTTTTACCTTCTACCACCTTCCGATTTATATTATCAAATATAAGTGCCCTCCTAGCAGCACACGCTGGATGAATTTTGCTATATTCGGGGCGTGGAAGGGGGAGAGGCGTGCGGGGAGGGTACGCGAGTGGCCTGCCGCTCTGGTATCCGTGACGCTGCGTGGGCGTTGGAATATTTTCTTCGCGGACTCAAATTTGACATTTTGTGGCCTAACGGTGGCGCATACGTCAAAATGCACGAAATGTTTGTCCTCATGATCAGTAACTCGACAAAAGCTACAGAGAATGACCATAAAATATTAAATTATTCGATTTTTGAGCCTCCCAACATAAAATGAAGCTGAGCGAGGGTCAGGGGTTTACCTAGAATTCTCAAATTCTTTACGCCTTATTTCTTGTCAGTCTTGCAAATTTTTTCGTTGGGCCAGATGGGTTTAAAAAAAAAACGATTTTTCCGATCCGCCCAACTGTAAAACCTTAAAAGAGACAGCAAAAGAGCAGGAACCTTAATTTATTTATCAATTTTCTAACGACCCTTCATTCCTATGCATCTATAATTTTTTCAGGAAATTTAATTTTGCGACATTGTTTCTATGTAATTTACCTGATGCGCTTTTGCTGTAAGCAAGGTACCACATTTAAATCATGAATTTGGCACGTTTCGGCAGATATTATCCCGTATACTGTAATGAGGAAGTAAAATTAAGCTGAGAAAATCGATTCTATGACTGCCTGCGCAGTCATCAGATCGTGCTCAGAAAATTAAGTTAAAATAAATTTTTACATGCGAGAATAAATTCATAAAAATATATATTTTCAAATATTACCATTAACGTATCAAATTATCACAGCAAAATTTGACTCTCATGGTTTTATTTTCCAAACTTTCCTCAAATTAAGTAATAATTTAAAAAAATATTTTTGGACTGTTTCTGTCTGAATCTACACCCGCATTGGACAACAACCGTAACCATACCGAACAAAAATAAATAACGCAACAAAATCACTGTGAAAATTTACGATTTTTTAAAACTTTTTACGACTTCTAACAATTCCCTTTCTTCATTGCTTAAGTTTCAGCCTGGAATTTAGAGCTCAATAGTGAATGATGCTTCAAATTGATTATAGGACTCATTTCATAAATCTTAAGAAAAGAAAACGCTTCGAAAATTCCACGTCAATCATGAGTAATCGGCATCTCCGATTGATAGCGCGGCACACAATCTCTCCGAAAATCACCCCTACGTATCCAGCACTATTCTTCATATTATTGGGACAAAATTCTCTCCGGATCCTTCGACTCAGAAATGTTTGAGAAAGCTATGAGCCTCAGGAGCACAGGCAGGAATCAAGGCTAGGGGGGGGTTTGGGCGCACTAACAGTGGGGGGTCTGATGGAATACCCGCCAGGGTAAGCAGAAGGTGCGAGGGCCCTCACCTAGAAAAATCTTCAGATAAATGGCACAAAATTGTGAGTTTTACGGTTTTCTGAGGGATATTTTATTGATCCTTACACTATTTTATAAGTAATATCAGTGGCGTAACTATGGGAGGGGAGGAACGAGGGGATGTATCTCCCCCAAAACCCTCAGAGAAATGAAAAAATAATTTAAATTTCTTGTCTGGATTTGATACATACCAACTGCGTCTGCATAAGTTAAATTTTAAGTGCCAAAATGATCTAAAATGTATTTTCAGGCATGTTCTTTTTTCAAAATTTTTCCTAAATCCCCGTTTCCAAGGGAGGTTGCCCCCACTAACCCCCCCCCCCTCATCCCTCCCCAAAGCCCCCTCCAAAGCATATTCCTAGTTACGCCACTGAGTGATATTAATCAAATTAAGTGAAATTGATTAAACTTAAAATATTCTTTAAGTTCTGGGGGAGGGGGGTTTTATCCCCCAATCTTTTCTGTTCTCCTTATTCCAAAAACAGACTCCTGCATACCTGTACGAATTATTCATCCCCTGCAAAAAAGTTACTGGAATTTCCACCCGCCGTGTTTCTGACCTTCAAATTCCTCAAGCCTGCACCAATATATATTTCAAGTCTTTTCATCCAACTGCGTCAAGATTCTGGAACTCTCTTCCTCCAAATATAAAGACGTCACAATCACTTCAGTCGTTTAAAAGAAGGCTGTACTCCTATTTGAAGTCTGGGGCTTAACTCAGTCTCCTCAACTTATTAGAGTTATCATCTTAAGGCTGTGATGCTATCAAAACTCTCTACATAAATGTGTATATGTATTATTGTGTTCATTACTGTTTAAGTTAAAACTTATATTTTTTTGTTCTTAGTATTGAATATTTAACATTTTTTGTATAAATATCTACTATGTACTTGTTAGCCGAGCAATAATCTCCATAATGCCTTATTTTTGTCAAAATGCCTTTTATTAAGAGTAGAACATTTCCTGCATTCTCTATTTTTTGCTCTCATAGGTTTTACCTAGAGCATAATAAAATATTCAAATATTCAACCCCTCTCCTCGCTGCGCCACTGATGCGCCTTAGTTATCGCACATTGTTCTCGTATGAAAAGACCCATCCAGTGTTCTTCGTGCGTTCGCGACCGTCGCGTGCGTTGGATCAGGCGGAGCACGTGTCCCTGGCATGATTCCGCCCGTCTTCTCGGATTTCCCCGAATCGCTCGGATAGACGCCGAGGCGGCAATCATGACGGGCGCGAAAATCTCCCACTGGGGAGTCGGGTGTTTTGGTGAGGTTGGCTCAAGGTCGCCCGCCGCCCCGCTGACGCGTGAAGAGGAGCGAACTGGGACGCAGTAGGAGTGGGAAGACATAAAAAAAAAGACTCGTTCTCTCCCCTCCCCCGTCGTTTTTCAAGGAAATAACCGCGAACCCTGTTCTGGCGGCTTTAATATGTATGAAGAAAAGCATCCCGACAGCATCGTTCAGCCATTTCTCCTAACATTTTGTCGAAAGAAAATCTCTCCTTTAGCAAATTCTAGTCTTGAATTAAACTAGCGCAGACTCGGGATCGGGTTTCAATGGGTCATCATCATATTCAAGGTAACAAGCGTAATATACACAGGGTGTATCAGGAGGGATCTGAAATGCTTCAGGAGGTGGTAGGGGAGACCATTGCAAGATTTTTTTGTAATAATTAATAATTTTATAATAAATAAATTGTTTATTACTCCAAAAAGAAAAAAGTACAGAATAGAATTGTTTGCATACAAAGGAGTAACTTTAGACAGCCAATAAGGAGAGCCTGTTTTATGGCTACCATCATTTATAAAAGGTCATGCTAACATAGAAACATTTTAGACTCAGCATTTGAATTAAAGTAAAAAAATATGAGGACGCATCTCCTTTGTTACTGGGCTATGGCAACGCGAACATTTTTTTGGATGTGCTTTGCAGTTACCATGAAAGCATACCACTATACAGTATTTTCGACATATTAATCAATACTTTTTAATTTTTTTAATAACTTTTTTTAATTTTTCAGGACACAAAATTATTGAGGATGGACGAAAATGTGAGTTTATAATTGTCTGAAACAATTCATCTTTAAGCTCAACTAACCGAGAGCTTTGAGCGAGTATCACCAATACGATTGCGCAATGTCACCGAACCCGAAACACCCTATGTGCAATATAAATTCTTTATTTATTTTCCACACGAGAAATAAACAGGCACCGATCCGGGTTTTAATCGATTATTATCGTCATCTTTAATGTGCCGATCATCAACAAACCACCACTCGCGCACACACACACCTTAATATGTTATCATTCTTGTGTGGATTATTAAATTTCTCGGTGAACCATTAGAATACTTTGATCGGCAAGCGGTATATCTTGATTCGAATCCCGGCATGGCCAAACGAGGTTATCGAGGCGAATTTCATCCATCATCATTTCATCCAGCCACATGTTATGTAGCTTCATACCCGTTATGAATATTCTACAGTTTCTCATCCCTTCCTCTAAATTATGTTAGCTAAACTTGCGAATTGCCCAAATTATTAAGGAAATGTAAATATTGTTTCATTACAAACTGGGAGTTTTTATAATTATTTTCTCAACTCCTAGAAAAGGAATTAGAGCCACGGGAATTTTACCCGTTGTTTTAGCGACTCTTACCCTGGTATCTAACTGAAATCCGAACTACGACATGACGAAATACTATTACGTAAGTATTCACACATTTTTCGTCTCTGATAATGGCCATCATAGTGTGCAAATGAGAATGTAAATATGAAATATTGGCAGGGATGAATTGCTAGAGCAAAGTTCGGTGTGGTGGGCCCGGCAAAGCAAAAAGCACATTCTGAGAGCTCTTTCGGGCAATTTGGGCATTTCGGAGAAAAACGCCGTGACGCCAAACATTGTCTGTGGCGAACCGAGGAGATGATTGCCTCGCGGAGTAAACAAATGAAAAGCGCGGATTGACTCTTCCCCTTTCACTCCCGGCCCACTTTCATCTGCGCTCCGAGCTATTCTCTTATCTCCACTTCAAGTCTTTCTCTTCGAGAGTCGTCCGGGCTCGATCGAGGCTCGAACGCACAATTATATGTGTGCAAAGTGCTTGATTCTTTTCCTTAATATTATCGGCTGAACGTACCCTAGTCAGGTATCCAATTTATCCACTGCTAAAAGGAAATTCCTCGGACTCGACCGTTCATACGAGTTTTTGTCTTATTTCGTAACTAATTAATCCTTTATAACTGAAGTAGATCATATTTTAATTTTCTTGGTAAATATTGTAAATTTACTAACATTCTTCCGTATCATAAATATAAAAATTTTACATATCATGAGTCATTTTCAAATGTCAGATAGGGGCAAATAATGACAAGGACTTCCAAGTACCTTGGTAAATTCAAGATGATTGCGAGAATTTTTAAGCGAGTGTTTTATTCCTAACAAAAAAGACCTGTCGAACGAAAGTAAAGGCAGCACATTAGAGGGAAACGGACGCGGCGTTGACGATATTAGGAGAGGATACCAGGAGGTGTTTGTGAATATGAAAGAGCAATGAGGAGACATTTCTTTTCAAATCGTTAACTTAAGTGGAAAGTTAGTTAATGACGCGTTACTAGACAGTTATTGCGAGAAGAGGGCGAGGTTAGGTTGGAGGCGTTCGAGATTTGGGCGTGAAGGAGATTATACGAAGTGAAGGAAGTGCAGGAAATGAAGTGGACGAAGAGGGAAAAGAACGACGAAGAGTCAGACATTATGAAAGTTACCCTGAAAAACATTCAAAGAAAGAAACATTCAAAGGCTGCTGACGAGGGTAGCCTTCGAGTAGTTTTAATAACAAAGGTATGATAATTTTTCCTTTTACTTTCCCTATTATTAAGATAAAGGTTGAGGATAAATAACTTTCAGGTGATGAACGGAGGAAATACAGGAATAGACAAGGTGTGAACGGAGCGAGTACTGAGGGGGGAGGGAATGTTTAAAACTGTGTTAGAGGGAAGATAGTTGGGAAAGCAGAGTCGGGGGAGGAAGAGGATAGGATTTATAGATAAATTGAAAGGTAGCAGGCCGTATTTTGAACTGACAAGAGAAGTCTAATTCAGGAGGGAAAGCCGTGTAAGATGCACTGTGTAAACCAAGTGGAAAATGGTGGAGAATTTATTATAATATTGGAACCCCTGTGGGAAAGAGGTGACTACACAAGTGTTAAAAGAAAGATTTATAGCGAAAAAAGACCAATCAGCTATAAAAATGTTCATTCTAAAAGTATTTTAACTCACTGAATATTTCGTGTGAGGAAATTGTTTTACATCAGAGAGCAAAACAGTTTAAAGACACTACTATCGAACTCCTTCTTTAGCCGAAAAGTTTCCATTTCTCCCCGAGACAATGATAAATGTTCTGTAAGTCTGCTGTTTCTGTAACATTTCTAAATATAAGAGAAAAGGTTAACATTGAAGGTCGCCTAACTTTTGACTAATTTTATAGATCATTTCATTGAGAAGAGGGAAACATTTGAGTGATTAGTTATATGGTCAATGGAACCTTATCAGGTTGATTGATCATAGGATTGAACACTTACTGTTTATACATTTGGCTGTGAATTTAAAGGAAGGAATTTTCTGTATGACTTTTCTCAGGCTCTTCTAAACCTATAAATTCATTGGCGCCGACTCCATGGGGCCTGAGGGGGCCTGAGCCCCCCCAAAAATTCGTTACAGGTGTGAGGAAAAAATGTGTCCGGCTTGTCTATTTTCCCCTGAGTGTCCAGATATTGAGATTCGGGTGATCAGGGTTCTAATGTTGATCATATGACTCTTCTAAAATGCTTAAAAAACTTAAAGTTCACTGCTTATAAAATTTACCGGGGCAAGGTGCCCGGTTTGGGCCCCCCCAATATTTTTTGTAAGTCGGCGCCCCTGAACCTATTCACTGATATTCTTTGGAAACATTTGTTTCTGGTAATTATCTAAATAGAGTCATTTCTCAGGATTTTTAGTGAAGTCGCACGAATAAGCTTTTTTACTTTGAGGAATAACCAGCTTCGAGTTCAACCATTGGGCTAAAGTAAAATTTGATCGCTATTTCCATCACGCCATTATAAGAGAAGAAAGTTGGGAATAATTTGCCTTTTCCAAGACTGAACGTCATCTCCTTATCTCTCATCTTTCGGACCCGTAACACACTTTTTTCCATTGGTAAATAAATGAGGTTTTTGAAGGACAATATTTATCAGTGTTATCAGGAAAAAAACCTTAGCTAATACTCATCCTTCAATACTTACAGTTTTAATGTGATCCAGTTAAATTACATTCTCTACTTGCTAAACAAAGGATCAAAGTTTTAAGGGATGTGTAAAGGTGAGATGGACTGTGGGTTTAAAACTTGATAAATGAATGGCACGGGAAGGAAACTGTGAGTAAAGATAAAGACAGTACAGTGTAAGCCATCATGTCTGTTGCAATCGGTAACAGGGGAAGGGATGAGCGATGCTAACGCTTATTGAGAAATATCTATGTGAGAATAGGAGAGTTATATTATCAAGAGAGGCCACATGTGTTCAGAAATGAAGAATGAAATTGTGTCAGAAGAAACGAGCGTTTGGAGATGGCTTAAAGTATTCGTGGTTCTATTCCATCTCACTTGACCACTATTTCAATTTGATGAAGATATGCTTTTTAATGAAGAGACAAAAACTGTTTTCAAGAGACGAACGACTCATCTGCAAGCGTTAAGGTGCCTTATCAATCGTAAAGTGCCTCTTTGAGTGATAATGGCGTATTTACTGTTGTCAGCTGCGTAGCTTACCATTAGTGTTGCATAGCGTTCCCCGACGCGGCAAATAGATATTCGAAGCCATTGCACTAAATTACCTTGAATTAGATGAGGGAAATTTGGATTATTTTATGTTTATACCATGCATACCATTTAATTACTAAACATTGGGACCGGTAAAGTTTGCTATAACTAACTTTTTATCCGAACCATTCCATAAATATGTCTAAATGGACGTTGAAATGCAACGAAATAGACTAAGCAATTATCAAAATGCATAGTTGTGCTCTCATCGAAAGGAAAGAAGTGTCAAGTGTTTATGTGATGCAACACCCAAGCAGGAGGGATCGAACAACCACTAACACATATTTGTATTTTGAAATTTTCCTCTAAAATTATCTGAGTGCATTAAAAATAATAATGGAATTGAAGACTTCCGCAGCGGTAAAGGAGATGATAAAAGAAGGTAGAGATCCAGGCAACGGCGCGCGGTCTGGCCAGGTCGGCTGGTCGGAAGTTGCCGAGGGCCCCGAGGTTTGGGGGCCCCCACAATGCTGTGAAGCGTATACAAAAGATGTAATAAAAAAAGGCTCAGATTGCTGGTACCAAAGTTTATTTGCAATTATAAAATCCTAAGTTTTCATTAGTGGATTTATTTGCAACTTTGCAACATACTCAGTGTAAAAATATGATACAAAAAAATAAAATAAAGATGCCAGAAGATAAATAACAATCAGTAGCGTAGCCAGGGGGAGCCTGGGGGTCCAGATCCCCCCCGAAATATAAAAAAATTATTTTCCTTCATAAAAGAAAACAAAATATTGAGAAATCGTGAATTTAAAAAATATTTCTTTAACAAATGAAGTTTTTCGATTATAAAAAGGGTTAAAATTGTTTTAAAACCCATTATTTAGTACCCTGTTTTTCAAAGACTTTCCCCCCAAATTTTGGACCCCTACCGAACGAAATTCCTAGCTACCCCACTGACTAGAACCTTATGCTTTCTTGAAAGGGTTATTCTAAAAAGTTGCTGGATTATTAGGAAAAGGTTATTAGGTTATTTTAATTTTTTTTTTTTGTTTTCAGAGCAGTTTCAAGGATAACATTCGTTCAATCTATAATGCATCCATAGTCCATCATTAAATTTTATAAGGTGTCAATTTCTCATTTTTCATAGCCTTTTTTTCCAACGAAATTTCTATTTTTTTAATGATCTTTTATCTATTTTTTTAAGAGCCACAATAGCTTCAAAATCCATTTCCGGATAAAATAGTCAGTGAATCAATTTCGGGCCCCAGCCGAAGGCCCCCGATCACTCCAGACCACCCCTCGTCCCAGGTATCGATACTTAGTATCAGTATGGAGACCAAGTATCGATTCCGGATAAAGCATCGACTACGTAATGAATACCTAAACGTGGTTATGAATTCGTGAATACAAGCGTGGCTCCGGCCATTTGTTGGCTGTGTTTACGTAAGTTACGCAACGCGCGGCCGCGACGACAGTCGACGCGGAAAGGAGGGAAGCACAAATGGGTAGTGAGTGAAGGGTCAGTGGCTGCGGAGACCACTTATGCGTCGAGTGTCTTGTGTGGTGAAGGAAGGGGAGGGGAGGTGTCGAGGAACTGTCTGGTCGTCAATGACTAAGAGCTTAATCAAGTATTGCTGGGGATTTATGGCCAGTGAGTAGCTATATTTCCTCCTGAGAATAGATAGATTTAGAGAGGGGGGCACGAAGGAAAGAGAGGCAGTACGACAGCTCGGAAAATTATCAAACTAGATGCGAATTACTCTTTTGAACTTACTGATACTTTTTTTAAATAAACGTACCATATTTGGAACACATATAGAGGGACTTTAGCTTCTATATATCTTTTTAAAAATCTTTAACCTCTGTTTGGTCATTTCCAGGTTATCGCCAGTAATAACCTCCTCATTAGAATTCCAGCTATCCCCCCACCTATAGAAGATTACATAATACAAAATATTTTTAATTCGGTCCCTTTACCATTACGTTCGTTTTTTTTTGTGTATTGCGGAGCCTCAATCATTTTATCAAGTCTTGGGCCCAAGTCAAGAATACGGATTTGCCGGTCAGTCGCTAGTAGATGCTTGAAAAAAAACATCACTCAAGTTGGAAAGGGGCTCGAAAGCTGATGTTAATACATGCGTAAATTATTAGTATTTTCATTTTAATAACTTTTGTATCAAAAGAGCATATTTCGTACAGTAATTTTTGTGTGTTGTTTTAAATCTCAAATATAAGGAGACCGATTGCCTATCAGACCCTTGTGCCCCCCGAGAAAAAATCCTGCTATCCCGAGATAATTTAGCAGCTAATGAGCCGTCGGCTCTTACCCTAATTGAAAACTATTTCATGCATTCCAATTTAAAGTGAATCGGAAAACAATAAAAAGCATTTTAAATTGGGCATAGGATTTCACCCATAACTAAACCAAAATTAATAGGCCATGTGAGGACAAATAGTAAATTCAAATCAGTGGTACTTGGCTGTCATCTAATATTTTGATGACAGTCAAGTACCACTGATTTGAATTTACATCAGAGTGAAAGAGTTATTATGTTCCATCCTATTCTATATGACTTGGTAAATCGTCTTCGTTTATGGGCTTTCCTTGACACGCTCCAAATATTTGACGTGACGGTTTCTATCGGGAAATAAACTTTAAATCGATCAATATTGTAGCTGACTTTTGGGGTTCCCCTTAAAAAGAGAAGCAGCTTTAACTGAAAAGGCTAATAAATTTATAGTAAAAAATATTTTCAAATGCATTAGTGTTGAGTTCGCACGTACAGTCACTTTCAAAAATTTTAGGACAAAGTTTGTGGCAAAACTTCTGCTTCTCAAGGAAATTTAGTTTCCCTTACTACTTTTGTTGTCATTGGATACGCATCACAAATATTTTGCTTGCGCGAGAAGGGTTGTTTTGTTCTTTATTAATGGGTACATTTGTAGGGCTTGGGAATCGGAAAAGTGGCCGAGCTAGTGGCAAATGGCGAATAAAAACATAGTGGTAGCGTTAATAACCAGCTCATAGACTGGCGGAAGGAGTCACACATTTTGTTTTTTTATTAAAAGCTAGTTATTCTGTTTGGATGAATGTTGGTTTTGAATTTTTTCTAGGATTGATTTACTGCAAACTGTACCCGTTTTTCTCTGATGTGAAAAACTTGAAAACTTATCTGCATCTTTGTGAAGTTTTAGCATTTTATGATAATAGATATTGGTTATCTTACCTTTATGCTAGTCATCATATGACGTCACACTTGCATTATATAGCAAAAATAGCCTTCTTAATCGTCACATAATACTTCACTTGGATTTCGCGTTGAATATGTACTCTGTTTTTCAAATGATCTTGTATGAGAATTGACGGAAATACGACAAAGTGCATTTGAATTCTTCTTCAATTACAAAACATGGGATAGATGGAATGGCAACAAGGAGAATATTATTGGCGATAACCTGACAATTACTAAACATAGATCAAATGTTTTTAAGATATGTAGAAGCTAAAGTCCCTCTGTAAGCGTTCGTTATATGATACGTACATTATTTTAAATTATCAGTAAGTTCAAAAGAGTAATTTGCATTTAGCTTGATAATTTTCCGAGCTGTCGTACTGCACTATCTCCAGGCGTAAAAATGAGAGACCAATGGCTCGTTGCCACAAATTTGTTGATGACTCTATTTATCACTTCCAAAGGAAAATAGAGCACTCGAGGTGATTATGTAATTCTCGGGATACTTTTAATAAATACGGATTCGTGATTTATGAAAGAGGGGAATATACTGGTATATCTGTCACCGCTAAAGTTATGCAAGAAATGAGAGCTACAATGAGTATATATTTAAAAATTCTTTTTCTCTGGCGGAATATATCCCTCAGTCTCACCATTGTTCCCGTGAATATCCAACGATAATTTCTGTGGCGTGATTGATACGCTGAACAGTCCTAGAAAATATTTTCCCATCCGACTGATTAGATAAATATATTAATGAGAATTATAGTAATATATTTCAGGTAAATATTTTCACTCCATCATCTATTTTTAAAATTACTTGAAAATAGATTAAAATAAAAATATTATTATTGTTGATTATGATACTATTTCATTATTTACTTTATTTAAAAACTGGTTTGAAGGATAAGGTTACTTTATTTTTTTAATTTCTAACTCTCTTAAGGCGTTTTAGTTTAATTACCTTGCAAGATTGTAAGTAAACTGTGATTGAAACGACTGGAAACATTAATTCGTTCATCATATATTGCGATTTTTAATGCGAAGATAATGGACCTATCTTTGCTGTTATCTCGAGATATTTTGCTACGTTGGGTCAAAAAATGAACGAAAGATTACTGAAAGTGCCCACTAATAAAGATATTATATCATCAATACCTCGTATTCTAGAAATTGTTAGAGAAAACTGGCATATGAGTGAAGAAATTTGCAGATTCCGTGAGTAACCAAGTTTTCTGGGCAGTTGACCGAAAAGCCAACGGTTAGCTTATCAATTCCCTGTCCATGGGGATTTATTTAGTTAATGATAAATATCTCATTTCCTCCCTGATGGTCTACGGCGTCGCTTTTACCAAGGTAATATTTCCAGTCCCATGTGGACTCCCTGAAGAGGATACATCTCTCGGAGCGAACCGTTCGTTTTTATGTTGATTTCCTGACACATTTACTTATTCAACACTTGAATTATCATCTCGAAATTTTTATATCACACAGAATGGTCCCTTTCGTATGTTTATTTGTATCGAAAGTATTGAAATGATGCCTCCGAAAATACGGCGAAGTAAACTATTCATGTCTTCGTTACGTGTATTATTTCATAATGATCTACTGTGCAAACAATAAAAATTTTAAGACGATAGAGTAATTTTTAAACTAGATATAAGTTAAGAGATGAAGACATGATACGATCTGCTCAGTCAAGTAATACTGCTTCTTAAGCACACTCCAATTCCCTCTACCTTTAAGAGGACGCATCACTCCGGTTTGCTAGTCTTCTTTCGTGACTTATTGCTAATTAAAAACTTAACCTGCATCATAACATTTTTAGGGCGTGCAGATATAACCCTTGTCAACTTAACAGTTACCTGTATCTTGTAAATGAAAATACTGTCTCAGCACTTTCTAGGGGGTATAAATTTCATATTTGAAGTCTGTGGACATGGAAAAGGCCATATACGTCGATTACGCACTTCCAGTATTCAGGCATATTGGGTCACGTGTTACATGACTATATGTCCTGGAATTGGAGGGTGAAAACTTATAAGTTTTAAACCAAAAATACGTCATACGTTAAAACGAAAAATTCAAGTTCTTTATTCCCGTAAATGTATTTTTCGTCTGAATTAGTCCCGTTCGAGAGAGAATAGTGTCTTCGTGAATTTTTTGCAGTTAAACCCTTCACCGTGAAGTTTGCAGTGTGGCAGCCGCCCACCAATGTATGAACAGCGTTACCATTCTCCCGCCTAGAGGCTTTTTACCCGACGAGAAGGAAATGAGAATTCGTTTTCCACACGGCAGGCGACGACGCGTTTTGAAAGCGAGGTTCACGTACCCCGACCACGCGACAAACTGAACCGCGCCGCTCGCTATTCAAGTGTTTACGAATGCGAGAGAGAGAGAGAGAGAGACACGCACTGCCTGCGGTGTCCTAGTCGCGCATTTCACCTCCTTCGCGGAATAGAGAAACGTCAGTCATTTTTTTTCTTCGTCCGTAAGCCGTATCCCTCGCTTACCCGCTTCCACCATTCAACATTATTACGTCACGTGCAATACCATTTATTTAGAGGTCCTTTTACTCAGCTGACGGGGTAATTCTTCAAGCGGAGTCCGCGTGATTTAATCACCTCTGTGAAAGATAAGGCACAAACAGGCGGTTGAGTTGCATCCTTTTTATTTAACCCCATTAGTCTTCTGCAGTGCGGTTTTGAAACGTCATTTTTTTCGCCGTCGGAGAAAGGTGCACAGGACTTAGATAATGAATGCATTAGGATTAGTTTTCTCGATGCTGTTACGCAATGCGGCACACGGTAGTACGTGGAGCGAAAACCACCCTTTCAGTGATATTTGAGTTGGTCTTTTTTCCTGGATATGAGAAAGGTCTATGCGGATGCAATATTGAATTGGCGAGGAATGCTGATCATAGTGCAGAGTTACATAATGAACTATCCCTATTCTTATTGGTAGAAAGGATAAAAAGTGTGTTTTTTTTTATTTCTCACGCTTTTCAGGATTTCACGCGATACCGTTTCTTATGGAAATGAGTGATGGAAAGCATGCGTGTGTAATTGCAAGTGAGCGTTTTGTTTGCAGTCAGATATTTTCTCTCCACGTACCCAACGCATGCACGGGAAGGTTTTCTCTTCAACAATGAATTTTCCATTATTATCTTCTTTTTATTTTAATTTTTCAATCTTTTTATTTTCACGTTTTCCGAGTTGAAATCAATTGAGAGGATGAGAGGCCAAGACATGCAAGACAATTTTTTCCAAACAGAGCTAGGTATATAAGTTAGGTAAAGGAAAAAAACGAGATAAATTAGATTTTTGCTAGTGCATTTAATTTTCCACTCTATGGCAGTGCAGACAGAGACTGACTTGTACCCCTTGGGCAACAAGTTTTTGTGTATTTATTCCATCAATTTCCGTACTTAACTCTGTTTCGAAAATAATCACTGGTATCATTTGGCTTCTCACCCTATAATTGTAATATTTTCACTATTTATTTCTATAAATAATGAAAATATTACAATTCTTCAATTGTTGTTCAAACTTTATGAGATATTAATGGTATTCTCTGATGATTGTAGAATTACGACTATTTTACAACAAACATCTCAGTTGTTACGGAATTATATAGGAATTTTGAGATATTTTGTTGCAGAATGCTTTGTAAATTACACTTAAATCATATTTGTCAAGTACGCTATCATTATAGAATTATTTTCCTGTGCCATTACCATTTTTCAAGACTCTCACGTAACCATGAATTTTTTCGTGGTCAATTTGGCACGAATACGTATTGAAATAAGTGCTAATTTAATTAGGCATAAAAAATTCTCATAATATTATTTTTAAGCTATAAAATAGTGAATCCATGAGGCATTACAATTTGATTGTAGGAAGACGCAATTGATGTACTGATTAACGGAGAGGGGTTTGTTATTTAACTTACTCTAACAATGCTTACTTATTTGCCTTATAAATAATAGCTGAAACCTGTAAAATTATTGCCAAACTACTTTATTAAAATTCAGTTCAGATACCATATTAAAATGTCATAACTCGTGAATGCAAGTCTTCAAGTTATAAAGGTGTTCGTTGTCCATTGGCTTATCGAACCGTTTAGGTACGATTTCTTTTTGTGCGCATGAATCATAGCTAATGGTGCTTTCACGATAAAACTGTATTTTATTGAATACACATGATAAAGTGTCACCAATATTTTAGTGTCGTAATTCATGACTCATTTCTTCGATGACAAGCGTACACACCGGAAGGAATGTGGGCTCCTGACAAAATGAAATGTTATTGGCATTTGTCTCCATGGCTTTGTAGTTTGTTTTCTTATCACCTAGTTTCCAGAGTAGTTATACAAAGATCATGAAATTTACATTGCACAAGGAATAAAATGTCCCTTTAAAACGTTCGTAATTGATTCAATTGATTTTTTAAATATAGTTAAAAAGCAGGGGGGTGTTAAGGCCGCTGTTTTTAGGGGGGTTCTTTCCGATTTCGATGCTTTTCTTCTTAAGACAAAAATTTAACATTCATGGAATACAAAAAAAAAACAAAAATTCTTTCATTAAATTAGTTTTCTAATTGCACTAAAAGTTCATTACTCTCCGCGGCAACACCTCTTCGTGATAATGAGTCTGAGATCTGATGCGCATGGCCGAGGGTTTTTTTTTAGGTATTCATCAATAATGTTTAAACATTATTTGTAAACCCATTTTCGCCCAAAATTATGTTTGAAATTCCTATTTGCACCCATATTTTCAAGCAAGTGCGATTATTTGTAACAGCTTCAAAAATAAACTAATATATGGATTAGGTCAACAAAGCATTTAGCAGCACATTTGTAGCAATTTAAAAACAAAATAGAGCATAGTTTTTCATAAAGAGCCTCACATACTCAGAATGGAAGGATGTAGCCATGTAAATAATTAGTTGTAATAAAAGAACACATTGTATATTATTTACATATATTACACACACATATATTTCACTTCTAAAAAAAGTTCAGGGAAGTGCGTTTTGGTACTTCTAATTTTGCCATGATGTCGCTGTTATCAAGCATAATGTTAATGGGCGACGCCCAATGGGCGTTGTGCACTAAATTATGGCTACTATATTTTTACCCAATATTTCAAATGGAATTAAACAAAAGTATTAACAGAATGGTCTGCTCCGATTTCAATGCTATTCTTATGGATTCAAAAAGTTTATATGAACTGAATACAAAAACCCCGACAATTATTCTTGAAAAAAAAATTTTAAGTGCACCGAAATATGACCCACAGAATTAAAATTTCTCATTTCGGAGTTACTTGGTGGAATGAAGTAATACTCTTTGTAAAACAAAAACAAACGCAACTTTCTATGCGAAAACTCTTATAATGCCGTCGACTGCTTTTCTGTTTGTCTCGATAATGCCGTTGAAAATAATCAGCAGTACCTATTATAAAAGTGTGCGTAACGGTACTTTGTGTTTGTTTTGTTTTACGATGAGTATTACACAAGGAATATAATTTGAAAAGTTCATTTCTGTATCTTTAGTGTCTTTAGCCTTGTTGAGTTACTGACTGAATTAGTCAAACAGGAAACGTTGTTATATATCAGATATTTCAACCCACCCGTATCATTACTTTTCATTTTAATTACTTTTGAAGTCATGAGTTTGCAAATATGAATGGTAATTCGTCCCCTTTGCCGTTATAGCGTCACCTTACAGTCAATTGAGGCCAACTAGCTTTCCCCGCGCGGTTATTCGTGCGCATGATGTCTGCGGGTTAGAGTCTCATGATGAATCTTCCACCCCCCCATTTTCTCGTTTCGCGAAAATGGTTTTTTGCACAAATGTATGAGAAAAATAATTTACATCTTTGCGGATGCGAATTTTTCGACAGACATCAAGGAGAAAGATTTATGGACAACATGGCTTCAAAGATAACGGTTTCTATTATCTGTGCAAGAACAATATGGGCTACCATTATCAAAATGCCGAGTGCACTCGAGTTTTTGCTCATTTTACAACATAAGCTATATACATGAGGTACCACCTCCTGAAAATCCGAGCCAATGCGGAGACGGTGAACCGCTCTCTTAAGAAGCACTATCTAGTGAAATTTTGAGAATATAGGCTCTGATTTGCTTGGTGAAATACTACTGGTGGGAATGAAATGCATTTTTACAGTTTTCATATACATTTCATCTATTTAATCTAAAATATATTTGAAATCGGATAACATAAACTGCTATACCCTTAAAATTAAAAAAAACAGTGTTTATGACTCTCCATCGTGGGTGATCATTAGAAACCCCTGATATAATGCCTTAAATGTGCTATTTTGGGGGAGTTGAAGATAAATAATTAGACTTTTTAAGACCTAAATTATCTTTTCAAAAAAGCAAATTTCATTCCATGAAAGGAATGGCATCTCTTTCCTACTTGTCAGATGTAACTAAGTAAAAAAAGCTTCATATATCGGGCCACCCAAGTGTGCACGTCGGTAAACGGTAGTGCTGTTCATGAAGGTTTCATGGAATTAGCTGTGAAGTTTTTTATTGGGAAGCCAAGAATTTGCCCATTTGTTAGTTTCATGCGATGAAGCTATGGGGTTTTCACTCACACCTGAAATCACGTTGCTTTAGGATAATTAAGTATATGGAAAAGAAGGAAGTGACGACGACCAAAGTTTAAAATAGGAATTTCCCTTTTCTTCCCACTTTTCATTCATAAGTGACGTCGTTCTGTTTCATTCCCTCGCTCAGAGATATTCTGCCATTGATGGAAGGAATAGCTCAAAAGAGTGTAAGCCACAACGAATCAAGCGTTTTCAATACGAGAAACGAAGATGCAGCTTTAATATTTGCAGATAATTTGTCTTTTCCCGTTTCATTGTATGTTTTCAAATATGGTTAGCTGAAGTGCTAATGTGGGAGGTTATATTAACGATCCAGTCAACATCCAATTTCGTACCTTAAAATATGGTATGTTAGAACTTTAGTTCGTTTCATTCTCTATTATTCTTTAAAAAAGTTTAAAACTATTGTTTTCAAATGTCTGCCAGTAATCGAGATTTTTTTCTTATGTTTATTTCGTTCTCTGTTGGCAAAGATGACTTAATGTGCCGCCGTCGGGTTCAGGTTTATTTTAGGAATACTTTTTATTGTTTTTATTTTGTACCTCCTAACTACATTTCAGTGGAATCCTACATATTAGCCAAGACATCTCATAGATAACGCACTTATTGATAAAAATGCGGGTTTTTTTTCTAGACGGTATTGACAACTTAGACTTTTTAATTTCCCCTCTCCCTTTCCACTCATTTATATTAAAACATATTCTCTACACTCACATTCATGAATTTATAACTAACATTCCTCTTGACATTCCCATATTTTTCCTACGAATTAAAGCTGTCCTAACAAACACTATTGTAATGTATAGATCAGTGCAAGCATCCAGAATTTGATAAAATTATCGTACTAATGCTAAAAAGTTACAAGAATGAGCGTTGTGCATAAAATGATCCTGTTCTCCCACAGACAAATACCACTTTCAAAGCAACAATTTGAATGTAATAATAATTAGAATATATTTGTTATAAAACATTAATTTAAATGAATTATAAATACTATTTTCGTTGTTATTTTTCATGTACGCACTTACGTTTTGTGAACATAGATTAACAAGGTAACAAAAAATGATCTACACTATATGTAAAGCATAATACATCATTATTTTGGATGATAGCCTAAAACAGGTTATCCTTCGAGGATATCTAAAATGACTCAATTTTGCTATTGTCATGTAATTTGTATGTGGAGTAATAAAATTATTATTATTTAAGAAAAAGTCTGTAGCATTTCGCGAAAGTTGTCAGGAGTCTTAGCTAACTCCCACGGACTTAGGTAGGCTTACTCTGTGGAGACAAAGGGAAAATATAAAGGATATTCATTAATACAAGCCTTTGTCTACATAAAAACCGATGGCTGAACGCTCCCTAGCGTGGAGAGGATATTTCCCATTGGTAGTTCAAGGTTTAAGCTAGGCTTCATAAAACGTTGTAGGTAGTTTTTACAGCTTTAAAAATTGTAGTTTACTTGTTCCAAAGATTTTGTGCAATGAAAAAAACGGTAACGGGCAACATATTTTTGAGGATAATAAAATTAAAAATGCAGACACAGATGTGGTCCACTAACCGAAATTGCTTTTACCTGTCATTCCCAACTCAGGTTCGTTCCCTGCGGATTCAATGCTTGGATTTTCATGGGTGTCTTGGTATTGACGTCACTGCTGACCTTGGCTTTTTCAATTCTCAAATTTCCCACTCCGCCCATTCGCCTTAAAAATTTTCCCTGCCCGACGCTTTAGTTTCTAAACCTCACCCCTCTTTGCTCCTCCATTCTTCTCCCCCTACCCAACAAGGAATTATTTCGATTTTTTCGCCTTGATTATGATAAAACCTTTCGCAACCATTTTCTTTGAACTCAAACCGCGGAACGTACGAAGTGAAGTTTTTGTTGTTTTTTATTGACTTTGAGAGCCACGTGAAGAATGTAAAAATCTCCTTGGGATTAAAATGCGTTGGTCATCTTCTATATTTCATCGAATTAGTTACTCACCTCTTAAAATAGCTGGTATATAGATACGCAATGGTGAGAGGCTAGGACGGAGTTTAGAGTCTTATGTTGGGGGGACCAGCAATTCTGCCGAGGGTTTAGGGGAAATAAATACCCCCCAGAGTAACGGGGGGTTCCCGCCTGTAAAACTAGTTTAAATAGCCTTTGTAAACAGAATTTTGAGTATCATCCAATAAGAAACAATAAAGAGATATTTTTAAATTACTTAAACTTTTGATTCCTTTTTTTCATTGTACTTGAATGTACAGGTTTCGCACATTTTTCAGAAAAATTACTACTCAGGTTTGGGAAGTCAGGGGTAGCGAGGCCTTCCTAAAACTTCACCCATAGTGAGCGGTATAACAAGGGTTATGTGGTTAACACAGCGAAGTTAATAATAATTTCCTTTGTCTTTTGAGTTCCAATTTCATGCTAAAGAAAAAGTTGCCTTTGATTTAGCTATCAATTTTTTACTCTTCGATTTACCCTTAATGTATGAAGTCAACATTTCTTATGACGATTAATTTAGATAACTTGCAGCTTATTAGTGCCCAATGGAGCCAATTTTTTGCATCACTGGAATGACCCCAGGGAGGACCCTGGCTCCAAAAAGTCGGATTATCATGTAGATTATAGATCTCATAAGGTTTGTAGCACCTCACTCAAAAATGTCAGTTAGAGCCAGAAACTAATGGCACGCGGAATTAGTACGGAAAAATCTATAGTAGATATAAAGAATAGCATTTAAGTTCTTCGAGACATCTCCTGTGTTGCTTAAAAATCCAAACTAAATCCACAAAGAAAAGTTTGGGAAACTTTCAGCTGCATCAAGATGCCACTCTTGTGATGATGTTGATCTATATTTATATCTACACATTATTCAGCAAGCCGCATTAACGGGCGTGCGAATGGAGCATTTTGGCCACCAGACGTTTTTCTTTACGAGATTAAAAAGTGATTAAAGTACGCAGTAGGATATATTGACTGTCTGAGTTCGATCTATCATCTGTTTGAGTCCTTAGTTGCTCTGGGGAAAAACGAATTCCTACACCAATACTTTCGGCAGTATATCTAACTTATTTTATTGTTTCTGTTGGTCATAGAAATCTGGTGCGGTTCTAACATAATGTTCTCCGTTTCGCTCTAAACGATATAGCCTTAACAGGTCAAGCAATCTAACCTCAGCACGTAGCCAAAGGGTCTGCAGCGACTCTTTGCATTGTTAAAACATTTCTATGCTTTTTGCTCGCTCGTTGCAGTTATGTAAGTATCGCGCGAGCAGCTTCCCTTTTTCTCTTGATAATTGACCCATTAAAACTCTCTGTGCTTGACTTGCGATCCGTGAATAGACGTGAAACGAAGCGCTCTTTCACTCATACCGAAGTCACGATTCACGGAAAGAAGATGGAATGAAAATTTAAGGTTCGGCAAAAATAAAGTCTACCTGATTCATGCATTCTCTTACATAAAAAATATCTAACTGTGCCGCCAAATTTTTAAGAGTTAGTGACTTCATTTCTCATTAGTTTCGGCTTCAGAGAGAAGCGCTCATTAAAGGAACGAATCCCAAACGAGAGTTTAAACAACAGTGAGCCGCACGAGCCTGATCCGCGAGGACCTGGAGTATCTGAAACATGGAGTCCCTCTCGGCAGGAGTTGGTGACGTCATCAACTTCTCTACGAAAGGGTTAAGGTCAACGATTTATCGCTTTGAATGGCTCGAGAACTAGGTGACGGATCGAAAAACGTATAAATACACGGGTATCTTTATTTTTCTAATTCTAACACAATTGTCATTAAGAAAACATTAGCGAAAAAATCCTACGGTTAATATACGGCAAGGCTTTTTTGCATGTTCTTTGAGTCTGCCTACCGTGTGTCTTTTCCTGTTACGGCGGCGTCTAATGGTGCCGACACTAAATCGTGGTGCAACAGCTACCTACGGATAGACAGCGGGGCCCGCCCGTTGCTTCATTTCACCTCTTTTCACTTTCCTATTGCAGGGGAGACGTGCGCCAATTGCAGCTAGGTTTCTCTTCTCGAGACCGTAATAGCTTCCTTGTGTACTACTGCACACTCGAGAAACTAACGACCGACGACGGATCGACACTAAATGAAAAAAAAGAGCGCATAAAACGTCCAGCTGATTTTCTACCCTCTGGGAAAGTCGCTCTGATAGTCGAGCGGATTCCAGAGATGAGTGAAAGCGTTATAATTTTTCGAAAAAATCTATGCGAGGGTTTTAAATACTCGGTTGTCGTCTGAGACAATGATCCGTACTGGGTCTGAGAGTAAAGTGGATGTCCAGTGTTTATACAGTTAAATTTCAGGAATTGCCGTGCATGATTATGCATTTTTATTTCGAATAAGAGTTCTTTATTTTCCTATCGTGATTTCGGTAACTCTAGAAAATTTCTCAAATATAAGTGAAATTATGCTCTGGTAAACATTTAATTGTCGATTAAAACTCCGAACATAATGATGCTGGAAAAAGGATTGAAAATAAATGTTTATTTTCGATACTTTTTTTTCAGCATTTAATTTTAAATATGTGTGCATTAGACTTCTCCGTGTCGATATCAACTAAAATTGTCGTTTGCAAGGCAAAGATTTTTATTGCAAGTTGAAACTTTGCAATGCCATTGGCTACCATGTACTCGAAGGAAGACAGCACAATTTTTGGGTTACCTTTGTGTATGATGCTATTGGGCAGCGGTTTTCTTTGCTTTCACGGATCGTCTATAAGGTCAAAGCTTCATGGAGACAATCGCTTTATTTTAGTTAAAATCACTCCCGCCTAACAACCAACTCGGTTGACACCTAAGGACTGGAGAAGATTCATATATGTCCTTACATTTTTTTCCAAGATCAGTCTTTATTTTTTAATGGCAGTCTCTATAAAAGCGTCAACAGCTGGAGCTTTTTGAACGTAAAATCTTACACAGCGGATCCGTCAAGTAATTTTGAATTAGTTACCATGTTTTCGAATAAATTTAATTCCTACTTAATAAAATTTAAGGGCAGAAATAGAGGCTTCATAAAATAATAATAGAGGAATAAAGTCTTCATAAAAAAATTTCTGAATGAAATTCCAAGTAATCAGATCGAAGTTGTTATGAATTAGGCCTAAGTGAGCGAATTACTAATCGTTCGTTATGCGTGGCTTAATCACGTCCATAAATTTACGTTGACGAGAATAATATTCTTAAAAGATGATGAAAAAACACTTCGAAGATACAATATTGCACGGAAAATAATACGTCATTTTCATTAAATTTATACACATACGGCCATCGTAAAAACACTAGCTGACACTGATAATTGTCTCTCTCTAATTCTTGTCCTATATGTCGTCTTCAATTGATTAGAAAATTACTTTTTCATATTCTTTAATTTTGAAAAATTACTATAAATTCCAGAAATAACGTATTATTTCTACCTTAAATTTCTGACAATTGTTCAGTGCATATATAGTTATTTTTGATTTTGGGTGAATAAATTTTACTATTTTAAATACGTTTCTACCCCTCAAAACGTTTTTGGTCGAACGTTGTTTACCTAAATTGACCTCATGTGCTAACCTTTTCTATAGTTTTTTTTCCTTATTTATGGGGATTCGTCTTTAAAAAGCACATCGAGAATTTGTGCCCACTATGAATTTGGCCTTCGGACATTATAACTCCAAAATACATTAAGTTGCGGGTTAGCTGAGCGGCAGGAACTATGAATGTGTGAATTTCTCCCGATTTTGGACTAGTGCGGGTTGAATTGTATACTTATCAATCCAAACTAACGTATGAGGTGAATCTCTGATTGCGAAAATTCATATTAATTTCCATAGTAAATATACGACATAAGTGTACCGTCAAGTGTGTCGTTATGGCTAAAATGGGGTGCATCTTTGAGAGGTTTATTAGAGGCTAATATTCCCTTGCATTGCCAACTATATATCACCGTTAAGGCCGAGAATTAAGAAATCTGGATAGCATAGACGCCTGCTATTGGTACGGAAAGTCAATGGTACGTTATTCGAGTCCCGACCCAAGAGAATATTTTCCCATGAGAGTTAATATGAATTTCATTGCTGTTCTTACGGAAGGTCTGAAATATACCACTGATTGAGTTAAGTTATTACAACCAGGCTAATCCCGCAAGCATCTTGGCTCCCCCTTTCGCGCTTGCCTTTCTCAGTTTGGCCGGCTTTTTCAACTGTGGTGAAGGGAGTACTGACTTCGCAATTCTGGTGCTCCAGATTTGATCCTCAGCAGGGCAACGAGACGTCGTTCATATGGGTCCCATTTGGTACATCGGCCGTCGAATGGGTGAGCTAGTGACACGCGAAAACTCCGAAAGACTCGGAGAGTGTGAGATTGGGTCTTTGGGACATGCGTGGTGCGGCATTTGACATTCCGGTCTCGTTTGCCGAAGTCTTGAATCAGCTTTTCGCTCGCCACGTTTGCGCCATTATGAGGCAATGACGGCCGTGTGACACCCTTGCACAGGACGGAGGCTGAAAAGTATGGGACTCATTTCACCAAGAGTGCTAGATAAACGCCTTGCGACAGGGTCAATGCGCCGATACTGATGTCATTACCGCTTTTGCGTAACGCATGAAGTCGTTTAACCTCTATAACGACCGGAAAAATCAATATTTTTCTTTTTCATCGGTTTAATAGTGGCATATTTTACAAATTATAGCAGGTCAATAAAAGGTTGTGTATCGCGAATCATGATAAAACTTTAACATTCTTTAATAAATTACTCAATTACATTTCATTTTCTTTAATAAATGTTAAACAAAGACACAGCAAAAGTTATAATCTCCATTGAAAGAAATTTTAATAAAAATACATCCGTTCATTATTTTTATCATGGAACAAGTAAAGAGAGATGTGAAAGAGAAGACATACGTGGGTGTGAAAAGATTAGCTGATAGGAGAACTGAGCGGAGAGCTGCGTCAAACCAATCCTAGGATTGTTGACCAGTGATGATGATGATGATGAATAGCATGAAGTGATTTAAGCAATATTTTCTGTGTGCATATCAACTTTTCCCCCACATGTATTTTCATTGATTATTCCCTTTGTACTGTAAAACTCTATCAATAATTTCATGTTTATATTTTTCAGGTATTGAGCAAGTACTATTGTGAAACGTTGAATAAGATTCCAAGCAATTTCACAGCCCCATAGGCTGTGAGTATAAATTGAATAGAGTTTAACTTTATGACTATTTTGGCTTTCCGCCTGCCAAGTGTTCATTTTAATGTAAAAAAATTTTGCGTGGCATGGAATGAAGTAGCAGCCAAAAGCAGTTTAGTTCGCAAAGTAACCTTTTCTTTAAAAGTTTTAGCATGGAGTTTTAATCCCTGGCTTAAAGTAATATTTCACCATGAATAGTGATTGAGATAAACTAAATTGAGTAAAAACTTGGATCAAGAAAATAAAAACCACCAATATTCTAAAAGTTCCAAGGCTAAAAGTGTATCCTTGAATATGGCTAGAAACCTATTTCTTTGTACATGAAGAGTAAGAACTTGAAAAATTAATGTATCGTATTGTAATATTCTGCGTTTCTCTTTGGGTCAATTATTTTTATTATTTAAATCTCAGCTCTAAGTAACCCCTTTTAAAGTATTAAATACTATCAAGTGGTTTCTTGAATTCATCAATGGATAAAACTGTGGTTTGGCAGAAATAAAAGTCTTTTGAAAAACTGATCCTTTTAAAATGGAACAAATATTTCCGAAACTCTCAGTAAATATTTTAGCTTTATCTTCCAGCCAAAGTGGTAAAAGTTCAAATAAATTCTAGATTTGTAGCCTAAAAATCCTTTGTACAATGATATATACCTTATTTATGCCTCAAAAAATTAATTAATATAAGTTTACATGCCAAACAATTATTATATTCAAAAACAATTTTAAACTGAATCTTCGTTGGCCATGATGGGCATGGCTTTGGTCTTCTTAACATTTCAGTTCTCTGAAATACATTTTCCCTACGTGATAATTATTACGTTTTTCATAACCTTTACAGACATGTTTAGCTAGAATATTAATGCTTTAAATTAAGTTCAATATCAAGTTTCGTTCGAAGAAAGCCTTTCTCAAATTGCCAGAGGAGTGGAAAGAAAAACAAGGCCTTGATATGTTGGAAAGGATAGAGTTATATCGCCTCCGTTCATCGTCAAGAGTGCTGCGGCAGATGTCAGCATTTATCAAGATTATATTTTTCGTCATCAATGCGGATGGAGTGGGTCAAGGTCTATTTTTTTCAAATATTGCTATTGTATTTTTTATGCATAGCAACACATTTAACATTTTTATTTCTCGCTAAATTTTTGAGGTTCATGTCTAAAATTTACGATTACTTTTGGGCTTCAAAATGTATACAAACTAATGCCAGTACCTCGGTCTAGGGATTTAAGTTAAATATTTACTGAAAAGAATGAAATTCTTGTCATGAAAATTTTTAAACCTTTGTTTATCACAGCTTGCACGCTCCAACGCCAACCGTTTGCAGGCCAGTCCCACTTTTATCGCTATAAAAAAAATGTTCTCATAAAGTCTCAAGGTTACGCCTCCTGGTTGGGAAAAATCCTCATCCCGATATTAAATCCTCACGAGTGCTCAAGTCCGAAGGCTGCTTCTGTGAAAGGATAATTTGTTCCTGCACGAAAATCATGCGCGCCATGGTAATGACCCAATTGCTGCTCGTTATACTTGAACCACATGCACTCAATGCATCAGTGACCTGCACAATGTTTATTGGATCATATTGATGAATAAGAATAAGGTTATGATGATGTATAAGGATACTTGACATTTTTTAAAGTAGAAAATTTATGAGTTTGTTTAAAAATCAAAATACAATAATAATACAGGGTAATCATGAATTGAGAGTGCGGTTTTGAACGTGGTTAAAATAAAAAGAGAGTCACCCATAGTTTATGTTTTCTTGATTTTCGAAATTTTCGTCCCAAACAGTTTTTTTTGCATGACCAATTTCAATTTATGTGCCCTTAGTCCCTCAACAATGAAACTCGTCATCGACATTAGCCTAGTCCAAAAGAAAGGCGCCTAGGGGACCTCGGCCACGGATCAGGTAGCCTCTGAAAAATCTCTATCACCCTATCTCTACTATCTTCGTATGAATTACCGAAAGCGCACCATTTTTTGATAACCCTTAATTTTCACTTTGTTTATCAATATTGCAAAGATTTTTACATTGAGTGTAGCAATAAAATGTAAAGAAGCACTTATGTAATTGTAATTCACTTAAATTTCGGTGTGTTAAAACCTTCTTCGAATATTTCAATAAATATTGCAATATCCTTATGGACTAATTATTTCCCCCTCAAGGCTTGCACTTTTTCCATCAGTTTTTTAAAGAAATAAGTGCTGATTCATTATAATAACGAACTATTCGTCTTAAAAATTGATCCCATCCCATTAAAATTTTCAATGTGGATTTAGTAGAAGGGTTTAACCTTTGATCATCGTATGAATTATGTTATCAGTGGCACAAGGCATACGGAGAGGTCACGTAACTCATCTATTTAAACCATTAATGCCTTCAAAACATTCTACCAATTTTACACAGAGGTTGACTCAGTGGATCTGTATTAATAGAGGATAAGGTTGGACAGTTGTCAATATTCATATTGCATCGTCGCTATATTTTCCGTTGATATTAAGAAAATATTTGATAAATAGATATATTATAATAAGTAATTTTCAAAAACTGTGTATTTGTATTATAAATGAATGGAGTATGGAGAGGTGTTTCTGAAGTCACACGCTAATGAAAACAAAAACTTTGAAAATGCTGCGTACTATCACCTTTTTACATTCTTATTCAAACACTGACATTTTTTCATCGAACGGAGCTAGAAGGCAATACGTTATTCGTGGAAGGTATAATGCGTCTTCTCGTAGCACAAAAGTCTATGTACACAAAGTGTATGTACACAAAAGTCATTCATTCAAAATGGCAATGAATTTTTTACCTCCGAATGCGAAAGACTCGGCAAGCGACACATTTCAGGGTCAAAGGTTAGGGGGCAAAGGAAATCACGAACGACTCACGGATTTCGTCTCCAACGGCGAAGGCGTTCCATAGTGCCAGCACCAGCAACACACTTGCGATCCTCTGCCTCGTCTCCATGGTGAAAAAAATCCTTCTTCTGATCAGGCAAATGGAGTGACGCCTATAATAATTCAAGCATGCGCTAATTCTTCCACGAAAATTCGGGAAAAACGAGTAGAAAGACGTAAAATTAACGTAGAAAACCAATTCAAAAAATTTTTAGCGAAAAAATCACTTTTTTAGATGAAATTAATTCTCTTTTTTTAAATGTTCGGTTGTACTTCTCCAACAATGGCGCCTAGAGCACAGACTAGATTAAATTTCGCGATGGAATAAACCCTACTCCTTCCTCCTGGTTAGGCTAGTCGGAGACCCAGTGTTTTCTGTGCCTCTGGTGGCTTTGAATTGATGACGCCGTCTTGCTTGCTGAAGTGTAGGGGCCTTCGAGACGCTCAAAGCATTTATAAACTTTCACTCCGGTCCTCCCTCCGTGCAAAGAAGTGACGAGCGGAGCTAAGTGAGAGATAAGGAGAGTGAGAGGGCCAGAGGAAGCTCAAAGGGTTTAGCGGGGGGATGGAGGGGAGGGAGACCCCCGTATTCGCTAGTGGGGAGTCTCTTCCCCACCCTCCTCCCCTCCTTCACCTGGACCTCTCATCACTCTCCCTTTCGTTGTAACACCTCTGGGAGGTTACTTGGTAACTGAACGAATCAAATCACTTAAAGGGGCGTCTGTTAATTACGTGAGGTTATTTTGGCGACGTTCGAACACCTTAGTGAGATATCGTGAGATTTTTCTCAACCCCTTTTTGATTTTGCCCCTCCCTCTAATCTCATGTGAGATTGTTAAAAATACGTATTTTCATTGTAAATACTTTAACCTACGCTTCATTGTGCTGGATATATGAACAGCAAACAATTTATTTAATTGTTTTATTTAACTTAAATTAATCAATATTTTTTGACTCAATAAGATCGGAATTATATATTGTTGCTTGCGGAAAAAAATACATAATAATTGCCCCCTCCTCCAAACGCGAGATTAGGTGAGAATCGGCTTGTCCCCCTCAACCCTCTTAACGCTTCACGTAATTTATAGATGCCCCCTAATTAGGAAGGCGGGTTCGCTACTGCGCGATTCAAAGCTACTAATTTTCGCATTTGTTTTCAAATGCGAAAATGCATCCTACTGGTTAGGGTAGGTTGACATGCATCTTCATGAAAATAACCCCTTTCCGTCTCTCCTATCTATTTGGACTTCCCTTTTCATTCACAATAACACTTAATAATTGGTTGATGGTGTTCTCCGCGGAGTGGTGCAGAACGGGCAGCTAGGTTTCCGGGTTATCCTTCGCGTTGATTAATTTTCGTGACGACAGTTTCGCCGGCGTTACAGCAAGAGACCTCAGATTTGAAACTTCAAAATACAAAAGTATTTGAAATCACGAACTTGAAGACATCTGCGGCAACGCTGGTAAAACTGTCGTCACAAAGATGTAGCGACACGTAGAACAACCCAGAACCTAGCTGCGCAAGACTTACTCACTTACATTCCATCTACAAATTCTTTTCTCTTCCTTCTCCGCCTTTGCTAAGTACATTCTTCTTTCTAACCATGTTTTATACATAAGACCCCCTCTCCAAACTACCTACATCCAAACATTCCGTCTCCTTCGTATCTCATCTAGAAGATGCCTCTCCTTACCCACCATGTACAGCACTTGGTCGTTCAGTTTTGATGTCGTATCCCCGCTCAAAACTTGCTCCATCCATACCTTCCGTCTCCTCCACATCGCGTGAACAAGCTGCCTCTCCTCACCCACCATGTCCACCACTTCGTCTTTCTGTATTTCGCCAATCATCCCAGCGCGTATCCATTCCCAACTTGGACTATCCTCCTCAATACACAATTAAGCCTACTAACTTTCACTTTATCACAGGACACATCCACAGACAGCATTATCCACTTTTCTTTTCATATTCAGTTGCAATTTCTACGTTTTTTTTGGTGGCATGTGGACATTATGATTTAATGGCTTGATCATATCTATGATGATAAAGTGACGTTGTTTTTGTCTATTTTATATGGTTGTTATATTACAACATTATTTTTTTACATTATTGTTTATGTCTTCTACTGATTATAGTAGGTATAAATGGAGCGTTTGGTCCCCTCTCAAGTTCCACCACCTTTTCAAAGCACAGCAGAAGTCGAATCCTTTTCATTCCAGCTATAAAAATACTTAATTAAATTACTTAATTAAATTATTTAATTATTTATCAATTAATTAAATTATCAACTTAATGAAAATTTACCTTTGCCTTGCACCTGGGACTGCTATTGTAAACCAAGGAGATGGCAATTTTTACACTCTCATCTCTTATTAATTGTTAGCGTACCTGTACAAGATTGGTGACTACCATGGCTTTCTTGTGAAATGCACTGGAATCTCCTGAATCCGAACAAATTCTTTGGCTTTGGCTACCTGCGAGATTTGAGAGTGTATTTTCTGAAAGAACGATCATAACTGATAGAGTTTTCCAGATTAGCGCGCCTTGTTGTGTAATTCTGCGGATTATTTCCGTAATCCTCCCTCGTTCCGCAGGAAGTGTTCCATTCAGATCTGGTGAGTGTGGGTTACGCAATTGTATATGCCCCAAATGCATCGCAGCCGTGTTCTTAAGCTAGAGACGAATCCGGAAAATATTTTGGTTCCGTGTTGGATTGCCTTTGCGAAACAATGGAAAAAATGCATTTACGTGGATTCTTCCCGGAACTGTACGAAATTAGTCGATGAAAGATATTTAGAAATTATTAATTCTTATGTAGATATCTACTCAACTTGAGGATTAGAGAACCGGAAAAGTTTCCAGGTGTTGGGGAATCTTTCATAACGTAGCAATTTCGAATTAATGTTCCGGAAAAAATCTCTTCGCATCGTAAGTAAGGGTGTCTGGCAAGCACATAGTTAATAAAATGAGGACTCAATCTTTTTCTTCTTAATTAATGAATCGTAGGTACAATTTTAGGGTCAAAAATCAATAAAAAGTCGAAAATACGATGGAAAATAATTGACAAAATTTATAATATAATTTTTATTCCGCTGAAAAATTTGTACTTAAATAGAGCTAATGATTTTGTATTACCGAAACTGATTTTGCATTCGTTTTTTTTGTTAAGTCCACACACGTAAGTAGGCATGTACCTTGGTGAAGTATTCTGGTCGAAAAACAAATAATACCATAAATTATTACGACCAAGAGTATAATTTTTTCCTATGAAGCCACTTACTAAGCATTATGTACCGATAATACGGAATTACTAACTCCCTATACGATTTATATAGTTTTTCAGCTTTTGATTTATTCATGACAAGAATTTTGAAACTTGTGTACCAACATATCTGTAGAACACCCAATATGAGCAAAAATATATATATTTTCCAGTATTTTATCTTAGGTATGGCGCTTATCTAGTTGCCACACTATGTAAAAGTCGAATTTAGGATTTAGGTAAATTAAGGATGCAGCATGATAATTCGAAGTAAAGGTAGAAAATGAAGGCTTCGAGCAAGTTCAAAAAAGCACCGAGATTAATTTAAATTTCATGTGTTGGAGACAAAACCATTTTCTTAATTTGGTACAAGAAACTTGCAATTTTGGGAAAACAACTATAGTTCTTTTGAAAGTATTTGTAGTCCTAATGTGCCTTTATTAAAAAAAGTGTTTTCTCGGATAAGGCCAGTATGAAAAACGAGAAAGGGTTAAATATATACTTCTTATCCCGCAAGAAGCTAAAAGCTATTAATATTGTCTTTGCTACTGGCTTAGTGTGTTCTCTGCCCACTGGCTGAAAGGTAATCAGGGAATATCTAAAAACGCTTTTTAGCCATTTAACGTTACTTCAATGCGAAATAATTCTGCCAATTAGTGGAATTAATCGATTGACCATTAGAATTCCGTCTTGCAGAAATATTCGGGGTGGTTTATAAATTTCCAGTTACTGAACATTGTATGATTATACGCGGAATGCATTCGAAAAAAACCGAAACCGTACGGCACAATAAATATTGCCGAAAATTATATAAGATTAAAATCGATTTTTTTTTTTTTGGGAGTCAAACTTTCCACGCTATTAGGTCAGTTGGTCAAGACCTTCGGATTGCCGTGAACTTCAGTCAAGCGACGGCGCAGGTAGTATAAAAAAATAAAACGTTTTGGCCAGCCGGATGACTTTCGTAACGCTGGAATGAACGTGAAATGGCACTTTAAGCTCCATGCGAATACAATGGAGGATCAAAATCATCCTCCTTAAATATAAATAAGATGTATTTCATTGAAGAAGTTGACCTAGTTGAAAAATAGAAATTTTAAAAATATTCTCATAATCATGGCATTCAAATCCGATAAATTACAGGACCTTATGTGTCGCTGTATTTATAATGATGGAGTTTAAAGCGGATTAATATTTTTTAATGGAACTCACTGTTTCAGTGATTCAACTCCAGGTTTGTTTCGGATAGAGTGAGGGAAAGCACATTGAAGACTATGGCGCTGTCATTAAAATACGCACGTTCAGGTTGCTATTTCCTTTCCCTTGCCTCGTACTTTGAGGGTGTTCGTTCAAAAATATTCGTAGGTTTCACTCGAATTTAGCACTAGTGTGGAGGTAAAATTCGATAGGAATCAATGAGTTTCCCTCCGCATTTCCTGGCAAATAAAATTAAATAGAAAATGTTTTTTTAATATTCATAATTGTGTTGATAAATCGAAACAAAATCAATTAATTGGTCTTAAAAAATAGAATTCTCGTGTATTTTTTTTAATGATGTCAGATAGTGGTATTCCCTGCAGCAAAAGAACAGTTCAAAGTGATTCATGTAATTAGCTTTTAATAAAGCTATGTCAGTGAGGAAAACAACCGCAAGTACTATTATTTACATTTGATAATTCATCTTAGAGACAGGCTAACTAGGAAATAAATTAGATGTGCGATGTGAAATGAAAATATCTTGCCTAAAAGAAAAAACCAATTCCCTCAATTAAAAGACAACCCTAGTATTTTTTGGGAAAATATTGTTTTTTTTTCAAAAGAATATTTGTAACTCTATTGTCCTTTGATAAAAACAACCTTTTTCCTTAAGTAAGGCCACAATGAGATGCAACGAAGCTGAACTAAAAAAAATAAAGATATGTCTCTTGTCCCATGACAAAGAAAATGTTATTTTTTCTTTGAAGCCAGCTTAAAGAGTAATTGGCCGTCATGAGGAGGAAAGTGAACATTCCGTATTTAAAACGCTTTCCACCCGCTTCGCGATTATTAATACAACCTAATGGTGCCCTGCCCTTGTACGATTTTTGGGTTCTCTTTGAAAGGAAAAGATGCTTATCTCTGAAAAGTTACTTTTAAATCCAGTCTTATTTGAAAAAATTGGCTTTATACCCTCGTTGAATGGCTCGAAATTTACTGTGTCACACAAGACGCACGATGATGAAATTCCATGTATATTCGCAATTAATTGTACGCGAATCCACCGTCCAACACTGGCAGAATCTAGAAATAGAAAGTTGCATATATGTGAGTCATAAATTTGAGATATATGTGATAGTGTTTTCTGGACATATATGAGCTAGATGTGGTGTTTAAATTCCAATTTGGGCCGGCGTTTCTTAAGTTGTCCTTGGCGAACGTGAAAATCGTAGGCATCGGAAACATTTATTTCAGGTTTCCGGTTTCTTCAGCTAAACCCCAATGTCTATAATCAGTTACATAAGGATCACCTTAGCCTTATGCAACTTCCTTGCCATGAAAATGATGTGTTCCTCAGAAAAGGGCATATGCTGTGAAATGCTAGTCTCCAAATATTACATAGTGGTTCGGTTCTTTCCTTAAGTGAGCCTTTAAATCTTTATACAAGAAAGACTGCGCGGGTCGATACCATGGCATAGATAATCATATTAAATCTTTAGTGACCACATTTACAATGGAGCACTGTTGTACATCCTCTTATTACCTCGATTACCTGCGCAAAACTCAATTGCTCATCATATTTTAGCATCGAAACGTGAGAGTAGCAGTGTATCTGTTATCCCATAAAACTTATATTTCCTTTGAATTTTATTGCAAAATTTAATCCCGATTACCATTAATTTCAATAAAATATTAAAATTAGGCAATATTCATTCAAGATTTTCAGTTTTTGTGCCGTATATTACTATCTACTTTAAACTTACCTCCGTATCATTGTCTCTGTTTCCACTTAGAAGTTTCTCCCCATCACGCCTGAAGCACTGACTTTAATTATTCCTTTCATTATTTCAATGCCTAACGATTTATATTGAGATAGTCATTTTTCGTAAACAAACATTATTAAATACGCATAAATATTTCACATAAGACTGACGAATAAATTAACTATTTGAACATGTTAGCTATCTCATGGGCCTTAAAAGAGTGACAAATCTAATCCATGTGAGGTAATAAATATTTTACAGGTATTACAGAAACTATTTATGCTTAAAAACCTTTTATACTGCTTCTGACATTGTTCCCAGTGCAATATGTGTTTTTATCATGAAAACGAATGACCTTTTCTCTGTAGAATTTTGTAGAAAAACCACTAATTGTGTGAAGAAATGCAAACAAATACAGACCCGCTGGCATCCTTATTATTGAAAATCAAGGAGACCTACATGAGAGAGGGAGGGATACCACCTATTAAGAATGCCATGCACGTTTTGACACCTCTCATACGCGTAATGTATCCACAAGAGTATAGCAGCGTTTCCTTATTTGACAATAATGCGGCTATGCGTGGCTCCGTCGAAATTTTCTCCACACCTGGAAGTTATTGTTTTTCCGAAAATCCGGGCAGGTTGGCTCAGGGAATCGAGCAGTTGGGTGGAAAGGAAAGCTGAGATTTTTTTCCGCTTCCTCCTCTCTCTAGCGTCAATCTCTCCATCTTCTTGCGGTCGGGTCGAGCAGACGTCAGCAGGCATTTGCAGCTCTCACTGACCGCGAGTTAACCCCCATTAATCAGTTGATCAAGGCATTTGCTTTCGCCGGTTTCAAAAGCAATGGGGATATTCAGGGGCGGTCTGGCCAGGTCGGCCAGTCGGCGATCGCCGAGGGCCCCCATCTTAGGCGCCCCCCCTCCCCCACACATAGCTCGCGCCCATCCTGAAGCGTATATTTAAGGTGCATCAAAAACAAGACTCTGATTACTTGAACCAATTTTTTTGCAATTACAAAATTCTACGTTTTCATTGGTTGATTTATTTACAACATACTCAATGTAAAAATATTATTAGAAAATTAATAAAATAAAGTTGCTAGAAGACAAAAGAGAACCCGATGGTTTTTGAAAGGGTTATTCAAGAAGATTATCTTGGAGGTTTTTTTTTAGATTCCAGTGTAGTTTCAGATAACAAATTCACTATTTAGATGATAGAACCATTATACAATATTACATTTTACAAGCTATGAAATTGACACTTTTTGTAGTATTTTTCTTACGGAATTGCTATTCTTTAATTACTTATAACTAGTTTTGAAGAGCTAGCATGGCGTCAAAATCCATTTCTGGGCATGCAATTTCCTAAAAATTTCCGGGAGTGGATCCCCGCACCTCCTGATAGGGAGGGCCCATCATGAGCCTCAGCAGAGGGGCCCAAATCATCCAGGACCGCCAGGGGAATATTGCTAAGTACAATGTATTAGAACACATCCTTCCCTCTCCACCGGTCGTATTTTATCTTATTTGGTGATGTCTTACTTACTCCTTTAAAATTCACGCTATCATCTTGATATATTATGCCAACGTCCAAGCCCTATCTCCCATAGAGAAACATGCAGCATATTAGAATAAATGAAATACAGAATTAAAAACACTGGAAAATGAATTGGGTGAGCAACGGAGACGTTCATCAACACGAAAAACAGATTTCAATATCGTTAAGCAAAAGTTTAAAAATGGCTAGATAAGAGTCTGATCTGAATGTTTTGTGCTTCACAGTGCGGAAGAATGAACACATAGACTAGAGTACGAAATAATATGGGAGGTGTTCGAAATGTGATTAAGAAGGAGAATGGAGAAGTTAATGAGGAAGTAGAGGAGAAGGAAGGATGAAGTGCTGGATATGGTGGGTGAGATATAAAAATGATAGTTGATATGGATAGAGCGAGTACTGAGCGGGGAGGGGATGTTGAAAACAGTGTTAGAGGAAAGAATATTGGATAAACAAGGAAGGGAAGGAAAAGAATAAGATTTATCATTCGAATGAAAGGAAGAAGGCCTTAAAGTGAATTGAAGAGGCAAGTCTATTTTTTTTGTTTATCTAAAGAGAGACAGGGCAGGGGGAAGCGCATAATTTCCATGAACTACATTAGCCGCTATAATAACGCTTAAATAGGTACGCTATTGTTGTACAAATTAGTTTTTGCGAAAAAAGACGAAATACAAACATATAAGAAGGAATTAAGCTTACGATATAGCTTAGTATTTTAAATATATTTTATTATAATTTTTCCTCTTTGATCTGTAACGTTGACTACTGAAGTTGATACTACTAAGGTGGCCATTTCCAGTATACTAGAATTAGTCCAGAGCGAACACCCCTAGTGTTCAGAGAATGGACTTCGCTCTCCGGCATTGGATCAGCGTCGCTCTACTTGGTCTGCTAGTCATATGGTATACTCAGCAGTTAAGACCATCATGAACGCTATAGTCCACAAATGTCCTCGGAGTGGATTGATACTTCGGTAAGTTGCTAGAGCACTCGGCCGGAAATCGAGGGATTTGGGTTTGAATCCCAGTGTAGGCGAATGATATTTCATCTGTGAAATTTTGCACATTTCTCATAAGAGTTGAAGAAATATGTTTTTTGCCGCTGGAAGATTTGCATCATCACGCGAATACTTCTAGTTGGTTAGCCTTGCGTTTGGTTTCCAAGAGGTCACAACGCGGCATTCTACATGAGGTCGGTCACTCTATTTACTGAAGCTTTTTTTCAAGCAAAACTCCATGTCTGTATAAGCATTTTCGTCTTCGTGCACTACATCCTTATAAATGTGGGATGACAAATCCACAAAATATTTCCCTCTCTCCCCCAAATTGCATGACACAGCCAGCCATTAAAAATTTGAAAGAAACGAGAGGAGGTGGGATATAAAATGGGCCAGATACTCTTCCATTCTGAAAAGTTCCAATAAGGTTTTGTGACAAGGACGTCCGGTTGTTTTGAAACAACATTCAGCGGACGGTTTTCGATATCCCTTTTTAATTGGCGCTGTATGCAGAAATAGAGGGCTTTTTTCTCGAGAGACGCATAATCAATTTCCTATATTATTTCTACTGTATAGATACTTTTTTCTCAACTTATGCGCAACCAAACTCTACAAATGAGGTACCAAAATGCACAGAATTTATCAGAGAGCATGCGACGGCATATCTTACTTCCTAAATATTGCTATTGTTTCCTAAAATTGGTTTTTAAATAATAAAAAAAAACAAAAACCGGTAAATATTCCCGACGTTAACGGCGCACAAACTGATACATTTGTTCATTTGCAACAATATCTCGCATTCTTTAAATAACTTTTATCAAAATGCGGCTGATTCCACATTCAAGTCTCCTGTTGATACATAAGTATGAGTCATCATGTGCGTTTAACAGAGGATAGTGTAATTACTTCCAATGTTGTGTTTAAAGAGGTCCTCTGATCTCAATTTGTACATGAACATTCCAATGAAATTTGTACATAAGACCCTGCTTTTTTTTCTACATTTTAAAATTAGAAACGCGCCTATCCCTCTCTGGGCCCGCATTGAAAAGAGCGGGGGAAGCCCGGTGGTGCAGCACGCTCGTCAAAATATATTGAACGAAAAGTATCATATTATGCCTTCAATAATTACAGATATCTTATCCAAATTTCCACTTACATACCGATATTAAGGAGCATAGGTACATTTTCACAGTGAAATTCCGACTCCACTCTGGTTAACAATTGATGAGATGGAAATTCAAATTAAATGCTGTTCGAAATTGCCCATTAATCATTCCTTTAATATTATTAGCTTATGTTTTACTTTGGCTGGCTGATTCACTTTTTAAAAGGAAATCATGCATTCGTACTAAGGAATTGTAGGTTTTTGAGTGAGGGCCTTCTCTTATGTCAATAATAATTTATAAAGCTTATATTTAAGTCCATGTTTTCCTTTCCGCGTATAAATATAACCGATGCATAAATAATTTCTCTGTGGCTCAAAACCGTTGTTACAACTGTAAATTTTAGGTAGTCACCATGATTGGGCCTATATCTATTCTTTTATATATTCTATCGGTGGTCGTGGAGAATAATGGAGAAGGTGAATCTGACGGAGAGGCTGAAGGAAGACGAAGTGATGGACATGGTGGGTGAGGAGAGGCAGGCTCTTGATACGAAGGACACCGAAGGTATGGATGAAGAAAGTAGGTACTAAGCGGGGAAGTGATGTTGAAAATGGTGCTAAAGGGTAGAATGTTAGGTAAACGAGGGAGAGGAAGGAAAAGAATAGGATATTTAGATATAATGAAAGGGAGAAGCAGGGATGGCAAGTAAAACGATGTTTCATTGATATTGTTCATAAAATTTATATGCCAATGTGTCATTTTTTTACGATTTTTGAAAATTACAAAACAATCCCTCCGGTGCTCGATTAAATTAAACATTTCACTTCAACTTTAAACATGGATGAAATATTTCCAACTCTCTTGTTAATTAAATTATTTTTAGCCTATATTTCCCATTCATTACAGGAGTTCCCGGGTACCCACATTAGGGTAACTGCATTTTTATTGCAATCAGCATTAATATTATGGAAATTGTAATAAATGTTTTTGTATTATAATTATTTGGATTTATTCTTAAAAGATGAAACTCTTTTTTCTGGCATAGCTCTGGGATTAAAGAGAAATGAAATCTATTTACCTATCGACTTAATAACTGACTCCATTTAGAATTCTAAATCTTTCTCTCGCTTAATTCGTTCTAATGGGTTAATGGGAGTTTGGTGGCCTAATTGACAGCAGATGACGCTGGTGAAACAGATAACACTAGTGTCTTTGGTTCAAGGCCTGATGCATCTTTTGAACATAGCTAAACAGAAAATCGGTTTACATGATAGGTAGAGGGACTGGTGCAAATGTGGAAGCATGATGGTAATGTGGAAGCATAATCCTTTAGGGCTTGGGAGGTACTGTAGTCTAGCGGCGACCGCATCAACTTCTTGGCCTACTTCTTAAGTAAGCATGTAAGAGCGGTGACGGTCAACTCATGGTTTATTGTCTGTGAAATACTTGTTCCAAGTTTCTCTTCACTCGTAAAACTTTTGAGGTAAGTTTTTAAGTTTAATTTAACCTAGTCCACCAAGCTATTTCTTAGTGCTATATAAGTTATTTTTAAGCATAAAACATTAAAATATGATGTAATTAAGTAATCTACTAGCTGGAAAATGTAGCATAGTTTTAGCTTCATAGTTCAATATGCCGATACTGGTAATGTGGAAGTACAACACTGGGGTATATGTGGAAACGTTTCCACATTTCCTTCACCTAAATGTGTTCTGTCTACTACATCACCTTTTCGCCAGCTTCAGAAGCCGATGAAGATTATTGGCCCTAAGCCCAAGTGTAAATGGGGAAATTGGGATGTCCAATCTATGATGAAAGCGATTGTTTGTTTAAGAGAAAAGAAGACTACTTTGTGCTCCAGTTGTGAAAATGAGAACTACATTTGTGACTTTTGCAAGTGAAAATTTTATTGAACATTGCTATTTTTAAGCCTTTGCAGTGATTTTTCAATGCATAATAAGTAGATGATTTGATATTTCACTTTTATATTGTATGATTGCTAGAATACAAACGTTTCCACATTACCAGCACATTTTGAATACCTAATCAAAGTGTCAATTTATAATTTACTCTTTTTTTTACGAAGTAAACGATAAATTTAGCATAAAACCAGAAGCGGTTATATAGTGTAGTGTCTTTGTGAGTTTTTTTCGTGAATTTAGAAATATTCCATTGGAAACATGCTAGTTATAACAATTTTAAACAGGGTTTCCACTTTTGCACCACTCCCTTTACCATCACTGTCGAAAATACCATAAAGTTTACCATAGAATTTTACTTTTCTTGGAAATTGGATGCCATTATTCGGCATTAAAATCCACCCGAAAATAAGCCTTATCGTACCTTGTAAAGTTTATTTCCCTGAGTTTTCAATGCATCCTTAAGTTTCAGATACAATGATAACTTAGCCCGTTAGTTATCATCATCTGGTGTTCTGTCCATCGGCAAGTCCCCCGCGCCAACGCCGCGCCGTCTCCGCTCCCTCCTGTCTCCGGCCATTTCTTTGAAGTCTCTGTACTCTCCCATCTTCAAACTGTCGATCAACTTTAGCCTTCTCTTTCTTCTCATCCCTTCCACCGTTCCCTCCAAGGCTACCTTCAAAATGCCATTACCTCTCATCACATGTCCCAGCCAGTTAGCCTCCCTTTTATTTATTTAAGCCATCAATGTTCTTTCCTCATCTACCCTTTTCAACGCTTACTCATTCCTTACTCGATTCCGTCCACCGTATTCCCTCCGTCATCCTCCAAACCCACATCTCAAACGTCCCAATCCTGTCCCTGTCTCCATTCCCCATCGTCCAAGTCTAAGATCCATACATAAACACACTCCAACATAACACTTCACCAATATCTTCATAACCAACTAGTTAGTCCCGTTAGTATCTACCTATCAATTCATTATAGTTTTTTTAGTGAGACCGAGGGAGATGCGGGGGGTGATTATTACTATTTAAGTATTCTAGCGATTATGGTAGGTTTTCATGGAATACTAAAGAAGAATTCTGGCAGCCTCCCCTACCTTCATACACTTCCCTCTTCAAGTCACAAAGAGGGATATTCCCCAGGGACGGAAATCGAAAGTTAGAACCAGTAAAATTTCAATAGTTTTGTTCCCAGGAGCGAAATATAGAAACGAAACGAAAGGGATTTAAACACGAGAACTAAACTCAAGGTCGAAACGAAATCGGAGTCTAAACAACTTCTGGTCGGAACTAAACTAAATCTCTGGCACGAAACCAGGGTTGGCAAGTGAAACGAAAATGTTTCGTTTTTACCCGAAGGGAAACGAAAATACGAGGCATAGGTTTAGTTTCACACCCGCACGAAGATAAAATCACTAAGGAGTTCAGTTTCGACCCTGGGCGAAACTTTACTCCCGGGAACGAAACTAAATTAATCAAAACTCCAATGCTCATAGTTAAGTTTCAATCCCAAAAGTTGAGTGGAGGGAGATAAGAGGGAATAGTTTCGACCCATTACGTTTGATATACGTGTAAAGGGGTTTAATATTGAGCTTAAAAATCCAATGACCACTTTATGTTCACCTTTCTCCTGTTAGTGATAAAAATATTAGTGTCCCATTCATCTTATGGCGGTAGACCGAACCTTTACTTCATTCAACCACACTTCGTTCTCGGTGTGTGGGTCGGAACTAAACTGTTCAAAGGTGAAGCACTTGGTCCCTGCAGTGCGAAACATTATCTGCGTTTCGTTTCGTCCTAGAGTTTTAGTTAAGTTCTTACCCGAAGTAGTTTTGACTCCGATTTCGTTTCGATCCTGAGTTTAGCTCCCCGGGTTTAAATCAATTTAGTTTCATTTCTACAGTCCACTCCCTGGAACGAAACCATTGAAATTTTACTGGTTTTGACTTTCGTTTCGTTTTATTGCCAACCCGGACGAAACGAAACGCTGAATATGTTTCGCACTGGGGGACCTCGTGCTTCATCTTCGAACAGTTTAGTTCCGACCCATACCGAGTGCGAAGCATGGTTGAATGAAGTAGAGGTTCGGCCTACCGCCATTAGATGCATGGGGCACTCATATTTTCACCATTAACAGGAGAACGGTGTGCGCGAACTGGTCATTCGATTTTTAAGCTCGATGTTTTAACCTCTCTCCACGTATGTCAAACGTAATGGATCGAAACTATTCCCTCTTATCTCAGCTCAACTTCTGGCATCGAAACTTAGCAATGAGCAGCGGAGTTTCGATTAATTTGTTTTCGTTCCCGAGAGTAAAGTTTCGTCCCAAGTTGAAACTAAACTCCTTGGTGATTTTAATTTCGTGTGGGAAGGAAATTAAAATAGGCCTCGTATTTTTTTTCTATCCTGGTCAAAACGAAACATTTAGTGAATGGGAAATATAGGCTAAAAATAATTTAATTAACAAGAGAGATGGAAATATTTCACCCATGTTTAAAGTTGAAGTGAAATGTTTAATTAAATCGAGCACCGGAGGGATTGTTTTGTAATTTTCAAAAATCGTAAAAAAATGACACATTGGCATATAAATTTTATGCACAATATTCAATCTAAAGGATACCGTGGTGCCCTGGCGGTAAGAGTAAATAAAAGCCGCATAAGAAAAAGTATTTGATGATTCGCAGGCTCTCCCTTACTGCGCGATATGATAGTTAGAGCAGATAATTCATTCAGGGCATTGCATCCCATGAAATGCGTAACCATATTGATTTGGCTGAAAATTATTGACCTATTTGAAGATATTTTCAATTTATCGTGACAGTGCATTAAAACCATGTGCATCGCTGCCTTTATCCTGTCAGTCAACCTCGAGGTGATGTATTTTGATGACTTCATCATTACTCGGCGTGTTTATCCTCACTATGCATCAGCTGGTGGAGAAGTTTACTTTCGTAGAGGTAACGCGAGACCAGTAACCTAAAATTCATGAGAAAATAAACGATATTTCAATTACTTTTCAGTCCACGCGTTGTGTTACGCAATTAGGTGCTTTCTATGCATCTGTATTGCTGCAGTAGGTCAACTACTTTTCAGATAAACATCACAGTCGTTGACATATTTATTGCTCGTATCTCATTGAGCCCTAAATGAATGAAAATATTTGCTTAATGATTATATGGGCTGAAGTGTTTTTTAATGCTGAGATTCATGTGCGACTTTGAATTCAATTTTTAGTTATTCAAGGATAAAAGCGATCAAAATTACTGTGCACTGACTATTTTACAACAGATATCCCATACCATTTAACTCTTATTACTTTATCTTTACCATTCGTTGAATGATAATATCAATTTCAGTAGAATTTTCAGATTTTTTTATGATTATAAGTCATATAAAAATAATTAACACATCTAAAATTTAAAAAATAGCTTGAAATATATTTTTTGCAGTCGTCAAGGATCACCCATCCGAAGATGCAACTCGAAGATTGGTTTGGGTAGACGAGGGTTGCGCTCAGTTGAGCTCAGCCCAGACTTTGTTGCGTGTGCGGCTAAGGTCACTGCACTTTCAATTGTTTTTAAACTGCATTTTACAAAATCAGATTCATAGATGCAAGGGAATGAATTACAGTTATGACCTCTATTTTAAGGTGGATCCTGTTTCATCAAATCCAATAGTGCCAATGGTACCTTATGATTAGTCTCTTTAAAAAATTAGTAATTTTTCGTGAAGTAACGATTATTTAAACATTTATTTGTATCAGTATGCAATGACTCGAAATTGTTTTCCTATCCTCATATGTTTTTTGCTTCACAGTTCCATCGATGAATTTCATCCTTAACTTTGGAGTTGCTTCTTTGGAACGCGTGAACTGAATTAATTTACAATCTGTAAATATTCGAGATACTTTTAGGGTATTGGGTATTGATAAGCAACCGAGGATTACGTATTTGACATCTGATTCTAGATATTCCAATATGTTCTTCATTGTATGTTTTAACACTGTGTTATAATTGCTACTCGAATTCATTATGACTTTAAGTTGCATTATTTCCATTGGTATTATAAGTATCCTTAATTTTTTTATGTTCTTTGGATCAACCATCATAAAAATCAGCGAGCGAGTTGGTGTCGGTATTAACAATCCACCATGCTTCAGTTATGCGTGCATTTATATGAACCCAATAAATATCCAATCAATAACTTAGCACAAGAGGACAGGTTAATGTTTTATAACGCTAAATGTTATGAATGAATTATACGCTAGTGCTTTGTCTATCATTCTCTCCGATATCAGTTGAAGTTTTTCGCATTTCATTTTTAATAGAATTTGTTGTCTTTAATTATCATTTCGTAAGATTTTCATGCATTGCCACACAGACAATCTTTAAGATTCGTTTTAATAAGCTCTCCACACATTTTATGAGTTAAACTAACCACATTTCCGTATTCCTTCGCACTAACACTATCCGTTACCTGTTCCATCTGAGACCTTTATTTTGCGTTCATGCCATTAGATTTTATCAAACATGGAATATTGCCTCAAGTTATGGCTGATTAAGCTGTTCCGTCTCCCCAGGGAATTCTATCTCCTCCCAAATATTCGTCATTGCTCACCTGAATAACCCACATAACTATAATTATTCTTTTATAGAACCACATTTAGAATGCTTCCAGCCTAAATCTTGATTTCATTGATTCTGTCATCGCCCATACCTTACTGTAAATGAGAAGCCTGCTCTAGACGTAATTTCTGATCAATCGTTTATCAAGCGTTTTACTTACTGCTGTGAAAGATCCCTCTTTTTAATGGAAAGCCCACATCGACCAGGCTGCTTTTAATTTTATATCCTTAAGACAACCCTTGCATAGCAAACGGTATGCAATTTCAACCCTGGTAAGTTCAATTAATTAAGAATAATATGTTATAGTTTCTCTCAGTTTCAAACTGAAATGCGTTTGGTGAGGTATCCCGAGTAGTAAAGACAGTTACGAAATGGAGTTCTAAATGTTAGCACACGCAAAATATTAACCCTCGCTCATTAATTTTTTCATGATTACAGTCAATAGCGTAGCCAGGAATTTCATTCGGGGGGGTCCAAAATCAGGGGGGAAAATTTTTTAAAAATAGGGCACTAAGTAATGGGTATTAAACTATTTTGAACACTTTTCAAAATCGAAAAAAATTTATTTGTACACAAAAATACTTTGTAAATTCATGATGTTTCAATAATTTATTTTCTTTTACGAAGGAAAATGATTGTGCTTTTATTTTTCGGGGGGGTTCGGACCCCCCGACACCCCCCTGGCTACGCCACTGATTATAGTCTGTGTACCGCACGGTGGCGCACGGACCCGGCGGCTACCTGAGTCGGTGCCACAGTTTTTGAAAGATCTATGGGTCCTTTCCTCCCTCCGACGCTCGCGGACCGACTCGGGTACCTGGCGCCACCCTACGGTATACAGACTATATAGCAGCATATAATTTTTTTCCCTCATCTTAATATATATGTTTAAAATATTGATTTGCTAAATTTTCTTCAAGATATCAAGCATAAAAATCTAGTCCCTTCAATGAGGACACCAGAGGTAACTTTTACTTTTTCCTGTTACTTAACTCCAGCTTTCCTTTGCATTATGCGCTTATCCAGTTTCTTTGCCAACGGGTTCTTGGATTGATTGAGCCTGCGGCTTCGATGAATACCTACCTAAATTTATTTCAATACCCTGTGCATTTTAAACTGAAAACTAATATATTTCTTAAATCTTCCCATTCAAAGTTTCGACATTGGCCATGACATAATTCTAGATTCATCTTTAAAGTTAAGCATTTTATAATCGATCGATCGATCCTCCCAAATTTGACGGGCTTTTATACCCAAAGTTGGTCCAGCCTCCGGTGTGTATATATACCACCTCTTCGGCGGCGATGAATTTACGCTAAGTGCGTAAGCAGGGGAAAAATGACGATGCAAGTGTATAGGGACCAGTATAACGCTGAATGGACGATCATAAAATAATGAATCTCCATCATTTTACGCGCAAAGTGGGGACATTTTTGCTAGTAAGGTATTTTTTACTTGACCGTTTTTGCAGCAAACCGATCTTCAATTGTCATTTGACATATTCAAGTTAATTTGGGTACATTTTGATCCTCAAATCAAGTTTCCCTGGATGATGGCGCTGTAGGTCTTGAAGTTAAAATGAAATAAAAGCGCCTGCCATCTACAAACGAATTCTTGAAACACATTCCTTCAGTCTTGTATCTTCGGGTCGAAAATGAAGGTAACTGCAAGCCAACGACAGAACTATAGCTGAGCAATATCCCCTTCCCCTCAATATATCGATGAAAATTAAATTTAATATATTCACAGGAGGTTCTGGATGACGCAAAACATCGGATAAACCATTTAAAATTTATAGTTTTTCGTAGCATCGGGGCAATTTTTTCTGACCGGCCGGGCGTTGCGTCGGAAAAAAACCGGCCTGCTTGCACAAAAAGTAAAATATATAATTGATTATTCCGACGCATCTTGTCAACCTGAATATTACACTGCAATCCCACGAAAAGTTTTATTTTGCCTTTTTAGATTATTGTTTTTTTAGAAAAAATAAAGTAAAGAAATCGATGTATTATACGCTATAGTTACCTAACCGGTTCCCGCCTCTTATACCCCGGGCTAACCGGATTATGTTAAAATGTGAGAGCAAAAATCATATCATTATTTTTTAAGTAGTCTACTGAGGTAGGTTTTCTTGGAGTGCTTATGAAGCATTCTGTCAGTCTCCCCTTCCTTCATAAACTTCCCTCTTCAATTCACAGTAAGGCCTGCTCCCCTTCATCCCATCTAAAAAGCAAGTTCTCTCCCTTCCTCGCCCTCGTTTACCTAATATTCTACCCTTCAACACTGTTTTGAACATCAGCTCCCCGCTCAGTACTCGCTCTATCAATAACCTTCTGTCTCTTCCGAATCTCATCCAGAAGCCGCCTTTCCTACAGCCTTCTCCATCTTCTTGGTCTTACATCCTTCTTTCTTTGATGCTACTGCTGAAATTCTGCAAAGATTTCGCATGTTGACGACACTGAGGTCCTTGCCGACCTCACTACTGCGAATGACACCCGCCCTTTGGGTACGCGTCCCATTCGATGAGTTTCTGAGGCTCATTTGATTGTACTCCATGTTTTCAGGGAAGAGATATTTAGTAGGGTTTCAAACTTCCAATCAAACAGTGTTTTTTACGTGACACCATCATGTGGACTACCTTTCGTCTGGCTTTTACCCTTCGATCTATCTGGCATGGATATATCTACCAGAGGAAATTTAGAATTAACATAACTAATATACGAATCCAAAAATGTAGGACCTAAGTCGTTTTCCTGAAAATTTTGGTCGAGCCAGCCGAAATGCACTGTAAAGCTGGCCTAACCCTTGAGAAATCTTCTCTATCAGTAAAGACGGCTGTTGACTTAAAATAATTTTTGATTTGGCTCCAGATTACTATTTTCCTTCACTACTGAGATTTGCGTGGTACATAAATGTATGGCTCAATTTCAAATGATCCGGTCTCCCGACAAGAACTGTTCTGGGGACCAGAACCGCATATCGCTAGGCGTTGGTAGGTACCTACATTAATTTTCACTCTCGTAAGGGATATCTTTGATTCTGGGCAGCCAATGTGCAAGAGTGAGTATTAATATTTACCATTGCTCACGATATCGTTAGTTACCGTATCTGAGGACCAGAACCATGTCGCTATGCATTGGAACATAAGCAATTGCGAAGTTTTTCCTCCAGGATATAAGATTTAGAACTCAATAGAACAGGTGGCGGAGTTTTTATACCAGTTAAATTACATTTACACAGCGCCGCCCATGAAATAATTGGCAACAAAATTGAAAGCGTGTGGTGGTTGTACTATTAATCAACAAAACTAAAGGTGTATTCATTTTTGTACTTTTTACAAACCTACGAACTATGAAGTTGATATTATTTACCAATTAGAAAATCAAATATTCGTATTAACTCTGACAATGACAGACAGTAAAATCGTAATAGTTATTGGGGGAGATTTTAATCTTCCATCCATAAATTGGGATACTTTGTAAAAATTCCATCTATAAATTGGGATACTTCCATCTATAAATTGGGATACACTGTAACACCGATTTCAAGGAATAGAGAAATCAGCGAGATCTTACTCAACGTAATTGCAAATCACTCTCTCGCCCAAGTAGTTGACAAGCCTAAGAGAGGAAATAGGATATTAGACCTTTTAGCAGTTGGCCATAGGTCGTAATAGTCGTAACTTCCTCCATGGCTGTCAGCAAGGATTCCGAAAACGTAGATCATGCGAAACACAGCTCGCGCTCTTTTTTCACGACGCGGACGTTCTTAAATCTGGTGAATCGAAAAGACATTATTTCTTTATTTTAAGAAAGCTTTCGACACGGTACCTCACAATAAACTTTTATACAAATTACAGTTATGCGGATTAAACGAAACAGTGGTAAACAGGATAGACGACTTTCTGTATGATCGTAAACAAAAAGTATTTCTTGACGGAATTAGCTCTGATGTTGTGAAAGTTACATCAGGTGTTCCTCAAGGAAGCGTAATCGGCCCCCTTTTATTCATGATATACATTAATGACCTCTGCTCCAAAATTAACTGTAAAATACGTTTGCTGACGACGCTGTCATCTATCGCAAAATTAGTGATGACTCTCACTGTGAAATTCTATCATCGGACTGAAACAACATTTATTTGTGGAACCAAGAGTGGGTACTCCAACTTAATCTGAACAAATGCATGTCGATGCATTTTTTGCGGAGTTCGTCCAATTTTAACCAAGTATATGCTGCGGATGGTATTAACATATAGAACAGACGAAGTGAAGTACCTAGTAGTTGCGATAACCTCGAACCTCTCATGGGGAACACATGTTAGGAATATTAGCGGCATAGCACAGAAGAAATTAGGATTCGTCAAGCGTATTGTGGGAAGATTTTCGGATGTGAAAGTAAAAGAAAGGTGCTATTTCGAACCTTGAATATGCAGCGAGCATATGGGATCCGGTACAGAAAGACTTAATCCGCGAACTGAATGAAATACAAAGGAACGATCCGTGGTTCGTCAAAAACTGCTGCGGGTGTACAGAGTTACCCAGATGTTAAGCGAATTAGGCTGGAAGCCGCTGGAGACTCGGAGGCTGTGTACAAGGATGATGTGTACGATTTGCCATTTTAATACTTTATTCAGAATCTATATCGCAAATTCGTTGTTCGTCAACCATAGTTACATTTCCAAGGGTACCCATTTTAAGACACCTATCATACAATATGCGACTTCAAAACAAATTTTTAGGCTTATATTGTTTGAACAATTGAGAATGGATATCTTTAACAGCAACACGGAGAACATAATACTAGAGCCCCACTTTATTCCCAGGTCCGACAGAAGCGATAAATTAAGAGAGATATTTAGCCGAAAGGATAGATATGCAAATTCCTTTTTTTTCCCGAACCATAAATGACTTTAATCAATGCGTCGTATTTTCATTAAAGCATTTCCTTTTTATGAGCAAATGGCTGGTGCCCTAATAACCCTTGCCACAAGCCTTTTAGGCGGCTTGCGGGTTATTATGTAGATGTAGATGAACAGCGGCCAGTAGCGGATAAAGAAAAACCTCAAGCGGGGAGCAAAAGTTATCTTGAGCTACCTGTACTTTTGTAGAAATGGTAAATAATGAAGACTCATAGAAAGTTTAATGAAGTTTTATTTTAACTGATAATACGCATACACAAGACAATACCATATTATGGCATAAAAAGTTACAATTGTGGCTCTGCAATATGTTAAGCAATGAGGGAGGCCCAGTAAGGAGGGGGACGCGCGCCCTCACTGGCACCTGCTTTCACCTACATAAGGGAAATCTATGTCGCCGGGCAGCCTATATGCAAGGATGATGTATACTACATATTTGCCATTTTAATACTTTATTCAGAAGCTATCTTGCAAATCCGTTTATTTCAACCATAGTTTCACTTCCAAGGGTAGCCATTTTAATACACCTACCATACGATATGAGGCTTCACGACAAATTTTTCCCTTTTTCTAAATGTTTAGTCATACCATCATCAACTGCTATGATTCTTTTTATTGCATGCTTCTTTTATGGAAATATTTACTGTGTATGATGAAGTAAAAAATTTCACGCTTCCTAACAAAGCAAATGCTCCGCTTAGCATTATCCAAATGGATATTCACAATGAAAAATTACTTGTTCACTTGATGTTAACACCACATACAGGAGAAATTATCACAAAAAGAAGTAAGGGTATCTTCTATTCAGACTATAACTTAATTATTTGAACTGAATATTTTAATTATCAATTTGTTTCATGAAACAAAAAAAAACTGTGCAAGTGTAAATGCCACAATCTGTTCTTCAGTATATAAAAGAGATACTGTTTCACCAAATTTCCTCATTCCATTTACGTTGGCACAGAAGGGAATTCTATTCTAATGTACGTACTATCTAGAATCCTTTTTTGGAGCTTTTCCCATCATGCAAAGAATATTTTTACATTAAAAAAAGAGGGGTTTTTCTGATGGCTAAAGAGCCCCTTAGTGCCTCATGCTTTCCTAATATCAGGAAGCAACATATTCTCCCCATTTCCTTTCATCTACATTCTATCTGCTGTCATTTGCACTCATGGTAAACTATCATCTTTCTCTACAAACTAAGACATTCACCATCACTTTCTGTCTTACAAGTAACATATTCCACGATCAAAAAATGTTTAAACGGTTAGTGGAGGATGGGGCTTCAATTATATAATTAAATGCCCTTGAGGAAGTGCATCCCGCCTCGTTACTCACATGTTGTGGAGGATCAGCAGCCATTACATCAAAGGGAATGAGGGAGGCATTCCTCATTCCTAGTTCATTGAGGATACTCCTGTATCTCCCTTTCATGATGCCAGGAGGGCCTCTCAATTACCAACCTTACCAATGAGTGGCAGAAATTATCATTTTTCTGCTGACGTGTAAGATGTATATTGTCAGCAAAGGGGGTGACAAGATTTCCATGAGGACCAAATGCAGCATCCCCAATGATATCTGACTTCACTACATCTCAAATCATGGGCGTATTCAGCGGGGGGGAAACAGCCCCCCTCCCCTAGAAGCAAAAATAAATTTAGCTCAAAACAAAAGTTATGAACAAATTTTCTTTTTGAAGAAAAATGATATTAGTATAAGACATGGAACTATAGTTGAGGACCTCAAATCCTGAAATCTTGGGACCAAAGGGTTTCTGGATTACTGGTTTTTCTAGATTTCTGGTCTTGAGGGCCTTCCCAAAGATATTTCCTATTTTTAATAACTCCTCTTTGATTTAAAGTAGGACGGGTGAATTCTCCATTTCTCTGAGTCATATAACCAAGGAGAGTGAAGCTGATGACTTGTTTCATCACTCGTATTTTTCCATAGTGAAGGGTGTACATGTGGTCACCTATGACACCTCTACGTAGATGCTTATGTAGCCAAGTAAGTCGTGAGCCATTCTGGATTTCTGGTTTTCCGGATTTCAGGATTCCGTATTTGAGGTCCTCAACAGTAAAAAAAAATCATAATTTTTTCAAGAAAATAATTAGAAAAACTAATAAATTGCTATTAATAATGAAAAACACTTTGTTTCTTCCACAAGTTCATAAAGCTTTTATATTTTATAACCGGTTTCGACTATTACACCATTATCAAATACAGAAATGTGGTGGGAGCAGGTGGGGGATTTGGGAGGGTGATGAGTAATAAGGGGGATGGGTTGGGAAAGGTCATGCCATTAACCAGGTTTCCATTTGAAGATATCTCCCAAATTTCTTAGGCATCCATCCTCCTTCCTTTACTGGTAAAATAGAGTATATCTGGATCGAAACTACTTCAGTGCCCCATTTACAAGAGGTGCCGGGCAAATGTATCATCCTTGTTCTTCCAACACACCCAGAGCTCCTTCAACCTTCTCTTGAAGTCTCGTCCCATTTGGCCGATGTAGCATGAATCACATTTATTGCACTTTAATATACAAATGCCAGATTTTAATTTGGGTTCAATAACATCCTTAGCATTATTTAACAGTCTTCCCAAAGTATTGTTATACAAAAAGCAACCTTATATTTATTTTTAGGGATAGCTTGGGTTATAGCATTTGATAAAGTGCTGATAAAAGGTATTTTACAACATTTTGTTGAAGTGCTCGGTTCGACGGGTCGCAAGGAACTTGACTTGGAGAGGGCAATATGTTTTAATTTCCCATTTAAAATCTGTGTGATTAAAGATTCCTCCTATCCGTTGTTATGAGCAATTTGTTGAATGGTATTTCATTCCTGTTTAAAATCAGTTTCCCGAAGGGGAATGTTAAGTAGGCGGTGAACCATTGCGTGAAAGGACGTGTGTTTATGGGAGTGGGGATGGCATGAACAATTGGGTATTACGGCATCATTATGGGTGGGTTTTCTGTAAATGGAAAACCCGTCTATTATTTTCAATTGAGATGATCAAATCTAAAAAAAATAAAGTTTAGTCCTCCAACTTCTTTTGTTAGTATAATTTTCTGGAGGAGACTATTTATAAGGGATGAAAATCTGTCAAGTGGCCGCTTGCTGCCTGTCCACAAACAAATTATGTCACCAACATATCTGTACCAATAGAAATCATTCTTAAGTAAAACATCCTTAGAATTTAACAGTTTTCTTTCCCAGCTGTCGATGAATATATCTGCAAGGAGAGGTGAAAGCGGACAGCCTATGACCAATCCTTCATTCATGCGGTAATATTTTTGGTCAAATGAAAAATAATTTCATTCAGAGGATCATTAGTCATAATAGTTGGCAAAGGTCATGTCATTAATCAGGTTTCCATTTTTAGATATCTCCCAAATTTCTAAGGCATTCATCCTCCTTCCTTTACAGGTAAAATGGAGTATTTCTGGGTCAAAACTGCTTCGGTGCCCCATTTCCAAGAGGTGCCTGTTTTAATAGTAATTGACAGTTCAACCAAATGGCCAGAAGTGAAGGAAATATGTAATAGCTCATCAGACGAGGTTATTATGCACCCAAGAGATATTTTTGCCACATTTGGTATCCCAGAGAAAATTGTTTCTGACAATGGTTCTGCCTTCACTTCATCCTTGTTCAGGGAATTCTGTAAAGAAAATGGAATTCAACACATCTTTTCCCCCATATCATACAGCTTCCAATGGTGCTGCAGAGAACATGGTCAGAGTGTTTAAAAACAAAGTGAAAACTTAAATCAGTGATGGAACACCCTAGCATGTTGCCTTGCCACGCTTTTATTTAATTACAGAATAATGCCGCACATGACCACTGGAGAGCCTCTTAGTGTGCTAATGTTTGGAAGAGCTCTTCGCTTATGGTTGGCAATGACTAAACCCAATATAGGGAAACAGGTGAATGAAAAAAAAAATGCTCAGATCCAGGCTCATGGTGACTCATGTTTGAGAGTTTTAAGTGAAGGGCAAAGAGTGATGGCTAAAATATACCCACAGGGGAAAATGGTGTGGATGTCAGGGGTGGTGAAGGAAGTGTTGGGGTCTAGACTGTATACGGTTTTAACCGATGAGGATGTTATCATCCACAGGCACATTGATCAACTAAGGCAAAGGGGGGACCAGTGTAAAGGAAAGGACATGGGCAAACAAGATGGGTTGGCTGAACCTGAAAAAGCATTTGAGCCTGAGGGAACTGGATGTGAGGAGTTAGTGCCACCCCAGATGGCACAATAATTTTACGTATCTGGATACGAGGGTGCACTATCAAGATACAAGAAATTGTGCTGAGGAAGTTACTGAAAAGGTTTTGTCTCTTTATTTCCTTTATTGACAAAAGAAGATACAAGAGGACTGGCAAATTCATATGCATCGATAAAATTTTATCTTGTCAATATAACTGTATCCGGTCTGGGACTATTTTCTTTTGCGGGTGGTGACATATCTTCCTAGAAAGAAGGCCCGAACGCAAGTGACTGGCATTGGAGATCGCGTTGTTTATGTTAGGTCTCATCACATTTCAGGGATTTTTGTGGTTAAGTTGGTGAAAAATAGAGTGTCTGGTTATGGTGAAGTTTCCCTTATTCTTTAATTTCATTCACTGGGCTTCTGAAACGTGTTTGTGAGGTATTTTTGTTAAAAATGCCTTTTGTGTGCATATTGCCAGGATGTGAAGGAAACTCCGGGACTGGATCCAAAGTTTAAGTTTTTAGCTTCCCAAAAGATCTTGAGTTGAAGAAGAAGTGCATTTGGGCGATTAGAAGAGAAAATTTTTCCCCTACGAAATACAGTAAGGTATGTACCCTTTCCCGCTGCAATTATTTGTATGTAATTTTAAGTTAGAAGTGGCTTCAGGATGTTGATGCATGACTCCAGTACTGAAGGTGGTGATTTAAAACATTGTAGCAGCAATTCATTTGAAAATTCTAGCATTTTAGTTGTCTTTCTTGTATTCTTTCGTTCGGTAAACATGTGGTTAAAGGAGAAACTAGGAATAAGCAGCCAAGTATATAGAATCGAATATCCTTTCTTAGCTTGCCATATGGTGTGCTATGCATCGCCTTTCATCATTTCAAATTATCTTGTGCTATAGTTTAAAATAAAAAAATAATGAGGTATACATCTATTCACTATATTTACTAGCCTAGTAATTTGATTTCTCATGCAGAAATGCTAAAAATTGGAAATGATGTGACCAAGTAAATTACATGGTATTTTTAGCAGAAAAAATACATGGTATTTTTTCTGCTACATGGTATTACTAGCAGAAAATCCCTTTGAACTCAATGGGGGTGAAAATAGTGAGACATAGTTACGTTACACTAGGTTACTTTAGCACCGAAAGAGATAATGTACTATACAAGGGTAAACTTAAAAGTCCCGTAAGTCGTTGCGTCGCCACATGAAGCACTAGGTGCAATCTGCCAACACCACCATGTTCCTTGGTTCCTCCACTCCCACTCTCAACCACTGCGAAGCATTGTTGACCGATCATTGTTGGCAAAGCAGCCGTCTCCATGGAGCTTCCCCTCACGTCTCCGTCCAGGTTTGAAATCCGGTCTGTCATACGATTTTTGACCAGGAAAAATGTGGCACCAATTGATATTAATCACCAATTAGGTAGGTGTACGCTGAAAAATGTATGGATGTTAAAAACATTCGTAAATGGTGCCACAAGTTCCTTAATGGCTGCGCAAACGTCCACTGCCCGGTGGATACCCAGACAACTCACCAAAGACCACCAGAGGCAGCACATGGAATACGCAGAAGAAGCTTTTTGCCATTCTGGAGAGGAAAGGGAAGATTTTTTGAACTCTTATCACACTGGGATTTCCACATGTTGCTTGTCCGGAAGAGGCATCTAGGAGGAATGATGTTTGTGACGGACGACAAAGTGTAAGAGGATATCAACGCCCATCATAGCAATGAGGACGGAAGCTGATATGACAACCGGATTCAAAAGTTCATCACACAGATGAGGAAAGTAATCGAGTGCCAGGGTGCCCAAGTAACATTTTTGGTTGGCCCTCTGTTGGCAGATGGTGGGACACAGCGGTTGGCCCATGGTATGATTTGGCCACCTCGCCAACCGTATCCCAACCAACGATTCCCCAACGATGGGCCAACAGAGCATTACAGTCGGGCCTTCGTATTCCCAACCCAAGGCCAACAAATCTCCAACGATATACCGTTGGCCCTTTTACATTCTGCCATCCGTTTCCCAACAAAAGCTATATTTTACTGGCATTTCTCATTTTTATAGAATGAAAGTTAAATTAATTTACCTTCTCACTTGATACGATACCGGTAGATAGAATCTTTACCTTTAACTCCCTATAAATCAAAATGAAATTAAATACATTAACAATCAATGCTATAGGACAAAATGGTTAAAAGTGGAAAACAAAAAATCAATATCAGTTCAGAAGGTCCCCAACTTTTATTTTCACAAATTAGGACAATTTTTATTAGGACAAAATTAGGAAAATTTCAACAGCACTTTTCCACATTACAATATGGCACACACAAAAACTGTCCATCTTCTTTGTAGGGCAACAAAACACACTTAGATAAAATCTGGGTGGACTGCAATTTGCATCCAGGTACTAATTTTTTTACTACAAATATACCAATGGTACCACTTCTAAGAGGCAATTCAAAGAAATCCTCCTTGTCACACTGCAAGATGTACACCCCTGAGTTATTTGATTCAATTGCCTTCACAATTCCTATTCTCTGGTCTTCGGTAACGAAATTTTTAAGTTTAGTCCATTTTACTTAATTGGATCAGTTATAAATTAATTAATCCTAACACAATGCTATATTACTTATAGCATAGTGTTAGGATTAATCAAATATCCCCCAGAAAGCCGTAAAACTCGCCATTTTGAACCATTATTCTTAAAACTTTCCTGGAGGACGACCCCGCAACTCCTGCTTTCCCTGGCGGGTATGCAATACTCCCACACTCCTAAGTATTATTTGCACCTAAAACCCCCCCCCATTGGAAAATTCTTATAAGAAAATTTCTTATCAGAAATTGTACATATTTCTTATAAGAAATTTTCTTATAAAAATTTTCTACAAGAAAATTTCTTACCACTATCAGTTACAAAATGTTATTAATAAGAAATTTTCTGATGGAAATATTTATTATAAATATCATATCAACATGCTTAAAACACTTGCGCAAACTTCTATAAAAAGCTACATAAGATTTACATCCCTACTGAGAGTACAAAGTTAGCATTATACCTAATTCAATCCAAATGTAGATGCCTATATCTGGTATATACAGCAAACCTAACGATTTTCCATGAACCAAATGTAGATGTCTATCATTGGTGTACATCAAAAAGGACACTCAAGCTCTGCAAAGTTCACTTGACTGGCCAGACAAGGCGATATACCATAGAGGTCTTTCAGGGCATGGGTTCTGTATAGGGTTAACGTCCTCACATGCTAAAAGAAACTAAAATCAATGAAACCAACGATAGCCTAGAATGATGGACTGATAATTGAATACGACTTTGGCAATCATTACACAATGAAAGATACAGGAATCGCAATATGGAATATGATTTAACCTGGAAAGTTGAAGAAGCAAATGAAATAAAATTCAAGTTCGACTGGGGATAGGTACTTCAAGAAATTATATGGGAAGGAAAAGTAAAATTTGATAAATCAAATGCATATGAGCAATGTTTATTTAAGATACCAGAGAGATGAGACTTCTACATTTAGATTTGGATAGATAATGAAAGAAATAAACAAAGCAAAATGGAATTTGATGCCATTTTGGAGAAAAGGATATGTAGAATGTGGCTAACAATAAGTGCAAAATTTAGGGATATTAATAGGAATCACAGAAACACTGATTGAGTATAATAGTTGATGTATTTTCCATAAAATAATAACTGTGCAGATGTTATTTAGATTTACTCATATAAATTCAATCTCATTCTCTTCAGAGAGGTCTAAATCACTCACTTTGTCCATTGAAACACTGTTTTCATTAAAACTTCCACTGATACTAGATATGCCACAATCTGAAAAAAATATACATATCGATCTATCTAAATTAATGATGAAAAGTTTAAAATTCCACGAAACTATCTGTTTGAGGTAACATGATTTTAGGAATGCCAGTTTTGTAAGACTTACCAAATGAGGTCAATGACTTATTTTTGTTAGAAGCACTCGACTTATTTTGTTTAACTGCTATCACAAAGACATAGTGAATGATTAACATATAAAGGCTGGAATAAAAGCAATCCCTAACAACCAAACAAGTTTTGGTTGTTAGGTTGCTAGGGAACCATGTGAACCGTATCCTGCAAAACGTATGCAATCGTACTATAATGGTATGATGTCCCAACGGTGGCCCAATGATAATCCATTTCGTAGGGCCATCGTTGGGGATTTCCGTTGGGCCAACAGCATAAACCGTTTTGTTGGGCCAACGAACAATATCTGCGTTGGGCCAACAGCGGAATTTGGTAGGCATATCCACCCACAATGAGCCAACCGTGACTACGGTTCCCCAACCGAGGCCCAACGGTCAATGTTACTTGGGTGACTTCATCAAAAAAAGCTGAAACCATGACCTTTCCAAAAATGTAAATAAATATCAAATTCAATGATAAAAAAAATTTAAGTTTACTCTCATATTATGCGTTAATATACAATTAACCTATTTTCAAGGAAGTTTTATCCGCTTTTCTATTTAAAGATACTTCCCTGAAAACATTCATAGCTTATTTGAGTTAATTTTCTTATCCCTTGCCCATCAATCTAAGTTAAGATTACCTGAACTGAGACTTGGCACAGCTGCTTGCCAAAGACTAGACTAAAATTATCAAATATCTGATGATCCCTGGTAAGGTAAAGAATTTTCTTCAAGCTTAGTGAAATTCTCACACTGCTAAGCTGATGTGATATAACACTATAGCAAATTATTTTATCAGTTGTTTTCGATTTGAAATTAAATTTTTCTTGTTAAATTATCTAGTTACGACACACATGGTGAAATTGTGCAACTTCAGACCATTTGGCATTCCTCAAACTGGTCTTTACTACACATTTATGCACTCTGTACATTTTTTAATCAAGTTAATGAAGCACATATTGACAAAAACTTCTCCTAAGTTTTTCCAAATAGATTGTCATAAAATAGATTCATTGGCTTTTCCCTGCTGAGAAACACTACCATGAATTTTCTTTTCAAATGATTTATTTCAGTAAATACATATGTGTGTCACCGCATCCCTCCCTGATTGGAGAATATGTTGATCTTCACTCATCATCTATTCTACTTGTGATTCAATTTCGTTACACATTTTACAGAAGATGACTAGATATTTATGGGAAGATGCTTTTCAAAACAGAAAGGTCCTCAAGGTCTCCATTACCCCAATAATGACTTTAAAGAGATTGCAATTTCTATTCATACTTGGCTTCTACAGACTTACCACTACTTTGGGCTGTAACCACATCTCCATCAAAAGTGTTATCAGTTCGAATGACTCTTAGAGTGGTGGAGATAATTCAAAATTAATCTAGGTACGAGAGTTGTTACCAAAAGTAAGGTTCCAAATGAGCTACAACGTTGAGGGAAGGTGCTAGGCAAAATCCAACAATTGTGCAGTGCAGTGGTTCCCCTACTCTCAAGTCCACCCATCCGAGAAACACAATGTCGCTCATTATTGGCTTCGCAACAATGTAAGTGTTGATCCCTGTTCCTGCCAAATGTGAGGTTCGAGCAGTAATCCGATTTCTTTATGCAAGGAAGTTACCCCCAATGGAGATTCATCGGCAACTGACTGAAGTTTATGGCTAAGAGTGCATGTCCGTTCAGCACATCCGCAAATGGTGCAGGGCTTTTTTACTGAGGGTCGCACAGAAGTTCACGATGAAGAATGGAGTGGAAGACCACCGGGTTTTGGATGCGATTTTCCAGAAGATCAACGGTGAGCTGCTCAAAGATCAGAGAGTCACTGTCTGTGAACTTGTTGAAAGCATTCCTGAAGCTTCCCTCAGCACAATTGAAAGAACTTAAACAGAAACGTTGGGTTATCGCAAGATGTGTGCTCTCTGGGTCCCCCTGGATGCTAACTGATGGATGCAAGGAGCAATGCCTTGACTATGTTCGCAAATTTTTCAAAAATGTGAGGGGGAGGCCACAAGGAGAAGTTGTTGTAGTCTATCGTCACAAAAGATGAAACATGGGTGTTCCATTACACCCCCGAAACAAAACTCTTGGTGGCATACGCTTCAACGACGATGAAGTCTGAGAAGAGGTCACACGCTTCCTCAATGGGCTGGCAGGAGACTTCTTCAACTTAGGGACACAAAAGCTGGAGCGAAAAGTGTAAGATTTTCAACGATGTGAAAATTAATAACAATTAACAAAGTTTTCCAATTGTAAAAAATATGGGAACCTTACTTTTGGTACCACCCTCGTACGATCACCCCAGCCAAATTTGGAGGTGGAAGAGTAGGAGTCAGACTAAAAGTAATCCTAACTACGGAGTCCTGTAAAAAAACACAGAAACGATGGATATGGTACACAGCAAGAACTCAAAATAGGGAATACATATAATCACATGAGCCTCAGAAACTCATTTAGTGGGACATGACACTTAAATAAGAGTGCTGCTTCAGGCAGCATGGTTAGCAAGGACCCTGAGGCCATTATCATGTGAAACCCTAGCAAGGACTTATCATTAGATACAGTATCCAAAAAAGAAGAAAAGATGGCCAAGAATGGAGCAATGAATGTAGGGACATGGAATGCTAAGACAAGGATGAGGGAATGTAAGCTAGAAAGTATCAAAGAGAAGGACACAGAGAAGGGGATCAGAGATATTTTGAGGCTAAGTGAGGTAAGGAGAGACAGCAGGTATCATTGGAGTGACAAGGTGACTGGAGACGAGGAAAGTCAAGATGGGATAAATTTGGTATAAAATAGGTAACTAAGTAAGTGGAATGCATTGAACAAGCAAGTGATAGGATTATGTCAGTGAAAATTGGCATGTTCCCCCATACTTGTAGTGATTCAGGTGTGCACGTCAACTAGCAACCATAGAAAGGAGTACATAATTAGAAGGAGTGTATGAGTAACTGAAGGAAATAATTAGGGAAATGAAAGTCATAAAAGGATGGTATAAGAAAACATGGCATGCAAAATATTAAGGCAAAGAAGTTAAGGACGAAAGTAAAAAAAGAAGAGTTTAGAACGAAGAGGTGGAATGAATAAGTGGAGGATGAGTCAGTGAACTGACCTGACAGTAGAAACAAAGCAGAAAGATTAGCACTTTCGCACCGAACGTCAGGTGGAGCCGATGGGAATTTTCAAACCCATGACACCTGACGTCAGGTATAGCTGTCCTGATTTTTCAACACAAACGAGTGGACGTTGGCTCTGGCAGCCAATCGCTGTTGGGAAGTGACCGCTGAGGTAGCAATTGTCTGATGCATTCAGGCCCGGCCTGGGACCCAGCGTAGCGAATCGGCCACTCCCCATGCAATAAAGCCCGACCCTCCCACTCATTTATGATCATCCTCAGTGCAGGAATCCATTGCGAAGTGGTTACATATATTGTCAATAGATGTTTCAATAATATATTTTGTTGCATACTACAATTTTTTATACTTTACAATGAATTCTTTGTTTTGTTCTGTGCGAAAGCAATTTGTAAACGAAATTTTAGCATTAAAAATAATGGACTTACACACTTATAGCCTTGTTACCTTTTATTTACAAACTTTGTTGTTAATATTGCAAGAAATCTGATTAAAATTCCACAATGCTTAAAAAATGTTAGTAATTCTTTTAGAAGAGTAAATTATTGAAAATCAAATACAATTTTTGGTTGAAAAAAAAACACTGGTAACACTATAAGTTGACCGTGGGTTCATGCTACGATAGGGTTAGAGGGAGTTGTCCAGTGGCTGGAGTACGGGACGTGTGCCCCGTTGAGCTGGGTCCCAAATCTGAGGGACGAAAATACCAGGGGAACTCCACCCCAAAAAAGACCTCCGTACAGAGAGGTTAAAGATATTCTCATTCTGCTCGTAAAGCGGAAAACATTTTCCAATAGGGTAGTTTCCTTCATCATAGAAAACGAAAGGCATTGATTGCGATTCATTTCCCACCATTAGTGTATTCATAATACACAAATTATTTGGTTTCAGGAATACCAGTTTAGACAAATGGCAATGGTCAATTTTATCCTCATTTCAAAAAGCCCAGATTGGTGCCCATGCGATGCCACTCCACGTGACGTCACAGGGACCTGGTTTCTATACGAGTAGATAGGAGTTTTACATCGTCTGATTGTGAGATTACCAATGCATGCATGAGATACAGAGCTCAGGGAAACATCTTTAAATAATCACCTATTAAAACTGCCTATGGTCGGAAAGTTTTCTTCCTTTGATAAGGTATAAATAATCCTTATTTAAGTCAAGTGCTACCAGCTAGCAGGGTACTCTGCTATCTGCTAGCATCCTGCGTTGTATCAGCGCTCAAAGCCTCGCCCCAAGGTCACCTCTTTTGCGGCAGCGGGAACCAGAACAATATCACACAGAGTTTTCCCAGCATTCATAGTTAGCCGTCTCATTTAGGTGCGCTCAAAAATTTTCACATTTCATTTTATTGCAAAAAATAGATATTGTCATTTAAAAATCTAAAAGCGTGAAATACGTACTCCAGGAGTAATAAACTTTCGATTTAGGAAATAAAAAAAATAAAAGGAAACCACCCTATTGTAGGTGCAGGCAGGAAAGGGTTAAACATAGAGAAGAAAAGTGTGGTGGATGAGAATAATCTTGGAGTAGAGTACGTTAGATGCAGAATACTGTAAAAGTCTTTTGAGATATGAGAGCAAGGAAAACATAAGTCATGGGCATTAGGCCCATGGGAGATTCTGAAAAAGTGTAGAGAAGGCTGAGAGAAACAGGTTTTACAAACTATTCTGAAAGATTTATGAGGACAGTACATGGCCACATTAAAGGCAGTTGAAATCCCACAGCTGAAATAAGGAAATCTTTAAAATGGACAGACCAAGAACTAATAAACAGCAAAAAAGTAAAAAAACGGCAAAAAGAGATATTGAAGATCATAAATCAAAAAATGCCAGGCAAGCACAAAAATTGCTCAGGTGACGATCAGTTTGGTTTCAGAAAGGGAAGTCAACCCATAATGCGAAGGCCGAAAAGGAGGACCCCAGTGGAGTAGGACCTTAACTAGACCCAGAAATGTGTTTGACAACATAATATATTTTCAAAAAGCGTATTATATAGGAGAAAAGGTAAAGTTATTGGGAATTCTTGAAAGAATCAGCATAGGAATAGGTGCCTCATTTGCAGTCTTGCCACCAGAGAACCTTGGTGGGTAAGCAAAGGCAATATTGTGATTCTTTTACAGTGTACGTAGAGGAGAAAGGTGATAAAGGAGTATAGTATGGGAGAAAGGAAGGAGTTTAAGTGTGATAACTGATGTTTAAATTAGTGAGGTTCCTGGATGATCAGGCGTTGGCATGGGCAGATCTAGGGGGGGTCCCCCCCTAGATCTGCCCATGCACGTGCCCCCCCCCCCCCCCAGACCCTTAAAATTATTCAAGATTTTTATTACGGTCCCACTATCATTGCGTTCGTTTTGTATTACGAGGTATCCTCGCGCCCCCCCCCCCCCCCCAGAATAAAATCCTGGGTACGGCCTTGCTTGTGCCACCCCCCAGAAAGAATTCCTGGATCCGCCCCTGGGCGTTCCTTACAGTCTTTGATAGGGTTGCAGGAGCTGGTGGCAGTGGCGGTTTGCCCATAAGGACTCTCGGACGCCGCCCCTCCCAAATATTTGAAAAAGTAAAAATAATAAAAATCTATTAATTTATAATTATACATCTGATTAATCAAAGTGTTTTTTCAGTCCCATACATCGAAAGTGTTGGAAAAACACGAAAAGAAATAGCGCGAGAAGTTCGTATTTGTAGCCGTGGGGCGCTGGCCAGAACGTCCCAATCCATCCCCATGCAGTCATATGGAGAGTGGTAGTGGTGGGGGCCGCTGGTGCTATGACGCGTCTAACGTTGTGTCTTATGGAAGTCTTGGGACGTCGTCCGAAAATGCGCAGAGCGACGTGTGAGTTGACATCGCTGCGCAGGCCGGCGGGCGTACAGGGTGTGTCCTGAAAGTAGTAGGACTGATTTTTTCCCACACACGCGGACGGTCGGACGGGAGTTTTCTGGGTTGTAGGTGGTGGAAGGGACTCTAACAAAGCGCTGCGAACACGCGGCAGTCGTCTCTGAGCTCTTGCGGAGTGTGAATCGTATTTCTTCCAGACCTCTGTCAAGTGACCTCGTCACGGTGCGTCATGGAACGATTAGTGGAGCAGCGTTACGCAGTGAAATTCTGCGTTAAACTCGAGAAAAGCGGCAAGGAGATCCATGAACTCATCAAGGCAGCTTACGGGGATAGTGCCATGAGCAGAACAACCGCTCAGCGTTTGAATACGACCCAGAAACGAAGCGGCAAAGTGCAGAATGGTACACAGCGACATCGCCGAAACCCAAAAAAGCTCGCATGTCCAAATCGAAGCAAAAATCCATGCTCATGTGCTTCTTTGATTCGAAAGGTGTCATCCACAGTGAGTTTGTGCCACCAGGGCAAACCGTTAATGCAGCTTTTTACGTGCAAGTCCTGGAAAGACTGCGAAAACGCATCTTCCGCGTCCGACCAGCCATCGCCGCTTCGTGGATCCTTCATCATGACATTGCGCCGGCCCACACCGCGTTCATTGTCGTTGACTAACTGGCGAAACACGGCGTGGAAACCCACCCTAAAGCCCGGATATCGCCCCCCCGGACTTCTTTCTCTTTCCCAAGCTCAAGACCCCTCTGAAAGGGCGTCACCACGGGTCGGTGGAAGCTCTCCAAAAGGCCGTGACGCGCGCTGTAGAGGACATCCCGGAGTCAGCCTTCCAGGAAGCGTATGCTGCGTGGAAAACTCGCTGGCAGCGTTGTGCCGATGCCCAAGGGGCTACTTTGAAGATTTTTGAAGCGATGTACCTATATGAGAAATACATTTTTTGTTCTCGACTCAGTCCTACTACTTTCAGGACACACCCTGTATAATCTGGCGTCTACTTGGTGCTGCCACAGAAAAGGGACGTACGGAATCAGAATGATCACTGTACTGGGTGTAGTTATACGATTTTAATTTTTAATTACTGGTAGGTATTGCTACAGAAAATAAATTATCCCATTATGCTTGCGTTTTTTGGTGTTTGAATTCCGGAACACATAAAATCCAACCAGTTAAAGGCCGTATTGATGTAGGAAAACCATTCTCGAGTATTTGCCACAGTTCTATTATGATTACGGATTTCAAGAACCTTGGGGAAACTAATATTATAATGTTTAGGCCTGAACAATGTATTCATATCTTCCCGATGTTTAGAAATGCGGTACCTATTTTTCAGATAAATTTATCAAAAGACCTGCAGTATTAGAAAAAATCAGTTAACATTCCCCACTGATTTATAATTTAAGAAATAGGCGCGTGCGTGATAGGGTGAAGGATTAAACATGATTTAACCCGTAAAACGTGACTTTAAATAGAGTCATTCAATGACTGTCAAGAAGTGCCGCGTACAACGGACCCTTTGTGTGTAGGTTCATCATTTTTCTAGCCGTCCTTGTTTTTTTAGTTCATGTTCACCTAATTCCTCAGCGGCAGAGCGGTAGCTGTCTGACGGAAAATGTCCACTTCGGTCTGATTTAAATGGCTTCGAAGAGTTCATATCAGTGCGGAGATCCTTACAACTCCTATCTGTGGCTCAGAGTCGTCGTCTTTTACGATCTAGAATTTATATTCTATTATATCATGGCAATGATTTCGAAGACATGGTTATTCCAAATGCGACCCGTTGGCGTCTCGTGTGTTTGCCACATATGAATCTTAGACTCAAGGAGATGGTCCGTGACGTCCTTGTTTGTTTAAATGCCTTTGCTGACCTTAAATTCGTCCGTCAGCTGAATCAGCATTAGTTGACCACGACTTCTATCTCCCTTGAGTCGTCCTTATAGTAACGGCAAGACTCTCGGAAGGAACGGAGTGAAATGAGTTCAGACATCATTTTCGAGGAGTTAACTGTGCGTAATTGCCGATTAAGAAGTTTCTTAGCGCTGTGTGTACATTCAAGAAGACAATTTTGAATTAATCAACAGTGCTCGTTTTTTTTTAGGGAAATATAGGGAAAAATTGTCACAATTCTGTGTCCAGGCACCTTGTTCTTTTTGGTCGTATTTTTCGTCGGCCTATTTTGTGTCGTCCCTTGTTTATTTATAGACTAGTGCCCTTGCCATGCGTTCAATGGGAAAGAAATTGTTGTCCGGCGCTGATTTCAACGAACTTGTAATTGATCACTTTGCTGGACAAAAGGAAAGAAGGATGGACTTCTGCAATATAACTAAAGGCATGTGAGTATTTCAGATTATGTTAAAAATGTGTGAGAAATGTTTAATTGTTGATTTTAAATCATACTGTATTCAAGAAACAACGCGAACACCGCCATCAAAGTGTACATCTGCAATAGCAAAGCGCGCGCATTCTAGTAGTGTTTTTTGCCTAGTGGAAGTCTGTGACACTCCCCTCCCTCCTCAGGTGTTATAAGTGTCATTGTTACCTAAATCATTGCAAATGTTGTATAGATTTGACAAATAACGCATTATGATTGCAAAGCGAACAACAGAAGTGTATTGCGGGCATATCCGCACGAAGAATGTAGGCGCTAAAACGTATTTTCGTTTGTATTTGCATAATATCGCAGCAAATATATTTTTATTCTTCAAGATCATTGATCAGTATAATCGAGAGTCCGGACTAAGCCGATCCGTATGACCGAGAGTCTTCTGCATTTAGTATTTATTAATCAAGCCTTATTAGGAGAACTAGGTATTTTTGTTGAAAAAAACGGAACATATGGCATCACAAAATTTAATTCCTAGATTGCCGTAAAAACTTAATAAAATACACGAAATATTAAAAAATTATGACCCCCCGGTGGAGTGCGCCCCCCCTAGCATTTGACTCACGAGCCGCCACTGGCTGGTGGATGGGATAAGTAAAAAATATGATGGCATTCAGGTTAAAGGAAAGCCTAATGACTGCAAGGGACACAAGATGAGAATGAATAACTTCATCAGAACATCGTCTCGTCATCGTTTTTCCAAGCATTTGGGACGCATAGATCAAAATGATTCAGGGATGGAATAATTGGAAACTGTTACAATGAGCAAAATTAAAAAGGAGGCACGATGTGTTGTTGAAAATTAAGCGAATTGGTAGAATATACATCAAAAAGGTGCCAATAGAATGATGCCTGCCACAAAGTTTCGAAGAATTAATGTTTTCTGCCATCATTTTTATAACTCAAACAACTAAGCACATATGTATGTTGAACTACCCCTCTACCTCTGTCTCTATGAGCTAATCTAAAATGGGGAGTGTATGATTTATCCCTCTACAGTCAACATGAAGGTGACAGCAGAAACTCCCAGACAGGAACTAAAACATGGTGCAATTTTATTTAGAATATTATCATGCTATTACAGATGCCTGATAACTTCTCTGTTATCAACAACTAACCAATCCAAGGCTTCGCTCTATAATTCAAATGGCATTATTACAGGGAAGAGATAAAATTGAAGTATCCACAATCCCTAATATAAATTTACCCCAGAACATAAATCATATTGTCATAAGTCTCGTTTGGCAATACTCAATGCATTTCTCTCGTGACCAGCGGAAATATCACTAAGTAGACGTTTCTCGAATTAAATTAAAAATGCACAAAGGAGAAAACATTGCCGAGTATCTTATTGCGAACAGATACAGCCTTCAAGAATTCAACGTAAGCATCGTGGCCCTTCATTATTTTACTGGTGTTCCTTCAAAAGACATTCCGAATGTTAACAGTCAAATCCAGAATTTATAACCTGTTATCATTCAAATCACAGATTTTCCCAAGTGTTACAGCAATCAACAGACGCTCTTCACAGAAGAATAAAGTGTACTTACTTTTAACAAGAGGAATTGCGAAAGTGTATTTAGGTGTCCAAGTGCGACTTCTACGGTAACCCTCCCTACAATTATCACACAATAAAGACAAGGAATTAAAAGCAGTAGTATATTCTTTTTTTCTCTGAGTACACAGCTGAGCCGACAAAACGCAAATTTAATGCATAAACTTGACTGCAACTGGTATTCGAAAGAAACCCTAGTGGTCGTTTAGCCGTGTGCGCTAACTATCGGTAGAAAAACATAACGGAAGCGGCAAATCAAATGACCGGCGCTGAAGTACCAAGATGGTTACATTACCCAGGAAAATAAATTTATTTCAATGAGTCATTGAAGAAGTTCCAAAAAGTTTAGAATAAGCCACCCACTAAAATACCACGGAGGGGGAAACAGCACTTTTATATAATTGCTTAAATATTTTGAATTTTTGAATCGTGAATTTTTCGTGATGGAAAAGTTAATTTCCAAGAAAATTGTCTACCCGGCAATTAACTCAGAGCCACTGTGAAGTATGACTTCAAAGGATTCCTAACTATACCAACTGAAATTAGAAGCCGACTCGTTCTATAAACAGAGTGTAAGTACATATTAAAGCGTAGCCTACGTTGTAGGCTACGATTAAAGCCACACTTCAACCCTCAGTTTTCAGAAGGGTGATTTGAGAAAACTTTGCTTCGGCGATAGCTCCCTGTAAAAAGACACATGAAGCCAACTTAAAAGTATTCTTAACGAATTCCGTATTAAGATTAGAAGAGGTACTTCAAACAGTTTCATTCCTGCGTTATTGGATTCGCGTCTTCAGGTCGACAATCACGTATCGTGTCTGTAACGAGTTTTCCTCACTTAAGGTCTCCCTCATATTTTACCCATTAAAGGCGTTCCGTTGAATGCCAATACCTAAATTTCTATTCACGATTTTTAAGAAAATGAAATACTCTGAAATGATTTAGAGAAAACCGGTACATTTCTTCAAAATGGTCATGAATTAGATGTCATTGATGCCGATGTTTTTTGGAGCAGACAGTTTAAGAAATTAGTGCTACCCAAAGCTACATATAAATGAACCGTATTTCCTTCGTCGACCAAATAATTTGAAGAAAAATGAAACCGGTCTAGATACTACAAGACGGATGCTTACTGTAATCGTGGTTCGAATAATTGTATCCCTTTAAACGAATTAAATTGCATTAATTGATTTTTTTGATGCCATACGGATGAATTTTAACTTCAAACCAATTGATATTTATTAGATTTTCAATTGACACAGTTTTTACACTTGGGTCGTTAGGCGAGAATCGTGTCAGTTTCTATGACAACAGCGTGAAAATAAGTTACAACACGAATGAATGAATCGTCACAGTCGTGACATCGGAGGATCACGTAAATCACGATCGATTTTCAATGCGGAAAGACATGCGGGTGAAAGGTGCGCGTGACGCAGCGTCGCGAGGCGTAGTTCGGTCGACGGCTCCCTATTACGTGACTAAATTCCCGGAAGGCATCCGAGTGAAACCAACCATAGAAAGGACCTCAAACTGACTGAGTAGCCGCCTGCTGTCGAGTTAGAGCCTCTCAAGCGTTGATGCCCATTCTTAGCAAACTACTTAGCTGGATCCCAGAATTAGAGAAGGGATCTAGTACGCTTGGTAAACATGACAAGAATGTGAAAGGAATACATTAAAAATGTAAGCGCACGTTTCCTGAAGATGATGCATCAAGTATGATCTTGTTGGGCCTTGACGGGCGATAGCGATTTTATGCATCAAAATGATAACTGTTACGATACAAAGCGTTGCTTTTCCGATATGTTTGGATAGTTACGATGGGAACCTTTAAAGTAGCCTAGAGCAAAAATAGATCATATTTACTTAGTAACTTCGGAGAAGATTTTTTTATCAGACGACTCACGAGAAAAATATCCTTCATTTACTATCAAGCTATGGTAGGTAGGATCAATGATCAATAAAATGCCATTCTTTCCTCGTACTATCAGGGGTAACCAGTGGCGCCGACTTCATGGGGCCTGAGGGGGCCCGAGCCCCCTCAAAGATTCGTTTGGGGGGGCGGAGCCCCCTCAATAATTCAAGAAAATAATTAAGTTATATTATGCCTTGTGAAATCACAAACATATATTGGTGATTTTTATTTCCCATGCTTGACGATAGTTACCTTTTAAATAAATTCAACAATGAGTGTTGAAACAAATAATTATAAGGTTAAGCAGGGTAACTGAATCAAGTGTTATGAATCATGGTAGTGTTTTGGTGCTGCGACACACTTTCAATTTAACCTCTTCCAGGGGCAAGACCTCCGATATGAGCCCCCCAATATTTTTTATAAGTCGGCGCCCCTGGGGGTAACAAAGGCATCTGGTATAATGGAATCAATGGTGTCACACGCAAGGACGGCTCATTTCATTTTTTTTACTTTTCCATTGTTCTAGTCTTACATGGATATAGTATAGGAATTAATAACTGTTGGCAAGTTTTGCCTATTCATGAACGTGCATGTAATTTTTGCTCTAAAAGAAGACTAAGACATTCGTATGCAGCAAAAGAGAGGAAGCTAAGACAAACATTAACCTAGGATAGCATAATCTTGAATATTTGAAAGAGTTTTCTTACCTAGGAAGCCCAATTACCAACGATGTACTAAGAAAGAAAGAAGTAGTCATAGAAATAGTAGAATAGCTCAGGCGAAGAGAGCTTTCTATAAAAAGAAGAATGTTACAGCTGAGAATACAAGCATAGAAGTAAGGAAACAATTCATCAGAGCTACATATGGAGTATGTTTCTCTATGGAAGCAAGGCTTGGACGTTGACAGCAGCGGAGAAGTCAAGAGTGGAAGCATCCGAAATGTGGTGCTACCGAAGAATGATGAAGATAAAATGGATTGACCGTGTAAGTAACGAGTAAATGCTCAGAAGAGTGGGAGAAAAGAGAAGCCTCATAAAAAACCTGAAGCAGAAGGCGGAACGACTTAGTTGGCCATATTTTGAGGTATGATGGCCTGATGAAGACAATCATTGACGCAGTGGCGGATACAGATGGGGGGCGCAGGGGGCGCGCGCCCCCCCTTTGTGGGGCCACCCGTATTGCCAAACATAGCAGAACCATAATTGTAACTTTTTTATATCATAAGATGGCATTGTCTTGAATGTGTGTATAATCACTTTAGTTGAAAATTTCTGAAGCTCTGCATGAGACTTGATTATTTTTTATTGCGATAAAAGTAAAGGTAACTCAAGATGTCTTTTGCGCCCCCCCCCCCCCCCTTGAGTTTTCTCTGTATCCGCCACTGCATTGAAGAACAGGCGGATGGGAAGAGGGGCGAGGGACGGCCCCGAATGAGTTACGTAGGACAGGTTATAAAGGATGCAAAAGAGAAGAAATACGTCGCTATGAAAAGGTTAGCGGATAGGAGAGAGGAATGGAGAACTGCGTCAAACCAATCTTAGGATTGTTGACTAATGATGATGATGATAAATGGGTAATATTTATCATGACCGTGTGGTTTGCATGTGGGGATCCTCTTGCGTGATGGTGTTTTGATACCTCCTGCCAAACGCCCTAAAGGTGGCTCGCAGGGTATTATATAGATGTAGGACTGGTGAGGGGAAGAACGGTAGAGATAGCCACGGATGAGGTACCTAGAGAAAATGATTAAAGATAGTTGATGGGAGAATTGAGTGGAGAGCTGCGTCAAATCAATCTAAGGACTGATGACAGTTGATGACGATTTGGCGTCTACTTTCTGCATTTTTTTCTCAAACACCATCTATAAAAAAGGAAGCCACAATACAATGCGAATTCTCTAACACACTGTGAAGTGTTTAATTTTTTTCAAGAATTATCAGCAGGTTGCACCGAAAAAAAATTATGTCAGCCAAATTCAAATGTACCTATTATCATGACCGCTCTTTAGAGAAAGTTTACACAGAACCAAAGCAAAATTAAACATATTACTATTTTGAATTTGGGATATGAAATAAGGACAAACTCTTGTATGCTATTTATATACGATGAAAATTTATTGTTGAATAGCGGTAATCAAACTCTTAAGGAGGCCTAAAATTAGTGAAAATATGCATTGGCGATATATTTTTGTGTAAGCTCTTCGAATAAAATATTGTGCGTTGCAATTATGCTCAATCCCACGAAAAAGATTTTTATCACTAATAATAAAAGAAAAATTCATATTGGAACTTTTTGGCATGAAGAAAGTGCAAAATTATTTCAGCTACGAATAAATATGATTACCATGGCATCACATTGTATAAAAGTGCCCGACCGTCATTTTTTTACCTCAAATCAAGTTCACATGATGATTAAAAATCTCTTATTTAATTTATCACCAAAAATTATAAAGAAATGTCGGAAATTATTAAAATTAATCACTCTTTCAAGCAATTGCACAACTTTGTACAAATATTTCGTTCTGAATTACTTATTGACTCCGAAAAATTCGACAAAATATTCACTTTCTGAGCTGAAAATTGTAAATCTCTTCAAACTTAGAGGCTTTTAAGGCGTCGTAAAAGTAGAGTAAGGCTCGATAAACATTATTACTAAAATTACCTGGCAATTTTTTAAAAGTAACATATGAGTAATGTACCCAGAATATAAACGTACCACAATGTCCCGCAACTAATTCACCATAATAACTCGTTTCTCTGCATGTTACGTCACCAATTTGAGTTTTTACTTCAGCTCAATTTCTCAGCCTGCCTTTGAGAAACGCAAAATTGGAGTCATGAAAAATATACGCGCTAATATTCATGAGAATCATGCTACATTCTTGGCGAAGGCAATTTACAGTATGAATGAATGAGCCGATTCGAAAAAAATACGACTTTGGTCGGAAATATCACATGAAATGGTGAAATATGAAGTCATCATACAATAGGTGCCACTCCCACGTTCATAGACAAAGATCACATAATGAGCAGTTCATTCAACTCCTTTCCCACCCACGCGTAAGCGATAGTTGCGAACACTGGGACCGATCTATATCGTTCCGGCAACGCACGTGAATTCCCCGGGAAAAAAAGCCTCTCTCTCTCTCCCCAGAGATTGCTCAACTTTCCAGAGTCCGCAATCGGTGGTTTCCTCTTCAGAGTTCCTCACATGTCTTTCTTTCGATCTTAAATCTTGGTGGGGGCAGGCATTTGGTCTGAAGGGGGAGCTTAAGGGGCTTAGACCCCCTTGAAATAATATTCCCTTCCAAAAATGTCATGAGTTGGGACTATGAGTTTGAGGGAACTTTCATACCACTTCCTTTGAGCAATTTTTAATATTATTATTAAAGCATTCTGCCGATTGAGTTGGGTTTCCATGGAGAACTTATGAAGCATTCTGGCAGTATCCCCTTCCTTCATGAACTTCCCTCTTCAATTCACCATAAGGCCTACTCCCTTTCATTCTATCTAAAAAAAATCCTGCTTTTTCCCTTCCTCTCCCTCGTTTACCAAAAATTCTACCCTTTAACACTGTTTTCAACATCCCCTCCCCGCAAGCACTCGCTCCATCCATACCTACCTTCTGTTTCCTCCGGATCTCATCCAAAAGCTGCCTCTCTTCACCCACCATGTCCAGCACTTCGTCGTTCCTCCTCCTCTCCTTCCACTTCATCTTCTCCATTCTCCACACCCACACCTCGAACGCCTCTATTCTCTCTCCTCAGTAACCACGTTTCGGCACCGTCAAGCGCTACACTCCAGCTTACATAGCCATCCTCTAATCAGCTCCTGTTCATGACAGCCTCCCTTGCTAATGCAATTCTCTTCACGGTATCTTTACTTATGCATCCGTTTTCCTCTTATATGCGTCCCAAATAGTTAAATTGCTCTACCTGCTTGAGTTTTCCCCAACCTACTTTTATCTTGAGTCACATTGCTTAAGCAATACATATCGCACACTCCGTAAGTAAAAATCATTAGTTTTAATCACCAAGGACGAAAATCACTACAAAAAATCATTTGGCTTAGCTGGTATCTATTGCAATATTGCAATTTTTGGGAGCGTCCGAAGGCATCACCCCGGATAACGGTTTCATATGAAAGGGGCATAAATAAAAAATAACGAATTGGGAAAGACAATTTCGCCGCAGCAGTCTACCGAGTCTTTCATTTGATTCTTAACCACTATCGTGAGGCTATGTATTCAGCCATACACGGACTCTCGCCTTGAACAACGTGACCGATTTCGCCGAATTTCGGCTGAGCTTGAGAGAGAAAACTTCTGAGACAGTGATGTTATGACTATTGAAGCAATTGAAATAATATATCCGGAGGGAATTGTACGTAACTTCCAGGAGGGATTCCGACTAAGCCAATTGATTTTTCACAGCAATCCTCCCCTCTATAAATTTTATAAATCATTAGTATGAATCATAGTTCTTTTAGAATTTATTAGTATTAAAATATTCTTTGGTTCCTTACTCTTACATATCACAGCTAAGCACGTTGTGAACTTGTTTGAAACATAGTATTGAAGTTGATGGTCCCCCGAAATTAATTCCCTTCCTTGTTCTGCCGCCTGACATTCCCTTGGAGACAACTAGTCCAAGGACACTTATCCTCTAATTTCTCTTAACTATTAAGAGTCGTGGACTTATATCAGGGTCGCCGATCCTAAATTTCCTCCAAATCGAGCCATATTTACTACTGCCGCCAGTGTCCTAAAGTTTTGAACGTTTCTGAAAAATTTGGCGCACCTCGGAAACAAACAAACCACGGAGACCTAGCAATAATAACACCGAACGTTACGGCAAGATTAAATGATTATTATAAATTTCAACACTATTCAAAAGAAATGTATGGCTTATTTAACGAAATGTATGGTATTCCGATGCGTGGGAATAGGAGATAATTACCCAAATAGGCTACCAGCATACCACCCAAGATCCCCCTAAGCAAATTTCTGGCTATGTGCCTCCTAGTAGGGGTTAATCTGTATTTTTCAACTTTGACTCAAATTTAAGTGAGTTCATAGACTAATCAAAATGCGGGAAGTATTTAGAAGTCCAATAAGTGACTATAAAAGTAAAAATTCCATTGTCAATTTCATGTATGGCTGCTTTGATGTGCAAATATGTGAGGATAATATTTTAGCACTTGCGAGATATCTTCGATATACAGAGAAATTAAATAACCGTACAGTAACTATTACAATCGACATGCATTATCTATAGTCGCATCAGTGCGCATCGTCTCTGCGCAGAAAATTCGCCGAAATCATCCGCCGAAATCATTCACCGTGTAAAGCGGTCACGGCGAATGCATTTAATTCGAATGAGAACATTTTTTAATCGCATTGTTATTCACGCATAAATATTTAAGCAAATCATAGCCTTTACCCATTAGAGCCAGTAACAACAACTCATGTAATTATGCCTCAAAATGGCCATAAGGAAATACATAAAACATTAATATATAAATAATAAGAAATACATAAAACTATCAAAAGATAATTTATTCGACCTTAAATAAACGTGAAAGCAGAATAGAGATTGGATAAAGGATATCGAATTTTCAAAGTTCAGCAAAGATGTTACAAACAGAAGGTCGTTCGGTGGGATGATAGGCATACACATCTTAGAATTAAACCGCAAGAAAGGTGAAGGAAAGGGATGAAATAATGGCCAATAATTATGGGTTGCGTTCCAAGGCCTTTGGTTCTGAAGTGTTATAGATGAGTGAGCGGGATGTATGAATGACGGGGAAGAATACGTCATTAGGTCACTAGACTTAACTCATAAATATTTTAGCCGTGGAGATTCGGTTAGGATATTTTGGTGCTTAATCTTAGATTCTCATCCCATTGGCCCGAGTTTGAATGTTGGTACTGGCAGAGATTTTTTAAAGCCCAATCCCCGCTTACTAGCTACATGGAGGGCTGTGCAATCAAGGAGATCTTGCCTTGAGGAACGTGAAAATTTTCGCCAAACTGCGGCTGTGCTTGAGAGAAAATTGCCCAGACAATGAGATAATGACTGTCGAAAGGATTGAAATAATTTCTCGGTGTGCCTTGCAACTTCCGGGGTATAGAAAAATAGCTGCGAAAACACTCGATATGCTGGGTACTTATCAGATTTCCACGTCTTTGGGTGCACGAATAATTCGATGAAGTATTAAAGGAACGTACGTGACCGATTTCAATAAAGTGAAAGTTAACATTTTAGATTTCTTGAATCTCGCAACTGATTTCAAACCGGCAACGAGGTAGCAAGGTCCCCAAAACTTAAACCATATGTTTAAATAAAAATACTGGTGCGAGTGCATCACGCCGTCCATCATATGAATCACTGAATCGCTGCTCCTTTGTCGTCTTATCTACGCTGACGCGATAACACCAATCCCAGTATTTTCTTGATTTTATTATCATAGCATTTAGATAACCCACTAAATGGAAAAACATTAGAAATATTGTGCATGAATTGAGATTTTCCTAAAATTTAACGCCGAATAGTGATCCATCTTTCTGTCTACGCATGAAGCAATTCGATAAGCCAAAAATCACAAAAAAAATAAAAATCAATTAATCGAAAAAAATCAGTTATGATACCTATTATGACAGAAAAATAGCAGCTAATACATCTTGCAAAAATAATTTTTGTTATCCCTTACGTTTTGTGTGATTTTTACTAGATGTTTCTTGTTACTATCATCATCAATCATCACGATAATCATCAGGCTTGTCCGAAGACTCCACCTGGGACAGTGGTTTCACACGATGGGGCATTAATGTTTAAAAAAAAATGCAAATTGGGGAAGGCAATTTCGCCGCAGCAGTCCACCGAGTCTTTCATTTGATTCCTATCTAATGAAGATTTGCATTCAGCCATAATATGAGCTCTCGTCTCGAGCAACGTGACCAACTTCGCCGAATTTCGGCTGCGCTTGAGAGAAAACTACTGAGGCAATGGGGTTATGTCCGTTGAAACGATTGAAATAATTTTCCCGGAGGGAGTTGCAACTTCCAGAACATAGGAATAGCCACAAAGGCATTCGATACGTGTCATAATTCGCAGCTTTCCGATTCTTAAAATACGTGAGGAAGCCGATAAAAAGAAAACTGAAAAAATGGTACATAATGGTTATTCCGGAGCATTTTTAAAATCGCCAAAACAGTTAAAAAATGAGGTAAAATAATTCATTTCTAAAATTCAAACTCAAATATTCCTAACTGGTAGCCATATCTTGACAATTATTTCCAAAAACAAATCGAATGGATCGTCACCCTTCTATCCCTCCAGCAGCAATTTGATTGCCTCTTCTTTGTTTCTCGGGTAGTCAAAGAGGTTCATACTTCACCATTGAAAGCATTACTTGTTTTAGATAGCAAATAATGAATTCACATGGAGACCAAATAATTATGCTTTTTGATTTTTTCTTCAAATTTCTCATCTACAATATCTTTTAAGAACGTTCCGCGATAACTGATAAGTACCTAAAATAGTTATTGCCGCATGATATGTAAATTCAATACGAAAAGGGTGTAAATCGGCCTACAAAGAAATACAAAACCGTTGGAGAATGGGAGGTAGAGTCGCGTTAAATTAACTTTGGTTTTTTCAACACTAAATATGAGCCAAATAGGGTGGTTTCCTTTTATTTTTTTATTGCCTAAGTCGAAAGATTATTACTCCTGGAGTACGTATTTCACGCTTTTAGATTTTTAAATGACGATATCTATTTTTAGCGATTAAATGAAAAGTGAAAATTTTCAAGCGCGCGAAAACGCGACGGCCAAGTATGAATGCCGGGAAATCTCCGTGTGACCTCGTTCTGGTTCCCGCTGCCGCAAGTGAGGTGACCTTGGGGCGAGGATTTGAGCGTTGATACGACGCAGGATGCTAGCAGGTAGCCGAGTACCCTGCTAGCTGGTAGCGCTTGGCTTACATAAGGATTATCAGTACCTTATCAAAGGAAGAAAACTTTCCGACCTTAGCCAGTTTTAATAGGTGATTATTAAGACATGTTTCCCTGAGCTCTGTGCCTCATGCATGCATTGGTAATCTCAGAAGATCTAAAATTCCTATCTACTCATATAGAAACTAGGTCCCTGTGACGTCACGTGGAGTGGCATCGCATGGGCGCAAATCTGGCCTTGTTCAAATGCGGTTAAAATTGACCATTCCCATTCGTCTAAACCGGTATTTCTAAAACCAAATAATTTGTATATTATGAATACATTAATGGTGGGTAACGAATCGTAATCAATGCCTTTCGTTCTCTTTGATGAAGGAAAATACCCTATTGGCAATATTATTTGTTTTATCCTATCTTTTCATACTTAGAACGTGTTCTATTGTTTTGGAAAAGTACTGCAAAGACTTAAGGGAGTAGGATCAAGTCTACTCAATGGAATGGTGAGCGTCACAAAAACTATGTGCCGAGAGGAGGTAGATTGAACTTGATCCTCAAGGGAAGAGAGCGGCGTCCAAAACTCGTCATCAGAACCAGGATCTCGAGGAACGAGGAGAAAGTATCGCCAACGGAGGGATTTCCTCGATTAATGGTGAGTAAAACAATGACTGACGGATTTTCCTGAATACGCCGTCGTTGCAAGAACTTTAAGGAGAAATTTGAAGGATGAAAGTAGTGAAAGGGGGACTGGAAACGCATTCTGAGGGCTCAACTCGCGTCTCGCAGTATTAGAGGTTTTTCAAGAGTGTAAGCGACGAACTTCTTCTCTCTTCGCCTGGGCTTATCAGCAAAATAGCCCAGACGAAGAGAGCATTCCACCAAAAGAGAGACCTGCTTACAGCGGGAAACTTAAATATGGAAGTAAAGAAACAATTTATAAGGACCTACATCTGGAGTATGCTCCTTTGCGGAAGTGAGGCATGGACAATGACCGCAGCGGAGAAAGCAAGGATAGAGGCCTTCGAAATGTGGTGCTACAGAAGAATGATGAAAATCAAATGGATCGACCGAGTTAGTAACGAGGAAGTCCTAAGAAAAGTAGGAGAGAAGAGAAGCCTCATGAAAACCTTAATAAGAAGGCGGAACAATCTTATAGGCCACATCTTGAGACATGATGGCTTGATGAAGACAATCGTCGAAGGGCAAGTGGAAAGCAAGAATGGAAAAGGAAGACCTCGAACAAGATATATGGAACAAGTAAAGAGAATAAATACGTAGGTGTGAAAATATTAGCTGATAGGAGATTAGAGTGGAGAGTTGCGTCAAACCAATCCTAGGATTATTGACCAATGATGATGATGATGAAGTAACGAACGGCCATAGACTTTGGGCCGTGGTCTAGAACCTGACTCATTCTTGAGTCCTCACCTTACCTCGGTAGTTCAGCACTCAAAATCAAGTTAAGCTAGGGTTCGTGCTCTTGATACTAACTTCAACTCCTCCTTAGTCACTTAAGTTAGATTAACCGCATGAAAATTTACAAAATAATGCATATACTAAAGCTATTTTCATTCACGGTCTCCTGCCTATTAGAAACCGACGCTACTGGAGAACAATATCACGTATGGAAGTATTTAACGAGATATTTTGTGTTATAAAATTGAGGCGATGGCGGTGGGATCAATACTTGAGTTACGTACTCGAATACGACCCTTAGATAAGAAGACAGCACTGGCAGAAATTTCTGTCCGCCTTATTGTTTCCATGGACAAAATCAAAGACTATATTGCAGAGTAGGTGTTCATTCATTGTCCCTACACTAAAAGTCCTTTGGCATTGCAAAATGTTGGATTCTATGAGACAAGCATGAAATTTGGTACAGTTGTTCCTTGAACACATTCAAGCGATTCTGTCAGAAGCACTCAATCCTGTAGGGAATGGGGTGGGGTGAGATAAAGAGGTAGATATTGAATGTTGAGCATTTTTTTTTTGAACCAAAATATTTTTTTAAAAAGTTTGGAAAAAATATGGAAAAAATAGGAAGCATTAATATTTTTTTCTTTAGATACCTCACGGAAAGGGCGTAAGCTCATTCATCGGTGCTATGCGGGATGATTATGTTCTTCTTCGCTTATTTCTGGCACTGCTTGATGGGAAAAGAAATTCTTCGTTACTGGCCTCTTTCTTTCTGGGGAATGATCAAATTTAAGCCACCCAAATTGACACATACGAGAATTGTCCGCAATATTAGGTTCCCAAGACGCTAAAGAACGTTGTTACGCGGGACCTGACGATTATTAAATGTAGGTTGGTCCACCCTCTCCTAATCATTGCCCAGGCGTATTGACTGTAACCATTAACAATTACTTTTCAATTGGCAGCCGTTAGAGATGAATCTGCCTCTCGCTTCTCCCATCAGGTGCCAACTATCCTCTAAGATTCGTTTTTTGTGTGCAAAGAACACTGCGCCAATGGAATATCATTCGCAACTGTGTGAAGTGTACGGGACCATGTGCATGAGGTTGCAGCACGTACGCAAGTAGTGCGCAGAATTTAACGACGGACGAATAGATGTCCATGACGAAAATCATTCTAACAAAACATGTTTTGCGAAAGTGGAAGCAGCAATGCTGGATGAAGGAAGCACCACCTTCGTGGATTGGCGCGCCGCCGTAAAAATCATGACCATTCCCGATTCGAACTAATTAGGAATTTTTTAAAATTAAATATAGAACTAATCCGTGAAAACAGTATACTATCTCTGAACGGAATTAATAACTTCTTCAATTCACTTACTTCCTCATTATTTTCCCAAACTTAAATATTTGATACACATGAATTGTCATGAGTAAGAATTCCCGGTCCAGGGAATTTTATCTCATTGTAATGCCGTGCATTGTAATATCGCCGTTCACGTGGCAGACTTCGAAATATTACTTAAGTATTACTTTACTATTATTTACTAATAATTACTTAAATATTACTTTTGTCCCGTCAGGTCGACCTTTCCGACCACTGTGTGCCGATAGAGTTGCACGTTGCAGGCGTTGAAAATGCGGTACACCTTAAGCAAAGTTTCATTAATCACAACGGCCATTATGTAGAATAATAGCGAAAGGTCCATAACCTCTACAAAGATCTTATTTGACCCCAATGAACTTGTTTTTTTTTATTAAAAATTATTGGAAACCATATTATACTAATCAATCTTGTGCCTTCAACCAGTTTTTTTTATTTCCGAAAAACATCTTCTTTTAAGTTAGACGTCGTCCATCGAGCTGCTGTACCATTTACCATTGACCTTTTACTCTTATTCGTTTTTACGTGCAACAGAGGAGGGATGTTGAAGTTTTGAGATAATACCTCGTTTTTCCAGCTGTATATAAGTGGTTCCTGCGCCATCACAGTAATGATCTTTCAACCATGGGAAAATATCCAGCCTTTTATTCTAAACTCTAAATGGTCGGAAACATCAACCACTCGAAGAAGCTCATATGCAGATGATTAGATGTAAGAATCTGAAGCGTTTAAAGAGATATTAATACTGATGCTTAATAGGTACGATACGAAAGGTATATTGCCCGCGTATATAGTGATACATCTTTGTCCCACTATCATTATTATCACGATAGCTGGACGACAAATATTTTAAAAGTATTCTACCAGTTATGGAGGACATTTTGTATAATATAAGGCCAACATTTCGGCGCCATAATGATCAAACTGAAATGACATCAAAGAAATGCACAGTAGCCATTATCTCCTTCCTTGATACGGTGCTAAAAAATCATGATAACCGTTTTCGGGCTTTGAAGTCTCCGGTATTATGTACCATTAGGTATACCAAAGCAAGGTGGCATCCTGGCTAAGTTCTCAATTCCATCTCTCGTAATCCTGTGAAACTTACATCCTCAAGCCAACAGATGTTTACCTATTTTGTATTAAATACCAAACAAGGTTTTTGTATATTAGATGAGCATATACAAAACCTTTAATGAAAACTTTTATAGGAGATCTACGAGTAAAATCGCAATCAAATACATATGCTCTAAGACCAAGAATAAATTGGCACTGTAACTCTAAGGAATAAAAATATTTGTTTTTAATCGAGTTCGTTATTTTTGATAGATGCAATTTTAAGGAGTTAACTCATTACAATGGTCATCTCGATCATCAATGATGATCTTCTTTTCACCTATATCAAGGCTTCTTCGGTTTCCAGGCAGAAGAGACGGTCGTTTGTTTCTGTTATCTCTTTAGCCCTCATCTTTTTCTCTTATAACAGCCTCATGTAAAAATTATTCGCGCCGTTGAATTAGCCCATTCTCTAACGTTAACAATTCCATTCATCTGCATCTACATGCTACCACGAAAGCTGCCTCAAAAGGCGTGTGGAGGAAGGTGTTAGGATACGAACCGTTAGCAAAAAAAGAAGAACGAAATACCGTTGGAAGAAGTAAGAGGAAATGAGATGCGCCAAATGAGCCTAACCTAGGATTTAAGTCCATTTTTGCTGTGGAAAAAAACAAATTTTTACACCTGCTCGTTCTTTATCGTTTATATAAGATACACAAATACTATGGAGGTTAGTAAACTTCTCTCGGGTTTCCCACCGGGTTAAAGGCTTCATTATGGCCGACGCACAGTGGGGCCAAATGCTTAAAAGGTGGTCATAATTATTAAATATCATGTAATGTGTTTGAAATTTGGAATATAACAGTTTTTGAGGTCGCTGATTCCGAATATGATATTGAAATATAAAGAAAATTTATATTTTGCCAAAAAATTGGAATTTTTGCTAAAATAAGACTGTAATTGTTCCTTATGTCCAGTAAAAAAGGGGGAATATTTTTATTTATATAATATTACGAATATGAAACTGATTTTGAAAATTATATGAAATGCATTTCAAAGCTTTAAGGCAACCGATTAATAATTTTATGAATTAAAAAAAAATAAATATCATCATTGTATGGCTATTTTTAATTTTCAAACATTCTAAACGAATTAATTTCCGATATTGTTATATGTATCTTAATTTACACGTTATAAGCATGTATAAATACTTAGAGCTTAAAAATATATCCTGGAACACAATAAGGTAGCAAAGAAATTATAAACATTATTATATAACAGTCAGTCTGCGTAGAATATGAACAGGCCCGCGACCACTCACTTAAAAAAATGCAAACACTAAATATAATCCTTCTCTAATTCGTCCCATGAATAATTATCTAAGCACAAAACTGCATTATTGAATAAACTCACTTATTATTTTGAATATTAAATGAAAACTAATAAGTTAAATGTCTTTATAAGAATATATAAAACGTTAACAAACACATTTACATCACACATTATTATATAGTAGGTTTTCTACGTTGAATATGAAAAGAGCTGCGCACACAGGCTTATAAACGTAAACACAAATTTCAATCAGACTTCTTTCCATCCAAGGAATCGTCTACCGATTCCGATGAAGATCCTGATTCCATCAGGTAAGATTCATACAAAATATTCATGGCTCGGGAACATAAAACTGTCGATGACTTGGACCGCATCACAATCTGACTTACAATAATCGAGTCGGAATGTAACATCAATCTCACGACCAAGTACACTACAGTTTTTTCCTTGAGTACTTTCGGGTAAAATTTTCCCTGAATTTCCTCAACAATTTGTTGTACGCTTCCTGCCCTTCCTCTGACATTTTTTCGATTGGCAACAATGAATTTTGTATGGCATTCCTTTCGTGCAACAGTATTTGGGGTAAACATTGTTGGCATGCAAAACCAGTGATATAATTCAACAATAGCCGTGCTGTTTAGATAGAATACACTTCGCAGATATCTATATTTATTCTATAGCCAGAAGACAGCTTGTAAAACAGTATTAAATCTCTGAAGAAGCTCCAAATTGAGGCCTGTTATATTGGCGGAAATTTCAGAGCTCTCGAGCTGTGTTGTCGTCATTACTACAACCATACACCTGCTTTGGCCGGTTTAAACTAAGCTCCTTTTTAAGTCCTTCTCCTTCTTAGGCTCCTCCATCAATTTTTTAGCGTTTGTATTGCAGATCTGCCAGGTTTTAACTTACATTCTGAAAGCCACTTGGAAGCAGCATTCGAAATTTCGAATCCATGCATGCAACGTGGTTAAACTACATTAGGGATATCATTCTTTAGTGGACGAGATATTATAGCATCAACTTTGTATATACTTTGTCTTGAGTCTTTGTTGCGTCAATTTATTGCAAAAGAACTCATTTTGTTTCGCTTATTATAAAGTAAGTGCTCCCTGTTGCATGCAGCATGTCAACGAACTGCGCTTCGGCGTCAATACGGTTGGAGATTACTTACGTATTTCTTCATTAATTCACGAAGGGGCGGGTTGGGGCGGTCAATTTTTTTTTGTTTTGATAGCCGAGAGTTGTGGCTACAATAATATAACTATATAAGAGCACTGCAGAGCACTGCTATATAACTTAATGATGTTCGTATTTTTATTTTTGAATAAAAGTTGTGCAATTTATTGGCTAATATTTATGTAAATAATAATTTTAATTTCATTTCAATGTCATGGTAAAGCAACATTTTTTATCTATGCACATTACTGCGTAGATTCTATTTTTAAAATTTTAAATTTAGCCAATTGGGTAGCTGAGGAGGAGTCTAGAAGAGGAGGGTATTTCGAAGCGAGAGGGAGGATGTGTATCCCAGCAGTACACCTGTCACTTTGAAAGCGATTTTTACGAAGAGGTGCACACTTACCTGCTTCTCAAACTTATTTCTCAGCAGCTCAAATAAGTGTCTTCCCAACCATGTAAAAAGAAATCATAACCCCGAACTTTTATTTTTCTAATTATGGCCACCTTTTATAGATTTGGCCCCACTGTACGACGTTTCAAGCGCCGAGTCGGAGCTCGAAACGTCGGCCATTATGAAGCCTTTAACCCGGTGGGAAACCCAAGAGAAGTTTACTCACATCATTCGCCGGGAAAGCATCAAATCTTTCTTCACTATGGAGGTTAAGAAATTGATCTCATTTCGTACTAAAAGGTCGCATTAATGAGATCACCGAAAAAGGAGTTGCACTGGAGCAGTGGCGCAGCGAGGGAGGGGTTTTGAGGGATAACCCCCCCCCCCCCCCAGAGCTCAGAGTAATTTTTAAGTTTAATCCATTTTACTAAATTGGATAAGTATTACTTGTAAAATAGTGTTAGGATTAATCAAATATCCCTCAGAAAGACGTAAAACTCGCCATTTTGGACCATTATTATTTTTTTTAATTCTGGAGGAGGGCCCCCGCAACTCCTCCTTACCCTGGCGGGTATGCAATACCCCCACACCCCCAAGTATTAGTTGCGCCTAAAACCCCCCTAGCCTCAATTCTTAGCTGCGCCCCTGCACTGGAGAGCACCACAAGGGCTTACTATCCTGAAAATATCAATATTCAAGGGGAAAGAGCTTTCAGAGAACTACCTCAATACCTGAACAATTTCCCCTACGGCCACCGCGTTGTAGCACAGTGTGACTGGTCAGTCATTTCTCGAAGCGGCCGCTACTTGCCTGACCACTCGTCGCTAATTGGCGGGAGCTCAAGTTTTAGCTCATGGCGACCAGATGTTGGCTCAAGATGACCAATGGTATGTTGTAAAATGGTTCTAACGCTCCTAGATAGCGCCCAATGAACTTTTTCCGTTCGGGAAGTCTAAGAATGTGCTACGTTCCATACGTTCCCTTAAAGAGCTATAATAATGCTCTGAGTGCTCACAAATCCAATAAGAGAAGGTGGCTAAAATGATATTTCCTCAGTAATCTCATCTTGTCCGTTCCATATTATGTCTCAATGATTCCAATTACATTAACCGTCAACCGCTTCCACGCAAGTTTTTTCGTGAACAAAGCAATTAATTTTCTACCATAAAGCATGTCACTCTTACATTCCATTTCTTTTCATTCCGCAAATATAGCTTAAGCGTGTATCACTCACGCATATGGTTTCAAGCGATAAAAGTGTCTAATACTGGTATTGCAATTTAAAGCAGGTTGGAAAGCGGTTAAAGCTAGGCATTTGCATTCAGGTACAGACGAAGGTATGAGAGAAAGAGAGCTTTACCCATTATTTCCCATTGGTTTTCACTGATCGGAATTTCCTATCCAAAACCAGAAGTGAAGTCTCTAATTGCCTTGATTCTTTTTTGTGCTCGACTTTAATAAGCCAATATTATTCCTAGTCAGTAATTATTCAAGTTATAGCCTGGATTCTTTCACATCAAGGATTATTTATGCAATTCCTGATTTTCTCTTATTTTTTATTTCCACTCTCTCAAAGGTTTCGTTCCTGCATACAAAGTCACAAAAAATGTGTGATAACATAATTTCCGGCAAGTTTTTCTCGGAGGGTTATGATTTTTGTAGAAAAATTCTTATCATTATTCTTTTTTGTAGTAAATTATGAACGCATCAACCATCAAGCTCAAGGAATCACTTTTCCATAGAGTAGCATTTTCACTGACGATGAAGATAATTGCATTTTTTTACGTTAGTTTCCCTATCAAAGTTGAAGAGGAATAGATAGCGGTGGTGAAATCTTACGTTCCATCAAGTTTTATGCTTTGTGACCTTAATCTAAATTTAAATTTGTAAAGTCATACATGGTAGGCGACAAGTGACTGGTTATAGCGTAGGCCAAATCCAGCAAACGTGAGAAAATTTATTTCAGTTCGTATAATGGGCATATGACACAATTTTCATCGCTAATGGAGAGCAAGAAGGCTTTGCCCTTCAACCGAGAGCAATGCACCTTTTCAACCTTTCAGAGAAAAATTTAATGCTATACGTGGTAAAGGCCGACGAATCTAGAACGGCAATTATAGTTTAAAATATTTTTTTTTAAATTTTCCTCACTATGACGATATAATTTTTTTCCAAGAAATATTTGGCATTCACGAAATAGAAATTCATATACCTAGTTGGTGATGGATTAAAATTTGTCACATATTCATTTTTGAACCTGTCTATTAGCTCGGAACTGGTTTTCTTGAGCTTTATATGGACAACGACAATAGGGATCACTGCCTGAGGCCAAATACGATGCCATCTTTCGTAAAAAGTCCCAAGTAAGATGTAAATAATCGAAGGGGTACTAACTTATATCACTTATGTATAGTATACTGCTGAATATCCTATATTAAAAATTTTTTCATAGTATATTTTTAAATTAATCTTCGAATTCATTTGCATTCAACCATCAACTAATCGACGCATGGCGGGCCAATTTAATAAAATAATACCTTCGAATAACCCTAAATAAGAATTGAAGTGTAATATTTTTCCTGTATTTCCGATATTAAATCCATTCCTTCACTGTGCATATCGTGCAATGGACTGAGTAAACATTGAATAGAACAAAATATTATTATATCATTATAACATCTCAAACTTTGCAGTATCCGACTACCCCTTTCATTCCTTATAGAGCTGAGTCGTTCATGAATGAATTGTTCGATATGAACCAAGGACATGAACCGAATGAATTGAATCTGCGCTTTCCACTCGAATTGTTCAAAATGAAGGATTTGATGGACGATTCAAATCCTCTAAATCCAAATTGTTCAATAAGAACGAATTGAATTCGGCTTGACTGCGTTGATGCTAAGATTCTGACTAATTACCTCACAGGTTGGCAATAAAAATAAACTCTTCACCATAATTACGAGTACCATGGGGTTGACTTGTAGGTATATGCTGTGTGTATTTTAGTGTGATAGAACTAAATATACACTGATTTCGTAGAAAGTGATAAAAGCTTTTACACGAAGTAATCAGTTTTACAAGCATTCTTCTGACTATATCAGTGAAATCGAAATTCTTGAGGGATTTTTTAAAATGGAATTAAAATGAATTCTTCACTCTCACAATATATTTTTTGTGAGTATGAAAGTGATTGAGAAATAGGTGCATACAATGAACAGTTACAAAAATCTGTAATCTGGTGGATTGAACTTTGTTTAAGAGGTATTTACAAAAAGAGTAATTGCATTTCATAATTAATTTATCGTGGACTACTAATTTTGCATAGCAAAATATTCAGACTAATCGAAGAGGTTTTGAAATCTGAAAACAATTTATTAAAGATGCCTTTAAAATGAATAATAATAATCACTGTGATTTGCTATCCGTCATAATATTTTTAATGCAGTAAGTTGACAGATTCTCATGGATTCAAGATTCACACAGATTCGAGATTCAGATGTATTCGAGATTCCCACGGTTCATTCGGTTCATTATGAACGATTCAAAGAACCGATTCATTGCCACGAATCAACTCCAATGAACCAAATTCACAAAATTAACAGGAATTCCCACCTGTAATTCTTTAATCGAAAAGTCTACCCTCTTTATAGTAAGATCTTTGCACCCAAAAGGATTTTCATATTGGAATATATTTAAAATGCAACAAAACATGTAAGTTATTAAAATATAATCACATCATGCATCCATACATCCCGCTCAAATTTGACCCAGCTTTTATAGCTGGTAAGGAGCCAGCTGCTGGAGTGTATACCACCTCTTCAGCGGCGAATATTGTGCGAAAATGCACGTAAGGGACAAATGACTCGACAAGCGTAAAGGCAGAAATTATAATTGGAAAGATAAAGTGATACAGCGTTAATACCACGCCGATAACGGTTTCAAAACACTCGATTATTACGGTAATTCTTTTGGAAATTGGTTAGGGAAAAAATCAGCACACGCTTCGGATCATAAGAAGTTTAATTTCACATGCTGCATTTTTTGCTTGAGATGATATCACAGATAAAGCTGTTCATGCGATAGAAATAATTTTATTGCGGCCAACGCCCTCTGATTGAGTAAAATATAACCTCATTCATTTTGTCCGAGAGCGGTAAAAAAGATCTAATGCATGCTGCTTGATCCCATGATCATAGTAGAGGAGTAAATAGTAGTGGGAATAATTCGTTTCGCTAACGTGCATAAAATCTATCTCCCCCAGATACTTTCCCTCTGAACGTATAGAGAGAGCTTTCGCAGGTAGAACCACCAAGAGATGTGGGGAAAGACAAATGCTGAGAATATGGGATGGAAATAAATGCAAATACATGCAAGTATGTTTATATGACATCATAGTATAGGTGTTATAAATATGCAAATTATGGCTAATTATTTAATTTTTTCAATGTTCATTTTCAATACTGTATTTGAAAAATAATATGGAATTAAAGGTAATTAAACATTAAAGGCATACGGACCCATTAGTCTATTCAACGATCACACATACCTAAAAGGCATTATGAATATTTTATTTAAGAAGCAATAATGTTCCTGGAGTTATGTATGGACAAATTATGTATGATCGTTGTACAGGATTGTAGAGGCTATCGTGTTCGTATACTAAATTTTTACCCGTTTAATACTAAAGCTGGCTTTCCTCCCCACCACTATATATATACCCTATAACCATCACTCCAATAGTTACTTTTTATTTACCGGGGATAAATTATGTAATAATGTACCAAAAAAGTTAATGAAAAAACAAGTGCTTCCGTTGTTGGCGCAATTTATTTCCTTACATTGCTTTGCTCCGTTCGTTTCTAATTTTCTACCTAAAGAGTTGAGCTTCTCCCTCTCGGTCAAATTAGTTTTCTACAAAAAAATTGAAAAACATGGATATGCTGCGAAGCGGCTAAATAAAGGAAAGGAAGTGCTAAAATTCCAAGGACAATTAGTTAACCACCTTGTTTTGGCCTCAAACTGGAGATTTCTTGTCAAGTTCTTTCACCCAAGTAAATTATCAGTTTCCCCTGGAAATCATTTGGAGAGCGCACTATACTTACAGGTAAACGATCAGCCTTAGCCTCATAGGCTTATTCGCATTAATACAAATCACTGTGGTCTCTGGTGGCAGTGTTATACCCGGTGTTATGCAACGAAAAATATCCAAAGCCTACATGCCGACAGTGGAGAGCAATGCCTCAATAGACAAATTTCGTTCGGACTCTGATATAAAAATTCATTATTAAGGTCCTAGTGCCGGTTCCTCTGTTGAATTACCTTACTTAAATTCACTTCATGGTGAGTCCATAATGGTTCATCTCTGGGTATTCCTCGGTTATCATCTAACATCTACATAAAAAATGAGAACACAGGCATTGAATAACCACGGAGGTGTTCGCGCTAAAACCTAAAAAATGTTAGCACAACGGTACGGGATGAGTTTAATTGTCCCCTTAACCCTTTATAGCCCAATGTTGCTTCTAAGTAACATAAAAACTGTATACATTTTCAACTCTATTCAGGAAAGAATTGAACTACGTGTTCTTTTGTGGTGTAAATTTTAATAGCGAAATATGTAGCTGCCACAATAATTATGAGCGAGTAGAAAATTTCCACACTATTATAATGAGAAGTCTTGAAATTTAATATCTCCCAGAAGCAGCTCCTGGTTAGTAAGGGTTAAAATGAGAGCCAACCTCTATTATGCGGGTGACTGCCACTGTTGAAAATCCGCGATAATGAGTGCAGCTCATCCAAATCCTCCCTACCTTGCGCTTTCGTTGCTGTGGGTGGACACACATTAGTAGAACCGTTCTTGTCTTTCCCCACGACTCTTGGTGGTTCTAACTGCGAAAGCTCTCTCTATGCGTTCAGAAGGAAAGTATCTTGGGGAGCCAGATTTTATGCACGTTACTCAGCAAAACGAGTTATTGCCACTACTAGTTTCTCCTCTACCTTTATTATACGACTGTCACCCTGCATACGATAGATCTTTTTTACCTCTATCGGACAATATTAGAGAGGTTATATTTTACTCAATCAGAGGGCGTTAGCCGCAATAAATTTATTTCTATCGCATGAATAGCTTGTTCTGTGACATCATCTCAAGCAAAAAATGCGGCATGTGAAATTAAACTTCTTATGATCCGAAGCGTGTGCTGATTTTTTCCAAACGAATTTCCACAAGAATTACCATAAAAATCGAGTGAATTGAAACCGTGGTGGATGTGGCATTAACGCTGTATCGTATGAATATGTTTCCAATTAAAATTTCCGATGTCATTAAAATTCTATGACTATGAATTCAATGAATATTCCAGGATGGAAATCCTATTGGGTGCGAATATGTTGTTGTGAAGGAGAATGGATATTTTGATTAAGGACTGGAAGGGGTAGTCAGATGCTGTAAAGTTTGAGATGTTATAACGTTATCATCAATATTTTGTGCTTTTCAATTTTGACTCAATCCATTGCACAATATTTACAGTGAAGGGGTAGATTCAATATTAGAAATATAGAAAAAATTGCTCTTCAATACTTATTTAGGGTTATGCCAAGGTATTATTTAACTAAATTGGCTCGTCATGCGTCGATTAGTTGATGGTTGAATGTTAATAGATTCGAGGATAAATTTACGAAATTTACTAGAAGAAATTTTTGAATCAAGGTTAGTCAGCAGTATGCTATATTAACTTTGTCCACTTCGATTATTTACATCTTATACTTTTTACGAAAGATGGCGTGAATATTGGGCATCAGGCATTGTTTCCTATTGTCAGTTGTCGTATAAAGCTCAAGGAAACCAGTTCCGATCTAATAGACAAGTTCAAAAATTAATACGTGACAAATTTTAATCCATCAGCAACTATATGAATTTCTATTACGTAAATTCCAAATATTACTGGAGAAAAAATAAATTTTATATGGTGATAATAGGGAAAATTTTCATTATTTTCCAGTTAATTTTCTAACTTCTCAACATTCAGCAATAACATTGATTTAACTATGACTGCACCTGTAAATAGTAAGACCCTGTGAGTATAAATCACCATCATTATTCACATTAATGAGTGACTCTTAGAACAGAGTGGTGGGTATATTATGGGCAAGATATATCTATTTTGACTAGTTGAGGGTGTGAGATGAGCATTAGAAGGCCCTGAATAGGCAAACAGAGGGTTATTTCATATCACAAGGTGATTAATTATTTCGAAGTTACCCAACCTCTCTCCCTAGCCTCCCTTAGTTACCTAACGTTTATGCATAGGTAAAGCTTATATTTGCATTTGAAAACAATTTCTGTTTATTTGCAGTCATGGAAAGCCATTCAGCCATCTCTTCGCTTGGTAAAGGAAAGAATATTTCATACCCCTTCCGTATATATCTTGCATGTCCTTATATTCCATCATGTCTTGCAATGAACCCAGCTCCTACATTGACCTCATAAATCTTCCTCATAATATGTATTGAAAAATCTCTTGAAATACTTTAAACTATAATTGACGTTCTACATTCATCGACCTTTACCAAGCTACAAGCGTAGGGCTCGTCCATTGAAAGCGAACATGCGCTGCCAGTGGACGTGTGCATTCGTTACAGGCAGAAGTCAGTTTCGTTATGTTTGAAAAACGACCTTATCAGCAAATGTGGATTTCTAGGAATTACACCTGCTTGACAGTACTTACCTCATAAGACGTCGGATGCAAGCTGGTAAGGAAAGATCTTGTTTTGTGAACCGAATTTATCAGATGAATTGGACGATAGGCGAGTTCAACCATTTGTATATGAATTTGGAAAATGAACCGCCAAAGCTTTTTTTTACTACTATCGGATGACACAAGGCACTTTCCGTGATATGTTTAATAGTAAAGAGAAAAAAATTGCAAAATTTTAAATTTGGTGACTATCTATTTGATTATATGTTACAAATGACTATTTTTTTACACTCATGTTAAACTATTATTTGAATATATATCTATCGAATGTATTATTTATTTTAATAATTATTGTATCCTTATAATAAACCATATTATATTATTATTAAAATAATTAGCACAGTTCCGTCTCCGGTTAAGCATCTACCAGCAACAGATCCAACGCAAACAGGATATTTAGCACGAGCGTGTGCACGCCTGAAGCTCCGCACAGGTTGGCGCCTGCAATGGACGAGGGTATGTCTGACTCTGGGTTATGGGATTTGCCGCGCGAAGCCGCTTGCGTCGCGTGAGCGCGTAGCCGCCTGAATACGTTCCAGTGTATGACTAGCGTAAATGTGGATCTAGATAACAAAGTCGATTTTTTATTGGCAATGGAAAGATTGCTTTCACAAAATCCCACGGACACTCCCATAATCACTGAAGAAAGAGATGATCCAGGGAAAGGAACTGGCTATTACTCTGAATACGTAAATTTTATACACCGTTAGTTGAACTTAGTTTAGGGTGAGCTCTGCCCTCACCCATTCAAGACAATCAACCAGTGGTTGATTATTCGGACCACCGACGGAAAATCATTTTTTTAAATCAATGACTTCTGGCGATTGCTGAAGAATAATTTCATGGCTTCAATTGGACTAAAAATATCTACTGTATAGCTGACGGTATAAAAATCATCCACTATGAATTTCCATTCATCGAATCGACGAGCAACCACGGAAAGTTATGAGGGGCACGAGGGGAAAACGCTTAGTCGAGTCGTGACGAAAGTTTTTCAGCATGCTCTCATCTGAGTGGAGTGCAGACGGGAGGAGGGGGAGAGTTTGGGTGGAGTGGGGGAGCTCGTGAGTAGAGAGACGGGAGTGCGTTTGGAGGGGAGGGGAGGGGGGTTGAAATGGGGTGGGGGGAAAGGGAAAGCCCTCGGAAGGAGGCATTAGGTCAGCCAGCCCTCGTCCGCGGAAGGAGATATTTCTCCTGAAGTTCATGCTGCTTACTGCTTCGTTCATACTGATTACTGTGTTAGAGCTTGAAATCTATGGGGATCGGGTTGGTGTGGTGTCTAGAGTGCTGGCTTCCCATCCGGCGGACCCGGGATCAAATCCCGGCAAGTGGTAGAGAATTTTCAGAGAATGTCCGATCCCTGTTAGAATGTTATGTGGAGGATATCTCAAGCTCAATACTCTGTCCATCGGATGGGACGTTAATCCCCTTTGTCGCCTTTCGTTAAGAACAGGCTAATGCCGATACCGGGTATCTCTCCACCCTTCCTTCCTTCCCTCATGGCGCAAATGATCTCAGTTGTCGGTCGCCTTCTCCAAGTACCATACCATACCACCTCGGAATCCGGAAAGTGTGCATATCTAGAATTTAATTTTTACTCATATTTGTTTATTTTTATTTTTTTAAACTGGTACACACTATATTTGTCTATTTAGAGTGCTTTTTATAACAATTATGAAAAATGAAACAACGAAACTACTAAAATTACAAATCACTCGGTAACAAAATGGCAGACCGATACGTTGGTCATATTCTGAGTAACTAGCAAGTTATTTAGGTATTTATGATAAAAGAAGTTCATGACAAGTCAGAAAAATTTTAACGAATGAAGATAAGGGTAGAAGTTCATATGGGTTATCAATGATCAACTTATTCAATTCAATAATATCTATTTTTGCATTCTTGTTGCAATTAGTTCCGACAGTTAGTCAATTAGACAGTTAGACAATTAGTTCAGCTAATTATCATGCGCTGTGCGAATAAACATGCCGAACAGTTTTTCGGTGAGGGTTATTCAGGTGTCCTTGTGCTTAGATCTTTCTTTATCCATTGAGGCGACCTCATTTTCACCCTGTAAGAAGCTTACAGGCAGGAAACAAGAGCATCACGTTAAGGCATGAACAGTCTATCCATCCGACCTTAGTCTAGGCCGAAAGTAACTTACCTCCGGCGATTAGCCCCCATGCTATGCCTTCTGAATCTGCATGTAAGATATCACTTACAAGGACCACTGTTGGAGGTACTTATCTCACGTTGATATTAAGGCAATGAAGCAATTTGAAAATCGATGAAAGTTTGTCCCTAGCAAATGCAAGGGAGCGAAGAGATTGATTGGTTAAATATCATATCAGTATTCCAGGAGATATTTCCTAAAAAATGGTCATATTTTATAAGTTTGATCCCATACTATCAGGGAGAATCTGAAGGATCTTACCTCCTAGAAGCAACTGAGTATAAAACCCATAGACAGCGACAAGATATGAACAATTATAAGAAAACATTAAGTGCCATGATTAAAAATTTAGCATGTAAGTGGCGCGCAGTAGCGCGCGGCTCTTTTATTGTTCTCAGATTTTTTTATTAAAACCCCATTCAAATATGTTACTGGCATAGCATAGGATATCTAACACAATTAGGTCCAATTCTCCACATTGACATATTGCTAAAGAAGTCTACACATAAAAAAATTATTTTTCCTCAGAAGAGAAGAAGACTATCCATAAAGTTCTCACTATATTTCTAGGTCCAACAAAAGCGATAAATTAAGAGGTATATTTCACCAGCCGCAGAGGTATAAGAATTATTTTTTTACCCTGAATAGTAAAGGATAACAAATTCTAGGAGGCACTATCGTTCCAGCTTCTTCTATTCTTTTAAATAGCTAGTTTCCGATCACCCACCTCCACATGCCTATTGAGGCTGCTTGAGTAGATGTAGACATAGATTAGGGTCATGCTAACGTGTGTAGCTAAAGAGTAAAACATAAAGCTTCGCACGATAATGAGCGAATTATACCTTACAGCTATGCAGGCCAAAGGCTTGCACTCACGGCTCAGAGGGTGCCGGATAAACGTTTGCGTGTACTTGCAGTCATCAACATTCATCGTCCCACGATTTAACGAGAGACGGAACTTAAGGGTGAGTCATAAGTGATCCAGAAAAACCATCATCCTTCCTGTTAAGTGGAAAATTCAGACATCCAAGGCCAAAAGATTGCCGAGCCCCACCGTAACCTCACTACACAATGGTGGCAGAGTCTGCGGGGAGGAGTTATTTCCCACAAGTCCGAGACAAATATTTTTACTGAGGCTAGCACAACACAAAAACTCGAATGGTGTCAGAGATGGTGTCTGCGTTTGAAGCAAACTTTCGATTCGGGACATGACTTAGGATGACAACCTCAAAATGGGTGACATTGCGCAATCGTATCGTTGATACTCGCTTTCGCTGTTTGGGGGGGGCTCTGCCCTCCCAGAACCCCCGCAAAAGACGTGCGACCTGTTATGGCCTCTTTGCTAGACCTTTTTTTCCGCCATTTGTTAATTATCGTTTTTATTCAAATATGCAGATTAAATGTAAGCAATATTTCCTTTTTCACAGTAAAATGAGCGTATAGTACATAAGTTACAATATAAAAATATTCAAAGAAACGCTTTTCTAAGAGACTAAAAATGGAAAAAATAAATTTTCTATGAGCCTGATAAAACATTTAAATTATTTGCTTCATATACAACGAAGATCGTTGAGAAAATTTTCCACGATAACACTCAATTTGTACTTAATATCATGGCATAATGAATTAAAATGAACTTGAATTGAATGAAATTGCACTTGGTAGCGACAAATTCTACCAACCAGACTAATCGGTTGTCATAATAAGCCATGTCAAAAATGCCTTAATTTATTATTATTCTAAATACTTTACCAAATTCTAATAAAATATGAATAAGGTGTGACTACAGTTTCCTTTCGTAAGCTTAAGAGAGAATAATACACACAATAGCATTAGGAAGGGTCTGAATGGGTCTGATTATGAATATCGAGCGCAGATGCGCAAGAACGCTTTTCTACAGGCGTTTTACATTGACGTAATAAATTGATTGTAACATGCTAGGTGAGATCCTTGGCATGAATTGGGTCTAGTATGACGAATTTCATCACATCACATGATGATGATTCATCATTATCGCGAATGATAAGTCTGCAGGAATATCTCTCAATAAAGTTTCAATGCGCCGGAATTAACAAACCTCTCATTACAGCTTTAATATCCATGATAATGCGCAACAAAGTAATCTCGTGATCAGTAGATGACAGCTTTTGATGAATAAGACATTACAAAAGTTATGACTTCGAAGATGTTAACTGCAAAACACCTTAGTCACTGAATGGAAATGTGAATGATGAATATGATTATGAAATACCTATAATTGCACTTATTCTATTCAGTGCCTTTGATGCATCAGCTTTCGAATATTATTGCATATTAAAACGCAAAGTAACAGAAAAATGAACTTAAACGTTAATCTTGCTGTTGTTTTTTTAATTTTTAATAAGGCATGTGAACTTGTTAACCTTGCAATTATTAACCACACTTTCGATCATGATGACACCGAAATTTTATATGCAGAATGTAATTAATAAAAAATAATGTGATTTCCTGCCTTATATTTACTTTATTTTTGTTTCATTACGCTTTGATTTAAACAATCTTTTGTTCATGTGGAAACAGGCAATGAAGACTGACTTTTCAAAAATTTCATTGCAAATAGCCTACCTTATATTTCTCATCTTTTCGTTTTCGCTCCATCCTCTTCTTTTCCACTTTTCCTATTTCACTTCTGCTCCTTTTTTGCATAAACAAATTTTTCTTCGTGGTGATATGGTCGCAGCACCTGCATGTGATTTTGGTGGCCATTTTCTGAACTAATCCCCAAACTCAATTTTAAATTAATAAAAAAGATAAATGAAAGAAAGATGTAAAATAGGAAATTTAGTGATTTGACAATATTCTTAGGGTGTCAGACGATTTTGTTGGAGGCTTTAATAAGAAATGTTGTCGTATCTCGTCTCGTTCACCCCAAACATTTGTATGAGTGAGTGGTCGGAAGTGGGAAGTAGTATATTGAAGACTCGATCACATCTCTCGTTTGAGTAAGCTCAAAGATTGTTTCAGGCAATTATAATCCCAAATTTTCGTCCAACCTTAATTATTTAATGTCTTTTAAAATTCAGGGTAATGAATAAAATGTCGAAAAGACTGGATAACCAGGAAAAACCGTTTTCATGGTAACTGCAAACTGCATACAAAATAATGTATGCGTTGCCATTGGTCAATAATTAAGGAGCTGCGACCCCATAATTGTTGACAAAAAATGCTTCCAAGTGTCTTACCTACTGCTTCTATTGATTGATATTGGGACCCAGAAGCATTTTTTTTCTGTATCACTAACTTTTAGTATTAGAGAGGGCAGCATAGACGTGTTCCACTGAAATACCCGTGGGAAAACGTTGAAATTGCCGACGAATTTCCTCTTTCAAATGTTTTATATCGGCACTATACTTGTATGTACAAATTAATAAATTGTACCCAATGGGTTTTATTCATATACTATATTATAAATGCTACGTCCATAAATACTAGTGCAATTGTTTGTGGTATGGCTCTCCAAAAGTTTGATTTATAAGAAACAAATGTCTGAAACGAATGACTTTATTAGAAATAGTAATACATTGGTTGACATAAAGACCCAAAATCCCCGAATTTTATCTGTATAACTTCTTGCATTTTTAGATACAATCTCGAGGAAAACAAACTGAAGGACCGACGAGTTTAAGATCATATCTAAGGGGATCTGAGTTTGACCTTTTAACGCAATATTGATCCTAGGAGCTGTTTTTAACCTTAAATATGGAATATCATAGATATTGAAAAGGCAGGAAGAAATTGTGCTCACAGATACTCATATCACATCGCTTTTGCGCACATTTTGGAGGATACTTCCCTTTGGTATTAGCAAAATATTTTCAATGGTCAATATTTTGAACATAATGAGCTACGCCGTGGTCCTCAAGAATTGCAGATTCCTCTTGAAACATCCTGTCAATATTCAAGAAGTTGAGAATAATCATTATTATTTTAGTATTCTACCGATTAAAGCAGGTTTATATGAAGTACTTAAATTGCATTCTGGGAGCCTCCCCTTCCTTCAAGCACTTCCCTCTTCATTCACAATAAGGCCTACTGACTTTCATTCTATCTAAAAATCCTATTCCCTTCCTTCCTCTCCATCGTTCATCTAGCATTCTACATTCTAACACTATTTTCAACATCCCCTTCCCGCTAAGTACTCGCTCCATCCATACCTTCTGTCTCCTCCGTATCTCATCAAAAAGCTGCCCCTCATCATCCACCATGTCCAGCACTTCGTCGCTCCTCCTCCTCACCGTCCACCTCACCTTTATAAGAGTTAAAGAGTCACAGTGGTTATTCCCCCTGAAGGCGGGGAACTTTTCCTCGGCGAAGACTGCGTACGGGGGAGAGTGTGGTACGTTGGAGGAGTAGAAGGGGAATGCTTTGTTTGGGTTTGAAAGTGGAAGAAGGGGGAAGGGGTGCACCCCCCTCCCATGGCACTCGACTTCTCGCAAGGGCGCCTCTCTCACTATTCGCTCCCTCGATCGCCTACAGAGTGGTCCTATTTTTCGACGCTCTTCTTCTGGATTATAACACAACAGCAGCACTCTTCCAGTGAGTCCACCGTCCAACCCCGAGCACGGACTGCAGTCCAGAGCATCGCATCTCTTCATTTTCTTCAACGCAGCACGTTTCCCGGCGGCAGTACTTCCGTCGGAATTCCATTCGAGCAAGCCGACTGAATTGGAGTTCGTTCCGGCTTCGGGAAAGTTGACGGTCTTTGCCAGGTAAGCAGTGAAACTAAACGATGCTCTGACCCATTCGCGAGTGAAATCAATCTTAATTAGCGTAAACAATGAATGTACCTTGCACCAGGGTACGTCGTAAAGAGGTGTTATCAATATTTTATTTTTGACAGTAACGAATGATTAATGCCAAAGGGCCTAAGGGACAATAGGCTATGGAACAATGAACAAAACATAATAAAGACCTCGCAAGCAATAAAAAACTAAACAATGCGCTAACCCCTTCGCAAGTGAAATTTATTTGAACTATCACAAAGATTGGATGAAGGTTTTACCAGCATCGGTCATCAAGCGAGAATATCGCTATTTTAAACTTCGAATTTAGGAATTATTTCTTCCGCAAAGTCTCATTACTATCCAGCTTATATTTAGGCTACATGAATTTAATCTACGCTATACTGCATGTAAAAAATATAAAGTTACACCTGTGGATGTAAAGGGCAAAGGTTTTTATAAGAAAGTTTACGAGAGAAGAGGGTTATCTGTGGGATTGAAGGGATTAAAAATGAAAAGTCTGACGCTAAACTGCCAATGAATTCAAGTAAATTAAATTGTACAGAGAGGGACAATACATTCACAATAAGTTGGAAAAAGAATGAAATAGGAAAACATCTTAAATCCTTACTATATTTCCAGATCCGACAGAAAGGGTAAATTAAGAGAGATAGTTTTCCGCACGGATAAGTACAGGAATTAGTTCGTCTCCCAAAATATGGAGAACATTAATATATGCTTAGTAGGACTCAATGTGCGCTTCTATTTAAGTACTTTCTTTTCTTTCTCCTTTTTCGTGAATATCTGGTGCCGTACACTTCTCGTCACACCCCTAACGAGGGTCCTTGCGGTATAGTATGTAGAAGTAGATGTAGATACAGTTAAGGGTCATGCCTCCGTAGTAGCTACTGTATTCTAGTATTGTGTTGTGTGGGATTTTTTCGGAAAATCTCTCATGTCTCTGTTATGTGCTGTCATTTAGAAAGTTAAGGTGATCCATTTGATATATTTCGTCAAGGGAGCATTAATGTTGACGGAGTGATTTCCTTTCTGCTACCCTCTTACCTTTCCTCTGAATCCCAATGCCTGTTGTCCAAACTCACAATCAGACGTTGCTTCGGGTTGCTCTGACTAACAAAAAATAATTATAGTGAGGATGAATGATTTGTGACGCACGATTTTCCTCTTTTGAGAAAACCATTGAATAGTGACTAGTTTCCTTGGAACAAAACTTAAGTTATTTTTGACACTTGGGTTATTATCTATATTGAATACCTAAACAATTGAATTTGAAAAAAAGTATTTCCGCACACGCATCGATACTTTTAATGTGAAAAAGGCGGCAATTTTTTGTCTGTACGTTTCCTTCACACTTGGAAGAGAAATGGGAAGAAAGCTTTGATATTACCGAGATGAACGGGTTGTTGACTAGCCAGCCATTGGAGCATGTCATAGGTCAAGGTCATGGGTTAGTATCATATACTTACAGTCGCGGAAATATTGCTTTGCCCGAGTAGGCAACAACTGCGCTCATTATGTTCACCAAAATATTGACAGTTGAAAACAATTTGTTAATACCAAAGAGAAGTATTCTCCACAATGTAGGCAAAAACGATTCAATACGTGGATCTAGGAGCACAGCTTTCGCTATGCCTCCTCGATATCTATAGTAATCTATATTTAAGCCTTTAATACAGCTCCCAGGATTAATATTGCGTATAAAGGACAAAATGCAGTCCCTCTCACATTAGATCTAAAACTCATCGTTCCTCTACTTTGCTTTTTTTTAGATTGCTCTAACAATGCAAGATGTGATATAGATATAAAAATTTGAGGCTTCTGAGTCCTTGCTTCATCTAATAGGCTCCTATATTTCTGAAACAATTAGATTTAGATTAGATCTGAAGACCAATTAGATTATTATATTTTTTTATTTTATACTCAAACCACCGGATACAGCTCTTGTTATATCATATGTTTGGAGAGCTATACCATAAGCAATTTTAATGTTAGTATTTATGAACTAAATACGTAAATATAAGGCCTAAAAGAAAGCCCTGTGAGAACCAATTTTTGTATTATCTGTAAAATTAGATTGTCAATTTATAATATATAAGAAAGAGAAAATTTATACGAAGTTTTTATACATTTTCACATTCCGTTTTTCAGTAATAAACGTCTATGCATCCCCCTCAAAAACCGGCTTCGCAGAAATGACAGCAATTCGCTCCCCCATGCTATGTAAACCGCAGTATTCACACAGATCAAGTTTGGATACCGCAGAAGTGTCATCTCCCGAAATTAGAAAAAAAGCAATCAAACACCTCCAGCAAGGAAAGGAAAAAAACAGCGGAAATTGTCTCAGTGCCTATCCGCGCGATGAAACATTAGCGTTTCCCCATGGCCGCAGCGTGGTTTTCTGTGACTTGTACAGAGAAAAAACGATCCTTTCAGGACTAGAGATTCTATTTCGAACCTCATTGTGGCTATTATTTGACCTATTCACATGGTCAGGAACCAGGCTTACTCATTTCCACGATAAGGTTGTTTCGTAACTTTGATCGCCGCATGATAATCTCCGAAATTGAAATGATAAGGCACGAGATGTAGCAATTCCCATTCTCTCTTTCCCTACAACTTCGTGACCCCATCAGTTTTCCCACAGTTCTATAAATGCATTCTTTAGTGGCAAGAAACTTCTGTCCTAGGTTTTGTCAATTTTTTTATTTAGGTGTGGTAATAATATCAATTATTTTCGAATTAAAAGTACATTTTTCCGAGAGAATGACGTTTGTTGTCCTTAAAGTAGGCAAATAATTTCCGTGATAAATAAAAACAAAATTAAAAAGTTGAAGCAATGATTCAGAAAATGTAATAATACTCATATTTGTAGTTAGAAGAGCTTCATGGGCTCCTAAATTGTACAAAATTTAATTTTGTAAGATTGTCACCTGAGGTGCAAGAGGATTTTTGAGTCTGCAAGATCTCTCAAAGGAGGAATCGCTTTAAAAAAATTGGATGACGTTTCAAGAATTTTTCAACTATTTATCCATGTCAACCGATGATCTGATCACTTATGACGATTGATAAATTTAATTACTATGCAGCTTAATCATCATAGTCCATAGTTCTACATTACATATGTTAATTTGTGGTTAAATAATCAATAAATCCTCATAGGGATTGCATATTTATCACAATTACAAAAATACAATTTTATCACATGTAGATGTTAAAATGAAAACAGCAGTCAAACGTGCAGTTCACACAACAAATATGCGATTGGATGTTATGGATAACTCACAGAGGCATAATTAAATTTTAGGAGCATTAAATCAACTTAATTTCAATACATCAAATGGTAGAGATACAGTATTCAATCCAATTAAATACACCTACCTGCAGCAACAAGGGCGCATCCTGCTCCACATTTTCCAAAATGATAATATAGGGAAGAGAAATCGAGATATAAGCTTCCTCAAAGTTAAAAAAAAAAACATATTCACTTGGTTTCCAACATTTAATATACAGTGAATCCCATCCACTGCGTACAACGGCATACAAAACTTTCCATTTCGACATTAAAAAAACTATAAAGTATTAAATGGAGAGTTTCCAGGACGCTAGCGGCTTTTTTTTTCACTCTCAGCCCTCGATGTGTTTTCGAGTAGGAGAAAATGATGTAACATTTTTGTAAATTCTGATTCTTGCATTGCGAACATGGAGAACTTTTCAATCGCTGAAAACTTCAGGCTCATGAATGTTAAAATTTTAACAATTTTTCAAACACGCGGAAATGAATCACCATATTGCCAAACCAGATTCTTGTTTTGTGCATAATGAGAAATTTTAATTAGAAAATGGAGTAAGAAAAAATGACCCATGTCCTTATTGCTGCTTTGAATAATGCTAATTGTATTTGTCGATTGTTCAATAATACTCTATATTTTCTAAGTCGATCAAGTTGAATTTGGATATACTTATTGAAAGTCCTATTTTTAATTGATTAAAAATTTTACTATGCATACTTTATAAGTGTTTTAAGTGCATATTTTACTTTTGAATTCAGAATACATCAAAATATTCCCAATCAATCGAAGATTAAAAAAAAACGGATTGGGTATACTTCAGTGGTCCATATTCGCAGCCTGCGCGAAGAAGTGAAAATTTCTGTGGTCACCCTTTACCGACCTTTACCGACCGGCAGCGTGGCATTTTAGCAATTCCACACACGTTGAGGGACTCCGTTTTGAAACTCAGAGACCCAGAGAATGCTGCGAAACCGCTTCTCGCGGACTGCATTTAAAAACAATTCCCATTTGACTCGCTATCCATGCGATCGGTGCATCTCGCTCGACGAGTTGAATACTTGCCTTGCCTGTTTCTCAGAAGGTGATCCGGACAAGGCTTTTGGATGCGTGGATGTCAAAGGCTGGCCAAAAAGAGAAAAAATAAGAAAGAAAAAGGGATTGACTTGGGGTATCGTTGATAGTGATGAGCGTAGGAGGGTGAAAAATATAAATGGAGCTATATTATAAAAATATGTGAACAATACTCCGTTTAGTGACACGTTTATGAATATATTAATCCTTTTACCTAGGCTACCTATTGTTATTTTGATTTTAAATTATACTATACATGCCACATTAAAAGGCATGAAAAGTGCATGTTTTTCTTTTAAATACTAAATATATTAAAATATTCCCAATAATCGTCAGAAAAAAACGGACCGTTATGCCTTCAGTAATCGCATTAATGAAGGTCTTTCTGTTTGGTACTCATAGCGTCTCCGTTTAATATTTTCACGACATTTATGGAGAAGAACCTTTATGAAAAAAACTATGGATATAATAATCCTTATAGTTTCTAAGGTTTGTGTGTTCCCCTTAGATTCATAATGTAGGTTAACGGGCGACACCTTGAAGCCGCCTTAACAAACGGTTAGCGGTGGGGTGGACCTAGGACACATATTGTTTAATTCGTGTAAAATTATACTGTACATAGTTTATGAAAAGAGTTGACAAATGCATATTAATATTTAAAGAATAAATACTTTGAAATGTTCCCAATAATCGTCAGATAAAAAACGGACTAGGTATACCTCAGTGGGCCGTATTCGCATTATTGAAGGTCTATCTGTTTGGTGCTTACAACGTCTCTGTTTAATATTTTTCTGGACATTTATGAAAAAAACCGGATGAAATATAGGCGATTTAGTTTTCACCATCGGTGCCAACCATTTTGATTGATCTAAAATCTAACATTTATTGAAGTCACCTATTGAACGAGGGGAAAAGCAATTTCCTTCACCTATCCGTTTGAAAAATTATATTTTTCAAATTTATCGTCTCTCGAACATGAAAATACACCAGTGACATTCTCAGAATTATCTGTCCACGTCAGTCTAAAATTTGTCTAATTAATCAAGCAATGCAAGGTGTTCGAGTCTCCAGTGGCTACCAACCTAATTCATGTCAAACCTTTTTTAATTTTTTCGCTGTTCGCGCGTTTGAGGAATCGCGCCGCTGTACTACGTATTTTATTGAGTCCACGAAGAAATCTTTGTGCGACGCCCATGCTTAACGTTCATTCGAGGTGAGTCCAGTCGAGTACGGAGTGGCACTTACCTTTCTCTTTTTCATCCGAAAACCTTACCACATCACGATTTAAGAAGTTTATTAAAAAATCCTGCTTAAAATGGGGTGCATGAAAAAGTTTTTTTTTAAGAAAATTTTAATAAATCGTCCTTGAATCAAATCATAAAGTTCTTATAAACGTTTTCAAGATCAATAGCATCCACCATGGGGAAATGAATAAAATTATTCAATATTAACCCTTAACCAGTGACGTGCAATTCTTGTTACACTACCAGTGACGTGCGGTCTGGGAGACCGCATTAAATAAAAAATTCATAAAATGTTGCAACGCCATTTTTATTGTTTTGTTTAATTTTTCTTTAAATGCTTAACTATTCTAACACTTATATTAAACGTTTTACATTCCTAATACGAACCACTTTGTCAGTAAAAATTGTTATTTGAAGTTGGGTCAAAAAACTGATGCCAAAAACACTTAAGTTATAATTATAATATTTATGTATCAATATTTCGCCAGATTTAAAAATAAGGCCTTAAATGCTAAAGTTGGAAGACTAAGTAGTAAGTGGACGTGAAATTTATCCCGCTTATTCCTTTTCTTGATGCATTCTGCTGGCGATCAAAATTACAATTTTTCACAAAAGCGCAGGCACAGGCTTTTTGCATTGGAAAAATAAGAAAGAGGTTTTCCGTGTTTTTGTACGGCGGGAAAAGTCTACCTACTGTCCGCATTTCAAACATTTCAACTTCTTCAGCCTCTTCCTATGCTAGATGGAGACTTTGCACAATAATTTATCCTACCCTTCTCGGGAGTCTTACATTTGACATTCTCCTTCCCATATCTAACGAGATCTCCGCCATCGATTTAATGCAATAAATCGTGTCATATCTCTCTTATCTTTCTCAGACAGCTGAAGCATAAAAGAGTTGACAAAGGAAATATTTAATATTCTGAAAAATGCTGTCATTGGCAACCTCCCCGATGTGTATGTACAGTACAAATTGTCTTAAGTATCTACGCCACCATTAGTTGCGCTGTAAAATGCAAATACCACTGGTTTCCCTGACTCTATATCATCACCTCCCCTGTAGTGCACAATTGAAACTAAACAAACAGCCTTATATACTTTGGAGACATTGGATATTACAGTCTTGTTCGCCGAGAATCCGTAAAATGAAGAGCCCATTTCGCGTCCTTAGGATGACGCAAAATTATTAGGCCCTTTTTATTTATTTGATCGTACCAACGTATTCAATGGTAACATTTGCTCATCAAAAATCTGAGACTTATAATCAAGAGGTTCAATATCCCTACCCAGTAATGTAATGTAATCCTTCAAACCAGGTTTCTGCGTAACGATGTTATGAAAGGGTATACGAATTTTCCTCTTTGGCTCATTTGATTACCACTTATAGCGATTTCTCCTGTAAAAAATTGTTCTTGCCTGGGGAGATCTTTTACTGCATCACTTCTGTCATCATCTGTTCTCCCTTCTTCACTATCAGTTGTATTTTTCGGCATTTGTCGACAAATTTTCGCACTACCCCAGAAAGTACGAACTCGAGGGTTTTCTGGTTAACTTGAGAAAAAAAGGGGCCAAAAAAACGCTTCGGACAAATCTAGAGGTAATGTCACTTGCATTTCGACGTTTCACTTTCGCTGTTTCTCAGGCTTTTATTGCTTCTTCTTGCGGTAAAATTCAATGCTAAGATGCTCCGTCTCCAAATATTTAAGAGGAGACCGACTGCTGAAAAATACCCGTAAATAAATATTGCGCTCCAGCCGTTAGCGCGCGAAATTTCGGGGTTCAATTGGTTCCAATTTACGAAGTACATTGTATGTGTACTGCCTGCTAAGGGTACGAGAAATTTACCACTATTTTATTCTAATTATTTATAAAAAATGTTAGCATTTAAACAACAATATGAGTGATATTTCCAATAAAAACTGTCTTTCATTTGTTTTACGTTCGACTTCAGAAACTTCTTGATAGGTCGTTTATTCTAACGCAATGAATTTTAGAAAAATTAAGTGCTTATATATCCACTTTGTACAACTAAAGATGCTTCCTAGCAAGATATAAATAATTCTTATGTTTAATAAATCACAACGAATTGTTTTAACAATTTTTTTTATCATTTCCACCAGCATTGCCTTTATTGATTTTTCTAATTTAGTGACGTGCGGTCTCAAGGACCGCTAACCGAATTCAATTGTAAATTTACAGAAATCAATAAAAGGAACGTTAAATTTTAAGAGTGGGATAACCTTGTTATGCAAAAATATGAAGCTAACGAGAATTATAGATATTTTGAAATATTAATTTTGAAAATATTCATATTTTTAGAAACGCAGCGGTCTCTCAGACCGCACGTCACCGGTTAAGGGTTAATATACCGATGGGAATCAAAGATCACTGCTGAAACGGAAAGGGAGAACATAGATGGGACTAGAATTGAAAACTCTGACGCTGGAGAAAAGAGTCAATCCTTAGTGTTCTATTAGAATTTTGCGTATTCGTAAAATATGTGGGATTAATGGAATTGGTATCAAAATTTTAATATCAGGGAATACTGATAAAATATAGGATTAATGAATGGGAGATTAATGTCGAGGATTACATTGTAAGTATTAGCTACTTTTTTTCGTTTCTTTATTTCTCACAGATGTTTCAAATGATCGATTCAGACATATTTATATTTCATTCGACTTTTCCGAGCAGCAATGCACTTCTATATAAATCTCTATATTAATATAAAATCAAAGCCATTGGAAAATTCTAAAACTTCGAATGGTGAATAAGCTACGAAAAAGTTTTGATGGCCATTAAGACGAGATGGTGAGTACTGCATGCATGATATCGTACTAAAAACTCTTAAGGCCATCTGAGGGAACCGATAACATAATTATGACACCGAATTTTAGTTGAACTCGTAAGATCTGATAGAAATAATAAAATCGCCATTATTTCATTAATTTCGTCTGGTTTTTTTTCGTAAAGGTCTTGAAAAATGTTAAATAAATACACTAAAGGTACCAAACAGGAAGACCTTCAAAAGTTTTAATCTTAATTAAATTATGATTCACAGAACTTTTGTCCGAAGGGCTGAAAAAAATCTCAAAGAATCTCAAAACTACCTAGACCGTTTGGTTATTTAACCAACACCACCGGGAGTCAGAAATTAGTCCACACGGCGTAACATAGTTTATTTCAGACAATGCATGTATATTTAGAGCCTGAGGAAGTACATCTATTGATTTATTTGAGAAGAACCTTAAATCCTAATGCATCCTAATTTTAATGGAAAGCCGGATATCCACAGCAAGAAGTAATCTCTTCGTCATCCATCCGGAACGTTCGGGGAAAAAATGACGAGGATTCTCGCCATCCGTACGCAACGTGTGAAGAGCCGCAACGATCACTTTACATAAATTTGTCGTTTGATTCTAGTTTCTCGCAGTTATCGGCTGTAAATCACATGCAATATAACTTATAAAAACTGGGAATTATATTTTATTCCCTCATTTAAATACTTGCTCAAAATTTCCCGTTGCATTGTAGTCACGAACTTCCTGAGACAATAGCAAGAAGAATTCTGTAATTTAAAATGACACAAGCTTGACTGATCCATTTTGGTAACTAAGGATTCATTTAAATTGTAAGTCATTAGGTGCATTTTTTAATTTTATCTCGGTATTTTCCAATGCATGAAAAACTTTAATTTGAGACAAATTATACATAATCAAGAGCCTATTTCACATGCTCCGTTAAGTTCAAGATAATAATTTTTCAATAGATTTTAAGTTCTAAATCTATTGAAAATTTTTTAATTATTTTTATGCCATCTCTAGTATACCTCTCAATTACTTTCATTCGAAATAGATATCTCAAATGTTTTTATTAGAAAAAGCAAAGTTTTGCACGAGGGAAAGAATTTACAGCGATGTAGCGCCGAAGCCGTATTTTTGCCCATAACCTTCATGGTTTGAAGTGACATTGCCATGAATGGCCAACGGATATTGAAACGCCAGGAATTTTCGGCATCAAGATGAGGCTCAGACCTTCTCTCTCTCGATAAATAATAATGACGTTTCTTCAGCAAAAAATTACTCTTCCTACCTAACCTTGGATCCGGAACAATGGTCGAGGTCATTGGATTTTGATCTAACGGTGAAGGGAAACAGCAAGATGCTTAGTAATTTCAACTTACGTTGATATAAAATTGATGGCTAATCATTATTTCTTCATTCTACGTATGTCTTGAGAGTTAATCTTCTTCAGCAAAAAGAGACAACATATAAGGTATAGTTATTGCTTCATTTCTTGCAAAATTATAGCGTAGGTACGTTTTTCAAGTATGCCTCTGCAAATTGATGATATGAATTTATAAAGTATTATAAAACAGGTACGAGTGATCACGCGAACGCATTTAGGTCGCTAGTCATTCTTGATTTCAAAATATTGGGCGAAATCCAAGTTTACATCCATAACAAGAGCTAAAGAGATGTATTAGCAGGCTGCTTTGATCTTGCAGGCTCGAGCACATTTTTGGGATCTGACAGATAGTAATGATATGGAAAGTGAAATAAATGTTTAAATGAGTTTATTAATACAACTTTGTGAATTAAGTATAATACTATTTTATAAACGAAAAAAGGACTAGTACGAAAAATTTATAAGTAAAGCAATGACAATCTTTTTAACCATATATGTAATTATTTACAATCATGCCATAAAAACATGCATCAAAAATAATTTTACCTAGTTATAATTTTACCAACGATCTTTGCTCACGTAGAGACATTGCTTCTTAATCCATTGATACGGTGGTATTATCTACAGAAAGTAGGGGAGTGTCCGTCGTAATCAGCGTTTTTTTTATCTTGTCAGATGGAGATAGAGAAGTAAACGACTACCTACTTCCTTTCAGAAATCTCAAAGAAGGCTAGTAATAGTTATTTTTTCAATTGGTTAAAATTTTGAAAAGAATGGAAGGTTAGAAAACAAAGTGCTAATAGCAATGTGAAATAACGATTAAGGGTCTAGAATGCTAAAAGATTACCGTTACCAGCAATTCCCTGTTACTCTTGACTTCGGGCTAGGAAGCAGAGTGGTGAATGGCATGAGAAATAATTCCCTTGGACCGGGAATCGCACCGCGGATCTTTAGCTTTCTTGGCCACTGCGCAGACTTGTAAACTACCCAGGTACCCGACAACTTACCTCAAAGCCAAAGGTCCATGGCTCCAGTGGCGCAGCGAGGGGGGCGTTTTGGGGGATAAACCCCCCCCCCCCCCAGAGCTCAGAGAAATTTTAAGTTCAATCCATTTTACTTGTTTGGATAAGTATTACTTATAGAATAGTGTTAGGTTTCATCAAATACCCCTTAGAAAGCCGTAAAACTCACCATTTTGAACCGTTATTCTTAAAACATTTCTGGAGGAGGGCCCCCGCAACTACTGCTTACCCTGGTGTTTATGCTATACCCCCACACCCGTAAGTATTAATTACCCTAAAACCCCCCCTAGCCTTAATTCCTAGCTGCGCCCCTGCATGGCTCATTCCCAGCGCAGGGGACTTTTTTCTCAAGGCAATGAATGTGAATTGCACTGCGACGACGTGGCAGGACTGAAATGTTCCACAATAGGGTGGTTTCATTTTAATTTTTTCTTGTCTAAATCGAAAGATTATTACTCCCAGAGTACTTATTTCACGCTTTAGATTTTTAAATGACGATTTCTATTTTACGCGATTAAATGAAAAGTGAAAAATTTCTAGCGCGCGAAAACGCGACGGCGAAGTATGAATACTGGGGAAAGCCAGCGTGACGTCATTCTGGTTCCGGCTGCCACCGTGTGAGGCCAACGTGGTGCGAGGCTATCAGCGCCACTACGATGTAGGCTTCTAGCAGGTAGCGCTTGGCTTCAATAAGGATTATTATTCCCCTATCAAACGAAGGAAACTTTCCGACCATTGCCAATTTTAATAGATGATTTTTAAGAGATGTTTCCCGGAGCTCTGTGCCTCATGCATGCATTGGTAATCTCAGACGATGTAAAACTGACTACTCGTATAGCATCTAAGTCCCTATGAGGTCACGTGGAGTGGCATCGCATGGGCGCCAATCTGGCCTTTTTCAAATGAGGTTAAAATTGACCATTAATATTCGTCTAAACTGGGATTTCTAAAACCAAATAATTTGTATATTATGAATACACTAATGGTGGGTAACGAATCGCAATCAATGCCGCTCGTTTTCTTTGATGAAGAAAACTACCCTATTGGAATTTTGGATCGGGGAGAAAGAGTACCAAGTATGTCCAAAAAATAATAGTAATTTTTAAATTTCGCGAGTTTGGAGAATCTATTAATGTTTTTATTACGTTGGCATACACGCCCCTGAAGTATGGTAAAATTTTCACTGCATTTATTACTTTGGTTGCCGCTGAGGTTAGACGTGCTGTTATGAGCTCGGCGATTTTCGTTCGTTAAAATAATTGGATCAAATAAAATTGTTAACCAGGGAGAGGGCGCGCGTTGAAATGTAACGGTAGAAGGCGCGTGGGGTGTCATCGACATCCCAAAAAATATATTTTTTATCTATCGTTGGGATGATATTCTTATGCTTCGTTCTTTTTCAAATAGATTCATCCAATAAAATTGACGCAAACTATTTACTTTTACACCATTACCATGAAATTGATAATAGAAGAAAAATATTCAACTGAAGTTTTCAATGTAGGTTATTTGACATTCGGTAACATATTCGATGCTAACTTTACAACTTTGGGATTCAAGACATGAAATATCTTATTAACATGCTGAATGTAATGTTCTACGTGCTAAAAGAGAAAAAATAATTAGCTTTCATGCAAGAGAAAATCTCGGAGGAAGTCCAATGGCACGGAAGAGGAACGCGAAAGGGCTCGTGGGATGAAGGTGACACCTTAGGACACTTTAACTCGTTCCAGCCCCGAAGTGGAATGACAATTTTATGGATACTGGCAGTATTTTGTCAAAATTAAGTGTATCAGAGTGTGTGAAATGCTTACAATGGTCCATTTAGAGTTTTCTATGAGTAACACGAGAATTTAAGAGCACCTAGTATATGCGTTCCCAAGACGACTCCAAAGACGTTGAAGATGACGAACGCCCGGACACCCCAGCACATCGACAACCGATGAAAGCGTGGAAAAAGTGAAAGAAATAGTTAGTTATTAACGTTGAATCGAATAAGGACTCTTTTGAAGGCGAAAATTAATTTAAACGAATAAATATTTTTTTAAACTAAAATTCCCATTCTTTTCCAAACACATCTCATGTACTAAGATGTAGGTACTCCGAGAGAGAAATTCTATTTAAATCGAAACTTTAAGCTTTTATGTGGTGGAAGGGCTCCATATCAATAATGAAAAGCACTTCGTTACTTCCACAAAATTCACAGAGTTTCTATTTAATTACCGGTTTCGGCTATTACACCATTTTATAAATTAAAAGTATGTATTTGAAATGGTGTAATAGCCGAAACCGATAATAAAATAGAATCTCTGTGAATTTTGTGGAAGTTACAAAGTTTTTTTCATTACTAATAAATTCTATTTCATAAGACAGTTGTAAGAACAATGCTGGACAAGGACTGATGGCCTTTGTGTTATCATCCTGGCACGCTGCCAACTTGACGGTTCGGCTGGCAAGGGAAGCACATCTACCCGAAATTCCAGGTCTCTTACTTTCCCCGATGGTCCGCTTATTTTCCGTCAGCTCTTCCATCGAGATAATTCCGCCGGAGGCATTAAGAAGTTCCCAGCGGGGATAGCCGCAATCAAAAATGTCTGCCGCTCGCTTTGGGTCAAGGTGACTGCGGTAAGGGGCGATCACCCGGGCGAACCATGCCTGGCATCCGCCCAAATTCGCTCAGTCAGAGCGCGCGCACCCGGTGTTCTTCAAGCTGGCGTTAAACTCTCCGCCTTCATCCATTGAGTCGCTGCGGAGTCTCCCGAACGTAGTCCAGCGACCTACTTTCACTTTCCTAACTCTTCCGTCTCGTTAGGTTTACTCACTCATCGTCTGCTTCTGCCTTCAATTTAAAAAAGTATAGATTGTCTTCGTTGACGATGTCAAATAAAAATGATTCATTGCTACCATTTAACTATAGGCCATGAAAGCTAGAAAAACTAGATTCAGAGCTAAAAAAATGTCATTATTGTAAAAGATTGACCCTTGCATTTCCAAAACATCCTTTTAGATTATTTCAGTCCCCAAGTTTGACATAAAATAGTCATGAATATATTCCAAAGACATTAGGGTATATTTGCCAACTATTTTTAAAATATTGATTTCCCCCTCGCCTAAAACGAAAACGTAAGATTCGTTAAATAAGTCTATAGTGAATTAATTGACTTAACTGTTTAATTTACAAACAATTCAATTCAAGATTATTTGTAACTTAATTCAAAACTAATTTCAAATCAAGTTGATTATTTCAGAATCCGAACTTTTAATTAATTAAGCATCAAGGCATTCTATATGGAGTAGGGAATATTTTATTACATTTGAAATAAAATATATTTCTTCCTAGCCTCAAAAACTTTCCAATCCCTTCAGACTATTTTAGACCCAAACTTGACGGTAAATTGGCATCAAGACGAATGTGTGGGATCATGGCGTATTATTACAATTCTTGGATTATAAAAATTACGAAATCAATCTTCCAAAAACCAACAAAAACTCTCCATAACTATTGATGGACAACGTACGTACAGATATAATTTCAAGAATAGCTGTTATGCTTTTTAAACTAGGAAATATATGGTCTACTTGATGCCAGACGTCCGTAAAAATATCGTTCGCTAAAGAGTCTAGTCTGGTATACATAAAAATCGAAACAATTTGGATTCTTTAATGTGTCTTTATTCCCTAACTATCAATAAATTTTGGAAATGGTAACTAATTCTTATCAATAAATAATTATTTTATGATTACATTAACTAAAAATGGTTCTCAAATAAAGGTTCTATACCGCTTTACTCTATACTTGCAGGTGAATCGTCATTTCCGCCCGCTTACCTTCCCTAGAATCATGGAAGGTGTCCTGATATTGCTCTTCCTCTTGCTAATTGGAGCAAACGCGCAACTCTTCGATTCAGCACCACTAAGTAAGTATAAATTTATCAATACTAATTCCATATCATCAAAAAATGAGTTAAGGATTTATTTTAAAGAAATCCTTAGTTTTTGTGTTTCTTAGTCCTTGTCAGAGATGATAAATTTAACCAATATTATTTTCCTTTTGCAACGGAAAAACTTAGATAAGTATCTCCAATGTTAGCAAAAATGTAAAATGGAGAGAAATCTACCTTGCTTATTTCAACCTGTTACTTCGTTTTTCAAGAGTTTGTCCTATTTCTCAAGTCTCCCTCGGCTCCCGTCACCGGAAATGCAATTATTAAGAATACTTCAATTTTCAATTTGGACAAATAATTCTATATTCGGTTCCCATATGTGACAACTGAGGATGATTTTATAATTTATCGTAAATTCTGGAAATTAACTAATTTTAGCTATTCTGCCTAAAGATCATTCAAGAAATACGCTCTTATAATACGCCAAGTTACCACAGAATTAAAACTGTGTGAAATGAGGATATTTTTATATTTTATCGTCATGAAAATAAAACGGTACTACCCGGTGAAACATACACATAAAATATGACATATTGTGATATAAGTAATTTAAAACATTTTAAAAATAAATTTTTACAAATTCATATTATTTCGTTCGATAGTTATAGCAAAAGATTTCGTTCCAATATACAAGCATAGAAGTAAGGAAACAATTCACCAGATGCTACATATGGAGTATGTTTTTCTATGGAATCGAGGCTTGGACGTTGACAGCAGCAAAGAAGTCAAGAGTGGAATCATTCGAAATATGGTGCTACCGGAGAATGATGAAGATAAAATGGAGTGACTGCGTAAGTAATGCTGAAGTTCGTTGAAGACTGAGAGAAAAGAGAAGTCTTCTAAAAACCTTAAGCAGATGACGGGAAAACTTAGTTGGTCACATTAAGAGACATGATGACCTGATGAAGACAATCATTGAAGAACAGGTGGATGGGAAAAAGGGCAAGGGACAGCCTCGAATAGGTTACATAGGACAGGTTATAAAGGATGTGAAAGAGAAGAAATACGTCGCTATGAAAAGGTTAGCGGATAGAAGAGAGAAATGGAGAGCTTCGTCAAACCAATCTTAGGATTGTTCACTATTGATGATGAAGTAAGTGGAATACAATGTGGTATGGAAATGGAATTATTCCGACCATTCGGTAATTCTCACCTCCCTCATATTCGGGGAAAACATTCTGAACGTTTGATCATCGATCAAAAATAGATATTTTCAGTTTTTACCGTTACTCGCACAAAGTCTAGGAAGTACTTGACAATACAACTCAACAGCAAAAAGAACGCATATCTGACAATACCTTAAAAAAATACGATTACATTCATATATTTTTTATACAATATGATATATTGCACTGTTGATATAAAAAATTAAGAAATTGTCGATGAAAAAATACCTAGTTTTACTGACCATAAGTTTGTTCTCATTTTCTATGTATAGAAATTTCTGCATCAGATACAAAATAATTTTCATTAGGTGTCGAAAAAAATTTCAATGCATGAAAATTGGAAACTTAAGTACAGCATTCATAAGCATTAAAAAAATACGGTCAGCATGAACTTTACTAGGAAGTAATTTTATTCAGTATTTTTTACAGTTTTAAGGAAACCATATGGCACCCGGGAAGTTTGACAAGCACGAAATATAACAAGAATGAAGCAATACTTCTCTACGGTTACAGGGCAATGCCTTCTTTAAGGCACATATACTTTCATAGTAGTCAATCAAAATTATGTAAGCAGAAAGCGAAAGTTGCGCGTTGGAAATACTTATAGCAAGACGCTTAGTTCAACGCTCACTTTTAACGTTTGATGGCGGGAAGAAGTGCATATAAGCAGAGTGCACCCAAGTGTTTGATAGCTCTCAATGCAACGCAATAAATACATAGTTAGAAGCGCAATAGACGTTCACTTGGCTTGCTTAGCCTAACAAATATCGCTCCTTTTTCTCCTGAGTTGTCGAATTGGACCGACGCGACGTTCACTTCGGGTGAAAGGATTTCAGAGATTTTTTTGGTGATACTTTCAGAAGAATACAATGGTTCCTAGTATGCCACGCCCATTTCTTTCGCCATGCTCAACTCCAACAGAGGAGAAACAAATTTGAATGCATTGACACTGTCTAATGTTTCATCGAATGATTGAGTCTTGTGACACATCCCTATTTGAAAAACTTTCCCTCGCTCAGAAATTCAACCGTAGGCAATTTTGATAAGTGAACGTAAAGTTCACCCTTGACAAAACAGCATGACTACGTTTAAAACCCACATGTTTAGCGCTCTTTCCCTGTCAGTTATTAATCTTTTGGTTTTGTTTGGATAGGTTTTATCTGCCCTTTGAACCTAACAGCGTCACATATATGAAATATAATTCGGAACTTGGATGATTTATGGATACCAAATTCTGGGATAAATTTTGTGTCTTATTGCTTAATGATGCTCCTAGCACTGAAATTCTGATATTCACATTCTGCAAACCAGGAGCTCTTTGTTTATCTTACGCCGTCAATTCACGCCATTTCTAAACTTTTATTCATTTAATACAGTCTATTATCTTAATTTAATTACCTGTTGTTGCCCAAATTATCTCATATTGGAGCAAAGGACCTCATACAGATATCATCCTTAAGCAATTTTGGAGTCAAAATGAATCAGTCACATAAAACGCTGAGTTTAAGCTTCCAATTATGCCTCACCCTCTTATTTGACAAACTCTTTTTCAATCAGCGATTCAAATCTCAGGGTGGTTTGGATAGCTGAAGGTAGAGCTCATCTGAGACTAAGCTGCAGGCGTATGAAAATGTCACAATCAGGGTATGGGAGACAGGTTTTTATCCTAGGTCTCCGCAAGCTTCGAGAATTTTCGTTCCGAAGAGTCTGAAGGCTTCACTCTGGACTTGAATCCGTGACCCCTTGTTCTGTAGCCCTACACTGTACTCACAAGGTTACCACTCTCCATATTTGGAAAAATTGTTAAAAATTTCCCCTTGAGTGATAAAATTTCTTTTACGTAACTGCATAGAAGAGACGTATTCATAATCATATGACCTTGGCGATAGTTCCACTGGATTGGACACGTGAGAAGTGAAAATTTGTCTTAAAGCATAAAATAATATTTTCACAAATTCTCCGGTTTGTGTTTTTTCTGCGACCTCACAGGCGTAATAGAGTGACTGGTTGATTTCTACATAATGATCCAGATAAGAAGTCAAAAATAAATTTGGGTCATGAGGAAACACCTCACACACAGCTCACATAATTTCCATCATGAATAACTGAGGATAATAATACTCCAGGATTATAATTAAAGACCCATTTACCTATCAAAACAAAGAATCATAATGGCAGGTTTGGGATTTATTTTGCTGGCCAACTGCTTTAAAATGGAATGTTATCCCTATCCAGTTATGGGTGTACACTGTACAGTCACACACGGTAAACTTTCTCACGAAATTGATTCACGTACGTTATTTTCTGTGAGTTAATCGCAGAGCTATTGGCTGCTAAAAATGACTTTGCAATTACACTCGAGGAAATTTTGAAAGCTAGCAAAGAGATTCACATCTATAATTATGTTGTAGATATACCAGTCGGTATTCAGGTCAATAACTCAGGATATTCGTTCACTAAAATTATATTTTTATAGTGAAGTAGTTATACAAAAAGTTGAATTTTAATACTTCCGCTGAAATAATAACATTTCGGATCTTTTTTTTTCGAGCCGCTCTCCACGTTACCGTTTTAAACATTTCGGCTAATTGCATCATATGCTTGACTCTGGGAAAGTGGAAATAGCACAAGCCCTTCAGAAGGCACGATTGTGACACCCGAAAGGCATCCATGACTGCCGAAAATTATATCTTACTTTTTCTTAAGGTTATCTCTTCCTCCACAGCTGTGATCTCGTAATGGCCACTATCTTCTTAACCTTCATTCAATCTAAGCAGTAGTATTTCTAGGCTCACACGAGTGGATCCGTAGCAATTGATTACCATGTATTAATTTCCTCCCATTCAAAATGTTATGTGATATTTTTGGCGCACATCCTGCATTATTTCTATTGGAGATCATTGTATTCTTAACCCTGTCTAACACAGAGCTGCTTCTGGGAGAAATCAAATACGAAGACTTCTCATTTTTAAACTGTGATAACTTTCAACTTAATCATAATAATTGTGGCAGCTACATATTTTGCCATTGAACTTTGCAGCACAAAAGAACACGTATTATAAATATTTCCTGAATGGAGCTGCTAATATAAACATTTTTGATGTTACTTAGAAGCAACGTTGGGTTAAGTACTCAGCCAAACGACTCGAGAAAAGCACAACACGCTATCGGTGCAGCATTATATGGCGCTGAACCTGCAGATGGAGAATGAGTATAGTCTTGAGGCGTTCGAGATTTGGATGCGGAGAAAAATGAAGCAAGTTCAATGAAAGAATAAGAAAACGATATAGAAAGTAATCCATATATCTCGAAAAGAGAGGAAACTGATAGATGAGATGAGTAACTGACAAAATAAAAGGCTAACGCAAGTACGGATTAACGGAAGTAGCGAATATAAGGGAATAGAATACTTAAGGGAAGGAAGAAAATAGTCTTTACGACTGTAATGAGCATTCACTCAGAGATTTGATCGGAAAATTGGTTTTAACCTGCTCAGACCAACCAATTCTTGGATCAAATCGCTGAGTGAGATATAATTTCACTGGATGCAAATAGGAATCTTAAGTACGAACGAATATATTCAGAAGCATAAAAAATACGATCAGCACGAATTTTATCGAGAAATAATTTTGTTTAGCATTTTTCAAAGCTTTAAGGAAACCATATGGCATCCGTGAAGTTTGACGGGCACGAAATAAAGCAATGAAGTAATGCTACGGTCACAGGGCTATGGGCAATGGTTGAACAGGTTCAAACCATTTTTCGGGTTTTGAACACGTAGATAAAAGCTCGACTCAGACTAACCCAAAGGCATGAGAATAGCACGCAATAAGGGCGAGGGGGCCAATTCCTGGGGTCAACTCTCAATCCGTCCCATAAGAAAGATATAAAAAACACCCTATTTTCAAAAACAGTATAAATGTAGGTACTAAGAAGTAAAATAATAAGCTTTTTCATCATTCGGAGAATGAGGCGTGGGTGGTGATAATTTTTTTATTTAAAAAAATGACTGTTTGCACATGAATGTAGAGGAGGATAGGTAAGGACTGGAACGCAATATTTAAATCACAACCTAATGAGAACCCACGTTTTATTATCTGAGAGATGAAAATTTTATTTTTTATTTTTAGTGTATATTATGCAGTTTTTGGATGAAGCGTGTCATATAAAAATCTTTCATTATTTTATTTTTATTTTCTACTATTTAATGTTGAATCGTGTGATCGATCAAACCAAAGCTTATAAAGAATTACGGCAAAAAAATATACCTAACGTCATATTTTGAGAAAATTTAAAACTATATTTCAACTAGTAATTTAGTTATGTTGGTGGTGGTTCTCGGGTGTTGCTGTGTAGATAACATTTTCACTCAACGTTTTACTCCTCCTACTGGGAGCGTTATCAAGAGAAATTAGTTTTTGTTAGTAATTTAGTTAATTAATCAGAGCACAATGGAACAGAATTTCAAATGTATATTTATAATACATTGTATTGTCATCAAAATCAAGCGAGAAAATTTTCAAGCCGATCCGACATTGAGAGAATGGTTAAAAATCAATTTCATTGAAGAAACAGAAAGTTAAGCAAGTTAAGAAATAGCGTGTAGTAAAAGAGAATCGCACGCGAGTGAAGAAACAACTATTTCTTTAAGTATTTTTCATATTTTATATACTAGTCATTTTCTTGAGTTATTACCTATTTCTCGGAAGTCTCCCATGGACGTTTTCTCCATATAATTCAAAGAATCTCTTCTCAGGGGAAATGAGAGCCGCATTACGTTTGTGGGAATTCCCGCACCATTTCTCTCTCGCGGATATTTTAATGATCGGAGAAAGGGCGGTCGGGGTTGATCGCTTTCATACTTTCCAAAGCCACACATGCTAAAAGTTTTTTTAAATGAAAATCCTTTTTTAACATATACGAGTATGACATCATGTGGACGTCAGAAGATGTATTTTGCATGCGTATCCTAATTATTTGTGCTCTGTGCACTAATGGTGCGTGACTTGCCTTGGGAAATGAGTTGAGGAAAGTGGAAGGGAAAATGAGGAAAAACACCAGAGTTATTACAGTCAAGATGCACATTTTATTTTATCGAATTTATGTTAAGATACGAATGCTTCCAGGTAAGAAATATAGGGGAAATATTATTCGCATATACGACATAAAGAGTAAAAAAAATGATTTTTTCACAGAGAAACGTCAGATAAAATAAAAAGCTAATTTTTGCATCAGACAGGTTCGAAATCATCGCCGAAGAGGGAGCATTTAAGCAATATATAAATCTAACGTTGCAACATTCATCGCTCACACACAGTAATTAAACTCGTCGAGTTAATTATCATAGGCAAAGGTAGAGGTCTCCCTGGACTATATTACAGGGGTATTAAATCTACATGCACAGGGAATGGAGGCCAATTCCTTTCCATCGCTATTTGAGAATTTTTCTTTGAGTGTTGTAAGGCTTCACCCAAGAATGGAACGTAGAATCCTTATTCAAGATACCAACGCTTTATCCACTGGGCTACCATGCTACGCCTTATATAGTGTGACAAATTAAGGGCATTGTTAGGGCTCTACAGGGTGCTGAGTTTCTGACTCCACTCTAACTTTTATCTCGAGTACTTTCAAGTTAACATCAAGATTCACACCAGTCGCCTACTGACATAATCTGTAAGGCCATCACATACCTATTGTGTTTTCGACAACTAATCATGGGAAAAATATTTACAATGCCAAATAGCTAACACAGCTCATAACATAAATTAGGAGCCCCGTTTTGTAACTGGTGAAACTCAGTCAGAAATATGATTACTCTTTCCAGAGAGTTTTTTCGCCAACTGCCACCCAGGAACTGAGGACATGGATGAGTGCATAAGGGAAGGCATCAACGCAGCATCATATTTAATGCCAGTAGGTAAGTGAAAGCATAATAAACATTAAGTTATAAAATATAATACTCTCAAGTCAAATTTTAGTATAATACTGAATTTAAAGAATCCCAAGAAAATGTATCATCAAAATATAAATCCTGATAGTTACATAAAATTACAGAGGAAGTTTCAAAACAGGTGACTTGCCGCTATTTTGTGTATCTACGATTTCTGCCAAACTTTGTACCCAATTAATAAATTCAGCATGCTATTAATTTATGGTGATGAACACGTATGACGATAACTGTACTCGGAGACGTCCCTTATAAAGTTCTCCGTCTCTTAATTTTACTAAGGTAAATATTTATACGCTTGAACTATGAAGTTTATAGTTTAAGAATACATATGAAATACAATATAAATCCACTCCAAATATGATAATATAATTGGCAATTTTTTTAAAATCACATTTTGCAAATCGTCTTCATTCCATGATCACAAATAACAAAAAAAACATGGATTTTCTCTGGATTAATTATATTTAAATGAGACTGGTTAACTTTTTAGCATGAAAGCTACAAGACCTGAAAACTACCGCATGGTGAAAAATACTTCCAATTTTTATTGTATAAAAATTTAATAAAAAATGTTGCCAACTGCTTAAGGTTTCCAAAGGATAAGTAAAAAAACATTTAAAATGAGAAGAGACAGCCTATTACGGCAAATATACTAGAACGTCTCATCGATTTAGTCATGCTCATAAGTTAACAATCCGAATGCTAATTTGATGCATCTCTCCTCTCCGCTCTACATTCTGATAAGGTTATGATATTTACGTTTTCCTTCTTTTATCTTTTCGTTATCTACTTTTTCAGGCGCTCCTGAGTATCAGCTACCTCCATTTGACCCGTTCTACGCCAAAGAAGTTGTCCATAAGAGATCTGGGCCCCTCATGCAGTACAAGCTAAAACTCACAAACGTTGTAGAAAGTGGTTGGAGATTTTCCACAGTGACCCGATTCAAGTACGTCATATTTTGATGCTAATCCTAGACTTCATAGTCTCTTTAGCCCTTAGCATAAAAATAATTCTAACAAAGACGACGGTGCCTCTAAAAATTTCGTGAAGAACGGGGTTACACCTAGCAATGTGAAAATAGTTCACAAAAGGCATGGAATTTCACGTAAATTGCCGAATAGAAGGTTTCTCTGGATAAATTATTGTTCTCGGGTATCCAACAGGGAGAGGGAGTTCACTATACAGTTAATTCGTGGGGAAAGACACCAGATCAATAGGCTATAGTTCTTATATCTTATGAATAGATAATCCTCTCTATTTTAACAGCACAGTAGCTATAAAATTCGCACGCATTCAACTAATAACGCTCCAAGAGCGTACCCAGGATGAAAACTAGGGGGGGGGGGCATCGGGGACAAGCCATTATTGTTCAAGTTGAAGGTAGGATTTAAGCATGGAAAAGGTGAATGAAATCAACATTTTGAGGAAACAGTAACAGCTCTTTATTAGTTTTTAAAATTATTTTCCTTAAATACATTTGGGATTTTTGCTTCTAGGGGGGCAGCTGCCCCCTCCTGCCCCTCGCTGGGTACGCCCATGCAACGTTCTATCTACCGAAAGATGATGAATTTTCTTCGTGGAGATGCAGAGCTTCTTTGATTTGGTATCAGTTACAAAAGCCATTAAAATTCATCACGAAGCAAATTTATTCCCTCTGTCACGAAAACTGTCGTTCGTATGGATAGCTCACTTTCCATTCAATAAAACACCTTTAAAAAACTGGTTAGTTTTTGAAATTGCGGACGATAAATTTTATGGATAAACCAACGTAGCGGTAAAGATAAATATGTTGGATATTAATTATACGAGCCAATCTACTTAAAGAAGCGAATTTCATACAAACACAGAATAAAAAAATGCGGTAAATATAATTTAGCTTACCGTGAAGTTATTAATAACTTTCGGTACCAGATTGTATAATAGTTTTTCGATAATTTAGTTTTAATAATACACTTAAGGAAACATGAGTTTCATTCCGGTTGTTTACGGCTTTCAAAATTCAAGGAAGTCTAAGACCTTCAAAAGGTGGGGCGTTTGAAAATGGATGATTAATTTATGTCCAAAAAATATAAATAAAGCAATTTTTAGCTTGAGTCAACATAAGTTTACAGTGTCGTGCTTTGTTAATCCTCGGTAGTAAAGGCCTCCATGTGCTGTTTATGGAGAAGTTGGAAATAAATAACTAAATAAGTCGTTTTAGAGGAAGATAGCACGGCTTGTTAAATACCTTACACCTAATGAATTATTCTTCTGCTTGTTTTAACTGTATAAATTTTGTGTAATATAGCCAATATTATTCTATAAAATAGTTCTACTCCCGTTTGTTCCATTCATCAATAGAGGGATTCGGCTTAAATTTCCAGAAAGAAGCGTTAGCCTAAATAACACGAGCTAGCATTATTCTATCGATTTTATTCCTACCATTTCTTAAAAGTCGTCTTGATTTTTCAGGAGTGACTTGGCAAACCAGAAAGTGACATACGACCAGACCTTCCCCGAAAAAGTCGTGAGTGGAGACTATGAGTTCGAGGGTAGTTTCATACCACTTCGCCTCAACAATAAGGGCAGATTTAATCTCACACTCTGTAAGTAAAATTCATAGCATGAATCCCAGTTTTTTGCATTTTTTACCATCATAAGTATTATTTTGGCTCCTCGCACTGACACAACACAACTAAGTACGTTGTACACTTGTTTGAAACATAGTTTTGAAGTAGGTTTATACAAGCATGTAACTAGGGCGTCCCCCCAGAAATTAGTTCCCTTGTAGAAACTGCCCGCTATACATCACCTAGGGACCAAAACAAAACCAGGGGCACTCATCTCTGACTTTCTGAATATTATTGCTATCTCAGTAAATCTAGTAACTACGATTAAAAATTGTATTGAGTTAAATACGCATTCTAATAGAGGCCTTTAACTCTTTTTGACGAAAGCAAACAAATAATCTTTCACCAATGTGCGTTCTCCTTGAAAATGAAAATAATTTCAATAGAAATAAAATGGCAAGGTAACTTTTGCTAAAACGACTGAAGAAGTAATTACCACAAAATAAAATCTATAATTAGTCAAAATAATTGGTATCCACCATATGAATCAAAAAGAAAGCTATTTAAGTACGATTAAAAATGGTATTAAGTTAAATACGCATTCTAATAGAGGCCTTTAACTCTTTTTGACCACAGAAAACAACTAATCTTTCGCCAATGTGCGTTCTCCTTGAAAATGAAAATAATTTCAATAGAAATAAAATGGCAAGGTAACTTTTGCTAAAACGGCTGAAGAAATAATTACCACAAAATAAAATCTATAATTAGTCAAAATAATCCACCATATGAATAAAAAAGAAAGCTATTTAAGGACCACACTGTAAAATTTAAGATACTTAAAAAAGGTCTCAAAGTAATTATTTGTTAGTTCGATAATTTAGGCGCTGGATAACTTAGTTTCCAATATAAAAGTTACTGGTTAATTAATTATCTTTTTCCATTACAGATGACTACAATCAAACCACAACAGTCACCATGAGAAGAGGCGAAAGATCCATTGATGGCTTACCGCTCTCCGTTCGCATTGTCAACACGGGCGTCAGGGACATGAACATCTACATATCCAACCTACTCCGACCAAACACAACGCTGAGTAAGATCCTTATTATAAAATCTTTTCCACGAAGTAAATATTTGAGAGATTCAAATGCTGATCTTGTGTTTTAGAAAATGCTCATTCAGTAAATTACACACCAATATGCTAATGTGCTCTTAAAAATGGAAACGCATTACAGCAAAGCAGGAAAAAGTACGCCGACGAACTTGTGCTGAATAGGGACGTAAAATTCTTCAAAGATTTATCTTTTTGGTATTAAGGCAATGGAAACAGACGAAGTAAGAAGAGAAAGAAGGAAAATTATCATATAGTTGTTGACTGTAGACTGTTCAAGTATATGGAAAGTCGGGCTGCTCATGAGCTGCTATTAGTACGATTCCGTATCTTACAATTAAGTTGCTTTTCCCTGTACTGCGCATGAATTTTTACATGAAAATTCGTGTAATATTTCGCGATGATTTACTTTGTGTAGCTTCAATCAACTGCAGGCTTGTTAGCTTACCAATCAATTGCTTTCGGCAACCATTAACTTCCAAGTGCGACGTGAGGTAGTCAACGTAATGAAATAAATATTCATACACCATTGCACGCAATTAAGCTACAAAAAAGTCTAGTTTCTTGTTTGATGACTACAGCCACCCGCGAGAGAAATCTTTTCGTCGTTTTTTTGCTCAACACTAATGTGTTTACACATGAATGGATCATTCAAGGTCTTAAAGCTCTGAGCAATCCATTGTGAACCTGACTCCAACAAAAGCTCAGCAGTTATGCTAATTTCTAGTAGCAACCTTGAGTTACACTCATCCGTGAACTTTCTTGAGCTATTCAAATATAGTCTTTAAGGGAAAGCAAAAACATAGCTCACAGTTTATGTCTACGTTTATAGTATAAATTTTTAATCAGCACTAATTAAAAAAGTCCTTGAAAATTTTTCGGTCGAATTAATATTGCCTATGCCTTAAATTTCTGCATTTAACCTATGACTTAAAGTTCTGCATTCATTGCATCACTTCCTAATACATTCATCGGCAGTGAAAACAAGTGTATTTTCCATTGTTTAAAATAAAAGGAAGAAAAGAGGGTGTGAGGGGGTAAGTTTTAAGGATCACTTTTACATATTTTATCGGTCAAAATATCAATGAAATAATAGCATTTCATTGAAAAGTAATTAATAATTAACTATGCAATTTTTATCATTTATTATACATTAATCATTTTTAAAAACCAAATAGGAATAAGAGAATAAGAAATATAAACAAAATAATTACAGCGAATTAACTATGCAATTTTTATCATTTATTATACATTAATCATTTTTAAAAACCAAATAGGAATAAGAGAATAAGAATATAAACAAAATAATTACAGCGAATGACTATTAACTCAAAGCTTGTGACTCGAACGATTGGGTACTCGTCCATCTAGAGGATCTCGAGTCATTGCAGGTTAGAGGTGGGCGCGGCACACCTCTTACCCTGAAAATTAGACGAAGCCGCGGCTCCAACTCTGCAGAAAATAAAATGGCGAATAACCCATAGTATACCATACAATATGATGCATAAACGACCTCATTCTTGCGCGTCTTAATTCTTGGAGCTAAATACTTAACCCTCATTGACGAAATCACACTGTAGGGACCATCGGAGTGGGAACACCGGCGATTGTCGCACGCCGTTAAAAAAAACACCACCGAACGCCGCACCCATCGAGTTTTTATGTCCGGCATACACTTCTATTTGGAACGAGACTTATATTAAATGGTTTAAGGCTGAAATTCGTTGGAATCCGAGCGGGACTCTTGAGATATCCAACTATTATGATTAATATCCAGAATATATACAAAATAATTCTCAACTCGACACTCGATTACCATAGAACACAAATGATTTTGAGCTCAAGACGGGGTAAGCGGGAGGACACAGCAAGCCGAGTGGCATCTATCCGGTTTCACACCATTTTACGGCATTGTTACATTCTATAATTTCTACCACCGGTATTAGTTGCACCTAAACCACCCCCAGCCTTAATTCCTTGCTGCGCCCCTGCTGCGATTTGCCCTATGATATGAAGGAAGCCGCGAGCATCGTCGAAGAGGATGCAGTCCTTGAGAAATACCACCCTTGCTTTCATTTTTCGCCGAGTTTGCTAAACCAGTTTCAATTCGCGGAGATTCCCTCAATAAAAAACTCAACTGCCTCTTCCATCCGCACTTTCACCCGCATCTCTCTCTCTCTTGCAGGCGATATCTTGGGCAACGTGATCAACGCGTCGTGGCGTCCCTTCTTCCCGCTCCTGAGACCCGCCATCAACGACATGGTCAGCAGCGCGTTCACGCTCATCTTCAGCCGCGCATTCGCCTCCTTCCCCTTCGAGGAGGTGTTTCGGCCCATATGAGGCAGCCTCCTCTCAAATGGACTCGAGAATGCTGAGGGGATGGCGGTGGAGTCAGGACGTCGCTGACGGAGCCACGAACGACGAACTTTGCTAGAGAGAATACTCAAGTTGGTCTCAGGATGTGGTGTCACCCATCACGCATTCAAATGTGTTCCCATAAGCCGCCACTCACGTCGCTGACGGGAAAAGTGATCCTGGGAATTTCGCGTAGAAATTAGACATATTCAGGGGTATAAACTAAAAAATATACTCCTGATGGTGTGATCTTTCAAATTCATAATTTTTCAATCTTATTCCTCGCAATTGAAAATACACTACTGTAAAATGTTGTTAAATAGTGGATCGCCCTTCACCCATTCCTTCGCTGCGGACATTTTTGGAAACATATTAAAAAGCTGAAGAACAGAAGAAGTGGCAGCAGAAGACAACCTTCAATGGGATGGAATCAGGTTTCATCTACCATATGAAACCCCCAGACGATAGAAAATGGATTCCCAATGCTACCACAACGGCGAACCCTAACCCCCACATCAAATGGTGCGTTGCCAAGATAATCGCTACGCCGCCAACTCGGTGGTAAGAGCACAAGTTTAAGATATTATGAATGCATGTTCAGAAAACCGGAATTAACTTCAGGATCACAAAATTTATTTATTATTATCTTAGATTGCTTTTAATGCTTCCAACCTATTAAAAGATATCTTTTTTTTAATTGCGAAAAACACGTGAAAGACAGGAATTTAAAACACATCTACAAGAGCTGAATAGTTGGGAAAGAGAATCTTATATGCAGTGCCCTCTTCCGGCCATGATCCAGCATTTATATGCGTGGCGCGGCTTTGAGCCACAATGCGGAACCATGAAATACTTCAGCGGTTGATTTGTCGGAACTGAGCCAATTACAACGGACCAAGAGCTGTATTTGAAACTCGATTGAAGGAGAATCTATACTGGAATTGGCATGGCAGTTGTACAAAAGAGATACGAGCGAAGCAGAAATAGGGTTGCATGGGAAGGATTAGCCCACTTTCTCCAAAACATTGTGAGTAACTCTATCTCACGCTTAATGGAACAGTAAATTTAATTCCCTTTCTTGATTTCTTAATTCGGGTGCTCAATAGAAACAATTTCTAGATTCGTGCTCAGGCTAGTTGATGATAGTTCCTGTAGGACTACCGGACCAGCCGGCACCAAAAACGAGCCCACGCGCCACCGCCAACTTAACTTGAAAAAATATACGTATCCCTTAAAGTACATCTAATCTTGGTGTTGCACTTCTTAATCCTTCCAACGCCCTTTTCAGTCATGCCAAACGATGATAGAATCTACTGCACTCCGCGAAACTTATTAGTTCCGCGGAGTGTAGTAGATTCTATCATCGTTTCTGAGTTTCCATCGCGTTGCTTTCCGCCTGATAATGATAATTTCACACGCAATCTGCCAGCTTCTTACTTAAAGATTCTGGCCACACGCCGCGAACATCAAATTGTTACTACCGGCGCCTATGCCTATTCTTGAGAGCTCTCAAAATAATAAGATTACTATTTCTCTTCTTTGCTATCATGCATGGATAATTCCCAATTTGAGATTTAAATCATTATTTACTCAACCTTTTGCCTTAACTTTAAATATCACTGATGAAGATAGTATCGGGTTTTCAAGTCTTATTTCCATTTTGCATGCCTAGACATGTCATTTTAACGGGCACGAAGAATTTTAAAATTAACTAAAACCAACGGTGAATAAAGCAACAGCCAAACTACAATGGAATCACCAAAAAAAAAGCCAAATGTAAGCGAACTGTATTACTGTATCTTCATGAACCATAGAGACTTCTAAAACAGCGTTATTGTCAATTCCAACAATGCTTTCATCAATGAGTATTCTTACAAATTAACTACCACTGATTATCTTCGTCTGGTTTCAAACTCAGACTTCACCTAAGATATATTTTTCAACGATTTACTCGGTTTATCCCTGACTTTATGTGTGGTTTTTGAGTGTCAATGGTAATAAGGATTGTTTGTAGTGATCGAGAGGGTATTCTGCTCACGAGGATGAAAAGAAACAATTTTACTGGTGAGACCTGTTGAAGATAGAAAACGGACTAAAATCTTCAGGAACTTTTAAGTGCACAAGACGGAATGTTTATTTATGTAAAATACGGTGTATATACTTAATCTAGGAAGTATTAAAATTTTACGAACGAGCTGTAAATTTATTGATGAGTTGGAGCAGAAGAATGACTACAGCAATGGATTCACTTACCGAGAATCCAGTTGTGATTCCCACTTCCTGCAGATATCTTTCTTTTTGGAAACATATATTCTCAATTTTCCTAACGAACGAAGGTTAATATGGAGGCATCGGATGGGTTCGTTGGCTAAAAGTGGCTTAATACCCCGAGGGCCTCAGTTCAAGTCCCTGTGATGTAAGAGATTTCACGGAGATTGACTGATCCCTGCTTGGGTCTAGAGCAGCCCAGTGCAACCCTGGTAATGCTACGCGATGTCGTCCTGAGGGCAGGCGCGCACTAGCGCGACCACGACCACGAAATGCGGCACACGACCAGTTTTAGCATTGCAACTAATGGAGCGACGCGCACTAGGCCAAGTGCGACCCGTTGGTCGGACCGGAGACGTCCGACCAAAATTGTTGAATTTGGTCGTCCCCGACTCAGCGGTCGTTGCGGCCAGAAATTACACACATTCTTATGTCGCGCCGCGCACTGACTCCGACTTCACTCCGACCCGACCATACGAACTGAGCAAGTGGACGGTGAATGTGTTTTGCTATCGTGGGTGTGGTCGTGGTCGTGCTCTGGTCGGAAGGTGTGCGATAGAGATCTGCCGTGGCCGTGGCCGTGGTCGCGCATGTGCGCGCCTGCCCTTACTGTCGCTAGGCGATGGTTTCATACGTAGATGGTAGCACTAAAGCTAGCCCGCGTGCTCCTATTAATTTACATGGCTAGGAGTTAACGGAATAGGTTCTCATTATGAATTCATATCTTTTCACTACTGACTTAAGCGCTAAAACGTATTTCTCAATTAAAAATATTTTTCTGCGATGTGAATGCGTGGAGGACCATGAAATAAACGCCTGAACTTGACATTTTCTGCCTCATTGCATTCCGTATGCTTGGCTTTTAACAGATTAATCAACAGACCAATCAAGTACAAACTACACAGAATGGGATAACAGTTAATACTTATCTCAACAGCTCAGGGGAATTTAACTTCGTGAGTTGTAGGCACGCAATTCCGATTCGAGGATATATATCATGCTATGAAACAGCCCCAAACTAGAGGTGAATTTATCAACGTAGGTTGCAAAAGAGGTTCTAAACAACAAATTTAAATCCTTTAAGTATCGAATCAAGCCCCGAATAGTATTTTTAATCCACTAAATTTCTTTCCTGCGATATAAACGTGGAAAAACGTAAGTGTTGGCCCCCGAACTTCGTATTTAGTTATCATTGAATACCATCTGCTAGGCTTTCATTAGGCCAGTCCGCAATCTTAAATACGTCATAGCTGTTGTATTAATCGAGGCAGAAGAAACAAAATAAATTAATAAGCCCCTTTATAATGTACTAGCTGAAAAATCCCTATTTCAACAGGAATAGCTGCTTCCAATAAAGATTCCCAATGCGGCAGTCAAAAAGTTTGAGGCTGAAAATCTTTTAAGACGGATATGGAAACGTCAACGAAGTCAATTATATAGCAAAAAATTAGCTGTTTCTCTCGAAAGGATAAAAAAACTTCATCGAGAAAAATTTCCTTATATGTTCCTCTCAGTATCTCACGAAAATTCATCGTTCCAAAGTGGCTTCTATATTATAAAGTATGCCAATAAAGACCACTCCCGTACAATCACCATAAAACTCCTTAGATGTTTCGGGCTAACTACAGTGCTGCCGAGTAATTTCCCTGCAGCGACATCAGCGACGACAGATGAAGCTGTAAGTGCCCAGTCCTGATTATTCCATGTCCAATGGACATTGTCCATTCCATGAAGCCCATGGTCTAGAGTGAAAGGTTAATCAGTCCGTCGGATGGATCGCCAACGCAACGCAAACACCGGATTTTTCTCTAACCTTCTTTCCCTTCCCTTATAACACGAATGAGCTGAACTCCAATCCCCAACTCCAAATAACATATCATACGGACTAAAAATAGGTGCTTTATTCGTCAAGTTCTTCTCCAGCTCCCAATAGTTAGGTAAGTTTCAAATTGGAATCTTCCTCCACTCTTGAAGTTGCATCACCAGGAGCCATATACTGGATGCCACTGCAGGGGGGTGGAAGAGGAAATTTTCCACTAAAATACACAGGGTTCTTCAGTCACCGTAATACGAGAGAAAAATGTAAATGAAATAATCGAACTTATTGTTAAACAATACCTACGTTCGTCAAAAAGATTTTCACTAGGCAATAGCTAAAGATGCTGAAGTTATCTAGAAAAAATAGTTTTTAGGTTAGGGAACATGGGACTTGACTTGATTGGTAATACCATAGAGTAAGTATATATAGAGAGCTCACCACACGTACAAAAATCGTATACGTTTTTGGTGTAGTTCTAGAGCGATTAACCAGATGTCACTAGAAGAATTTTGGCAATTTTTTTAATTTGCTCGTTCCACAAGTCTAAAAATACATTCTGAAGCAGAAAGGGTTTCTACGTTAAGTGGAGACATTAATTATTCGATTTTGTTTATAACAATTGTTATAAAAAATATTTTATCGAATTTCGGCTAGTTACTTGACTTTTCCGAGTTTATATTCCTAATCCATTTTCCGGCAGACTGTTCTTAGTATAAAGTTGAAACTTTCAGGAAATGTTTATAGTACATTTTTTTCCATACTGGTAAACTTTAATTTGTTCATAACTCAGTTTCAACGTTGTTATGTGTGTTTATATATCTTTCGGACGAAAAATATGGAATTTTGCAGGGTAAAAATCAATCGCCTGCTAACTTTCGTATCTTACGATATAGGTCCATATATGCTGCGTATGAAATTTGAACAAAACTATAAATTTATTTTTGGTGAAAGAATTGTAACTTTATCTCGATTACAAGGGAAGTTATGCATTTTTAATGAACGCACCTCGTCAGGCTTTCCTTTCTGGCCTGGGTGCATGCTGAAAGCTTCCGCCTCCCAAGGATATCGTTTTGCCATCAGATAGGTAGGCGAGGTGAGCTGTTGTTTTGACGAGGAAGAGATTTTCCGTGAGGGAAGATTTTTTCCCTTCAAGAGACTTACAAATCTTATTGATGTTCATCGCTTCATTGAACAATCAACATATAGAATGAAATACATTTCGAGTGGTGTGCTTCAGAACTTCAGTTATGAAATACCTCACTTTGGTGAAGTGTAAATGTTATTTACAACACCAAGTGCCGGAATATTACAATAAAATAGGAATGCGAGATAGGATCCCTACACTGAAAAACAATGCACTGTTTGCCTTTCGCTAACGGTCATAGCCTCTTCACCACAGTTGGTAACTAAAGCTTAAAAGTATTTGGCAATGAATTCTTAAGCGCGCAGCTTCAAACGAACACAAAGAGGTATGGATCAGCAGTAGCATTTTTGGGAATAGGGGTGGTCGGTGACCTTGATTTGTTTGCTCGATAGCGGGATGAGTAATGGCCCATTCTGTTACCACGTCGAAAATGGAAAGGTTTCTTTCGGCTCTACCATTTTTCTACTTCGGGTCTTACGTATGAGGCAGAGGATCATCTAATGCATGTTTTTGTCTTTCCTTGAGACCTTATTCTGATCATAGTTGTGATAATCGTCGTCTCGTCAATAACAAGGCGCATTGTCGTTTGAGGAAAGTTTTATTTTAAGCGTTAGCATTTAGTTGAGGTTCTTAAAAGTAAAACAAATAGCGGCTGCAATTGAGCCCGGGTTCACTCATTGCTTAAATTCTTGCCTCATTATATGAATGAATCCCTTCTCCCAGGGGCCGAAAAACTAAATATCCAAAGATACATTTTACGCGGTGAGCATTTATACAGGAATATCGAATGGAGTATTTTTGGCATATTCCGATTGTAAGTTGTTGCGGCACTAGAAAAATATGGCGATTCAAAATTATACGCCCTCCCCTTTTTCGGAATTAAACCTCTTATTATGCAGTTTTGTGAATCGAAACTGCAAGCAAAATTTGCTTCGTAGGCCTCATGGGGAATCCTAATCCGTAGGCTAAAATATGTTATCGCGTTAGAATCTTGAGTTGTCCATTCATTAATTGTTATAAAACATTTGATTCTATGTATATTAGATATTGATTGCTTTTCGTACACAATTTAACAAACCAAAACCTATTTTTTTGTCTTTGATGACGAGTTATTCATTTAAATACAGATTTTCAACACTAATACAGGATTTATTATAATCTTGCAACTTGTAGGTTCGAAGATTTTCGCGGCGTTGATCAGATTATCTCTGCATTCTCTTCGGGTTTCCACCGCGTCCGTTGGCTTTTGTCGAAACTGTTCTCGCCAAAAGGCAACGGACGCGGTGGAAACCCGAAGAGAAGGCAGAGATCATGCAACATAAAGTTTTAAGTCCAAACTTCGAACTGTAACAGACCTATTGACGAGCCTTTCCGGAGATACTTCCTCTGAGTGGCTGAAATGTCACCTAGCAATGATTTTCCCGAGGTGTAATCCTCATTTTCCTCCATTGTTGGGGACTCATGTCCTGACGAGTAAAAACTAGTGATGTGTTTTTAGAAGGTTACCATCTGATGTAAAAAAAATTCGACGGAGTCGACGTGAAAGTAGCCCTCCGGCGCGAGAATGTAGGAAAACAAAATTGTGCGATATATATAATTATATTACTTTTGCTAATCCAAGTAAATCTCACCGTATGAAAATTAATCACAAACAAGTTGATTTTGATCAATCAATTAGAAGATAAACGAAGGAGATTTGATTATTTCCAAAGCAGAAAAAAAGAACAGTGTGCTAATCCGTAATAAGATCTCATGCATCGCAAAATGTTACATTCAATTTAATGTTACATAGATAGGTCAATCTACCTTTAAATGCAGTCAATTTCAATTGTGAACTTTCCACAATGAAATCAATTGCAATTGCAAATGGCTACAGTTTAAATACTTAAACTAAAATCCTTCAGAGAAAGATGAAAACGCGAGCTATTTCTCAGCTTTGCTCCCTTCCGCCATCACAGAGAATTCTAAAAATTGGTGCTGGTCATTTTTTATGGGAGACCTTTCCAACAGGCTTGCAAACAAATTCCCCAAAAATAAATTCTATGTTTCTTTCTACAACCCTTGCACTCTCGGTGAAGTTCTGTGTCGTGACAAAGACAAAATAGAACCCATCCATCAATCCGGCATTTACAAAGTTAATTGTGAATCATGCAACTTGAGTTTCATTGGTCAAACAGGCAGAAGTTTTATTATCAGAATGAAAGAACATAGAAAGTGCAGGAAATTGGGATGAAACATCACTTCTCGCCAAACATTTGGTACAGACTTTTCATTCTTGTCATTTTCAACCATAATTTTCTTCACCCCTTCAGTAATGGCACAAGGCTTGATGTTTTAGAGAAATTTGAAATAGTACAAATTTATACAAATATTCTTATTAGACGTTCCCGTAGACATACCCCGTTAAGACGGTCTTAGGCACAGCTCCGCGGTGTCATAAAACGTCCGTTTTCGCAGTAAAACCCTGGGGGTGAGGGATCGGAGAGTACAGAAGGTATAACAGTCTCAGCTGGTATCTTTCTGGTAGGTCTTTTGTATGATTCCCGGGAAAACAAGTCACTTTTTCGAAGTGTGAACGCTTTTAAAAGAAGCATAGTCTTCGATCGTATCCAGTGAAAACGAAATGAACTGCAATGAAACGTGCACTCACCTCGGCTAAAATACTTCCACTGACTTCACCACAGACCATTTGAGAATCGGTGTCTTGAATAAAAGCATAAAAACGGTGAATGCTGTGCGTTAAAACCCATACAGTTTCAATAACATTACCACGTCGCGGCTAATCCAACTCCCGACGTGCGCAGATTAAAGAAAGAACACCATGCCAATAGATTATGTGGTTTTTTATTCCGCAAGAATCCACCTACAACTTCACCTTCTACATACTTTGGAAGATTTTCAGAGAAAATTGAAGACGGGCGTTTTCATGGAACGTTGCTCACGTTTAAGCCTGTGTATCTCAGAATCGGGTAGGATCTTTGTCAAATGAATTGCATATCCTTAAATTTCAATCAGTTTTGAGTATACCTGCGAAGTTTTAAGTTTATAACTCAAAAAAAGTCATTTTGTAATTTTGTCCGGCTTTTTCCGATTTCCGCCCACTGTGCGATATCCCACGGTCAAATTTGCATCAAAATTTAATGCAACTAACGCGCACCCTGTCCCACCGTCAAAATTTCATCCAACTGGCTGTTGGTACTATCAATTGTACAAAACGCCGTTTTGTCCAAATGGATAGGGCAGGTTCTAAATTTTCATCCAATAGGATGAAACCAACAATTCACAGGGCCCTTGACAAAAAGCATCGCCTAGCGCTGAAACAGAGGCCACATAGGTTAAGCCGGTGTCCCACGGTCAAACGGTGCAAATATTTTGATGCAACTGGACGGGGGTATCCCACGATGCATATCATTTGGACGAAAAGGAAAAAGACGATATTTATGTAAACAAATTTGGAAGCTTATGGAAGTGAAGGATTCTGTCTTTTTTAGCAAGCGAAATTGTCTGAACAGGCCTCTTGAATATTGAAGAGGCGAAAAAAAGAAAACAGAAGAAATGCTGAGCTTGGCATTGGCTGGAAAAGGGGGTATGAATGGTTGGAATAAGCATGCTAAACATGATGGAGAAGGAGTTGGTCGCCGATGTTACCGTATATTATCGATAATAATTGACGATAAGTGAGGATATTTGCATGTCCCTTATCAGTAAGGTTGGGGGCAGAATGAAACGGCAGGATACAAACGTGACGCAGTTTATTCCCGTGGTGAATATATTATTAATAATTAGATGGATATTGTGGTTGAGAAGATGTTATGATTAGTGCCGTAAACGTGCATTTAAATCACATTTTTCCTCTCCTAATCTAGCAGTTGCTAAAATAAGGCCCTTATCCTAAAATAATAGTGATAGAAACGGGCAGCTGTAGTGTTTCACAGGTATAATCGTCATTTCATATTAGTCATTTCTCCAGCTGCTCGCTCGCTCGGATTGCATGCCCGCCACAAAGATAACCTGTAGAATTCGGTCTCGTTACCTTAAGTAAATCTTTTATTATTTCCAAAACTCCCCTCCTAGTATTGCGATTCTAAAGATAGCTTCCTTCTTATTAAAGATCAACTCATTATTACGGATTTCCTGGTTGAGAGTTTCCATCGCCTATCGAGACCAATTTTTGCTCATTTTTACTTTTAGGACCACACCAGTCGATGAAATAGACGATCACGAACGTATATATACATTTGAAATAATGTTTTGTGAACTCACTTCGCGGTATGGTGACATTATAAATTCAAAACTAAGCCATTTAGTATTCAATACAGTATTAATGAAAAAACTCAACCGGTTTCGATATTTTCAGGTATTTATCTAGAGGTTTACGATAACGCTAATGACCTGAAAAGAAGGAAACCGGTTGGGTTTTTTAATGCATACTGTGTGGAATACAACAAAGTTTGCAAATGAGCATTTTAATTAATAAAATATATATTATGGACACAAAAATAAACTTTGTTGTATTCCACACAGTATGCATTAAAAATCCAACCGGTTTCCTCCTTTTCAGGTCTTAAGCGTTAATTGTATTGTATTCGATCGCTTCTCAGAACGACTTCAATTGCGTTTTGGTGATATATTGAAGTAAATACGATAGGCTACATGCACTGCTAATGGGAAAATCTGCTACCGGCTTCCCTTTCTTTCAATCCGAAGTGGCAAGAGACCCGTCACCCGAACACATGCCGGACCTTAGGGACGTGGGAAGTGGTCCTTAGTCGGGACCTTATGTTATCTTAACTTGGAGCACCACCCAACTTGAGTTAATTTCCTAGAGGTGGTCTGACTTGCAATTGAAGCTACACTTGTTAATAGATGAGGTCTTTACCCTCCACCCGCCTCCTTTTGGACGGGTTGTATTGCAGGTCCGCCGCTATTTCATGGCATTGCATTTTCGCACAAAATCTAAACATTTCACATTCTCTTTACGGGTCCAACCCTACCCCTACAAGTTATCTGGGGGAATAGCCACATTTTCATGGCTCTTCTTTTTAACCCCGTCCAAATAGCGGTCAAAACATTTTGTTACCCTTCAGTTTCTCCTTTTCTGCCGATGTGAACACATACCCATTACTAATTGAGAAGTCCTATTTTGGCCACAGTTTTTGTGTTTAACAGTGATCTCACACAGAAGTTATAGTGTTGTGATAACTAAAGAAATGTGATTCAGTGATTTATTAGTTCCTGACAACCACATACGAGTAGGCATACTATGTTTCATTTATTTCCGTTTCTAGTTTCCGTTTTTTTAAATTGGTCTGAGACGAGGCACAGCACTATTTTTCATATTTTCCCTTCTATTTTATATTTAAACTTTGTAGGAAGAAGACTGTTGTGTAGCTTTTTACAAATCTGTGTAATTATTGTTGACTGTCAAAAATTTCATGGACTTTTACGCGGCGAGAACTGCACGGAAAAATGCTGGAGAAAAAAGAGAAAACCATAGTTGCTCGAAAAAGGAATTTGAATGCATATCTAGGGGGTTGTTTCAGATTACACGGAGATGAAAGGCAAAACTTGAGCTTATTAATTTTTTGAACATGAAATTTCTTTATTCCGACGAGAGAAGATGGTGAGCTAGTTCACGATCAATCTCTTTTGTTTTTTAGAGGAATGGCAAATGGTTGGACAAAATTGTTGATTTCCCTGATGTATTTCGCAACCTTCCAAGCACCTCGGGTTCGTATTTTCCTAGTATTTAATGGTGACATGGGGTCCCCTGGGATATTGTTCTAGTAGTCTTATTTTTTAACAGGTACTTCCGATATACAAGGGGGTAGGCCAAGTAACCAATTCACTGATGTTACTACGCGCTCCAAAATTAGGAAAAAGAAGCTGCTTGAAGTCAATTAATTTGCAGGAGTAGAAGAAGAGTTAATCTTTCAATTCTCAACTAGTTTGAGATCTCTGTCTTGCGGATTTTTGATTGATCCGGTAAAATTTAAGAAGTTCTGCTTAGATACAGCGGATAATTTTGTGAGACATTATGGATGGTTTTACATGCCACCCATGGAGCACGAAGTATTTCTACATGGTGCAGATGTTATCGAGTTGGCTCTTCTTCCTAATGGAGAACTGTCAGAGGAAGCCCAGGAATCTCGCCATAAAGATATTAGAAAATACCGCGAGCATTACCTACGCGAGAAAAATATTTCGAATTCATACGAATGAGAATATTTGCCGGTGACTGATCCTGACATCGGACCCTTTTATTAGCACATGAGGAACTGACTGAACAAATGTCGGGGCCTTAAAGATCTTTCGCAGGAGGTTCGTGATCTCTTGGTCTTGCATGAGTCTCAAAATTCTGCGAGCGAATGCGAAGAGGAGAGGGATGGGTGGGATTGAGAAGAATCTGATGATGAATAATTATAATACATAATTCGTAAAGTTATAAATCATTAACCATGCTTATATGAGAATGAAAGAGTCACTTAAATACTATTTTGACATTTATTTAAAAATTACTTTTAGTCCATACAGAAGAACCTCTCGAAATTCTGGAAATCGCACCTCTTTAACGTAAGTCAATGAACCCAAAAACCCTACTTTTAGCCTTTTTTGTTTATTGACTAATTTCAAAGATCATTAACTCATACTTTATAACTAATTATCATTTATTTTCATGTTTTATCATGATTTGGGTTCGTCTATGCAGTCAGCGTTACAATTGGCCAGTTAATAAGTTAAAGTTCCACGTATCGCCTAAAATAATATTTTTTCGTGAAAATAACTGCAGAAATGAAAATAGCATGCCAAAAAACGTGTAAAGAGCAATTTTCAAAGACATCCAACGAAAATCTGATTTTTGTCCAACTTTTTCGCGATCTGGGCCATTGTGCGCCGCCTGTCCTCCTATGCTCTATCAGGCCGATATAAACATCTTGTTCCCTTCCTTCGATGCTTGGGGCTCGGGGGACTGAGTCAGGAAGAGGGGGAGCGGGAAGGGAAGGGGATAGGCGAGTTGACCTTGAAGCGATCTCTCTCGCCTCTGGCTAGCTACTGTCGTGCCATCTTCCCGCTTTTTGAGAATTAAAACTGTCGATACGATTTCCTCCTGTGCCGTGAGCCCTCTAGAATATACTTACTCTATGGTAATACCTGTTCTTAGCTAGTAATAAAAAGGTGCATCATACGCCTTCATAATAACAAAAAATGTACAAAAAATAAAGAGCAAACAACCAGATGAGCACTATAAAAGTAATAAAAATTTCCGAAAAAAATCAACGTTTACGATATCTCCAAGTATCAGCCCCATTGCAAGTGTTAATTCATTGACAATAATTTATCGAAAAGTCTGAGGAAAAAGCAGGCACACATGCAATCTACGAATAGTTCCCAGAATTCACATACCAGTGGTAACTTTCAACTCTGTTCGTACCCTTATCGATTTGTAGAAAAGTACTCTTCAAAAATATTTGGTTGCATTGGCACGCATTATAAAAAGATGGCCATTATTACGGATTTCTATCCTAAAATAACGTTAAAACAAAAAAAAACTGCTGTAATTACTATTTCTATCATATTCTCCACATATTGACGTATTTTTGTGCGTTTTTAATGCACTTCAGTAAATTAATAATAATGTCTTTATCAATTCTCAGGCTTATATTTTGGTCGTTTAGGCAAATAATTTTGCGTCGAGTAATAAATTTCCTAAAAATATTACCAATACTTATGACTTTAAGATCTATTATGAATTTTAAATCAAACTACTCATATCTTGAGAAATTAATAATTAAATATGTATAGTTTTTTGCGGGTTACGTGGCGCCTGCCGATAATTATCCTCAGATGAAGTAAGTAATTAGAATTCTAAATAACATAAATAAATAAAAAACATGGTAACCCTAGAATAACCGAAATTATGCAATTGAAGTATGAAACTGAATCGATCGATTTTCGCGCGATAAGTGCGGACAATAATAATTAATATTATCATTCACTTAGAGCTGTGAGCCGAACTGAAATCTTATGGGACAATGAACGTCATAATTATTAAAATTTGACGGGATCGATTGTATCAAATTATAGTTTTACTGCGCACATTGATGTATGCGTACTTTTATAATGCACTTAATTAAATTAATAATAATGGCTATCAATTAAAAGGGGAACATTTTGGTCGTTTAGGTAGAAATATTAGCGTAGTATAGTAAATTTCCAACAAAAATGACCGATACATATGACCTTAGGAGCTATTAATAATTATAAAGGCTCGATTCCTCCTAGTTCTATCGTTTACTGATAAACGTATATCAAATTCGACAATCTTGTAAGCTATATTATGGACTTCTGGGTAAAATAATATTTTTGATCAAAAAAAAGGACAGTGACCTCTCATATCAACGACAGCAAATCTTGTGACAGAGTATTTGCGCAAATTTACTTTCAAATCAGACTACTAATTAAATCATTACACTGTTTTAGCAACGCTCATAACAGAAATTGTTCCGATAATTTTCTGCTTATGCAATGCAGATAAAATAGGAGAGGGGAAGCTTATTAGCATAAGTGACATCCTTGGAGTGAATGACCGGACTTTAAATATGCATAATTAGGTGATTCCAATGGCGAGAAAATATCTTATGGAAATGAGAGACAAATATTTCCCAAAGCAGAAGAAACTTGAAATCACGCGACTGTTCGTCAAGTATTGAAAATAACTCTTTATCTCTGTTACTACTCTAGCAATTGACAGCTGAGCAACGATTTATGACAGTAATCATTCCACGATTTAAATAAATAGTGAACACTTTTATGAATTGTTGTTAGAAATAAGTTATCACACATGCATTACTTTTGTGCGCCTTTATCGTGCCAAAATCGATTAACTTACTTCAGTGGCATCATTTCGGTTTTTATATGGTTTCCATGATTTTTACTTATTTATATTGTTTAGCGTTCTAAATACATGCGCCGGGGATATTTTGGGCTCCAAACAATATTTATTTATCAATAAATAAATTAAGATAATTATGCACCTCAAGATTATCGAAATGCCTGCAGTCGAAATATACAAGAGTATCTACAGCTAACGGTATTCATTATAAGCCATCAAATTAACTTTTACTCCAAAATAAAAGAGGAAGCTTTATTTCTGGTCACTGCAAAATTAATTTCGCATGGAATCAACGTAAATTTAATTTCAATCATGATAATCTTCATAGGAAATAATCTTTTTGAGTCTTGTAATTAGATTAAATTTTGATCACATAATAAGTCATTCAAATATTTTAACCACTTTCAGTAAAACAGGATTGAAACTGACAAAATAATTACATATGCACTGGAACTTAATGCACAATCACAATCAAAAATCAGGAAAATCATTTGATGTACTCCTTTATTTTCCTTTTTGCCCGTCTCATCTTTTCTCCTTCCCTCCACATTCTCATATCTAACGCTTCGAGTCTATATCTCTTCTCCTTTCTCAGCTCATCTCAGGTTATATTATCTTTCACTCTCTGATTGTTAACCACCCTTTTATTTTTACTCTTAAGGCGTGTTTGCATGATGAATGTCCTAGAGCGTGCGGATGCAGAAACACATTCGTCAAATAACCCAGGCCTTAAAGGCCTAGTTACACGGTACATTAACACTTACTAGTTCATGCACGTTTGCGTGAATGATTTTGATGGACCGGGACGGTACATGTACGAAAGCATGAACCTAATTAGAACAGGTTCTTTTTTCTGGGCATGTATTCGCGCAAGTTGGGTGGTTACACAATGCATTTTGGCGTTCATTCTCGCTTTCATACAAACTAAGTGTTCATTTGTTCTGTAAATTTTAATGGAGAAATATGATATTAATAATGAACAAGTAGTAAATTTTGACATATTTAAAATGAAAAATCTTGAAATTAAATTTCTCCCAGAAGAAGCTCTGTTTTCTGTTTCAGAAGAGTTTATTCACCTACGTACTTAAACTGGTCAATTCATCGATTAAGCACTGCTTTACGACCAATTCTACGCATCAAATCCTTCCAATCCCGTGTTAGACTTGCATTGCTAGAAAAATCAAGAACAGATATCTTTCAGAGCGACATCATCTTTGAGGCAAATTATATTTCTAGGTCAGACAGAAACGATCACAAGAGATATTTTTCCAAATGAATAGGTGAGGTAATTTGTATTTTTTCCCAATGAATAGACGGCTTAAGCAAACGATAAGTAGTACAAACCTCAAGCAATCCAATCATTCACAACGCGTATCCACTTATTTCTTCTTTTTTGTATATTCTTTGGATGGTGACCAAATATCTCCTAGTCCATAGATTATAGTCTCCTAATCTACAGGCTAGCATGTATATTTGAAAAACCCCACGCATAAAGAGGTAATTATTTTCCTCATATATCAATGTTAAATATTTGTTCCAATATAATATAAGATTTCGAAAATAATCGAGTGATAACTGCACATCGGACAACTCACCCCGCACTCGGTATAGAAGATAGTTGGCCGTAGACTTCATACAAAAATATAAAGCTATGGGCACAACAGTATGAGTGAGTAGGTTTGAGTATCATAAGTGGTATGATGAAGGGAAAGAAAAAATATATAAATATATACCTAAACTACAAATTTAAGGCTGACGTTATGAAGATAATATCCTATAAAACGGAAGGGGCAATGTACTTCCAGCAGTAAAAGCTGAGCCGTTGTATCAAATAAGATATCAATGAAAAATACGAGCTACTTGACCCAAATTCCGTCTCAAATATTTGGAACTGGAAGCCAGTTACTAATGGAAAACGTGTTTTACCGATCCAAATTGCGTCACTACTTGATATTGATAGAAACCTAGAGCTAATCAGCCATGATACGAATTTATACTCAACACTGTAGCCCTTTAAGTAAATTACCCTGCAGTTCTTCCAAGTTTAATGTTTTCCAATTGATGCAAATTACTTCCTTCTCACACGATAATAAATTTTGTCTTAGATTCAATGAAAACATTCCACTTACAAGCATAAATTACTGTATTCCCTCGTCCCTCAAAATCTCAACCTCGCTAAACCAGAAACCTATTTACAATTAATTTACCCATTATCAGAATACTGGGAAGGTGATGTTCGACATCAATAGAACTTAATTTGATCGACGTAAAACGGAAGTTGGTAAAAAATTCAATATTACAGCTAAAAATTTAACCGGTTATAATAATTATAGATAAGCGAAGTTGAAGTCAATTCAAAATGCTAAGTGCCAGCGATTTTCATGTTAATTGTTTTAAAAAGCCGTCAACTTTTTTGTGAATTTTCGCTTACTTCTCATTCCCAAAAATGATAATATTTTGGCCGTTTATTCAAAAGTAAGGAAACCTCACAAAGATAAAATAAAACATTCCATTTAAACTAGATATCTCGTAGAATACGAGGTGTTCCCACGGGCTAATCTGACCTTCGAGGTTTCTAATTTATATGAACGTACAACTATCCTCTTCTGTGAATTTTTTGCAGTGAATTTCATTCAATATATATAAAATTGACCGACCGAATAAAAAACGCTGGGCACACACGTTTATCGAATTCACTTAGTTATAAGTCGATAACTATTCAAATTTTTGAGTTTTTTAATTTGCATTCCTTATCATGCATACGAGGAACTTCTAAATTTCCGGTCCTAGGATTCCTGAGATAGAAAAATATCAGAACCGTAAAAACATAGGTCGATTTCCTATAATTTACTTTCATAAATAAAATTCCAACGAAAAATTATTTTTCACGGTTATGGGGTATCTGGGATAGAAAAATATTTCAACCGCGAAAAAATATAGGTCGCATCAAGCCTAATCAATAATTAATAGCATTTTAATCCAATACAATATAGGCATCCTGCATCCCTCTATTCTCCCTTTACCAATCTGGTCTGTATACATTTCTCTTTTGTTCTTCTCATCGTATACGTACTACACATAATGCGTAGGTACTATGGAATACATAATACACACTACTTTTAATAGGAATTCTAATGGAAAGAAGTCCAAAGAATAGTTAAACAGCCTAATACATACAATATTTTACTCTTAAAATTCGACAAGTAACCCCAGTCACTTTCCTTGAGCACCTGTACGTTCCCAGATATTTTACATGTAGAAAATTTAACCAGGATTGAGGCCTAGATAACCACAGAAAGAAAATCACATACGATAAGGATGTGGGTTATTCCGGGAGGATTCATCCTGATTTGAACCCATAATTACATACTAAGTAAGTAAGTATTAATTTAATGTTAATTTGAATAAATATCCTTTGAGTAGGTTATTAAATAAATAGTTACACTGCCCAGCAAAGACAGCATTTTTAATCAAGCGGATGCCTGTATGGGTATTTCATTTTCCAATTTTGATTCGGCCAGCGAGGCCAGTTACTCACCTTGAGCCAATATCCTTCCCCAAATAGACTTAGAAAATAACGACAAGAATATTGCACGAGGATTGGGAGGAGGATAAATCTGCTTGTCTTAATCCTGATTTGAACACGCAAACCTCTTGACGATATCAAGACACAATATGGTTTCACGCAATGAGGCATAATATCGCCGAAAAACGGGTATTCGCATTGAAATAAACGTAGATAAACAGAGGGATAAAGCAAAGTGTTGATAAGAATTCACTCAGTGGGTCATTCCGCCTGGGATATAGGACCCTCCACGGCTCGTTCTGCCTTCATTTCGCAGAACGGGTTCGAAGGAGACGGAGTCATTTCGAATAGCCACTGAAAATACGGAAACGAAAGAGGAAAATGGGGAGTTCAATGATCTTACTGCTGCTCTCTATGGTCGCATTCGTCGCCATGACACAAGCAACGCCAACATGTGAGTTGAACAGTGAATCAGATTCTCTATTTCAAGTGTCACAAGAGTCCTAATTTCAGAAGTAGCGCTATTTTCCATAAGTGTGGATCAGTTATCAAGCTGAAGTTTGCACATTTTTAATTCATTATACCAGTAACATTTACAATACTTCAAATACTTTGTGAAAAAATTAAGTGCAAGTTTTTCTTTGACCATAGTGGATTGTTAAAGTTACTGGTATAATAAATAAATGGAATTCCACCAAGTGAACGCTATTACCATTTCATTCGTTGAAGTTAGCGGCTAGATTTATCTGTCTGCATCCTATTTTATCAAAAAAAGTCTTTTTGGGTGTTTGTGCTTCTTTTATCATAAAAGAAGATATTTTCCCTCCAAAGCCGGATACTTTGTCAGAGACAACTAACATTTAATGTGTTAAGAAAGAGGAAATACGGAGGCGACAGAGGATTTCGATATAGTTGGTTCTAAGCGGGTAACGATAGCTAAAAACTCTTTTCGCAGAAAGAATGTTAGATGAGCGGGGAAGGGGTAGGAAGAGAATAAGATTCGTAGAAAGCATGTAAAGGAGTAGGTCTTTCAGGTATTTTAAGGAGGAAGTTCATTTTGGGAATGGGAGACAAGTGATGTGATTCGAAAAATGTTTCATGCCAGCCTAACATATCTGGTAGAGTACTACACAATTAAAAATTGTCTATGCATACAGAGATTGGATTTGGAAAGCGACTGATTTTCAAAATTACTCTCCAAGATTAAGATCTCGATTCAAATTGATCTATTGTTGGCAGCTTTTATAAACTTCCTAATCAGGAGAACCTTCAAAAGTTCTGTGACCCCTTGTTAAAGTTATTGAATTTTGAAACGTTTAATATAGGATTATGGGCGCCTTTGGCACAAAATAAAGACGGTAAATTTTACACAAAATAACACAGAATTCCAAAAACGCCTTGCCGTCAAATCCAGGGTTTAAGGATGGCTTGACTAACCGGAACAGCCATTGATGATTTTAGCTATTTCAGTTGTGAACCCTGCTGTCGATGGCAAAACTGGATGGCTAATTTTTTGCTAAAGAATTACTTGGTTCTTCAGATTCCATTCCAGCTTTGCCATACAAGGAGGCATTTTGAATCAACTTTACAATTACCTTATTTGGATGGGAAATTCAGGTTAAAGTGCTTTCGACCTAAATTGGAAATTTGGAATAATGTATATACTGTCTTCAAAACGCAGCAGCAACAGAAGTATGAAACCTGTTAAAAGCATTTAGCGGGTGCTCCCGTGCTGATTACTTAGAGAAAGTATGCATAAAATGGGATTTAAATCTGTATCAACCGGATAGTCTATAATCCTCAATGTTGAACGCCTTTGAATGACGTCAGTGATGAACTAATACTATTTAAGTATGCTACCGATGAAGGTAGGTCTCCATGACGTATCTAACCGTTTACAGTCCAACATTCCCATTTGGGAATAGATTTATAAAAATTCATGAAAATTATATTTCACATATGCGATTACTTTTATAGCTTTTTTTATGTAAATAAAGTATGGAAGTGTTTTTTAAACTGAGTCGCATAACTTTTGTACACATTGGTCGTCAAATAACTCTCATACGTTTTTCAAAATTGGTTATTTTCATCACCTCTGTAATGAGTATGCGCTTTAATCGATATTTTCCCCTGTACTCGCTCTCCAGTAACAAATGCCCATTTTTTAAAACGATCAATATATATTACGTTGTCAAACTTGGATTTTTGGTCAAGAGTATATTTATTTTTCAAGCAATAACAAATTTTTACGGCGTGTACCCATTTTGGAATATGCTTGAAAACGCATTCAAATATTTTTTTCCTCGGGTTTTCTTTCATAATATCTCTTAATTAGTTATAAAATAAATAGGATGCGCAAAAAATAATAAAAATCATTTGGTAAGTTAGTTCGGTATTTAAAGGGTTAAGATGTTTTCTGGAAGTCTCCCTTTCCCTTTTCTATTCACAGTAAGACATACTCCCTTTCATTTCATCTAATAATCCTATTCTCTTTCTTCCTTTCCCTTCTATTACCTAACATTCTTCCCTCTAACTCTGTTCTCAACATTCCCTCCCCCCTTCCTTCCATACCTTCAGTCTCCTCAGTATCTCATCTAACATCTGCCTCCCCTCACCCACAATGTCCAGTACTAGTGGTGATTAACAATGGAAAATGTATGCCTACACACATTTAATAATAATAGACGACTATCAATCTATCATTCGATTTTTCAGCGCCAATCACCGACCAATGAGTCCAGAAATTAATTTTTATCGTTAAAAGCAGAGAGCAGAAAGAACTGATAAAAAACTTTGACTATCATTTTCCCGAGGGTTTTGTTATGCTGTAAACACTTCGATTATAATAACTCGATTGATGGCTTAATTATATGCATATGAATTCCCGCCGACTGCCGTCCACACGAGGTGACAAGAAATCACTTGGCAGCAATCGAGGCTAATCTGTCCGGAGCCATTCTTTTTACCGGTCATCGACCTCTACAGCTGATTAACCGTCTCATGAGCGCCAATCTTCTCCTGCCGTGGTTTCCCGCATTACATCAATATTGGTAGCAGGGTATTTATAATTAGATTAGTGATTTAATCAGCATAATATTATTTTGTTTTGCATGCATTAACAAGCGAATGATTTCTGAGAGCTCAGATAATTTTGTGCACATTCCAGGCTTATTATTTCAGGCTTTCAAATTTATGTAGCATAGCTAAATCAAAGGTAAACGTGCTGCATTGCTACCGCTTTTACAATGGCTAGGAGTGAACTCTGTCAATATACTATTCTATATTTAACCCGCTTGCTATTTCCTGGATAATTCTCGAATCCAAATGGGCACAGTAATCCAGGAAGCGTATATTTGTATTTAATAGGATATATTTGTATAAAAATCATTATATACTATATTTAGTTCAGGGGCGAATATAAGGGAGAGGCTCAGGGGGCCCGCTCCCCCTCCCCCCTCCCGAAATATAAAAAATAATTATTATATAAAAAAATGTAAACAATGCGCGTTATAAAATTTTGATACAAAGTTAATACTTTTTTAAGCCATATTATTTTAAGAATGTACCAATTAATATTTTTTTATATTTACTCTCTGAATTTAGCTATCAAAAACTATTGTAAAACATTTATTATGATTACTGATAGCTAATTATTGGTATTGGACCCGCCAAAATATTATCTATATTCGCCACTGATTATTATTAGCAATTATTACTTAGATAAATTTCAACAAGTTACCGGTAATCCTAAAGCTCAGTGGAATATATTCAAAGAGCTAACTGGTCAGTCACCACGAGGTTCACAACCAATTTCTTTGGATATACAAGGTGGAATTATTACTGACCCAATTCTACTAGCTCGTTTATTTAATGACTTTTTCATTGGTGCATCAGACAATAACCAACATAGTTATTCCAAAGGTATAAATAATATAGTTAATGAATACTGTGGATATTCTTGCGTTCATTCCATGTATTTTGAGCCGATACTTCCTGATGAGATAATTAAGCTAGTGAAATCCCTTCCCTCGAATAAATCAGCTGGCTTTGATGAAATCACAAGCAAACTTTTAAATTTAATCATTGTTGAGTTAGCGCCTATTCTGGCGTACATTTTTAATTCAAGTATTACAACTGGTGTTTTTCCCGAAGTTCTAAAAAAAGCTGTAATCAAACCCCTTTATAAAAAGGGAGACAGGTTATTAATCCAGAATTATAGGCCTATTTCACTGCTGTCAATATTTTCTAAAATACTAGAAAAGCTTGTTAAAAACAGGTTGCTCAAATTTCTAGAAAAAAACCACTTCCTCAGTAAAAACCAATTTGGTTTTTTATGTGGAAAGGGAACGGAGGATGCTTTAGAGAAATACTTAACTCATATATATGAATCTATCAATAAAAACAAACGTACTGCCAGCCTGTTCATTGACATTACCAAAGCTTTTGATACAATCGACCATGGCATTTTAATGCATAAGCTTCATAGAGCTGGTATTCGAGGAACTCCACTAAAATGGTTCAAGAGCTATCTTTGTACACGAATGCAGTGTGTAAGAATTGATAATGTATATAGTGATTATAAAGTGATAACAAGTGGGGTTCCCCAAGGATCTGTCTTGGGACCTATTCTTTTCCTAATTTATATTAATGACTTATGTAATCTTGAAGTTAAAGGGCACATCACTGCCTTTGCTGATGATATTGCCTTAAGTTACGATAGTGAAAATTGGGACATTGTAAAAAACAATATGCAAATTGATTTGGTTAATCTTAGGAATTGGTTAGAAGCAAATAATTTAAAAATGAATGTAAATAAAACTAAATACATTTGCTACAATATTTGTAACAGGTATATAATTGACTGGGATTTGTACTACCACTCAAAGGATTGTCACATGTATGAGTGTTCGGATTGTTTGCCCTTAAAGCGCGTGTCTAGTTTCAAGTATCTGGGAATAATCCTGGATGAGTGTTTAAAATGGCGTCAACATATTGAAAATGTTGCAAATAGTATGAGGCAAACTATATCAAATTTTTATTTCATCCGTAACAAATGCCCAACATATTTTTTGAAACTCATTTATAACGCCCTAGTAAATACCAGGCTAAACTACGGTGTGTTTAGTTGGGGTGCAGCTTATAAAAATTCTATAAGATCCATTGTTGTATTGCAAAAAAGGCTTATTAGAGTAATTTTAAAAAAGAGCCGTTTTGAAAGTTCCTTTCCTTTATTTTATAGCATAGGCTTGCTTCCCTTGAGACATCTTTTCATTTACAAGGTTTTACGTCGTTTTTTCATGAGAAGTGGAAATACAGTTAAGGGGTTATTATTATACAACCATCCTTCCTTCACCCTACGAAGATCATGTATTGCTTTACCTAGGACTAACCTTACGTTGTATAAACGTTGCTTCTTGTTTATAGGGCCAAAAGTGTACAACTTATTACCCGTATCATGTCTGAAAACAAAAAATAATAATGTAATTATGAAAAATATTCAGTCTTGGCTGTTTAAAATGCAAAGTGTGGAGGATTTTTTTCTATGATGTAATTCCTTGTAATATATATGTACGTACTTGTTGCAATTCAAATGTTGTGCTTGCTTATATTCAAATGTTGTGCTTACTTCAATTCTAATGTTTATATATATGCATGACCCTATGCAAATGATGGTAGCCAAAAAACAGGATGTCCTTAATGGCTACCTAAAGTTGCTCCGTTTTCGGTAATTAATTCTATTCTGTGCTTTTATTTTGTGGAGTAATAAACAATTATTATTATATTATTATTATTGTTAGTATGTAATGCAAGTTCCATAGTACTGTCACTATCGAAAGTAAAATTACAAAGAGGAATTTATAGCTTTAAATTTTTTCCCTGGGTCAGGGATTGATTAAAGGCTAGAACATTCTGAGACAAGCCGAAAACATCCAATAAATATCTTCCTCCATTTTCAACTTGAAATTCTTACATTCCCTATCCCTTAATAAATTCTGCTCTTAATTCCACGAACTTTCGCTGAAACAATGCCAATTAAACATCTGCCAATGGATAAAGGATTGCAGGTAACTCATGATCAGGTTCATTTCTGTTATAACCAAAACCGTGGCAAAAAAAAGTAAATCGATTTTGGCGCTTTAATCGTTTCAAAAACTGAAATAAATAAGTATTTTCATTGCATTTCCGAAATTTTCTAAAATAAGAGTTCAGGGCTTCCTTTCAAATCCAAAATCTCAAAAAATTAAGATTTGTTAAAACTACATATTTTTACCTAATCCTAATAATTTAAACGTGAGTGACCACAAGTTCTTCTAGTTATGCTGAGATAAACGTGATAAGCACAAATAAAATCAATTAAGTTCAAAGACAATAAAGGCAGCTTTCATGGCTTAAAATTTAAAAGGCCTGACTCGCTGGATCCTCGATGTATGTTTTTACCACTCAATGACTGTCGAAGAAGTGTGAGGCAAATAGCGATTTGGAAAGAAACTATACCTAGCTAAATACCTTTGAGTTGGTTTTCATAATACTAATTACGTTGATGCAGACATCATCATTGTTAGGAAGGGAAAATGATTCAATGAGATTCCTCCTCCTCACCAAAACGTGCACATATTTGCCGTTGGTAAGTGGTTGGCTTTCGAGGTTGAAATTGGTGCCATAATCTAGGGATGGTGACCTATTCATATCAAATTGTCACATTCAATAATGTTCCCTCTCTTTCATGAATGAAGCCCACAAGTTGGAGGTATGCGATCAGCACGCAAAAGATGCAGAGGAATGCAACCGAAAATTCTTACAGAAGGTGCTACACAAATTTAAGGACGGTGAGTGATAATCTTTAATTTTCATTTCCTTGAATTTTCAGTGTACTTGAAGTAGCTTAACGTCTTGATTCTTGACAAGTCTTTCTAATCCTCCAGCCTATGATGTGAGTTCTTTTCGTTGACACAATAAAAGCAGGAAAACCGGACCAAAAATAGTGCAATCATCATCTCAAATTCTCACATTGATTGCCTTCAATTATAATTATTTAGTGATAAACCAAAAACGATAGCATATGGCAATAACAAGAGAGCAGCCTTTGTTTTAAACTTTTTTTTTCTCAGACATTGCCGAGATTGCGCTTTACTCCTCCAGACTAGTATTCAAAACTCCAAAGTAGTATTAAAAAAGGACCTAACGCGGTGAAGTCCCGAAATTTTGGTGAGCACGACTTCAAAAAACTCGGACCTTTTTCGTGGTTTTCTTTTGAATTCAGAAGGTTTAGCTTCAAAATAATTTATTCTTGCTAGAATGATTCGATGAGATTATACAGTTATCCTGTAATATAATGCTGAACAGGAAAACACTCAACTTAAATCAATAGAAACACAACGACCAATCTCTACTCAGAGATATTCTGGTGATTCATAGTTTCTAATTTCGAGTTAACGAATTGGGTCAACATCGGGAGTAACAATAATGAAATACATGATTTACATATTTACGAGTATTTAAAAAACAATTATCTTTTCTTCTTCAAAGGGTAATAAAAATAATAAATAATACTAAACCGTAATCTTTTACTTTTGTGACCATCTCACAACTTACTTGATTAATTACATAAACTGTTCATAGTATAGTCCCAAATTCGTTATGTATTTTCTCTAAACCATTATCGCTATTGGTTAATACGTTGATTTAACCTGCTCTAAAGTAATTATTGCAGATAAGACTAGTGTGACAACATGTCTTTATTTTGAATACGGGTTATGACGCAAATAATTTTCGCCAACTTCAAGTGGAGGCTAATGAACTCAATATTTTTTGCCACTCATAATCATACAGACCGAAAATAATCCTTTAATATACTAATTAACTATTCATTGCATTCACAGGAGATAAATACTTTGGCATCCCACCTATAGATCCATTGATGGTTCCTAAAATGGAAATCACACATGGATCCGGTCCGAATATGTTCAGAGTGAAAATCACCGATGGACAAGCAGCTGGAATTAGTGACATGCATGTTCATTCCGTCAAGTAAGTAAGTGCATTCGTCGAAGAGCATCCAAGCCGCGGATATTTAATGACCGCCAATGGTTAATTTCCATTATACTTCGATTATTATGATTCGTGTGACTATTAGGCAACTGTATGGGTCCTATTACGAGATTAGGTTATTAAGTACTGCTTGCATGAAACTTTTAATGAAAACTTTTCTGGTATCTGAGTAATTCTATGAATTATTTTCAATTGCATTGCACCAATGTTTTCATCAAACACAAACTGGAAGCTGGCGATTCCCAAAAACTCCCTACTAAGCTTATGAACTCATCTTAATTAGAGTCATAGATTCCTTACTTGTTCCACGTATGTCCAAGCAGCGGCAACGTCAAACACCAATATCCCAATGTTCGTAAGATGGATAAAAATTTTCATCAATAATTTCTTGCCACAGATTTAGTTCTTCGACATAAATTTTAAAAAATCCAATCTCCAAAATATTGCTTGCGGCAGGTACGAATTTTTAGGTACAGCAGAATATCACTTCACAATACGAGTACAGGAAATAATGCAATTTTGGCAGCTAGATAAAAGTTAGCGTAACTTTAAACAATCGACCATACATATCCCCTAGAAATTGGCGTAGTGGTACTCAGCAAGCCAGTATACCTAATGATGTCGATGTCCCTCTACATCCAACAATTCAAAATCTTAAAACATGTTTCCATTGAGTCTACAAATCTCAAACAGATCCTAGAACACGACTCATTCAAATTTTATGGAAAACGTTAGATTCAACGATCGAGGAGATAAGAGAATTTACGAGGGTGGTTTTTTTTCAGTCTCCGATGGGTCATGAACAGTAGGCGAAGTGATTGATAAACATTATTTCATAGCTAAATATTGCGCAAACTTGTGGTGTCCTTCGAAATAATCGCCTCATCCAACGAGGAATTTGTCTTGCCTGCGGACAAGCTTTGCCATAATTTCTTCATAGAATGTTGCCGCTAATGGCTTCCAATGAATTTCGTCTTTGTCCTGAAGCTCACCGACCGTTTTAAAACGCTTTCCTCCTTACCACATCTTCATTTCAGCGTTAAGATGGAATTCATCCGGCACTAGGTCGGCATTGCACGGCGGGTGATCGAAAACGTCCCATTTAAATTGCTCAAGGAGCAGTTGGGCTGCATCAGCGCTGAGATGACGGGCGTTGTAATGGATCACAACACTTCCAGAAGTCAGCATGTCTCTTCCTTTGTTTTGAATGAGAATGGACGTAATGTTATGCACTGTTTCACAGTGCATTAGAGAAAAATTATCTTTTATCGGCATAGTCAAGACATGTCAATGCAGAAGCCATTCGGCGAGTTTTCTGGCTATCTCTCCGTAGTGCACACTTTGCGGTAGAATCAATTGAGGCAGTATACTAAATGAGATTGCCACTCACCTGAAACTGACAACTTACGCTCAGAAATGACTTGAACGTGTAGTGAGGAGAACGGGCAGTTGCTCTACCTGCGCAATATCCGTCTGTCACTTCTATCGTGTTTTTGCTGAGCGGTCGGAGGGGGAAAAAAATGGCCCTCGTAAAAAAAAATTGAAATACCTACCAATATTTCTCCACCTGTTCTCAGTAATTTTACTGACTAATTAAGAGAGTAAATAGAATTGCTTTATTAATATGACAAAATCCCTTTTTAGTGGGTTTGCATTGCTTTTTCTTCTATGATACTAAAATTTCCTTAAGCGGGACTTGTACTGATCCAAGCCGCGAAACCCTTATAAGCAATAATGCCTAATCTTCACTTTATCCTGATCATTATAATTTTTATGATTCTCAGTAAACTTTACTGGCTAAATAATGACGATAGGATATATGGTGATATTGACCTTGTAACGAAAACTTTTCCCTCGCCTTATACATTCTTTTGCTAAGCTCAGCAAGGAAAACAGTCTCACATTTTTGTCTAGAATCCTCAAGAATTTCAGCAGTTGAATCATTAAAATATTTAATTCTTTTCCTTTGTCTATTTTCCAACAGGTTTTCTCCCAAAGAACACACATTTGAATTCACCGGGACCTTGCATGAATTGGCTCTGACGGGAGACTATGAGATGTTCGGTGATTTCATCGGCACACCAACTGAAGGGAAGGGAAAATGCTCTGTTAAGTTGGGTAAGAATTTCCATTCTCCCTTGTGGACGCAAACTGAATAAGGTATCTCAGTATCTTTCGATTTCACGAGAATATATGAAAGGGTTACATTAGGACAGGAAATAGGACTTGCAATATGTATAATAATAATAATTCAACTTTATTGGCGAGATTGGGGATAGAAAATCCCATCTTCCATCTAACCCCTCGTCATGCACATAATATTTGCAGTTTAATCCATTGTCAAGTGAGGTACTCTTGAAATTACATGTAGACAACTATGGCAAAAGAGACATAGAAGTACGCTTTTAAGAATCGAAAAACAAAATTCAAAGTGAACAAGGTCACCATTTACCAAGTGTAAAAAAAAATGTGATCAAACGTGGGAAAAACCTAAGGATATTGACTTTCGCCCTTATTGCAAAAGAAACACTGCAGGAAAATTCCCACACAACAAGGGGCTATGAAAAACCTCCTAAAACCTACTGAAGTGTTTATGTACGTGATTTCAAAGGAGAGAAAATTGTGTGATTATATGTGATACGTTATTACCTTTATTACATGATTTCAAATGAGAGAAAAAAGCCATATTGAAATGAAAGACAAAAAATGCCCAAAGCAAATTGAAGAGACCGCAAATGTGGAAATCACGTGACCTTCAGTCAAGAGTTTAAAATTACTCTTTCCACTTCCAACGCAATTAAATGAACATTGGAACAGTTATTAATCTGGTCAAACTCTTCTCGGGATTCCCACCGTGTTAATTTACCCATTATAGATGTTATTAAATAATATTATTTATATACTAATAATTTATTTACTTAAAATTTAACTATTAATAATTTATTAATACTATAAATTTTTCACCATGGATAAACTAACCCGATGGGAATGCCGATAAGGGTTTATCCACATTATTCGCCGGGAAAGCATCAAATTATGATTCAGCAATTTATCTCTTTACTCGGTAGACTTCGTATCACTCGCATCATCTCAAGAGATAAAGGCAACGAACATGAGTTCAAAAGCTTTAAAAGGAAGTCCCTGAACTAGCGTGTGAGAACGGAAGTGACGAAAGGGGTCTGTCGCCCACAAATTCAAGACAGCGGAAGTACTCGAGGCAACGGGAGGGGGGTGGGAGTCCAATCACATTATAGGGCAAACATTAGGAAGGTCGTCGTACATCCGGTCAATGGGTTAGCGGTGTACATGCGATTAGAGTGAATTTCTGATATTCGCCGTATCGCTTTTCTCGACGCCCATAAATAGTCTTAATCTTAGAATTAGTATTTAAGTTATATACATGATACAAGTCCATTTTTCGTCGCAATTGGTCGAATTATCGATACGGATGTTTTTAGTCCTTTCTAACCCAGCGGCGCTTCTGGGAGAAATCAAGTTTCAAGACAGACAGCGGATTTTAAAAATGTGAAAATTTTCTTCTCAATCATTATTATTCTGGAGGGTAAATATTTCACCATTAAACTTTACAGTACAAAAGAACACGTAGTTCCTCTGTGCGCTGATACGACGCAGGATGCTAGCAGGTAGCTGAGTACCATGCTAGCTGGTAGCGCTTGGCTTAAATAAGGATTATTAACACCTTATCAAACGAAGAAAACTTTCCGACCTTAGCCAGTTTTAATAGGTGATTATTAAGAGATGTTTCCCTGAGCTCTGTGGCTCATGCATGCATTGGTAACCCCAGACGATGTAAAACTCCTATCTACTCGTATAGAAACTAGGTCCTTGTGACTTCACGTGGAGTGGCATCGCATGGGCGCCAATCTGGCCTTTTTAAATGAGGATAAATTTGACAGTTAACAGTCGTCTACACTGAGATTTCTAAAACCAAATAATTTGTATATTATGGGTACAGTAATAGTGGGTAACGAATCGCAACCAATGCCTTTCGTTTTCTTTGATGAAGGAAACTACCCTATTGTGCTTTTGCATTCACAGTTTTGCTTTCAACAGTTTAATTTTATGAATACGTAAATCGATGTTTCAATTTCATCTTCCATTTTTAATGGCCGTGTTACACCATAGCAGATCATTCGAATGATCGTTTGAAGCGTCTGCTTTGCACGTTAAATGAATTCGACGAATTTTTGGCGCAGAAACGATGCGCAGAGATTGCACATATCGATTATAGCATTATTTTTTTACCACGTGCAGTTGTTTTCAAAGCCACAGGAGGAATTTTCCGTTCATATGTGAGCCTGAATGTAATTTTGCTTTTCTTGAACCAAAAAAAGTAAATCGATGATAATGCAGCATCCAATGGACTTGGCGGCTTAAATGATAAACCTCTCACCTAAAGTTAGCGGCATATGAAAATATTTTTTTTTACTTTCACGTCACAATTTACAGAAAATATGAAAAGTTCAGAGCTTTGTAATATATTTTATCTGCAAAGAATTTTCCAATCAAAAAATCTTAATTTCAAGTGAAATTGGGACAGTGGAGTAAGCAGGATTTTCGTTCGGAGGGTCCAAAACCAGGCGGGAAATTTTTTGAAAAACAAGGTTCTAAGTAAAGGATTTTAAATTAATTTTAACACTTTTCATATTTAAAAAACTCATTTTTCAATTAATCTTTGGTAAAGTCATGATTTTTTCAATATTTTGCTTTCTTTTATGAAGGATATAAATTGTGTTTTTACATTTCGGGGGGATTCCTGACCCCCCGGACCTCCCGCATCCCTACGCCACTGAATGTGGACAAAAATGCGACAGATGAGCTCAAAGAAAAAGTTACTATTTTATTTTCATACTCACGATTACCACTTTATTCAAAAGTAAAATACAATTTCTCCTTCTTCCCACTTTTGTTTACAGTTAACGTCGGAGTAAGGTTATTTTACCGAGGAAATCTCATCAAAAAAGGATGCCATCAGTTCTTCAAAATTACTGACCTCACTGTCGAAGTACATCCCCGAGAAATGAAGTCCCAATACTCAAACCTTTACGGAGGAGACAGAGATATGGGTAAGTAAAGTTGAAATTTATGGCGGGATACTTTTGGGAAGAGTTTTCCTTTTCAAGCAATGAAAATTAAAATAAAATAGCACTAATGTCTGTTTATTTTGAGTATAGTGCACCGATAGAATTTCCCCATATTGTCTTCTAAATAGAAAGAAGTTTTTTCGAATAGATAAGTACTCACTGCCTACAAATGGCAGAAAAAGACATTTTATCAAAATCCTCGACACGCACTACTGAAACAGCTAACGTCATATATATTAAACGAATGATGAACCTGTTTTCATAAGTTTATTGAACTTATGTTATAATTATCAAACAGTGGGCAAACCTAGACATACTGAGGCTTGGCTTAGTGGCGAGAATTAATAAGTTGTTTCCCTGTTTCTATCACTCGGAACAATACCTATATATCAATAGCGAAGCCTTTAATTGTAGTAAAGTGTGATTAACAGTGGCGGATTTAGGGGGGAGACACAGGGTTCATGTCCCCCCTAAATTTTATCAAAAATAAAAAAAACTAATAAAAACTCTTAAACCAATAATTTTTTATCTTAAATTTTATCGTTTAAGAGTTTTATTTATCCATAAATGATTAAAATTATTCGATTTCGCCTTTTTTTAAGAATTAGAATGAATTTTTAGGCTCCAAAATGCGTTATAAAATGAGTATTTAAATAAATTTACACGGGAGACCCTCTCTCCCGGTGGGTATTCCATACTCCCAGTACCGATGTCATTACCCCTCCAGAATTTCATGCTGAATCCACCCCTGGTTATTAATCATTCTAAACACCTTATAATCTTAATTTTTAAAAACACTCATAAATTTCCTGCGCTATCAAGGAGTTCGCCTTTGATAATGGCAAAGTACCAAGCCGATCCAGCCAAGCCGAAACTTATCGGGTTAAAAATGTGGAATTTTACCAAGGTCTTGTAATTGCCGTGATAATGTCCACGAAGTAGAGCTGGAAACTTTAGAATCAATGTAATTGCTTTTTAAACGTTCATTGGAACTTAATTCATCTTCCCTGATCGTAGGAAACAATTTTATTTTCCTTAGTTTGAAATTTTTCCAATTGAAATTTCGCATCATATCTAGCCTCTAAATGCTATATTTTGTCTCATTCTCGCACTATTAGGAAATTGGCTCAAATGCTAAGAATAACTTCATGGTTAATAAGATAAAGGAGATATGAAAAGAAAATCATTTTCGGCATACGTTGCATTTCTTGAAGCTTGAAGACCATCAGTATGGCTATAAACAACAATCTAAGTTAATCTAAGTTTCATAGGCATTATTTATGTCAATATTTATTCTTAATGAATAACATTAAAAACTGATCAACAATCGTTGCTCACAAATATCAAATCAAATATCCTCCTGGAATACATAGATGCAAATGGCGCAAAGCAGTTATTCGTGTTTTTGACCGTGTTCACCCAAATTTAAAACTCTGAAGAAAAATTAGGATCACACTCTGGTGTAGGGGTAACAGCATACTTTTTTTTCGGCGTGTCTATTATTTCCTAAAATTTTTAATCTAATTTTGAAATGTCAAGCCTATGTAAAAGTTAAGTTTTCGGTCAGAGTTTTGAAAAAGTCAGGATTGAAGCAAGTAATAGTATATACATTTTAAAATCAATAAAACGATTATGCAAAAATGAAAACTGGAGATATGGTTAAAAAACGAAAAATCTCCAAAATTTCCATTTTCTAGGCCTGAAATTTTGGGGAAACATAATTTTTGATGCATTTAAAGTGTATATTTTTTTATTTTTCAAAATATCTGGGGGCACTTTTCACCATCTTAACCTGCTAGACCTTATAGTAGCCAATGGGTGCGAGTGAGTATGTGTTCTGTGCTGACATCAATCAGGGGCGCCGACTTATGAAAAATATTGGGGGGGCCCATATCGGAGGTCTTGCCCCGGGAAGAGGTTAAATTCAAAGTGTGTCGCAGCACCGAAACACTACCATGATTCACACCACTTGATTCAGTTAACCCTTTATAACCCAGAGCTGCTTAAGGTAGAAATCAAATTTCAAGAATTTTTATTCTGAATAGATGATAATTTTGCACTCGATCATAATTATCGAGGCCGATCAATATTTCGTCATCAAAATTTACACCCCAAAATAATACGTAGTTTAGATATTTCCTAAATAGAGTTGAAAATTTATACATTTTTGACGTTGCTTTGAAGAAACATTGGGTTGTAATGGGTTAACCTGCTTAACCTTATAATTATTTGTTTCAGCACACGTTGTTGAATTTATTTTAAAAGGTAACCATTGTCAAACATGGGAAATAAAAATCACCAATATATTTTTGTGATTTCACAAAGCATTATATTACGTAATTATTTTCTTCAATTATTGAGGGGGCTCAGCCCCCCCAAACGAATCTTTGAGGGGGCTCGGGCCCCCTCAGGCCCCATGGAGTCGGCGCCACTGACATCAATGTAGAAACTCAAATGCATCACTAAATAACTAGTTCACCTCGTTCGCTTTCTTTCCTTAATCTCTGAACCAAACACTGCTTGAAAAAAAATCATTTGTAGCCTTTGCCTTCCCTTCCCCTCAGTTGTAATTTTACAGATTAAAAAAAATTAATCATGTCTATAATTTTCTGATGAATTTTACTTCCTATGCAGCAAGATCAACTCTGAGTCTGCTGAACCAGTTTGACGCCGAGGTACTTATCCTGTTGGGACCAAGTATCAATCACGAACTATCCAGGATATTTCGACCTGTAATCCAAAGTATACACGATCGGTGGGCATACGATGACATGTTCCCTGAATTCAAAGTGCCTTGCCCCGAAAATGGATCCTAGAAAGAATTTACCCCAAAGAAATATTAAGAACCAATTTATTAAGTGATGGACCTTAATCATAAAAAACTAAAGCTTTTGCTGTTTCTACGGATACACTAACAATAAGTTTACCATAAGCTGATATATTAATTAGTAAGGCGTATACTTGAAATTTAACCACAGGAAATCATATCATTTGGAAAATTGTCGACATCAAATGTATAAAGAACGATGAATACTCACCTACCGTTATAATTAAATATTTTATGTAAATAAAAGAATACACATGAATATGTATGCGCAATTAGCATAAAAATGCATGCACCAGTGTGGATAGCGAAAATTGTGAGTTTTTTCTCGCTATTCATTGATGATAGCTCATAACACTTGTAAATATCATGTCTTATTGTAAATAATGTATTGCTTTACTTGTGTAAATATTAAAAATTAAGACAGTGTGTATTATTTCATGCTTTGAAGTAAATATATACGCTTTAAGGGTAAAACGGAAATGTTATTCTAAGGCCAATGGCCTTGCTGCGAGACTCAAATGTGTACCCAGCTCAAATCAAAATATGAGCAGTGTTTTCACTGTCATGGGTACTGTATACATACTGTTGCAGCCTTCCACTGGCGTGTGACTACTCACTTGATTATTTTTCAGTTTCCCGTCGACTCAATGCTGGTGACGCTTATAACAACAGGTACTAGTAGACTTAAATAGAAGCTATAGCACAGAGATCCAACGAGTAATGTGACTACTCATTTGATCTTGAGGATCGATGTGAAATAAAAAAAATACGTTAGATTACGGATTGAAGGACAAAGGAAAGGATTCTGTTAGCTGTGATAAGGCGTCAACAAGTTAAAATAACTGTAAGGTTTGAAGAGCGTAAACCCAATGTTCCCGTAACTCAACAGTACTCAAAAGAAAGATTCGTGAAAAAGCTGAAAAAAACGTTTTTTTTCTTCAATTATCATAGAATTTGGTTTTTCATAGAATTTTTGGGTGGCCATATACGAATGCAAAATTAAAAGATAAGCGAATTAACTTTTATCAAAAAAAATATCTACATTTTTTGTAGAGGAACAGGTTTTATTTTTTACCACATCCTCAAATTTCTACAGCAGAAATTTATCTTCAAGAGAAGACAAAAACAAGTACTGTAGAACTGAGAGAGTATTAGGAGATTCTTCGTAAGTTTTTTCGCCAGAAAGCCTGCTTTGCAACGTTCGGAATGATTTTTCACTCTCTGGGATCATTTTCTTTCGTAGTCAATCCTTTGATTCCCAAACTTCACTAGATGTCTTTGAAAAGCCAACTGAAATTACAGGTGATTCATAGTGCCTACTAGAGAATGGAAACAATTAGGTGCAAGCAGGGGAAACTACAATTTGAAACTGAAACTTCAACTTGAAATTCCTCAATGTTTTACAGCTTATTGGAAAATTCAAAATCAACAAAGAGATAAACGTATATTTTGCGGATATGTTTACATAAGTTCACTAAATGACAAAAAATCTGCTGACAAATTAATCACACGCACCCATTGAGCACACAAAACCTCTCGCACCGTGTACAGTAGCGAGAGCCTCTGGGAGAGACACTGGGCTTATGTTTTCACTATAAGTGAAATGAGCAACAATTATTTTTTCTTTTACTTTTACGGGACCTTTGGCAAACTTCAGTCCACCATTCACCCACCCATTGTCCAACTTAAATATCTATTCCAAGTTTTACCAGTTTACATAAAATGGTTGAAGAATTTTTTACAACAGGTCAATCGCTTTTTCTTAGATTATTTAAGGCAAATCTATTATAGATTTGCCTTACTTACTTTTTTCAGTTTTCCCTAGCCGAGTCTTCACTTCATGATAGCTTCTAGTCAAAATGGAGTTAAGTAAAAGATGCCGGAGCAGATTGAGCCAATAAGATAGAAAACGCAACGCAGAGCAAAGCTTTATTTCTGCATTTACAGATAAATTTAAAGTTGAATAAAGATCCAGATCTCATTTGCTCTTTCACGCGATTTACGAACCTACTCAAATGCTTCAACACGAGAGATTGGCTTGTGTCTCTTTCCTCGGGTAGCCTCGCGTCGTGATTCAACAGAAAATGTTTTTTTCAAGACAGGAAATCGCAAAATCCATGGTGATTGAATTGACAGCGATGACTCGCCATAACCTTGGTGGACTTTTTCCATCAAATTTCTGACGTCAGTCCCCTTACCCTTTCGTGAGCACAGGAGGTGACACGTAGGATACGGCAAATAAATGAGCATGGACTTCACGCCACTGAGTCTTACTCTAAGATGGACACGTAACTTAATCATTGAGGCGAAAAATAACCACAATGCCTCGCTGCAAGCCACAATAGGCTGCTGTGGTAGATGCGATCATGTCACATCTTCAGCTTGAAATTTGGCGGAGGCGACAGACAGCTTAGGTTCAGACACGTAGCCGGAGGGGAAGGCCTTCAGGGCCTTCAAGCATCCCCGAATTTCTTTCCATGGAGGTCATTACCCGCGATACATACACGCGTGTGTTTATTTCGCTACCGGGAACGAACCTATTGAAATTTTACTGGTTTTTACTTCCGTTTAGTTCCTATTGCCATCCCTGCCTCCACCACATGGACTGTAACGCCAACACCTTGCTCTGCAATACCCATCCCAAAGTTCGCTCTGAGAAAATCGCCTGTTGGTGTAAATGGCTAACACACCTGACCAGCAATGGAAGATCTGGGTTCGAATATCGGCTAGCTGAAATATATTAAATAAATATAAATATAAAAATCTAACGATCTGATCGTTGGATTATTCTTCCTCATAGAATAATCCTCCAAGATCGTTAGAACATTAAATGCTTGCCTGGTTTCGCTTATAGTAGGGCCCTCTTCGCTTCTATAGCGTTGAGTTGTTTTTCCCTGTCCCGTTCCTTCCGTTCCTATCCTCTCCCAGAGGCGTCGTCGGGCTCCTATCGTGGCGGCGCCTCTTTCCTTTTCCCTTCCTCTCCTCCCCCTCCCCGGGTGATCGGGCGTATAAGCCACGTGCTTCGTTCCCGGCCCCGGTGCGTTGTATCCTCGAAGGGTTCGCCCTGAACCCTTATACTATTTGCGTAGAAAGTCACTTGATTTATGCAGAACCGATTATGAATTTAACTTTCAGCGCTATGCAAACTAAATGCATGATTGATTTCATTGAATATATGCTATTCCGGTTCGTGCGAATGGAAAATATGGACTACCATTCGTCTGGCTCCTACCCTTCCACATATTTAGCGTGATTGGCCCTTCCTGAGGTAATTTAGATTTATTCCTGTCAGTGTAGCTCTTGGGGTCATAGGAGCACGCAATTAACGGAAAGGTTTTAGCCCATTGGAAAGGACGCTGTGTATACTGAAGGCTACATATGGGAATAGTATACGGACAGAGTAACCTTTAAAGGACACTAATTGTTTACTAATGGCTACACAGTAGCGGATACAGAAAAAAAAACTCTAGAGGGGGGCGCAAAAGATATCTTGACCAACCTTTACTTTTATCCTAAAAAAATAATCAAGTCACATGCAAAGTTTAAGAAAGTGTTATTTGAACTGATTATACGCACATGAAATACAAAGCCATCTTATGACATAAAAAAGTTAAAATTGTAGTCCTGCAATGTTTGGTTATGCGGGCGGCCAGGAAAGGGTTGGGGGGCGCGCCTCCCATATGCATCCTCCACTGAGATTACATATCGAAACAGTATATGAAAGGTATACAGATACCTTTCGTATACTGTATACGTATACGCTTCAGGATACCGTTTATGTATACTTAGAATCTAAAACATGTATACAGAATCTCAAGGAAACAGTATACACCTGGTATACTTACGGTATATGTAAACCGTTACCAGTGTGCTGTCTGGGTAATATACCAGGTTAGGCAATTCACTAACCACCGAAGCTCCTCCCAAATCGAATTTCTCGCTACATGCCTGCTATCTACAAGGGGTGAATCTTAACCACGACCAGTGCAGTTAGGTAACTTCCCATTGCGCCATAGGTTTTAATTATGATTATACACTTCAGAATGGTCAAACACTTCGTTGGGTAGCAGCTCAAACCATTGGTTCAGTACCTCTCCAATCTAAATCCATGTGTCTAAGAATTTAATTCCATTGATTTTTCTTTCGAGATTCCCCTTTATTCGGACTATTTATGCGGGAAACATTAATGTGGTCAGGGATTCCAGCATGAAAATGAAGTTTCGAGAATCAATTTCATGTCACCCACGCAGGTTTATTTTGAAGAAAAAATAATCACAGACTATATGAATAGTTACATAAATGATAATGACGTTTTATAAATGAGTAGATAAATTTCATATCATCCAATCAGGTTTATTTGGAATTGAAAAATATTCACAGGCTATATGGATTGTTACAGAGTAAAATATATACCTATAGAGTTCATAATCCACGAATCAGATAAATATAGTGAGCATTTAGTATTGGCGAAATTTTACGAACTATGACCATTCACGGAGAAAATAAATTCGACATTACGATGCCAATGTTGTTATGATTTCCTCGCAGTGAACTAATTAAAAACGAAATTCTTAACTCATCCTCGTGGAATAAATGAGCTGATATCAATGTTGGCAATCACATGTGATAGAGCGTCTCCAACTTTATGCTCGATGAGGACAACAATTGGTCCTTTGAAAATCACCAGCACCATATTCGCCAAAAAGTCAATTAGCCAGTCGACGATGACACCAAGTCCTTGTAGCTTCGCCGTGAGCGACCTGAAAAACAAACAATTGTCTCATAAATGCCACGACATAGTGCAAATGAAGAGATTACCATATACCACTCCAAATATCTATAAGAGATTCCAAACTGTTCGTCATTACTTTGGTATTCTACTGATTAATCCAGGTTAGCACGAAGCATTTGAGAATTACTCTGGAAATCTCCCTTCCATCATGGATCTGCCCCTTCATTCAGGGGTGCCGAGATACAAAAAATATTGGGGGGGCCCAAACCACGGATTTTGCCTCGAGAAATTTCATAAGTAGTGAGTTTTAAGTTTTTTAAGCATTTTGGAAGAGTCATATGATCAACATTAGAACCCCGATAACTCGAATCTCGATATCTGGACACTCCGGGGAAAATCGACAAGCCGGACACATTTTTCCACACACTCATAACAAATTTTTGAGGGGGCTCGGGCCCCTTCAGTTCCCATGGAGTCGGCGCCACTGCCTTCAGTTCCCATTAAGGTCTATCTTCTTTCATTCTACCGATGAATCCTATTTTTCTCCTCACCTTTCTTCTTTCCTTTCTTCCCTCTAATACAGCTTTAAATATTCCCTCCGAGCTGGAATCCGCTTATTCCAAACCCTTTGTTTTCCTCTTTAACTTATCTCGAGACTCGTAGGCTGCGCGCGAGGCTTAGATTGTTTGAACAATCGAGAATGGATCAACTCTACCATGGATCAAACAGAGTTGCCATGGTGCCGGAACTCTCCTTAACGCCGTTCCGGCACTGGTTAACAAAAGACATAATAGCCAAATAGCACTTTTATCGATTTTGTTGCCTCAAAATTTCTAATATATACTTTCGTAAACAAAACAAAAAATTTAGTACTAAAATTTAAATAGTGACTTGTAATGAAAAACAACACAGAGTAATATTTCACTTCTTAAAAAAAGTTAAGGTAAATGCGTTCCGGCACTGCCAATTCTGAGATCAAACCAAAAATTATATCATGAGAACGTATATCTTTAAGAGCAACGCGGAGAACATCATTTCCGAACCCCACTGCTTTCCAGGCCCGACATAAACGATAAATTAAGAGATATTATGCTAAAAGGGTAGGTATCGGAACTCGTTTAAACCCCGCTCAATAAAGGATTTAAGAAAATACTAGGCGTAATTTCGTTGGAGCATTTCCTTTTTATAAGTAGTGACCTGACATCCCCCACCACACGCCTATTGAGGTAGCTTGCGGAGTTATACGTGGACGTAAAATATTTCTCTCCTAAAAAGTAACAGAAGCAGGCGAAATATAGCGGAATGACATCCTGTAATTATTAAAAGAAAAGAGAGATGGCACTTTTCCACAGGTTTATTTAGAGTACGATGTGTTTCGACCGATAGGTCATTATCAAGTACAATGAGAAGATCGTCCACGTGGAGAGGAAAGGTCTAAGACTGGACACTTCAGAAAAACTTGAAATTGTGCAAAAAGGAGGCATTTATCTTATGAACGAACAAATATTTTTTGTACGTTCCCCACTCCTTGCCATACCTTTCCCAAAGCGCACAACCCAATGACGTATACCCTTCCACCTGCCACCCATCCGATTTGTATAAATACAGCTCCGTGACCAACTAGTCTTCATTGTTCTTGATAATGACATAACGTTCGAAACGTGTTGTACCTTAAATAAACCTATGGAAAAGTGCCATCTCTTTATTCTTTTAATACTTATTTCACTCCTAGCCTGCCATGCCTAGCATCTCGCCATTCCTCTTCCAATCCGTCCACATATTCTTCACCATTTTTCTCCACTCCCACATTTTGAACGTTTCTAGTCTCTTCTAGTCCTCTTTCCTCAACGTCCACTTCTCCGTACCATAATGCCCAACACTTCAGATCAAACTTTTCGCTAGCATTTCATTTACAGTTTTACGAAACGAATCTCTCAAAACCTTCTTCCTGTTCATGAACGCATATTTTGCCAAAGAGATTCTCTGCCTCATGTCCTTCCTCTCGCGGCTGAGCTTAAAGCCACCGAGTGCGTCCACCGGTTTGCGGATGATGGGTCGACCTCTAGATATAGAGGTTAGCCGGGAGATAGGCTCGTCATGACTTGGCGACTAAAGGACGCCCACAATTATGCCTCTCATCACCCGGGGTGTAGGAGAGTAGATATTCTTCATATATGTGAAGGCGGTGGTCATCTGGGTCGGTACAGCGGCAAACATTTCACTACGAACGAGGTGACTTTTACTTTTACGGTTGTAATACTGCGATGTAGAAGGCAACGGGAAACCACCGCATTACCTATTATCCCGAGGAGTCGCAGCTACGCGGCTCATTTTTACATCATGGCATGAAATATGTAGGAGTGAAATAATAGGAGGATTGAGCAGATAGCAGCGTCAAACCAATTTAGGTTTTTGACCAGAGATAAGATTATGTCCATTCTGCTGTATTTTCTAATGCTTTTAGCGCTGTTTACCAACGTATCCATGGCTGCATGATACGCAATACTTAGGGATGTGATCAGGGGTCAGGGAAAGTGATTCGCAATGATACGTAAAAACATTGCGTGGCATCTAGAAGTACATTATCAGACACCGCGCCATGCAGTTCTGTCGCACACACGTTGCTCGGAAGGAGCCTATTGCGGTCAGTAGCGGATACAGAAAAAACTCAAGGGGGGGGGGGGGGGGAAGTATATCTTGAGTTGGCTTTATTTTTGTCGAAATAAAAAATGATCAAGTCACAGGCTGAGAATAAGAAAATTTTACTGAAAGTGATGAAACACACGTAAAAGACAAGAGGTCAGGACTCCTAGGTGGTTCCTCTGAAGGATACAACACACCGGGGCCGGGAACCAAGTCAGAGACTTATACGCCCGCGCTCCCAGGGAGGGTTTGGATGGGAAGGAACAAGGAAAGAGGCGCCGCCGCGATAGGAGCCCGTCGACGCCTCTTAGGGGTAGGGATAGGTTTGGAAGAGATGGGACAGGGTAAAACACCTTACCGCTATAGAAGCGGAAAGGTCCCACTGACTAGCGAAACCCGGCACCAGCCATTCATTAATGTGCCAACGATTTTGGAAGATTTTCCTATTAAAGAGAAAAACCTAGCGATCAAATCGTTGGAAACATGTAAAAGACAATGCCATCATATGATATAAAAAAAGTTACAATTGTGGCATTGCAATGTTCGGCAAAACGGGCGGACACGCAAGGGCCCCCCACTCCCTCCCCCCCCCCCCCCCCGGTCTGTATCCGCCACGGATTGCGGTGCGCGACTTCGTGATTATCACGCTGCGTTACCGCGTCTCAGCTCCGTCCGCGATGCTCGCGAAACCAGTAGCACAGAGCTCCCAGCTCTGCTTTTCAAGAACCACTCGTTTGATTCGCCGCGGCGTGATCAAGTATCCGGGAAAGTGAATTGAAAGTGTGTGAAACCAGTACGCGACGACGGAGACAACAGCGCCAAAAACCACGCCATGCAGTCGCGTCGCGCACATGTCGCCCGTGAGGTAGCTGCTGTGGGACGCGGTTACGTGATCACGCTACGCGATCCCGCCCTCTCTCCTCAGAAACCAGCACCACGGAGATCCCGTTAACACAACCGGCACTCGATTACACCGTCGCGTCGCACGTGATTTTTGGAAATCAGGGTTTATACGCCTTCCCGTTTCGTCCGCGGTGCTTGGAAGCCAGTTTTATGGAGCACCCTCTAAGCAAATTGGATGGTGATCACGCACTCCATCATCGCGCAGCCACAGATGAGTGGTTCTTGAAGATTAGGGCATTCGTTGGGTTTGCGCAGAAAAATCACACTGTTTTGTCCCCTTTCGCCCAAAAATCTCCTTCCGTCAGGCATTACGACAGTCACATTTCATTCTCATAAAAAACCCTATTTCCTTCATCGCTTACTCAACGTAGATTTTATGGACTTCAGGATCAAAAAGAACTTCCTACCGATTTAAGTATCGAGCTTTCCATTTTATTCAGTCAAGTAACTCAGAAGCAAAACAACAACAATGAACGTGTTATTTATAGAAACAGCTGAAACATGAAATTGCAATCTCAACACTCAATATCCTTCCCTCTCTCATGGTCTCCCTCATTCTACCAGTAACGGATACTGATGGGGAGGCCCCCCCTCCCCTCCTCACGAGCCCGCCCATCTTGCCAAACATTGCAGAACCACAATTATAACTCTTTTATATCATAAGATGAAATTTTCTTGTATGTATGTGTAATAAATTTAATTAAAATTTTCTTAAACTCTGCATGTGACTTTATTATTTTTCATTAGGATAAAAGTAAAGGTAACTTTTGCGCTCCCCCCACCTCGAGTTTTTTCTGTATCTGCTACTGCGTTCTAAGCTCTGTTTTCTTATAAAATCTTACGGCTTCCTTTCTTCACCTTCAATGCTCAGAACCTCCCTGTTCCTCTTACTTTCTGCCAATCTCACCTTCTCAATTATTCCTCATATCCAAGCATAATTAAAGATAGATGGCAGAGAAATTGTGAAATGCAGGCAGCTAAACGGGAGAGTAAGGCAATTTCCAGCAGTACAGTGCTAAAATAAACTCTGCTGGAACTCTATTCAAGTATATGCGCAAAAAAGTAGGTAAGGATCTTCAAAATTGTGTCACAGTTTTCTAGGTAAATATACCAAACTTCTGAATAACTTTCGTAAAAAAATAAAAGTAGTTAATTTTTGTCCAATTTTGTGCAATTAACACAATTTTTTTTCGTAGTTGGCCGGACAAAAGTCATTACAGGTACATATGGCCAATGACATACCAGCGATGAAAAAAAAAAACTCGATGTAAACTGGATTGAAAATATCTTTCACCAACTGGGAAGCCAATGAAAAAAAAATAAATATTCTGATCATAAAATATTTTAATTCACAAATATTTAAAAATATTTTTACCAATATTTTACAAGGGACTACCTATCATTTCACTGGGCCATCAATTATTTTCCAGTGAAACTAAAATGACGATGAAAGTATAATCCCTCATCAGGATGTGGCTTCCTCAGAATTAGGAAAATAATGTGAATTCCAGTTTCTATATCATATGAAATAAGTTAATACAGGAAGAAAACTATAAAATATTCCACTAACCTTATGCTTTTGATATCAAAGAGATCAAGTCCAGCAACTCCCTTGTCTAAGTCAAGATGTACTTTGAACTGTATATTGATATCATTTCCTCGGCCAACGACATATCCTTTTGGTCCTAGGGCCATAAACTTTGCTTTGAAGTCATAACTGAACTGTGAATAAATTATGCTCCATTAATTTGTGCTGGTACATAAACTAGAGGATTCATTAATACCAAGTATTGCGCATTGACAAGTTAAAAGCACCAATCTTCATGATTTTTCTGAAGAAATATTTTTACTTAATATAAATATTTGATGATCATTCTAAAGCAAACAGATATTTCAATGACTTTGCATGGGACATGGTCTAAAAAATTTAATTTTTAATGGCTGGTAGGATAAAATATTGACTTAATTCACTAAAACTTAATTACATGGTAATGAAAATCACACACAGATTTTCACACATAGTCACCAGCATTTGGTGATTTCTTTAACAGGTGGTACCTAAAACTTTCTGGCATGACTTTGAACCATCTAGAAGCTGATTTTTAACATTGGTATTCAAGCTTGTTCATAGTGTTCTGTTGTGCTGACTCTAAAAAGAGGATTTGATCAACGAGGTGTTTGCTGTAGACATATTTAGGAAGTGATTTCGGACATAAGAGATTAAGTCATTACAAAGTATGTAACTCAAAGACACAGTTATAGCACTGGTAGATTAAGCCATATATGGCTGCCCCTCAATAATTTCGGGAAAAATTGAAAAAAGGGCTATATGTGCTTAAAAAAAGATGATTAACCTTTCCAAATTTTATTGTATTATAACTTCAATAATGCCAACATTCTACATGAAGGCACCTTTTGCACTTGTTTTTTCATAGCATGTTTGTCCGTGCACACAAAATATGAAAGTTTACTGCCACTTTGCACAAAATCAATGTAAAATCCTAAACGTAGCCTACAATGTATTTATAGATTATACAAAACAAGATATAATATCATTTTAAAAAACAGTCATGGTGTTGAATTTCAGGAAAGACTAAAATACAACATATAATTTATGAATTATAGATGGGGCACCTACTTGTGACACCCCATACAGCCGTTTGCGTAAGTTTTCAAGGTACAGTCATGGAAGGGTTAAAAAGGATAGATGAATACCTAAAAGTCACTTAAGTTCACAGACATCAGTTCTCAGACATATTGTGGCAGAGGTGTATTGGATGCCACGAAGGCACAACAGAAAGTGATTAACTGCCCAAAACAGTGTGGAGGTAGAATACACCAATGGCTAGATCAATTGTACCCTTCTCATTCTCCACACCTCAGTTAATGTTTTTTTTTAAATTTTGCCATTGCAGTTCTTATAAATTGATGGCCAAATGATTTCTTCTCATCGGCATTTAAGTGGTTCCTAAATTTTAATCATTTGAGCATGAAATGATTGGTAGAATATGGGCTTCTACATCATGCGGATGGGCATGGATAATAAATAATAATAACCTGACACTATATGCAGCAGTGGTAGCTGGTGCTTGTGCACTGAAGTGCTGTAGCTTATTAAATATTTTAAAATACGGCAAGTTGTATCAAACTTTTAAATAAAATTTACTCACTCATTGCTGAAAACAAAGAGTATACAACTTCTTGCCACTGACTTTATTCAATCACTCTCTCATAGAGGCCCTGTGTAGAGGACACAGTCTTCTTCTGAATGGATTATATTGCCAGCACATTCAGTCATTCTCGTGGCATGGTATTGGAAGGTCTAAATCCACTTTAGTGGTGAGAAACACCTCTAGCTTATGAGGTAGCACTGCCTGAACCACAGAATTCAGGTAGCATGCCTAAGAGCAAAATCTTTTATACCAGATGATAAGAATCTCTACATAGTCTTGAGAACTTGCTTTTAAATACAGCGGTAAACAGCATACTGCCCCTCCACCAGGGGGAAATTCTAAAGACTAGGCACAAGTACTACGGATGAGCACAGAAAAATAACTCCAGTTGCATTCATAAAGGATTCAATTTGCTGAATTTTCAAATATTTTATGTGCTACAGCACACAAGCAGCAGCAGCCACTGCTTGTCAGAGTATTATTTCTTGTCCATGCACTTCTCCGTGATGCAGACTTCTCTATTACGTACTACTAATCAATCCATGGTCAAATTATCAACATTTAGGAGCCACTTTCCCACATGCCAAATGGAAGCAACCAGATTTCACTTTAGGATTCAAATCTCTACTGAATCCTATTCTTCCACTCCCACTTCTTATTGTTAGCTTAATTCCTCTAGTGGGTCTGCCAAATTCTCAATCTACGTTTAAAAGTCAATGTAAAATTATGCACATTGCTGTCTAGAGATGAGCCACAAAAGTGACACAAGGGTTTTGCGAAAGAATGAGCACACCAATTATAGGAATTGCATTGTACATACTTTCTTTTTTGCCTACCATATGATTCCCAGCAGTGGCGGATCTTTGGGGGGGGGGAGGGGGCTAAGAGGGCTATAGCCTCCCCCTTGGACATCCAATTTACACTACCTAGAATGCTTATTTTTGTTTGGACCCGCAATACTTCTGGGAGTTAACCCCATACTTAGCCCTCCCCTTGCCCCCATACTGGATCCGCCACTGATTCCCAGCAGGGGTGCAGCTAGGAATTAAGGCTTAGGGGGGTTTTGGATGCAACTAATAAGGGGAGACCACGAAACTTGCTCCGCCTTTTTCAATGCCGTATTTTTTATGGCCTTCGGAATGGTGAACACATCCCTGAACTAGTAGTGGTTCCGTTGAATGGGCCTTAGTTTGGCTTTAATTAATTAATTAACATGAGGTACTTTTCACAAGCCACGTATAGTTTCATAATATCGCAACAGTCAGTAGCTGGGTCAGGTAGGATAGTGGTAGCATTTCAGGCTACCACCCAGGGGACCAGGCTCACCAACAAATGTCATTTCTTCGAAAAAAAAAAAAAAAGCCACTGTTAAAGCCCCGTTAACCTCTCGGTATGTTTTTGAGGAGAGTAGCAAGTGGAGCCTTCACTTCTCCACGTTGGAAATGGCACTGCTTAAATACCTAAACGCCATTATGATGATAAAAAAAAAGTCTCATGTCTATGCTTGTTGCAATTAAAATTAATGAAAAAGTTGACGCAGTATGATCACAATGAAGACAACAAAATATATAGTCGTCACAAAGCCCCAAACCCTGGTCCCCTGGGTGGTAGCCTTAAACATTACCACTACCCCACGTGACCCATCTGCTGACTGGTGCGATATTATGAAACTATACGCGGCTTGTGAAAAGTACCTCATGTAAATTAATTAATTACACCCAAACTAAGGCCCATTCAACGGAACCGCTACTAGTTCAGGGATGTGTTCACCATTCCGAAGGCCATAAAAAAAATGACATTGAAAAATGCGGAGCAAGTTTCGTGGTCTCCCCTTGTTAGACTGGGAGGTCTGGAGAGTATTGAATAACCACTAGGCTAAGGCCCTTCCCCAGGAAATTTTTATGATAAATGGTTAAAAATGGTGAGTTTTACGGCTTTCAGAGAGATATTTTATTCATCTTTACACTATTCTGTAAGTAATATGACTCTAATCAAGCAAAATGGATAAAACTTAAAAATTTCTGTGAGCTCTGGGGAGGGGGGGGTTTATCTCCCAAAATCCCATACTTGCTAGACCACTGATTCCCAGCATCAATCATCACTTAGCAATAATTAAGTATAGTGTTAAAAGTATAAGCATCAATTAGCAATAAAATTCATGTGCTTGATGGATATTGTTATCAAGTTACCTACCAATAGCCCATACATACACTAAATAATTACCAGAGTGCCAGTCCTTTACCTGCAAATCCTTGAAGCCCAAGTTAGCATCTACAAGCAGTATTTTGTTCTTATAATCCAAATTTACATCTCCACTTCGATATATTGTGGCCAGGTCTTGAAGGTGGCCATTGTTGATTCCTAGTTGTCCATTCCACGTGATTCCAAGAACCTGCCAGGACAGCATATTTGTTATAAAAAAGCAGAATAATTTAGCATTTCACCAGACTCTAGTACCTACTCATTTCTAGCTATGTAGTTGCCAAAAGATTTAATTTGGACAAACATATATATCATATTAGCAGTGCTGTAGTCGGGCTGGTATGGCGTACCCCCTACAATCCAAACTCGTTATAAGCCTAACAGTTTTAAATTTTTTTTAATGTGCGTGATTGGCATAAATTTATGCGCAGTCTTGACTCAGATCAGGAAGAAGATCAACTGAAGAAACAGCAGGTCGAAAATCTGACCCACAGAACGAATTCCACTCAGGTCCATCTGGAGCCTCCTTAAGTGATTTTTGATGAGTACCCAACTGCAGCACTGCATATGAGGACTGTCGAGCAATGGCATTTGAAGTTTAGCAAAATGTATCAATATGAACCAATTGTCTGCGTGGCAAAGAATCTCTCACATTACTCTTTAATGTGGAATTATTCCATTAGGTCCATTATCTTAATGAATTAATGCTTCAGAAAATAACAAAAAAACAAACAAAAAATTCTACTATCAACTATGTAGTACTGTCATTCCTGGAGAGAGAATTTTCTAATAAATCATGTACAGACACTTCTGCTCTTCAAGCAGGGGCTAGTCTTTCAAATGAGAGCAAGAGTAGTGATGGAATATTAATGTGTGCATAGTATAATTGCATAGCTAGGAATTTGTTTCGGGGGGGGTCCAAAAGCAGAGTGGAAATTTTTTTTAAAACAGGGTACTAAGTAGGGGGTTTTAAACTAATTTTAACACTTTTCATGTTCGAAAGAATTTCATTTGTAAAAGAAATCATTTGCCTATCAATATTGCCTTTTTTTAAGGGACCGGGAAGGTACGTGCTCCCCTAAATCCTCCTATGATGTCACCTACTTGGAATGGCACTGGTGAGAAATGCCAAAGGTATTTAACTTATATGTAACATTCTCAAGAAAAAATTTCTGTTATATCATTCCTTTGGTACATCAACATGCTGTTTTTTACATTTCACTCTATTTATATTATTTTTTCACTTCATAATTAATACAATTTTTTTCTTCTAGAGTTTAGCCACAGCATAATTATACCTCTAAACAATTGACGACCCCATAGCCAATATTTCAGCTAGTGGAACAAAGAGGGTTGAAAGAATGTGAAAACATAAATGCTAAATGATAATACTATATGTATACTCTTGTTAAGCATGAGTGAATTCACATGCGTTACAATCATTGAGAGATTTCTCATCCATGAGCTAGTCAAGATATAAGGAAAATACTTGAAAAAAGCAATCATAATGAATATGCAAAAATCATAAGAAAAATTTTCTAATTCCCCAGTTACTAAAAGAACATCTCCAGAGGTCAAGGGACATGAAAATGTTCAAATGCATGCACTATATTTATTGACCTAGCTCCAGCTGCTCAATGCTTTAGAGAGTTTAAAACCAGGAGGCCACTTAATGAACAAAAACTAATTTTCAACACTCCAGTAGGGATATTCCCATTACAGTATAGTCAGGTGATATGCCAAAATTGACCATAATTATGGCTTAAGCCAGGTGAATGGCCTCAATCAATTCTTATCTCAACCAAAGGCCATAAACTGCGAGGTACTTATAACCCTAAGGCCATAAAAGACCTGATCTGCCTACTGGGGCATCATGAGATGGGCCATTTGAGAAAACTATGAAGCTCAATATGGGTCATTCAATTGTTACTGATTATCACTCTATAATACTTCATAATGTAACGTAAGACGATTAATTTTCATAACCTTTTTTATTTACTTCAATTCTCTCCACAATACTCCACAAAACCCTCTCCTTTTCACATCCCTCTCAACAATCCCCTCACCCAAACAAACCCTTCACAACCAAAATAACAACTTCAAAAAATCAGACGTTACAATAAGCATTCTTGCAGCCTCCCCTTTTGTCATATATTCCCCTCTTCAATTCACAGTAAGGCCTACTCCCCTTCATTTTATCTGAAAATCCTATTCTCGACCTTCTTCTCCCTCATTTACCAAACATTCTACCCTCTAACACATTTTTCAACATCCCCTCCCCTCTAAGTACTCCTTCCATCCATACCTTCGGTCTCCTCCATATCTCATCTAATAGCTGCCTCTCCTCACCCACCATATCCAGCACTTCATCATTCCCCCTCCTCGTCCACTTCACCTTCTCCATTCTTCACCACACCCATATCTCGAAAGCCTTCAATCTTCTCTGATCCTCCTTCCTAATTGTCCACGTTTCCGCACCGTAGAGCACTACACCCCAGTTCTAACTCTTCACCAACCTTTTCTTTAACTCTTACGTGATGATCCCCTCATAAGCTCCTTCCTGTTCATGAATGCCTCCTTTATTTACTCAATTATCTTCCTGATGTCCTTCCTGCTGTATCCGTTTTCCTCTCATGTGTTGAACGGCTTCATAAATCAGTAAAATAATTTCAATGAAATTCGTACAGAAATGCAAAAAAATTTTCACACTTCCAAACCTGGGCTCACACACAAAAAAATCATGATGCCACTGATGACAGTTGTTATAAAATAAAGCAATATGTTTCAATGTTACCTTTTTCTGAAATGAGCGAATATAATCTGGCAGCGTCATTGGATCAAGGCCACTTTCAAGGAAATAAGTTCTTGCATTTACCAACAAATGATCCACATACTGATTCATATTTGCTCTTAGCTGGATTTCCATATTTCTGTGAATGAGTTAAAAGCAACATCTGCAGGTTAATAAATTTCAATCAAATTGGATTTGCACCTTGCCCATTAAAATATCCAGATACCTGTTGCTGAAACCATGTGTACATAAATTAAAAATGTGGAATTAACATGCTAAAATGTTCATTAAATCCATATGGATTCATGAGTTTTTACATGACTGCCTAAAGGAAAGAGGTCAAATATGTTTTCAGGGGCTTGGCACAAATGTAAGTATGTTCCGCAACAGAAATTCACTGGAAGTATCAATTCAGTTATTAAGACTATTTAATGATTTGCTAAGTTTATATAAGTGTCGCAAATGATTTAATATTAGAAGTTTATTTCTGTATCTGGCCGGATATGGTAGGACTGTATTTTTAGTCTCCTTAATAATATACTTCAAACAACTCATGTGTGCTATGAATGGTGGTATATATTCAGGAGTCGACCCCGTAGCTTAATAGTAGAAGATTCCAAAAAATGGACACTTTACGTTACTGCGAGAGCCACACAATACCTTTTACATATCTTAATCGTATTTTCTGAGTTTTTTTCTGATATTGAAAATAAGAGTATTACTTCCAATAAAGATCGTGTCATTCTTCTGACTGACCCATGATATTTTCTAAGCAATACAGCATCTAAGCAATGAATTTACCTCGGAGATGATAAACCTATATGTATATATAGTACAATTTGGTGTTCAATTTTAAGGGGTAAAATATTTATAGATCACAAATTACAACATTAGCAACGGAAGCAACTTTAGAGTAACCTTAAGCGATTAAAATAACTCCCGGAATCTAATTCTTGTTCTATCTCAGCCTACGATATGAATTCTGCATCCGTTTAGGTAAATGGGAGAATGTAAAAAAATGGGAGAAGTTGAAGCAACGTGATCAGACCCAATATTTAATTATTTTGATTATATTCACTTTCTCTCAAAATATTCTCTAAATTATATCATCTAAAAGCAATGAAAAAGGTATTATATTCACCTCAGCTGCTCCTGCGTTTTGATGTGAGGCATGTAGTCACGAGCCAGACGAGCCATAGGGCAGTTATCATCTGAAATGTAAAGAAAGTTTTAAAAATTATAGCTATTTATAGGTAAAAGTAATGCATAAAACTGGGAAATTCCTCGAGAAAAATTTTCATTTTATAAATATTCATTGATGATAGTTCACATATTCATCACTGTATCATACCAATCTTTACGTAACGAGATTAAACACGCTTCTGTGAGGCTAGGGAAATTGGATCTTCAGCGATAATTAAGCACAGATAATCTTTATCGGGATATAACTTTAAATGACTACCGTTGAAGCTTTTAGAACTTAGAATTGGAATAGAGTGTAAATTAAGGAAGCAATTAATCCATTACTTTGTGCATGGTAGAAACTTTATCAGAAATAAGTTAACAATTGAAATGGCGTACGGACAATTCAAACAACGCACGAATCCCGCCTTAAAAGACTTAAATACACTTTGAATCATTTACTCACGGAGTTGAATGCGATAACCCTGAAACAGATCATCTGTTAATGCGAACTTGCGGCTGGAGCGAAAATAACCGTCTTAGTTCACTTGGCCGATACGTAGGCTTTGTCGATAGGCTATGGTTCAAATAAATAATTATGCGGCAGCTAAACGTTTGAATAAAGTATCAAGATAAATTACATGATTAACCTTTAATACTCAAGGCGTAAGTAAAAAAACATCCTGAAAAAACAAAAATTGACATCACAGAAGTTGTTTTTCAGAGGTGCTACATTTTATTGATATTAACATTTCTCGCTCATAGCATCCAAAGCAGATGTCATTAAAAAACTTCGAAGAATAAAAGTAACATACAATTAAAAAGCGCCAAATTAATGCAGAAAGATACTCACTTTCAATCACATAGCTGTCTTCATAAATCACATGGCCTTCTTCATGTATCACAAATCCTCTAGCCACCCCTAATAGGGCAGCAAGAAATATTATCACCCTCATTGAAGTCTGGAACGGAGGAGCTGAAATCATAACAGGGGAAAACGATGAAGTTCTGTGAATTGGGATAAACATATATTTACCAAAAATAGCAGTATATAGAGCGAAACGAATCAAGGAATAAATATTAGCTGTGAATAACCATTACGTGCCCATGAAACTAAATTCTCTCTTACCTCTAGTACTATAAATTATTATTGGTCACTATGAACTTCATCTGGTACAGAGAGGTATTAAAAAGTTCCACGGATTCATAACTCAAGGAAAATAACCTTGTCTTCGTCGACCTGCGGAGTGTGCGAGAGCAATTTATCGACAAAAATTTGGAAATGCTTTTTTTAACCTAACATTTATGACCGAGACGGTAACGAGATAACTAAACAAAATCTTAGCACGTGAAAATTTGCTTATATAAAATATTTCATTCCACAAAGATTTTACCCGCTGTGTAGGAGAGATAGATGATACAGATACGTAGAGAGCGTTGCAGACCAGTAGGAAATGAGGAAGCAGAAACGGAAATGATACGAAAAAAATAGGCACTCATTACGCATACAAGCTGAAAAGGCCAGCTCGTCATCGACACAATTGGTCACTCTCAAGTCTCATTCACGAGTCACCTTACTCAAATAAGCAAGAAACACAGGAACAATCATAGTATTAGCAATTTTATAAGAACTGCTACCAACTAGACGGAAATTGTCTGTTTTCCTACGATGAAAAGTGAAAAAAAACTCCGAGAAATTTGAAATAAAGGGTTAGTTAGTAGTAAATGTGCGGTTGGTAGAGATAAGAAGGCAATCTGTCACTACCCTAAACTTTATCTGAATCATAGTGTCTTCCTGAGATGAATGGGCTTATTGAGAAGTAACTATTTCGTAATTTATACATTGTGAAAAATACTCAATTAGGGTTATGGGCTATGTGTTCTGGAAAATCCTGTTGAAATTTTACAAACGTACACGCGTTCTCATAGCATTGTCTGTCTAAAAATAAAAGAAAATGTTGATTTACGCTAATAAATAAACCCCGCTTCGACAAAAACTTATTTGATATTTTTATGCCTCATGAATCAATACAAAAAAGTTTCATCACTAGCATCAATAGGTTATTAACAAATGAATTCATTAATGGAAGAGAAGACATGTTTTCTTCATAAAATGGCGCAATGGCCCGCTGAAATTTCTGGAAAAGCATTATCTTAAAAATATAAGGATTGGCCCATTCACATTCTTCCTTGTTTCATCTTATTTTGCCTTTTTTTCCTTCACATATGTCGTCTAGTGTGAGAAAGCCGTACGTGTTATTGCACTCATGGAAATCATTTGTTTTGGATCGCGCCGACGCGAAATTGCCTCCTTCCAAATGAGGCAAAATAGACTGAACACAGTAAATGTGCCAGAGGACTTAAGTATCCCTACGTTTACACCGTTGAGTAATTGAATACAACTGGACTAGTCGTGGAAAGATACCTTCCTTTCTAGGGATAGACCGCTTAGCTCTCTCATCTCATATATACGAAAAGGATTGTATATCCATTTTGTCTGGATCCCAGGCCTAATCGGAGTTTTGGAACACAAAAAGCAGATAAGGTAGCAAAAGAGGCTCCAAACTACCTGCATTTTGCAAAAGACTCCGTTTTACTGAGAAACATTACCACAGTGCGACAACGAGAGGCCTTAAAAAGAGGAAAAAGACATGGATTAGCATATAATGGAATGAGCTAAGTGAAATGCGGAGTGATGTTTCAACATGGAAACCTTCTGCTAGAGATAATCGGCGAAAATAAGATTACCGCTTTGGTATGGATGGGATAGGTTGTGGCGATATGATATGCCAACAATCGTTCTTTTTCACTGGTAAAAACTCATTCCCGCACTCAGACGGATGATAGAGGATCCCTGTGGCAATAAAGCACATTTTAGTGTGGTGTGGAAATCATGATGCACGCGACCTTTTTATCCGAAGGGAAAATTTGAAGAAAGTGTAGAGTGACCCCCATTGTTGGAAAAGGCATTTAACGGTTAAGCATTTTTTTAGATGGGGCATTTCGCGAATCACCTAGAGGGTCCCCACGATCCCACCCCAAATAAAACTCTCCATTTCATCTACATCTACATACGACTCCGCAAGTCGTCTCAATAGGCGTGTGGCAGGGGTTACACCAGCCGTTAGAAAATAAAAAGGAAATGATCTGACGAAGTTTTCCTAATTTATGTTAAATCCCTTTATTGTTTGGGAGAAAACGAATTCATTTATTTTATTAATATTTATTTATTTCCATACCACCGTAAAAAGCTCTCTACAGCCTCTTGCATCAGGATCATTAACATTTTATTTAAGGGACACAAACAACCATGCCCTGGATATGGGTAACTTACCTAGGCGGGACTCGAACCCACGACCACCTGTTTGTTAGGCGAGAACTTTACCCGCCGCCATCAAGGCCGGCCAAATTTTTACGAAGAAAATTTTCCTGGGCGGGGACTCGATCTAACAACCTTTACCGTCACAGCAGCACGTTTAAGCCATTAGGCCACCGCAGTTTATAAAATTCCAATACTTACTCTTTCGGCAAAATATCTTACTCAACTTATCGTTTCTGTCGCCCCTGGAAATATGGTACGGTTCTAATATGATGTCCTCCGTGTCGCTCAGAAAGATATCTATTCTTCATTGCTCAAAAAATCTAAGGCTTGCGCGCAGCCTCCGTGTTTCTAGCGGCTCCCACCCTAATTAGTTTAACATCTGTTTAACGCTTTCTGTACGCTCGTAGCAGGTTTCATGAATCGCAAAGCTTTCCCTTGTATTTTATCAAGTTCACGGATTTAAGCATTCTGTACTGCATCCCATTTGCTCACTGCATATTCAAGGTTTGTCGGACGAGTGAGAAATAGCACCTCCCTTTCACATTTTCATCCGGAAATCTTCCCACAATACGCCTGAAGAATTCTAGCTCTGCCAAAAATATTTCTTATATGCGTTGCCCACCATTGGTTGGAAGTTATCGCAACTACCAGATGCTTCACTTCATCTGTCGACTTTATGTTAACACCACCCACCAGTGGCGTAACTATGAGGGGGGATGAGGGGGATGTACCCCCCCCCCCCCCAAAGCCTCAGAGAAATAAAAATAATATTCAAAACTATTGTCTAGTTTTGTCTTTTAGGAAATTTTAACGTAATCTTTTAATGAAACCCAAATTTGTTAGCGCTTAAAGAATGTAAAATGTATTTGCAGGCATTTCATTCTTCCAAATTTTTCCTAAAAGGAGGTCGCCCTTCCCCATCCCCTCTAATCCTCCCCCCCCCCCCTCCCCAAAGCACATTCCTAGTTACGCCACTGCCACCCACAGTACCTATGCCTATACATGGGAATAGTTGGACGACCACCGCAAGAAATTTAACGCCTTGCATTTGCTTAGATTACGTTCGAGACCCTTACTCTTGGCTCCACTCATGAACGTTCCTTAAATCCGATGATATAATTTCAAAGTCAGGGTGATCACTAATTTCGCGATTGATGACAGTACCAATTCTGTATAAGCATAAGCCCTTTCCCTGTAAGTGTACCCATGAATCCTTTTCTCTTCCTCCCCTTTCCTCTATAACGTAGCACCCTCTACCAAGGCTCATAACGATTGCTCCCCATTTAGTTTTCACTACATTTAAATCCCCTTGTCTTTTTCCTTTCCACGCCCACCATGTCCTGCACTATTTTGTCTCTCCTCCTCTGCATCCACTCTACTTGCTCTAACCTCCTTCATATCTGTTACACGAGATGATATCCGCTCTGTAGATTGTTAGTTGTCACAGGAAGGGGTTCTTCTTTTTATGGGTTATGAATGTTGCATATACGCTATTTGTGTAATACGTGATTAAATAAACCTAAAGACACTTTGAAGCCTAAACGTTTCTGATTGCTGTTAAAAGATTACTCCCGAAGACTAGCAATGCCCATGCATCGAGCGCCAGCGGTCGTCCTTCCTTAGTGCCCACGATTACGCGCCGTACAGCGCTACACTCATGATTAGTCTCATTATCATCCGTCTCTAAGCCGAATCAGATAACGAGTCCATCATTAGCTCTTTCCTAGGGGAGTTTTTCCCAACCAAATTAGCTAGGTAACTAGAGGAACAAACTCTTTTGCCAATGCGAATTGAAAATATGGACTTTGCGTAACATCTTGGTAGTGCAAGGGAAAAGAAATAACAAATTCGGACCTGCTGATTAATTTTTTGGCATTTGAGAGCATATTTTGTAAATGCGCTAACAAAGACAACGATGGCGATAGATCTCTTCAGGGGACACAATGATCGACCTTCATTCTTCAGGTCAGGGTAATGGGGAGTTCCTAATGTACCAATCCCGCATTCGATGCCAACAAAAACTTCAAGAAATTTCAACAAATCAAACATGTGGAACCCATTCACCATTAGGGATGACCTTTCTGTGATGACAAGGTAAACAATGAGATTTTTTAAGTGAGGGTAGCTCAATTTTTTGCTCCATCTCGAAAGAAAATTAATGAATATTCAAGCAGCGTGCGAGGAAAGCGAATGACAATCAAAGAAACGCAGGCGCCAGTAACCTTATAATGTAAGAGCCACCCACTACCTATCCACGATTTTCCTAAACAACGTGTTCGTCGTAATTAAAAATACGAAATGATACTTCAATTCTTAGAACGTAACGGCATAATTACAAAAATGCTTGCCGTCAAAAGTGGCATGAAAATTTACAATGCTCCATGAAATAAGATGATCACAAATTAAGAAGCAAAGTAATATTAAGTATACATTGGCAAATAAATTTCATCTGTTGAATTTTAACAGGTGGTGAGGTCTAAAATATGGGTTTACAGTCATTGAAGCATTGATTTCATATTCATCTGGTTTCTAAACCTAAAGGTAAAATGTTCGCTTCTGTACAAGTTTTGAGTGCATGTAGATTTTAAGTTCTTATATTCTACCCCTGAAGACGATGGCAGACGTAGTCATTTAGAGTTTGGGACCTTGAACCAAAAAGGTTGAGACCCAAAAAAGTGAAACATGAGAAAAATCTGAGAATTATTCCTGCTTTTGAATGCATTCTTACGCCTGGTAGAAGCAAATAGATTATTTTGGTGACAATCTATGCGTCCACTGGCGACTAAAAGTCTCGGGAGTCGAGTCACAAGCGGAGATGGGACTGAGACCACTCACGGAGACAACGTGCGATAAGTCTCGGAAACTTCAATAATTGTTTTCAGTGGACACGCACAATTCCCAACTCTTTAGACAAATTCTTAGAATTAGAAGCCATTTATATCTTCTAGGACTGGACTCTGGTCTCTTAATACTAATAGAGGGGTCAATTTCAGTAGTTTTCCTTCGGTGGACATATTTTAGAGATAAATATCCGAGTCTCGTGTCTCGGAGACCTCTCGTAGACTTGTCTCCAATGGACACATTTATGAGATAAATATCTAAATCAAGCCTTGAGATTTGGTCACCAGTGGTGAACACGTAGATTAATGGATAATTTTCGATTCACTCCTGGATTATCCGAAGTTAAGAATTAATATTAAATAATTGAGGAAAAAATATACTTACAAAAATCCTTTTTCCGTACAGCGATGCAAATAATCAACCAATAACTTGGTGCAAGAAAATTAAAAAATAAATAATTATCTCCACCCAAATTCAATACTTTTCATATGGGAGCCCCTAAGTTAAGATTAATCGGTTAAAAACAACCAAAATAAATATTTACTCAGGAAAATCCTCATTTGTTGAACCTGTACGCGACGTAAGTATTATACCCTGCAAACTTCATGGCTCCACTTTCAGTCGTTTAGGCTGTACGTTGATGAGTGAGTAAATTAGTCAGTCAGGACAACTTCCTTTACATAAGAGGTACAATCAAATGAGGAAACCTACGATAAAGATACCAGTGAGACAGCCAATCCATTTGAATCTCTGAGAGTGCAGATAGTAAATAAAAGAGCGCCGAAAACAAGAGGAGGAGATAACACCGTAAAAGCCGTCACGGAAATCCGTTAACGGAGATGATCTGAAAACGCTTCACAGATGACTGGGATAAGGGACCAGTTCCGAATTTCGGCCAAGGAATTTGATCGCTTCATGATAATTCATCCGCGAAAGCAACGCTCTGGGGCCGTATTCTGTAACTCCAAACCGATCGGTGCGGCACCGATTTGTCGGGTGCGACGTCACACCGACTCCCGGCAAGCAGTGGTGCGATTCTGTACGCACCCGATCGGTGCGGCACCGACGTGAGGACGAGAGATAGTCGGCAGCCGTACCGACAGCAAAAAGGTATCGGCACGGCCACCGACTAGTGGGTATCATGAACTCCCCGGTGCGCATTGTACGTTTTATTTTGTTTTTACCTTATCACCGAGTAAATAATGAGGTTTTCTGCAATGTTATCTTTTTCTGCCCCTTCGAATACGCCTCTATAATTCACTGTGTCATCATCTATATTGATTACCTTGACAGAAATATAAGATATTGGTTAATAAACATGAGGTTTGCTAACATATAATGACTTTCTCTCATTTATGTTACCACTTTCACTCGCTTGTAATAGGCTTTATTTCTCTCTATCATCATTTATTTGCTCCTTTGACATAAAAAAGATATTTTTGATTAAATATGAGTTTTGCCGCAATGTTATCACTTCATCTCACTCTGAATAGGCGACTATTATGTCACTCAATCATCATTTGGCGTTTCTCTCGGCATAGAAATACGATCTTTTTATTTAAGTATGAAGTTTGCCACAATGGTATCAGTTTCTTTCATTTGTAACAGGCAACTATATTTCATTTTATCGTCAGCAATTGATTCCCTGACGATAAAAGAAGATATTTGTTAATAAGTATGAGGTTTGCCGTAATATTATCATTTTCTCTCACTTGGAATGCGCAACTTAAACATATGTATTTCACCCAATCACAATTTCTTTACTTCCTCGTCATTACACTTCTTTTAATTACACCCAGCTCCATATTTTTATAACAATTTCCTAACTTGTTCCTCTAATATGACATTTACATTTGCTTTTGAATCCTACGTTCACGTTCCATGGTATGTTATTTTCGTCTGCTACGGTGCCAATGGCATAACCTTCCGTTGAAAACATTTAGACGGAACTTACTAAATGACAACTATATTACCAAATCATGAATAAATAGCAATATACGGAACTAATATTTAAAAAAAGAAACTACGATCTCAAGGATAGTTTCAATAATTCATTCCAGCAGCAACAATCTCCATCACATACAAACTTTATTGTGATGTTGTAATATTGTTTCCTTCGATTCTGTAGGTACAGCATTACTACCACACATTATATAAGCATTGTTAACAACTTATCCAATATCGTTTATCTTAATCTAGCAATAAGTCGTAATTTCCGCAAATAAAAATATTGAGAATGACGACAACAAACTGTGCCAATGAGTCTTCACTTGTTTTTACCCTTCTTTCATTGGTGGTAACACGTTAGATGACTTCTAACTTCGGATATATTCGGATTTTCCCTGTTTGGGAAGTAAGGGGAACCGTACCGACTGGTTTGAAACCGACGACCTTACAGAATCGCTGAAAGTGCCGTCGTCGGTATGGAAACCGTTGTCGGTACGGAATGATGTCCAGTCGGTGGGCTTGAAAGAGAAACCGACCGGTGCGGCACCGACGAAATAAAGAATACGGCCCCAGGTCGGAAATGCCTCAAAAGGCATAGAAGCAAGATGAACTGACAGGCACAATGGATTGAATAACTATCCCATTAAAATTTTCCAAATTTAAGAAACCCATATAAAATAATAAATGCATTGATAAATCTTGATTGGTTTGTATTATTTATGTATAATAATTTCAAGGCTAATGTAAATTATTTTTGTATGTAAATTTAGTAAAATTTTTGAAGACATATTCTCCGCCCTTAGCACGCAGACGTACACCCGAAAATGGATTGTAATAGTACATCCAATCGCTGTGGAAACCTTAAAACCAAAATATCTCCCTGGTGCTTCAGCTAAAGGGGGGATTGTATATAATTTCTTCAGAGCAATACCTTCCAAGAAAAACATAGGCAAATGATTATTTAATTGACATAATTTATTTTGAAAATTAGACAGACTCACCCAGCTCTCCACTATGTTCTGCCATATAGTTGCTAATTTAAAAAAATCGATGTTTTATTTATTCATCGCCTTAAATCCTTGATAAATTTCGTATATTGACTTGGCACCTTCATGAACAGGGCACATTTACTCAAAATTCCATTTTTTCATAAACGCCATAGTAATCGAAATGGAAAACGAAAAGCCAAAACAATTGCATTGCAAGTAATAAAGAGTTCAACAGGTACTATTTTCATTGTTTACTTCTAAGCCTGACATGTCAGCCATACCGATGAGTTTGCACGCTAATGATAAAATGATGATCCGGGTTCGTCAAAAACGTTTGGATTGAGCTTCTTCGAGTTGGACGAGCTCTATGATTTGGCACGCTGCATCTTACACTACTAAGCATAACGAATACTTTATATTTAACACCAGTATGGCATTAAAATACACCTGTTATTTATTTAGATAAAATCTTAGGTATAAACCCATACAGCTGTAAAAAACTGACAGGCAATCGCTTATCTAAACACCATTTTTTCACTCGTTTTTTTAAAACTATTTTTTCTTTACCTGTATTCCCTTTATTATCCAGGCAAGAAAGTCCGTAAATAGTAGTTTTATTTTTTTAGCAATAAAAAATGCTTAAAAAATCGGAACGGAATTTTATATGGCCGAAATATATTCCAATTTTCGACATTTCTGTGAAGAAGTTTTTTGTAGTGTGCAGACTGCATTTATCAGTGTGTGAATGAAACTGATTACATTTTTCGACATCCCTGATAGATATAATGTAAAGGCCCAGAGGTCAATAAAAAATGTGAAAAACTTAACGCAAAAATTCCTGGGCTAAAAGTAGCAAGATAAACAATAAACAAAAATATCCAGGAGAGATTTTAGGAAAAAAAAGATAGAGGTTTGATCCACCAACCTGACGAAATTCAAGTCCCTCGACCGTTCACTTCGGTTGCCAGCAGGTTTCTAGTATTGCGAAGCCGAAGATATTACTTTATGGAAATAATCGTGGAGGAAACTAAAAAGAGGCCTTTGACCTGATAGCTATCTATGAGAAGGGATTTTAATCTGATACTGACGTTTACGACACACGATAACACTTCAAACTAATAATTGCGTCGGAGAAATTTCATGCTACCTAAGTAATAGTATGAACGCAACATTTCGTCCGCAATCATGGCACGGAAGAAGACCGAACGCATATATAGATATTAATCAATGGCTTTCTTTCTTCCTCATGTATTCACTTACAGGCTCCGTTGATGATTTGCATAAAAATCAAAGGCTGAATTGATGGATTCCACGGTTACAACATTAGCTAATTATAAATGTACATAATGGTCTACAACTTCGGATATTTGAGGCCAATTTAGCTCGTGGACATTTAAATTTCAAGATAAGGACAGGACTAATTCTCACTGGTCAACAATCCTAAAGGTCGTTTTACACGGTACACGGAATTGCGCGACCTGATGTACGTGCGAAGGCGCAATCAAAATTGCGTCGTGTAAAGCGGTGAATTGCTAGAACACATGTGAGAATGCGTGGATGCGAGACGGCAAAATAGCGCCTGTCCTAATTTCGTTCATGCATTCGCGCAATTCCACTCCATTTTAGAAATTAATGCAGCTTTAACCTGAGCAATTCCGTGCCCCATGTAAAACGGCCTTAAGATTGGTTTGACGCAACTCTCCACCCAATTCTCCCGTCAGTTAATCATTTCAGACCAACGCATTAGTAATATAATAATAATTGTTTATTACTCCAAAAAATTAAAGTACAGAATAGAATTAATGACATAAAACGGAGTAACTTTAGGTAGCCATTAAGGACAACCTGTTTTTTGGCTACCATCATTTGCATAGGGCCATGCTGACATAAAAACATTTGAATTGAAGCAAGCACAACATTTGAATTGAAACAAGTAAGTACATATATTACGTGGTATTACATCATAGAAAAAAAATCCTCCACACTTTGCATTCTAAACAGCCAAGACTGAATATTTTTCATAATTACGTTATTATTTTTTTGCTTTCAGACATGATACGGGTAATAAGTTGTACACTTTTGGCCCTATAAACAAGAAACATGGTAAATGCGATGGTGGTTGGCGTAACATGGTGAAACTCCTTCATGATGCACAAAGGTTAAGAAAACACTTAGCTGTTTCACAAAATAAAATATATTGCGACCGGTTTCGATACAGCGTATCATCATCTGGCAATTACAAGTCTCAGTACACAGAATTTATACCCTTGAGGCGTTAGTTTTAAATTCTTTGGACAAAAACATCAAAATCACTAGTGAAGTTGAATGTGAAGGAAGGTTGAATTACTTAGATTTAACCATTCAAAATGTAAACCAAAAATGTGAATACTCGATTTTCAGAAAAAATTGTTACACTGACCAAATAATACACCGCAATTCACGACACCACTTCTCTCACAAATTATCAGCAATACATTGTATGCTTCACAGACTATGTATGATTCCATTGTCGAATTACAACAGGATGAAGGAGCTAAACACAATCAAACTAATTGCATCCAACAATGGGTACTCCGAAGTTCTCATTGACAAACTGTACCACCAAAAACAAAAACGACTCGCACTCAACCTTACTTACACAGATAGAGGGAAAGATGATGACACGAAATGGCGTAGAATCCCCTATCTCGGTCGTATATCCAACAAAACTGGAAAATTACTACCTAAAGATCAAGTGAAGGCTGCCTTCTACAGTAGAAATACACTGGGCAAACTGTTGGGCAGTGCCAAGGACAAAATTAGTGCCGGAGAACACAGCGGAGTATATAAACTCCGTTGCAATGACTGCAATTCCTGTTACATAGGAAAGACTGGACGGAATTTCAACATCCGGGCCAAGGAACATCGTTCATGTTTTATTAACAACAAAGAAACCTCACACTTTGCCAAACACCTCTTGGATTCCGACCACACAAGCGATTTCGAACCGATAATCCTACATAAAGAAAACAACGGCCCAAGGCTTGACGCACTCGAGCAGTTGGAAATTTTAGTGGGCCAAACCTCACCCAACATAACATTAGTTAACGAGCAGTTGTATTCTCACCATTCACCACTTTTCAATGTTTTTTCTGAGAAACCATTACGGATGACACTCACCACTCCATAACACCCCTCCCGGTATTTCGTCATCATACACCAACCCTCGGCTACACCGTGCAGTGACCCATCAGCGACGTACTTCCCAAACCTACCTTCCCTTCCCTTACCCCCTCCACCAAATAATACACCGCAATTCAAGACACCACTTCTCTCACAAACTATCAGCAATACATTGTATGCTTCACAGATTATGATTGATTCCATTGTCGAATTACAACAGGATGAAGGAGCTTAACACAATCAAACTAATTGCATCCAATAATGGGTACTCCGAAGTTCCCCCCCTTTCTCCACCTCCACTCTACCTCCCCTCTAACGCCTTCAAGGGTATAAATTCTGTGTACTGAGACTTGTAATTGCCAGATGATGATACGCTGTATCGAAACCGGTCGCAATATATTTTATTTTGTGAAACAGCTAAGTGTTTTCTTAACCTTTGTGCATCAAGAAACATGGTAATACAGCGTAAGGTTAGTCCTGGGTAAAGTAGTACGTGATCTTCGTAGTAGTTCCCTTACACATCCTTATTTACCTGCTCACTATTTTTTTTGAGGTCTTCCTTTTCCGTTATTACCCAGGGATGGTACGTGAAACAAAACGAAAATGTTTCGTTGCGACCCGGCAGGAAATGAAATTACGAGGCCTAGGTTTAGTTACGTTCCTACGCGAAATTAAAATCACCAACTAAATTAATGGAAACTACGCTGCTCATAGTTAAGTTTCGATTGCATAAGTTGAGTCCTCGCAAGTATCTCTCTCATTGTTTAGTCCGCAGTTCCCAGCCAATCCGGCTGTCTCCTGGGTGTTTCTCTTTTCTTGCTGTTTCTTGCAGCTAAAGACAATCACTTTTTAAATTTTTACATGAGTCATGGCATAGTTAATTGGGGGAGTTAGGGATTGGGAATGTGGGTAGGGTTTAGGGCAGATTTGGGATAAAGGTATTTTGGTTTAACAGGTACGAGTCGTATTTCGTAGTCCCAGAGATTTTCTAATAATGGATTTTTAGTAGCAGCGAAAGATTTTTCGAATTTTGACAAGTGCGATTTTAGATAAGTTAGAACTGGACATAGTTTGAGGTCTTTCCTGATGTTTTTGTTGCTCATAAACTCCAGAAGTTGAGTGGAGAGGGATAAGATGGAATAGTTTCGACCCATTTCATGACAGAATATAGAGGGGTTAAAACATTGAGCTTAAAAATCGAATGGCCAGTTTGCGTTCACCGTTCTCCTTTTAGTGGTAAAAATATGAGTGCCCCATGCATCTAATGGCGGTAGTATTAACCTCTACTTCATCCAACCATACCTCGTACTCGGTGAGTGGGTTGACATTATACTGTTCGAAGGTGAAGCGCGTGGTCCCTCCGGTGCGAAACATACTCTGCGTTTCATTTCGTCTCAGAGTTTTAGTTTAGTTTCGACCCGCAGTACTTTTGACTCCTTTTTATTTCGACCCTGATTTTAGCTCCCTGGGTTTAAATCCATTTCGTTTAGTTTCCATATTTCGCACCCAGATACAAACCAATTGAAATTTTGCTGGTATTTACTATCGTTTAGTTTTTATTGCCAGCCCTGGTCTTAACAACTATTGTCGACAACCTCGACGATTGTCTCCATCAGGCCATCATGTCTCAAGAAATGGCCGATAAGAATTCGTTTTCTTATCAAGATTTTCGCGAGGCTTCTCTTCTATCCTACTCTTCTCAGGACTTCCTTCTTACTTAATCGGTCAATCCACTTGATCAGCATCATTTCCTGCAGCACTACATTTCGAAAGCCTCCACCCTTGATTTCTCCACTGCTGTCACTATCCAAACATCACTTTCGTAGAAAAGTGTACTAAATATGATTTTTTTATAATTTGTGTCCTTTCTTCCATGCTTGAATTTCCCGATGTAAATAGAACTCTCCTGTCCTGTCTTCCTGTGGTATTTTCTCCTCGTCTAGGCCATTCTTTTGATGATATCTTTATTGCTTCTTCCATCGCAAGATATTCTGCCTCTTATGTAGCAGAATTCAATCAGTTCTTCCAGTCTTTGTTTCCCCATTTCTACTTTATTCTTGATTTCTTCCAAGGGCGTACCCAGGATCAAAACTAGGGGGGGCCACGGGGTACAAGCCATGGTTTTTCAAGTTATAGGTAAGGTGTAAGCATGGAAAAGGTGAATGAAACCAACATTCTACGGAAACTGTAACAGCTCTTCATTAGTTTTAGAATATTATTTGCTTGAAAAAATATTATTTTCCTTAAAGACATTTGCGATTTTTGTTTCTAGAGGGGGCAGCTGCCCCCTCCTTTCCTCGTTGGGTACGCCCATGATTTCTTCTCTTCATAAAAGTCTGCAATCGAGCACGGAATGGCAACTTTTCCGGAATACTATGAATTATGGCTAAGAAAATAGGTGAAATCGGGGAATAAACTTAAATCCCTAGTAAATTTCACAACAGCGAATTAAAAATGCGATCTTTTACATTCTATATGCTCACATTTCCACAATCCCTCTTACTGACTCTTATCTTCGCCAAAGAAATGACAGACCGTTTCCCTTAAAGCTGCCATCTAAATAGTGATAATTTTGTCTTTATTTCCTGTCAATTCTTCATCCACTTTGCGCACACTAATTTCTATATCCCCTAGCAAAAGCTCAATACAAAACAGAAATTCCTGTTTTTTTTTTCATTTTTTAGGACCCAAAATAGATTACTCCACACCGTATTACTCAACAAGCCAATGTTTAATTATCAACCATACATTAAGTATCATCACCCTTCTGTTATTGAGGATCACCTTCATTATGAGTACGATTTTATCTTCTTCTCTGCGCTTGTACTTCCCTTCAGAACTATGACTACCTCATTAGTTTCAGAGCAAGGACGATAAAAATGAACTATAAGCTTTTCTGAAGAGAACGAGGAAGGTGAGTTTCATATACAGGAGAAAAACAAAGTGGTCATGGACAAGATGGGAAGGATAGTAAATTTTAGGGCGAATTTCATAGGGAGATAAGAGCAGTTCACTCGACTCATTCCATGACACCAAGGACCTTGATGTCCGAGGGAAGGATCTTACGAAAGTTACAAAGGAAGAGAATTAATTTTATTAATAAAGAAGGAGGAAGGTCGTGAATCAAATTAAGGAAACAAAGAGTACTCTAGAAAAGAGGCGAGCAGTAAATAATTCAACTAGCATCAAAACGAAGCGGCGTTTTCCGTAAGACCATAGTGTTACCAGATGATTAAGTACTCTAAAACACACCCACACAGAATCAGGGCGATCACCTCTGTCTTCCACCACAGAAGGTCAACTACAGCTTGCATACTATGCTGGCGGAATGAATGGTGCATTTTTTGCATATTTGGCCAAAGCTAATCCAAGCCATGCACGCGCACGTATCATTTTGGTGGCAACAAGATCGTCATAGTATCGTGACATGTCGTGTCAATTAGGCAATATGTAGGGACGGCATATCCCCTATTAAGCATTCTAGATATTCTCGGCGGGCAATACGTAACTATTGATTCGCAGTAGGGTAGATCTAAGGGTTGCGTCCGCGTTGCCATTTCGATGGCGACGACTACTGTGCTGTAGGCATCCTCAATCTACCGAAAATTGTAGAAATTTCCTACTTCATTAGGAATCTTTTCTTTTCTGTAGGAACAGTAAGTAATGGTTTCGCTAGTAGTAGGGAGGAGTTTCGCTAGTAGTCCGCCCGTCTCTGTGACGGTGCGGAGTTCCTCATCCATTCCCTTCCACTCCTCGGAGGCGTCGTCGGGCTCCCATCGCGGCGGCGCCTCCTTCCTCTCTCCTTCCATGTCCTCCCCCTTCGTGGTGCAGAGATGAAAAGCCTCGTGAGTGTAACCCCGCGAGTCCGCCCTGGAAACTCTTCCCAAGTGTAGGGCCCGTATCATAAAAGTCCCCTCGAAGTTTGAGCTGAGGAGGGCCTCGTTTGAAGCCGGCCTAGCTCGACGAGGAGATCCCTCGATCGCATCATATCATAAAACCCTCCTCCAGCTCGGTTCATAGGAGGAGGGGTTTGAGCCAGCGGAAATGACGCATTGTTGTCGACGATGTTTCGGGTTTCAGAGTTGACAGTCTTCCAGTATTGTTCCACGTTAAATTTTTCGAATCGTAATTTCGCAGACATGCGCAGTAGCGATACACCGAATGCGACCGGGGATATACCCGCCAATATCAACAATATAAACAGAAATGGCTAAGTCGGAGCGGATGGCCAGGCAGGAGCAGGAAATTTTGTGCAATTTGGTGGTCAAGTACAAGGACGTAATTGAGTGCAAGCGCACGGATGCGGAGTCCGTTTTGAGCAAGGCAAGATGTTGGCAGAAATTAACTGAAGAATTTAATAATCACGGATGTGTAAGACAGGTAAGTCGACATCATATAGAATGATCTAATAATCAAATAGTTTTTGATATATAACGCTTTCGAGATCGGTTCTGGAATATATATGTAAATCAGTTCAACTGTGCTTATCTTATGATGTATTTCGGTTTTATTTTATTCGTGTAACTTATAATTTGTTATTACTTAGCCGTTATATCTTTCACGAAATGTTTCTTTGTTTTCCATTTATTTAGCGAAACTGTAGACAACTGAGGAAGGCGTGGGATAATATAAAAATGAGGAGGAAAAGGGTGCTAGCAGAGGAAGCACGACGTCGGATGGGTACAGGCGGAGGACCTTGCCCATCCACGTCGAAAGACAGCACCATCCCAGAGTTGGAAGTGGCAATTCCATCGATCGATCACCATCTGTTGTCAGTTGGGGATAGTGATCGATTGATGGAAGCACCCAGCGGCCCTGAAGACTTTGTTATCATTGATGGAGACCTCGGAGGAGAAGGTAAGTTCAACGGGTCATTGAAATGTATTCATTAATAATGTTGATTACTTATTTAATATTTTTGTCGAACAAAATTCTGTCAACTGTACACCTCAAAGTTTATCAAGACATAATTAGATTGCACTAATGAGTGGAAGTAATGTTCAAGGATACCTAAATACCCATGCACTATTTTTCTTATCCCTGGCAAAAATATACAGTGACTTTTCAGTGATGTACACAGTGAATTCAGTGACTACTCAGTGAGACCGTGATTTGCCCAGTGACATTGGGCCAGTGGGCTTGACAGTGATCAATATGTAATTGATATTTTAAGTTAAAACATAGATATATTAAGTCAAAAATTGAACAAATCAGTCAATTTAAGAATAGTTTATCTCGCCTTATTTGAACATGACCAGTGATTTGTTTTAAAATCAAGAATCACTGGCTAAGTCACAGGCTGCCACTGCCTAGGTCAACGGATATTTTTGCTGGGGATCTTGGGTGTTGTGCTGTGCAATGGCCTTTAAAATAATCAGTTATTGATTTTCAAAGATTTTCCATGATACTATGAAACTTGTAACATAACTTTCATAAGTAATAATTCCATGTAGTCATATCTGAAAGTATCCATTTTATGACAATTATTTCTCATGTTTGCAACCAGGTTAAAGCTTTTATGCAAGCCAACGTTTCGGAAGACTATTTGTCTCCCATCCTCAAGGCTGTGTTATTTAATGGAAGTCCAATTTCAAGATTTAACCTGGTTGCAAGCCCGAGAAATATTCATCAGAAGTATTCACCACTAAAAATTAAATTCGTTTATCCATTTTATTTTTCAAAATGAAGATGCCGCTGGGTCATGGAGTGAACCCCACCAGTTGGAGGAGACACCCATAGTGGAAGCTGTGGGATCCACAGCTGTTGTCTCTGGCTCTGCTTCGGAGCCAAGGCAGGCTGTGGATACCCTACAGTCCCCTATGGGACCTGGTCCCTCTCCACAGCAGCCAACAGACTGTGTGGGGGGAACCAGAAACACCACAGCACCAAGGGCTCTTACAAGAGCTGAAGCTCATCAAAGGGAGTTGGATGCAAGGTTAGCCAGAATCCATACTGCCTCAGATGATGAAGCGAAGATGAGGCAGGCTGCCGCAGAGGATGAAGCTCTTCTGCGGCAGATAAGGATTCAGGCAGCACTCGAGGAATTGGAGCATCAAAGAACATTGCATGCAATGGAAGTAGAACATAAGCGGGTATGGTATCTCTGTTTGTAGATCCTTATATAACTTAGTCACTTTAGGAACTCTTATGTTAATGTATGCTTATTGTTTTTATATCTTACTTGCATCATTTAAATAATAGTATGTTTTTTATCTCTCCTGTCTTCCATGTGGATTTGACTGATTCCTGAGTAACTTATAATTCATAAAATGGCATTCATGTACCTACACAAATTCATGATAATACTTGAATAATATAAATAACAGGCTGTATTTTTAGTTACATTTAATAATGACAATTTGTACTTGCAGGGGCATAGTGGAAGAGTGCCTTGGAATTTTAGATGATTAATTGTTAATTTTCTTTTCTTTCTAGCAACAATATAGTAAGTGAAAGGTGCTGCTTATATTCTACTTGCAATTCCTCGAGTGCTACAACCTTGCATCCATCTCTCCTGAGTGCCGTTGGTGCTGTTGGTTTACCTCCACTGCTGTGATTCACTCCATGTGCCTATAGCTCTGGGTGGTGCTTGTCGCTTGCTTTCGCTCCAAGCACCCTTTTCCTCACTCCAACGCCTTCCTCAATTGCTGCATGTCCATGATTATTTCTGCCAACATCTTGCATTGCTTATGACGGACTGCATACACTCAATTATGTCCTTGTACTACCAAATTGCACAAAATAATCTGCTTCTGCCTGCATGGCCTGAAATATATTTATCTGATATGGCATGAAATTGTTTTCTTTACAATGCCTGTTTATCCCTTAATATGCATGCTGGTCAATTGGTGTTGCTTCTTTTAACTGTATTTATTTAAGAAAGTTATTAATTTCAGGGGTATGGAATTTGCAGAATTTTCCTCTGGGTCATTCAATCAATTAATTTGTCATTAGTTGGTAAAAACCACAGTAAACATTGTCAAGTAGTGACCTTGGAAAAAATATACATTTTCATGCAAAGCTAAATGGGAAATTTTGAATCATTATCTAACTAAATCATTGCTTGCATCACTATCTGCACTCTTTGATTTTTACAATATAGTTAGTAATAAAATTATTTTTTGGTTAGAATTTAAATTTATCTGGAAAGTAATCACCTAAGATTTTATTCAATAATATATTAGAAAAAAAAGGCATCAGTTGCTTGATATTTTTTTAATAATTGCAAGAGCAGAGATAAAATACATAAATTTTGGCAGAAACCTCAGTAATCATATACTTTAGCAGGTATAACAAGTTAACAATAACATATTATCTGGAAAAGAAAATAATGTAATATGATGTAATACACAGTTACAGGTAGTAGGAAAGCATATGATTTTAGAGAATTTTCTTTTGTTAAAATAATTGCATAATCTAATCAGTTAATATCCAGTGATAATTATTATGAGCCAAGGAGCAGACGGTGCAGCATGTCCACTAATGTCAAAGGCAGCATCACCTAGTTATAATAAGAAAAGCTGTCATTAGTCACAACATTTATTTAAACAAACACTGTACTTGGGAGTATTTTAAGTAAAAACCAATTTCCAATCCAAGGGTGGGTGGTGATATTGGTGGGTGGTGGAGGTGTGTGACAGCTGAAACATAATCACTGATACACTATTTCATGTTCCACAAAACCTTTTAATAATCTGACCTAGGTTTCGACTTGGTACAATATGTCATTCTCAAAAGTTAAAATACATGTTTGGTGATCTTATACTGTTTTCTTATACCTTATACTGTTTGATCTTATACCTTCAAATGACTTGTCTTTACCCCCCTTCACCTTTCCAAAACAGTATAAGAACATAAAACATGTATTTTATCTTTTGAGAATGACATATTGTACCAAGTCGAAACCTAGGTCAGACTATTATAAGGTTTTGTGGAACATGATATAGTATATCAGGGATTATGCTACCAAAAGCCAATTTAATTTGAAACTGGATCTCAAAAGTTTACATGCACCACAATATAGACATGCTAATATTGTTTAACCCCTCAAAAATATCATTTACCACTATCATCAGCCAACCATTATTTGTCATAATTTAAAACCTGATTTATCTCTGTTTTCATGTATATATGTAACAAAATGATCATGGCGTGACATTGTGCACTCTATGCTATGCTTTTGCGGTCTCTTGATGTCTTGCATACATTGCATTGCTTCATTACCCTCCTGACAATTTCATTTCCTATTCAGAGCCCAGACATCCCATTCTCCTATTTTCAATCATGTTGTGAGAAGTTTCCCCACCTCCCTCTTTCACCTTACAGCATGCAGTTATCCTTGGATGAAGGTAAAGTAGCGATTAGTGAAAGCCCTTCTTTCAACTATGGCACTGAGATTTCTATTTTGCACGGCAGGTATTGGAACATCAGCATGGGGATCTTGCAATTGTATGTGCTCTGGAACTGGCTCCCTCTGGCTGATGGCCACGTTGTGGAGCACAGCTCAAGCCAGTATTATTTTAGCTGATGTTTGAGTGGCTGTTCTCATTTTCATTGAGAGGCAGGGAAAACGCCTCTTCCATATCCCAAATGCCCTCTCCACTGCAGATCTGGTTGCAATGTGTGATGCATTGTACCTGAAAAAAATAAATAATATGTATACAACCGCTATCATTTCCATGAAATCATTTTGTCACTGCACATCACCCTTTTCAATAAAAGTTAGACAATTTATTTTTTCCTCTAACCAACCTATGCTCAGCTGGTGTGGCTGGGTTGCGCACTGGTGTGTAAAGGTATCTTAGCTATGCTATCTCCCAGCAATAAGCCATTGACTTCATCTCTGTTGAAGCGGAGACACAGTCAGCTGTTGTGGAAGATCCCAGCATCGTGTGTAGACCCAGGCCATCGACAAACAATATCCAAAATCTCCAGCCTGGGACCAGCAACCACCTGTTACATGCAGAGCAAAGCAAATATCACTTGTATTTGTTCTAATACTAAGGTAAATAATCATATCAAATCAACCCCAGGAAAGTGTGCCACTCGATACAAAAGTCTTCTTGCAGTGGCTAATTCCTCGTGTGATTGAAGAATCTTCACTACCTTTGGCAGCTTCCCAGTAATTTCTGTACTAATAACCTGCAATTTAATTGGGTCAAATCATAAAAACCAATGTATTGTATATTTTTAAAGAAGTATTAATCATTACATTTACGACGTAGTAACACAAGTTAAATTTAATTAGGTTTCCAACTCTATTGTTCTCTTTGACCAAGGCAAAAGATAAATGTAGAGAGATGATTCAGATTTGTGCACAAGGGCGTACCCAGGATAATGACTAGGGGGGCAAGCCATGGTCTAAATGGGGGGGAACCAAGATGTAATATTAGTGTATGAGATTATTTCCATGAAAAAATAGTTTTACTTTAGTTACATGTATTGTGCGTATAATTTTTCACCGGTTTAAATAAAATTTGTTGAATGCTTTCGTTTAAATTCAGAATAGATTTTGTTTAAAGACTTGCGATTTTTTCTTCTGGGGGGGGGGGGGAAGCTGCCCCTCGCTGGGTACGCCCATGATTGAGCTTAAATAAACAAAACCGCATGCCTTAATTAACTTCGACATTGTCGACTGAGCCAGTTCGTGGAAATCGCCAGAGACTATCTACAACAATGACAGAAACACATGATAATTATCTATGGCGTTTCGAAGAATATAAATGATATACTATGTAAACATTTATCTGAAATTCGTAGAGAGTTGCACGTATGTAACACCTTTAGCTTATAATAAGTTAATATATAAATGCTTTCGTCAACTAATATAATTTGCGCCTGGTGTTTCATGATTATTAGTTATACAGTGACCGCGAGAAGAATAAAAGCAATGATGTACGTAACAAAAAATATCAATGCACTACTACACCACTACAAATATGTTAGGAAAAGTATTTAAATCACTCACCTGAAAACTGTCCGTGGAATAAAACCTTAGGAAAGCAAGCAATTATAATAACCTTGGGTCAGGAACGCCTCTCAAGTCGGCGTTATCCCGGCCGTAGCATCGGAAGTAACACGTCGGTTATATTTACTTTTTGAAACCTGTACCTGACGAAGAATTCCTCGTTCGTGTACCAATCTAGTGGATTGTCTCCATCCGCTAGACGGATTCTGGGTGCATATACGAAGGCATCTTCCTCAATATGACCCAAAAACTCTTCCAGATCGTATTAATCCTTCACATTCGGGAAAGCATCCATCTTCTCACAATGGCGGAAGACACCTCAAACGCTTTGAGCCGACAACAATCTAACCTCAAAGTTTGAGTCGAGGCTGGCTTCAAAATTCGACGTTTTTGAGGTTGAGGTCGGTTTTATGATATCGCATCTCCTCCTCCTGACGACAATGAGGTGGAGGCCGGCTTCGAGGGGACTTTTATGATACGGGCCTAGGTGTCCTCAAGCCAAACTGAAGGAAGGAAATGACATCGCATAAGGAACCCGGAAATCTACCCAACTGCGAACCTGAACGCCGCGAAAAACTGCATCAGAAATCTAAGTATAGATTACTAATAGTCTAATAAACTACGACTAGTCAAATAGACTACTAGTTCGCACGGTTGTGGCCGAGTCTGCCGTTCAGCTGCCTGTTTACAGGGTTCCAAGGAATGGGAGACGGTGGTTACTTTCCACTTCCAGTGTGAAGGTTATGCTGGGACTCTCTTTTCCTCGCTGGTGGGGCTCTATCTACCCCCACCACTCCCTCCGGAAAAGGTCTGGTCACTTTCCACGTTCTCACAATTTTTGTCTCCTGTTTGTTCCTTAAGAGTCGTTTTTTCGGTGATATCTAACCTACTTAAGTTGAATATGTAGTAGGAAAACCAAAAATTTTCTTGGCTTACAGGCTTTCTGAATGTCACAAGGTGTGAAATAATGGTTGCCATAATGACTTTGGTGCGATTATCTTCTCCGCGATGTTTAAATTCCTCATTGCCATCGATTTTTTTGCTCCCAAATGCCCCCGAACGGTAGAGGTATATGGGCAGTTGGAAACACTAACAGATAGAGAATTTAGTGCTTCGATAATATCTCCTAGGGTTTCAGACGAGTTTAAAGGGGGTCGATTCTATGACTTTTTGACCTATCTTGTCTCGTTCACCCCAAACATTTGTAAAAGTCAGTTTTCGGAAGTGGGTTTTGTAGTACATAGATAATGGAGCAGAAACTGGTGGATCGCTTTCACTCCATTTGGAGACAAGATAAAGTGTCTTTAATGCATTCATACAAAAGCTTCGAACAGGGACTGTTCTCAGGGTCATTACTTCTAGTTTCTCCATGAATATTTCCGCCAAGTCTGGAGAACACTGGCGGTCTCTAAGCATTTTTGTACTTTTACTCGAAGATTTCACAGCATTATTTCGTTAGAACGAGGAAAAAAACGGAATTGAAATTTCCAGCTATCATGAATCTTCTCACCAAGGATAAAAACACAGGCTTCCATAAATATTCCATTTTGCTATAAATATAGGCCAATCCAACCTAATCGAAAATAATATTTATGCCCGATTACACTTAGCCTTGATTATTTAACGTTCTAACCCTTTCTAACCCAGAACTGCTTCAGGGAAATAAAATTTCAATGCTACATTTTAATAATGTGAAATTAATTTCCTACTCAATCATAGTTATTGTGGCAGCTACATAGTATTTCGACATAAAACTTTGTGGTGCAAAAGAACGCGTAGCTAAAATATTTCCTGAATAGAGCTGAAAATTTATACATTTTTGATGTAGCTCAGAAGCATCATTGGGTTATAACGGGCTATATAATGATGTAAAATGGCTGATAAGAGTAAAATTTCCATTAAATTAATTACAAAATAAAAAATATGGAAGAAACATGTCACACATATACTCTTTAATAATGAATAGTTACCCTAATTCAAAATTGTTTAAATTTTATTGAATGAAAATATTTTTATTACAGATAATAGATCTGAGGAAGGAATGACGCTATGTCAAGCTTGGCGATGACGTTGCCAAGAACTTTCCCGACCTCCGATTCGATCAAGTCAACAATGGGTCCCTTGAAAATGATGAGCACCAAATCAGCCAACGTGTCAAAGAGCCAGTCCAAGACGACGCCGAGCCCATTCAGGTGAGCGGTGAGTTGGCTGAAAATAAAAGAAACAAAGTCTTATTTCTATCATGTATTGTCCCATTGCAGCCAGAACCGTGATATCCCGCAGCGAACCGTCTAACCCTTACTCACCGTCCCATAGAACTACGATTTACCATTACTCGTTCGTTGTCAGATCCACTATAGTATGGAATAAAATTCACAGCTACATAAAAACTTGTGCGAATGTGGAATTTTTTAAGAAAAAAATGTAACAGATTTTGGCTACATCGTTAATCGAATTATTTATTTTTACTTTATGCCATGGCTATTTAAAGAGTATGTAATTATGTCTGTACTTCGTTTTATATGTTACATTATGTTATTCAGTGTTGTTTCCATCTAATATTAACTATAAAGTCATGTTACTTCATGTATTTGCCGTTATTAAGACCGTTTCACACGGGACACGTCATTTCGCTATCTGATGTGCGACCAAAATTATATTCGAATATTCTTCCAACATAAAATTATAAATTTTACATTTCTGCAAAAGATTATTTTGGGTTTCCTGTCAAAAAAACGAGGCTAGTTCTATTATCGAAGCCCTAAAATTAACTATTTTGCACCAGTTACACAACCCGCAAATGTTTTAATAAAAATTATATAAATTTCTATCTCTATCTTACGCATGAATATAGTTATTTATCACAAGATGTATATTTAAATCGTATCCAAATATAGAAATCTAGAAAGGATTTTGGATTTCAGAGTTTGAGTGAGGATTTTTCAGTCTTTCACTTTCGCTTTCATTTCAAAACGAATGGTCATAGACGAAAGTGGTGCCTTGAACTGATTCTGCGAGTGAAAGATTATTTACTTTCACTCTATCAAGTCAACAGTGGGTCCCTTTAAAATTATTAGGATAATGATAAGGTATTGGACATACATGAAATTTAAAATTTAAATGGTTACATTGCTGAATCTACGTTTTAGAGCAACCAACTTCCGAAAAATTATAGGATTAGTCGTTGCTTTAACTAGGAGAACGATGCTCATTTATTTAATTAGCCACTAGCTACGTAATAGTAATACTATTTTTCATAGAAAGAATAGAAATTTCTCTCCTTTAACTGGATTTTTAATCAGATAATATTTGCAATAATATATTAAATACGATTCCATACGTGATAATTCATTATCTACCCCAATCTTCCATACTTTCCTGTCGTTTGTAAACCAATCCGATTATATTTAAAACAATTGGTTTATCCATTCATTATCCGGACATTAAATTATTTCCTTGGTAAAAGTCTAAGACCATGTAATGCTAATTTTGTAAGGAATTACCATTTTCTGTAAATAGTATAAAGGATAAGGTAAAAACACTCGGATCATTAGAGGTGAAGACACAGGTAGCCAACTTACTTGATATCTTCAATGTCAAAGAGATCAAGACCTGCAACCCGCTTATCTAAGTCAACGTGGATCTTGAAACGTATCTTGACGCCATCACCTCTGCCCGAAATATATCCCTTGGGTCCAATGCCCATGAACTTTGCACTGAAGTCGTAACCAAACTGTAAAAAAAGTATAAAAAATTAAGATCGTAAGATTGCAATATTCATTTCCTTCTTAATTTAATTTCCTTTCAATCAATCCCCACAAAAACTTGAAAAATATAAACTCATCATCAGTCCCTGAAAATAGAAAATTTCAGAGTTGCTTACAAACAAACACTTTACAGGGTAGTGAAAAGAAACAAATCATTATGTTTAATGTTAATCGCAACCTCAAGTCACTATAAATAACCAAATAATGTAACTAGCAATATATGGACATCATTCATGACTATCTCAATTATTTCTTTATCATTGAATCATGACTCCACATTATGTTGCACTATAAAACAGCGTAATAGTGAACCTAGTGAACATTGGATAAAAACGCACTCCTAATCAACCACCCCATAGCATTGCTTTTTTGAGAGGTTTTTACACCATTTAGATGTAGATACATCCATATCTATCGTTTGAAGGGTCAATTTTAACAGCAACTAATCCCATCCCATGACATTCAGTAAAAGATACTCTACGCATTCGAACACGTCTTAGCCAATAAGGTCACCTCATAGACATATTTTTCCATACATTTCTACTTCTCTGTAACAAAGAGAATTTGTATGGATTCTGAACGATTAATGGCTTTTTGTTTTCTTAAAATGTCAGGTAATATTTGCAAAAATGTATTGAATCCAATTCCATAAGCGATAACATCTACGTTTATCTTCCTTGATTTCTTGTCTTTTGTATACGAATCTGCCGGTATTATAAAAACAGGTTTAGCCAGGTAAAACTACCACCATGGAATGACTCAATGAGCATCTAAAGCTAATTTTACTAACAATTACAATTTTCTGTTGATAATAAAGGATGTTTCCATTGGCGAACCGATTTCGGACATTTCCAGAAATTCACCTGCAAATCTTTAAATCCTATGCTTGCGTCCAAGAGAAGGATTTTATCTTGATAGTCCAATGTCACATCTCCACTGCGGAATATGGTGGTGAGATCTTGAAGACGTCCATTGTTGACAACGAGTTCACCGTGCCATGTGATCCACAAAATCTGGAAAAAAATAAAAAATTTTGCATGCAATTATTCGAGGAAGCAACTGCAGTTAGCCTTTATAGATTTAACCGCAAGTGCAAGTAAATTTCGAAAACATCGAACCAAATGACTATTCTGACCCGGTTGCTTTTTCGCACTTTATGCTAAAAATCCCATGACTCTATAAAACTACCCCTTTAAACAAAAGTAAAAGATTAAATACCCGCTCTAGATACCAACACGAAATGGTCTTTATATGAGACAAGCGAGTGAAAAAATTAATAATTGGCCATGCATATATTGAGATGGTGTATGAAAACATATGTATATCAAGACAGTATATTTCAAAATAGTACAATACACTGAAAGCATTGGGAATTTGGTCATGTTTTCATTATCCACACAGTATTAAAGTATTATAGTTCAAGACTGTTGATTGAGATAGTGGTATACGAATGGAAATGATTCTTCCATGGAAGGCAGAATTCTATGGTGTAAATCGAAAACATAAATACAAAATGAGCAGGAGTTGAATGCACTCGCGACGAGGGCTGATAGAAGGTACATAAAATACGATCGCTAATTAAAAAAATAAGGACTATGAATCGTTCTACACTGTTTAACCACTGTTTAACGTTCTTTAATGTTTGTGGTCCCTTGCCTTGCACTGAGAGCCAGAATTAAAATTAAATAAAGACTCGTACACAGGCTGAGTTAGGAATTATCAGGTAAAATCACAGAAAGCGGTGAGAGAAAGTAGGGCTTGTAAATGGAAAGAGGAAGGTGGTATGCAGCCTTGATATAGCACATCGAGTGAAGAAGAGAAGGAATCAATACATGCGTTATATTTTCCGTCTAACGTTGCTCGAACCGTAAACTTAGCGTAACTATAGCGTTAAAATATTTAGGAAAGTTTTAAATGTAGGCTTTCGCAGCGAGATTCATTAGTGATATTAAAAAAAAACATGCAAATCCGATTACCCTGCGTATTGCGCTTGGCGAAGCGCAATGCGCAGCCCCAAAGCCTCTATGATCTATGGAAAGAGCATCTATCTAAGAGATCTATGGAAAATAGCATCAAATCGTAATAAGCGCAACCTCGGCTGTTCTTGGTTGCAATTTTCAGCTTCTGGCCAAGGCCACAATATGGCAAGTTAAATTATATTAAGCTGCAGTGAACGGGGCTGAAAACGCTTTCCGAAAAAAAACTAGACTGGTCACTGATCAGCGATCAGTAGATCAACTGTCATGGGGGTAATTTATGCGGATCTTAATTACCTTTTTGCTGAACGTGCGGATGTAATCCGGCAGCGGCATCGGGTCCATCTCATTTTCGAGGAAGAATGACTTGGCGTTTCCCAACAAGCGATCGACATACTGGTTCATGTTTGCCTTCATGTCCGCTTCCAATTGTCTATCAAGTGCAAAGAAGAAACTTTGTGTAATTAAGGCAAAGTTTAGAGGAAACTAGCCTTGAATACCAACCCTAGTTAATTAATCATGTTACATCCCAACTACTAGTTTTAATGTGTTTGCTAACAGATTCACAAAATTAGAGCACTCGTTCCTGCCAATACCAAGATGTTAATAAGCTTTGCGTCGGTCGAATCAATAATAGGACATGGATTAAAATATGGGGTGATACAGCTGAATGTTATAAATCAAAACTGCAAACAATACGGGATAAAATTGTGAAATTACTGCAGTAATCAGTTGCATACCCTTATTTGTGTAACTGGGGTTAAAAATAAATCTTGCGATCAATAACCTCAGTTTAAAAGGTCTGCATGTGCAAAATCGGAAATAATTAATATAAATTAAATTAGTTTATTAATTAACTCTTATAAAATGTAATGGTAGTTGATGATAATTTTAGTAAAAATATACGCTGAAAATTGCAGGGAGAAAACATGCCCTAACCATCACGAAACATTTTAATTCTATTTGTTTTATTCATTTAAATTACTCTGATAAATTTTTGAAACTCTGAGAAATGTCAAAACTTTGGAATCAATGACAAACAATCCTTCAAATGTTCCCTTTTAACTCTTTCTTTGGGATATAGCAATGTATTATTTGCAAAGTATGTGCTCTCATAAAGCCAAAAGGACACGAGGCAGGCTTTGGATCAAGATATTTCGATGACTTTTAAAATTTAGATCGTTATGTCACAGAATCTACGTTTCCAATTATATCAACGTCCGAAAAATTAAGGAAGTACTCATTGCACTGACAGGGAGAAAGACACTCATTTAGGTAGCCACTAGTTCTTAAATTGTAACACTATTTATGAGAGAATTAACTCATATTACACAAATTTAAAAATAAACCATTCACTTACTTAAGCTGTTCCCGGGTCCTGATGTGAGGCATGTAATCACGGGCCAAACGAGCCATTGGTGAGTTGTCCCCTGCGTTAAAGCAGACACACAACGGAGTTTCATTAATCATGTCATACTTGAAATGATGCAACGAAAACTCTCATAATATGCTAGCCTATCACAGATACTTGATACAGTGGTAGCTGACGACCTCAAATTCCACTTTCCAACATTTAAAAGAATTTCTAACGGTAAGCCCAGCAATGCCCCACAATAGTGGCCATTTTCTAGGTTGACATAAAATCACAAATTGAAATTTCTTTGTAATTTATCCAGGGTAAATGATTGTCTGACGTGCAGCGCATTTAAAAGTGCACTTTTGACAGTAGCCCACCATACCCTGTTCTTGAAATACGTATTTGCGAGGGTAGATCTCTAAAGGCCGTTTTACACGGTACACGGAATTGCGCAGTCTGACGTACGTGTGAAGGCGCAATCAAAATTGCGTCGTGTAAAGCGGTGAATTGCTAGAACACATGCGAGAATGCGTGGATGCGAGACGGCAAAATAGCCCCTGTTCTAATTTCGTTCATGCATTCGCGCAATTCCACGCCATTTTAGAAATTAATGCAGCTCTAACCTGCGCAATTCCGTGTACCGTGTTAAACGGCCTTAAGACTATTAATCCCGTCATGTTAACGCATTGTGGGAAAATCTCACTGCTTATTTAAAATTTTTAGCTAGCAAGATTTTATGCCGACATCTATATCAACAAACTTGTTGGCTCCAAAGGAAAAGCTAATTGCACGAGGTTACATGAATTGCATTAGGCAATAATTTCCCAAGGATTGGGAATACTGGAAAAAGCCATTAAATGATTCTAAAAAGTATGAAAGCCTTATTTTTTTTTAAATAACATAGTAGAAATTCATATTGAACATTTTTGTGTATTTACATAATAATATGATGACACAATGGGATCAAAAAATTATTTCCCATAGCCTCACAAAATTTTGAACACAATCATATATTAATTTTATATCATAATCACTAATCGTTTAAGGAAAATAAAGGGCGCTACAAGAATCATTCTCAGAATCCTCGAAAAATTCAGCAATATTCACACTTTGGAGTTTATAAAAGTATAATATCATTTACTTCATATTCCAACTACGTGCCACCACTTACTTTCGAACGAATAAGGGCCTTCATAGTACGTCCCAGCAAGAGCCACCCCCAATAGGGCAGCCATCACCAACAGGACCCTCATTTTTCGCTGGAACGGAGGAGCTGAAAGAAATGAATGCGCCCGAAAACTTCATTAAAATTGCTACACCATTCGATAGGTCATAAGGAAGTTAAGAGTGCCTGGGTAAAAGTAACATGACTTTGATGAAACTTTGGCCACATATTCTATAAAAGACGCGCTTTCAACGATCCAAAGGAAAAAGGGATTCCATGCGCCATTTTTGAGATATATTTGACGGTAAAATTAGGATAGTTTAACATGGGCTCTTATGGAGAAAAACGGTTTTTTTGAGCTAGCGAATCTGTTTGTAACAAGGCGTTGTTGAGACGGCATTCATTAGGCGTAAAATTTTGTGACAAATTTATGCATGCATGTGAAACAATAAGATGAAATCAGAAAGATATTTTAACCGCCAGAAACTGACTACATGGCCGCCAGGATCTCTGGTACCAACACCGCAGAACCAAAATCACTACACCGACTTCGCCTAAATTACCCAAATATATTTAGTTTCCTGGCTTATACATACGTCTTACATATATTTTGTGTATAAATAAATACATAGATTTAGGATTTACCACTTATATTGTGAATTTTTAGTCAAGGTATGTCGTCAACAGTTCAGTGTGCAAAGTTTCGAAGCAGTGTTGAAACTAGTCAAGTAGCCCACTGTAAATATCTATCAAAAATCATTTTTGACGTTTGCATTGTGCTGAGGTGCAGAACTGCGGTCATATTTCATTTCCAATTATGTTTTCTTTGGTTTATATTATTTTCGATACTTTTGCGTACATAATAGGTAACCCGAGTACATCACTTTACTTCAGGCGATGCCGCCTTAATAACTCAAAATATAATACGAATTTTCCAGATATAACGGTTAAATGGAAAACTTGAATGATTTACGAAGCAATTGTTTCAGCTCAAAAGGGATAGTGTCAACTTTTTGTCCAAAAATTCAACTTCGTACACGCTTTCGTACTTCAGTTCTTCGTGCCTTTTACCTCAATGCCTTTCGATTTCTCTTTCGATCCGGGAAGCCAAAGTTCTCCTTTTTCGTGCGAAAGATCCACAGAGAAAAAATCATTCGCCTTGACCGGGATCTCTGTGGATCTTTCGCACGATTGTGCATTGCGGGTGACTCCCGTAAAAGTTATCACCGCGGCTAGTCCCGGTATACTTTTAACTTCTCCTTTTTCCCTAAACTACCCTGCGCAACATGAACATGAAATATAACTAGTAAAACTTAATGTTGTATCGAAGAAGCTAATTCTGAATCCATATTACACAGTAATTGTATTCCATTAACTTGAAAACAAAAATTGAAGCCTTCCATTTCAAATAAGTAAAGAATATGTCTTAGATTAAAAAAGTTTCAACATAAATTTCCCCAGAAATTTGCATAATTTGCTTTGAAATGCGAGCTCATGGTCAAAAATAAATGGTGGCTTTATTCAGCTATTTTATGCCTACCATAAATGAGGACTGATAAAAAGACAGCTGATGTCGTTTTAAGCGCACGATATTTCGCTTATATACAGCATTTATTTGCAATGTATATTAATCGGAATTTCCATTTAAAAGGGAAACAACTTAGTTCCATAATTTATTCCTTTATTAGTCAATGCTCCAGCTAGTCATAATTGAATTAATGCTCAATATTCAGCATCAATAATCTAAGTTTGCCGGAATAAGAACTCAGAATGAGATGATATCTTACATATACTAATCACCTTTTGGTGTCTCTCCATGTTGTTTTCACTTTGTAATCTATCTTACCATTCCGTATCAGCGTACCGAGGGATTAACTAATCCCTTTATCAGACTGTAAAGGATTAAGTCTTTATGAAGAAGAAAACAAAATCTATCACCTGCGCAAAAACGTCGAGAAAAAAAAATGTCACGTATACACATTCCGCTATCTTAAGCCCTTTGACAATGACAATGGAACACAAAGTTCATGACGAATTTTTTTTGGGAGAAAGATTTTAAGCTATTCTCCATTTACGAAATAACTGATTGATTCTACCACAAATGAGCACATGTCAAAGAAGAATCAAACGGTGACATTTTATTTCAAAGCATAAATTTTACTGAGGATTGAAAAAATTTACGAAAATTTAAATAAAATGCTTGAACAGCTTGAATGTTATTTTCGGCACATTCCATAAAAGATACTATCGCTTACTCGTACAATGGCGCTCTACATACTACATCATTCTCAAATTGGGTGTATCGATTACGTTGGAGATAAAAATGACTGTTCGGATGTAAGCATGCCACTTTTATAATGAGCAATAAACATTAGTTCATTACGAATGAGGAATGAATGAATTTCAGAAAATCGAAAACCAAGTAACTTCTAACGTTTAAGTGATGGATCCCTTGCTGTAAATTTAAGATTCCGAACAAATTTTCGAAAGATAAGAGATAAAAATAACAGAATAATTCTAAAGGCAATAGTTTCCAAGGGTTCACAGATATTTACCGCAGCTGAAAACTTCAAAACGAAAAATAATTCTCACTCAAAGTCGTACAAAGGCGAAGGAAGGCTTTCATTGAAATGTCTCAAAACCAATTACTTCCACCGCTGTTGAAGCATTAACTTTTCGCGCGCTTTCGTCGTCGGCTCTTTATACGTTTTATTCCCCTTTATCTTAATCCATGAAGCCCTAATTCTCCTTCCGTAACTACCCGGCCCAGCATACAAAAATGATATATGTAACTTAATGTTACATCGAGGAAGCTAATTCAAACCTGAATTCCTATTTATACTTATATCCCATTAACATGAAAACAAAAATTGAAGGCGCGCTATTACTAATGAGTAGAATGTTTCCATTTTCCTTTGATAGTCACGCTAAAAATGTAAAATATTCACTCAAGTATTAATGATATAACCAAAATTAGCCAAAATCTGTATTTTTATGTAAACAAAACGGCAAACTACATGCTTGACGGGAATTTACAAAAGCTATATTGTCGCCTAGTCCCGGTCGCTAGTCCCGGTATGCTTAAATTAATTAAATCAAGCAGCATGTTGACACCCTTACACTTTTTTAAGTGGGAAATCTTTTAAGAGACAATTAAATGTCCTACGTAAGAGTATAGTAAAAAGGAGTGGTGCAATAAGAAAACAGGTTAAGAACGATAGGTTCATTAATTTTAAGATATAAAAGCCTGTTCGCAAAAATAACTACGAAATTTAAATGCTGTCTTCATTCTGGGCGTCTTCATTCTGGGCGTCTTCATTCACCCTAACTATTCCATTCCAACATCATTCACGTGCTTTCACTGAATATTAGATTCAGATCACATAATTTTTCGTAAATCACAAATTTTTAATGCAGAGGAAATTGGATCCATTAACATAATCAACTGTGTCAAATGCTTTTATAGAAAAGTTGGTTGCTATTCCGAACCACCCATCGCTTCAAAATAACTGGAATTTTACTCAAAGACGCTGAGAAATTAATTATTTCTCTCCCAGAATGAATAGCAGCCATCAATGGCATTGTCGCCGCAGCATGTCGTGTAACAATCTCATTGTAGCAAAAAAATTGTCTCGGTTGCTAACCTGAAAGTGTTCTCGCAAAATCTTGCAATTTCATAGGAATAAATCATGGGTTTCGTAACGGCAGACATCTGTAATTCATGTTGCCTTGGACGCAATTGTCGCAATCATCCAATATCATGCGATTCTTTTAGTATTTACTTGAAATGAGATTACTAGTTATATGGAAATATAGGATTCGAGAATCAGTGGCATGGCAGTCAGGTGTAACATTTAAAGTTAAATAAAATTTAAAACTACGAGGCTAAACTAATACTACTAGGAATCAGGTAGCTAACAGCGAGAGGAAAGCCGTTGCTACCGGACGGCGGGGTTTATTTGTTAGAAGCTGAAATGCAACTGATCCACTTTCATTGGTTTTATCTTACAAAGGAATTTCTTCATTTCAGCGTTAAATGCCACTTTTTCCAATGGTATTAATTCCAAAAATAATTTCCGAAAAATTGAAGCAGAGGTCATCATAGATAAATTGGAACCATATAGTAGCGGGGCGGAGGCAAAATTCATGCACTGAATCGCAATGTGATTTAGTTAATAGAGTAATACAGTTTACGGCAATAGTATTACTACGCAGTCAATAGTAGCCGTTGAGAAATAGGCTATCTACCCCCGCTTTGAAGGGTTTTGAAGGACTTCGCAGGAGTCCCAAAATAATCGCGATACTCACAATTAGTTGTACAAAAAGTGTTGTTGGCAAAACCGTCCATGGAAGCAAATCTGAATCAGAAATTAATCATCCCTCTTCCCCCAAGAGTAAAGACTTCAAATAAACCCGTTCTCACTGCCATCAAACATTAGTTGAAGGTCCGACGCCCGCCGACGGTAAGGTTATCAAGAAATTAATTTCTAATTTGGTCTCGTAATTGAGGAAAACCACTCCGTAGGAGGAGGTATGCCATTTCACATTTTGGTCGCACAAATTATTATCACATCAAACCTAAACGTGAACTCATAAGTAGAGTCGTGCACTTTACGCCAACATTATTGCGACGCAATCAATAGCATTCATTGAGAAATTGGGTGTCTATTCCAGCTTTGAAGGATTTTATAATTTCGAAAAGTCCCGAAAATAATCGCGGTACTTGCACTTGCATGTTGTACCAAAGATGTTATTGGCAAATCCATCCAGGGTGATTGCGAAAGATACAACATTAATATCTGTTTCGGATTATATCTACCCTTTTCCGAGCAGAAATTAAACCTTTAAGGAAATTTCTTCCTTAAAAGGTTTAATCCCACTTTTGCTGGTGATAATAATTCCAACAAGAATTTTGCAACATTGACGCTGAGCCCATCATAGTGAATTGGCACCACGTGATTGCACTACATGATTCAAGCCTTGAGTCACTATGTGAAGTCGTTAATACAGACAAGCAGCTTACAGCAACAGTATCACGACGCAGTCAATAGCAGCCGTTGAGATATTGGCTGTTCACTCCCGCTTTGAGGGATTTTAGTTTTTTCAGGAATCCCGAAAATACTCGCGGTGTGTGTACCAAAAGTGTTATAGGCAAAACATTCCAGGGCGATTTCAGGAGATGCAGCAATGGCATCTGTTTGGGTTATATCTACCCGTTTCCATCTTATATCACTTTAACCTCCATTCTTACATACCTGACTGAGATGAAAAATTCAAGTCCCTCGACCGTTCAGTCCATTTGCTTGCTACTTCTGCTGTGTCTTCCCACTGTCGAGACCTACCCCAGTTTATCAAGAACTTATATAAACGCAGCCTCCGTGAAAAAATCTGAAACCTCACAAGTGATAACAATCATGATCCGAAGGATTTGAGCCTGCCAAATTCGTCAAGTCTTCCGATAACAATTGGAAATAAACATCTGAGTAAAAAAATAGCTGATTGAGATAAGCGAAAGATTTCGCACCTTAAATACTCACGCTTTTAGAACAGCTGAGAAAATGTTGAGCAGCTGGTGATTTCTTCATCAAAACATCGGAAAAAACGCATATGTGGACCGGATAAATTGACTTCACACACATCCGATGCATGCAGCCAGTTTGAGGTGATAAAAGTAAGAGAGGCGTTATTCTTGACCGACTCAAGAGCTATGTAGTATGCATGCAGTCAACGAAACTTCTTCACATATGACCCTTTGTTTGAAAAATAACGACTAGCGTTTATTGACTGAAGAGGCAACAGCGCTCCTTCGGAAAGGACTGCCAGTAACTGTGAAAAGATTGACACCCTTTTTGATAAAAATATATTTTGAAAGGCGCCACTTTTCCTATCGATTTATTGCCAATGCAGGAGATATATTTATTGCATTGTATACAGCTTGATATTAACGTTTACTATGCCGATTGAAATCCAAAATGTGCTTTAAAAATAAAAGATACAACCTCAAAAATATTTATAAAAATTGAAAATCCCAAATTCAGGTGACGTAGATTTAGTTCAGGACATTGAGAGTTTTTGATTGAAATTGGAGATAAAATATTTTCACTCACTGAATTTGCACATGGTTTCCTTTTAACATCAATTTTATTTCCAACAGAATTTTGGTAAATGGAAAATATTGGTATAATTGCTTGGAGGGTATACTCTAAAACTCATAAAAAAATTCCTCAAGTAATGCAAATAACATGCAGTAGCAGAAATACTTCACTTTTTCTTTGTTAAAAAGTGTCCCACTGGGATAGAGTGAGACGGACTTGCATCAGTCAATTATATACATATTATAATTAATTGAGGGTGCAAAAGCATTTCTTTACATTAACAGGTGAAATATACATACAAGCAAGCATATTAATATGGATATCAATAAGTAATTATATTCTAGATACATGAGTATATAACCAACTTTGAGTCTTGTAATTATAAATTTTAAATTACTGAATACAATTTTTCATCGCTATTATATTATTTTAATGGCTCAAGTTCTGATTACTATCCTTTTTAGTATATTAAGTCACTTTTTTCTAAAATTGTAGCTATATTTTCCATTTGCTATCCCTTTTTGTAGTCGTTTAGTGTGAAACTCTTTGATTTTCTTGACATTTTTACTCTATGATCATTTGTCTACATTTTCTTATGAGCTGTCTTTTTTTTTCTCCCTTTCCTTTGATGACATTAATTTTCCAGTCTCTTCTTAACCTGTGTATCGTAAGGGATCTCTGATCTTCTGCCTTTCTTTTTCTTCTGCCTTCTTTTTCTTCTGCCAAGTATTTTTAGATATTATCCTTATACATTTTGGGAAAGGACGTAGGTAATGGTTGGGAAGCAATCGGGTTACAATTACCTCATGACCGCGATGTAATTGAAATTATTTTTGCTAAACTCAATTCTGATTATTTACAGATAATTAACATCTGATTCAATTGAAAACCGTCTCTTGGCCTATTTATGCAGATCAATTTTTCACTAGGCACATAATTGTACCACGAGTTGCACAAGTGTGCATTTAAAAACTCATTGTTTAGAGCCTTGAATTGAATGAACATGCATGCAACTACATGGAGGCAATGTGGTCAAAGTGCCTGCTCTAACAAGAAAAGGATTTCACGCAAAGAAAACCAACAATTTGAATAAGCACAATTTCGTGACCTGTGTAAAACAGTTATAGGGAACAGTTTTATACAGCATAAGCAGTCAGCGGTAGTGTCAAGAAGGAGAAAAAAACCCTCATCAAGAGAATTGATAGTCATGGTAAAAGGAGTTCAATGTACTTTCAAAAATTCAGCAATTTAAGACCGGAATTGATAATTTATGCACCGAAGCGAATTTATCTGTGTGCTGATAATACTACCAGGCCAATCGGCTAAGAAAAATATACCGACAAAAATTGAATCATCCATTAATACATGGTGTTGCAATCCGATGATCCGTAAACTGCAGACCTCCATTTCTCCCTATCCCATGCCAATTTTCATGCAATGCCAGATTTATCGATGTATTTGGAAATGTATACCACATTTGCATCCACATAATACCCTGCGAACCACCTCTAGGGTTTGGCAGGAGGTGCCCTCTATGGTTTGACGGTAGGGGTGACAGGCAGGGGGTGCAGCAGCAATGTAGTAGCATGCCAGAGGATTCCCACATGCACACCACACGCACATAAAAATATTACGCGTACTAACAAATTATACTTCCACGCCCATGCAAAGGCAAAACTTGCCAACTACTCACGAAGAAAATCTTCCAATAAAGCTAGAGCACTCAAAACATGCTGTTAGAAATACTAAGAAAATTCAGGAAAATGCATTAAGGAATAGGTAAGTTATTAGGCTAACATACAAGCCAACTAACCTATTCGCAAGTTCTAACGCTGCTGCATGCATACAAAAATGCAAGCTATAAGCTATGAAAACTATATATCACCATCAAAACAATAGAAATTTATGATGACTCCAAACGCGATAACTCTAGGATAAAAGATCAGATTCTCATGTTTCCCTCCTTAATTTCAATTTGGGAAAATATAGCTGGCATTTCTTCAGCGCTTAACTTTAATCATCCACTACTTTGGCTTTTCTTGGTTTAAGAATGTGTCAAAAAACATCTCTTTCCTTAATTAGAAAAATCGTTAGGCGTTTTGTTTAGAAAAGTCGTGGAATATGACCCTATTTTTCTGCACAGTGCTATCGCATCAATTCTTTTGACGATTGATTTGTATTTATGATTTTCAGCTGATTTTTATCCTTGAGATCACATGACAATTCTCTCCTATTTTCAATGATCAACCTCGCTTGCGGATATCTCATAAAATCTTTTAGTTTAAGTTTTCCTTTGATGGTGACTAACTGCTGACTTATAAAAATCGGCTGTAAAAAAGACAATGAAAAATAAGAAACTTTGACCATACAGTAACTAGCGACTTAATTTTTAGGCTTAATGTAACGAATAAATAAATGTTTAAATAAATATGCAAGATTGAATAATATATGCATTGAAAACTTCACTTCAGACACTAGATGGCACATCATTCGCGAATAATTCATTACTAATGATTCAGGAAGTCCTAACAACCACTAATTGAGTCGCAAGGACGCAAGGTAGATAAAAATAGCATGAGCATTTAAAATTTTATATAATTAATTCAGTCTTAACCTTACGACCACTACTCATTAGCAGGGGTGCCGATTTACAAAAAATATTGGGGGGGCCCAAACCGGGGACCTGCCCCGGTAAATTTTATAAGTAGTGAATTTTAAGTTTTTTAAGCATTTTAGGAGTCATATGATCAATATTAGAACCCTGATCACTCGAATATCGATATCTGGACACTCTGGGGAAAATTGAATAGCCTGACACATTTTTTCCTCACATCTGTAATGGATTATTGGGGGGGCTCGGGCCCCCTCGGGCCCCATGGAGTCGGCGCCACTGCTCATTAGTTATATCCACAGTTTTATACTTGTTTATTTCTATATATGTCCTCGCTCGAGCGTAAACAGTGGTTCTAAAATAAATACACTGAGGATAAAATCGAAATGATTCTTCATGGTGATAAGTTGACTGCGATGAAGATAAAGCAAAAAAACAAGGTCTCCAAAAGCATAACACCACCATAACACTTCCGAAGCAAATAGTAGCTTTTTCGAACTACCGAGGCGTTCCTCCTTTGGAGAGCTCTCCAAAGTCTTTCGCAAAACATGGTTTGACATTATGTTCTCTTGAGATTTTTAACAATGACATCAAACTGATAACACCACTAATCAAAGTTCAAGTTGATTTATCTCACCGGCGTCCGTTGACTTGGATTAAGTCAAAACACGTTCGCTAACTTCCTTATCAGGTGTTATCTAAATAATACCATCATTCCGTATTTTACTTTCGATAAGGCGTGAAAAAGCCCTCCAATTGTATTGATGGGCTGCTTTCTTCATCCAGAAGACAATCGCAAATTTTACTCGTGGTCCATTCGTGTCAATGAGCTGTTATTAATGCAATTTTTTGCACGCAAAAGATATCTTCAGATCCTGAAATCTCAGTAGCTTAGACGTGTGATGTGTGGATTGGTGAATCAATATACACGTTAGGTTAATTTTTATTTCTTCGGGTATTTGGGGTTACTAATAGAAATTACACCATGAATTCTAAAACAGTTAGAGTGCATAGTTACAATTTTTAGACTAAAAACTTACTATGTCCACTTTTACGCCTGTGAAAGCTATCATGAAAATATACGTTGATTATACCCATAGCAGTATATTCGTTATTATGCGATAGATGTACTGATAGAAATATTAAACAACAGCTCTTGTAGCCCCAAAAGTATGTATATAAACTGCCATCCCCATTCTTTCCAAGTGGGCTTGTGCGACATTGAAAGGCATGCCTTCAATTTTCGCGAAGAATATTAAATTATTATTTTTGGATGGCAACACGGTGACCATGATACTTTGGTCAGATACGTCACTGAATTACTGTCCCCCATGATATACATTTCGGAAGAACTAGCTATCTTTGAGCTTTGAAAGCATTCCTAACAAAGATCGATCGACGATTGATGCCTCTTCCAATCTTTTCACTAAGTAGGGGACAATATCTTTATTTTTTGAGATGGACAGCGCTCTCCGCTGGCACTTTTTTGTCCACAAACACATCAGGTTTCTTCTTTTGCCTTATATTAAGCAGAGTCCGAATAATCTCGGCTATTGATAGCTTTTCCTCGATATTTCCTCTCTTCTTACGTGGGTATTGTGGTCATCTGGGCCTCATAAAGCTGACTCAGTCATTCTGCTATCATCGTCGTCCATGCCAAGTTTTCCACAAAATTTAATATCACACTTTATTCTAGAACTAAATGCATTTCCTAAGTATACGAAGACGCCATAATAGTTCACTTAAGCTTCAAAGTAGTGTAAGTGTGTGGTGTAAATCACGAACTGAAAATAATTTGGTTTTCACCGGTTCTCAGATCTCTCCATTATCTATTAATAGTGATTGCCACAAGTCACATTATAATTCTGTCTCTTTGATAAAAATAAATTGAATTTTATTATGATGGAAAGAAATGGGAAAAGAAGTTTCTCTATCTGCCAGGACCTTAATTTCTACTGTAAAATAGTTCCCTTATCAATAATATAAAAAAGATGCATAAGATATGCAAAGAAAAAATATGATCACGAATTAAATCTAGAGATTTTTCCAGAAATGCCATTCATATCGTCGTAGTAAAGAAAAACTAAATAAGAAAAATTAACAATAGGAAAACAATTTCATTTTTGTCGAAAATTGGTTTTAATTGCTAACCTGAAAGTTCTCATGCAAAAACTTACTATTTCGCAGAAATAAACTACGAGTTCCCTAACAGCAGGCACCTGAAAATATTGGTTTGTTGGAAACAAACGCCGCAATTATCCACCATCCCGCGATTCCACCAGCAATTGAAATGTAGTGCCAGTTATTTGGAAACACGGTATTCGAAAATCAGTCGTATGACAATTAGGTGTAACATTTAAAGTTAAGTATAAAATTTAAAACTACGACTCAAAAGCCAAACAAGGAATCAGGGAGCTAACAGCGAATAAATAGCCGTTGCTACCAGATGGCGGGGTTTATTTGCCCGAAGGTGATATGCAACGGATCCACTTTCATTGATTCTAGATCTAACAACCATTTTTTTCATTATAGGTTTAATTTGCTTGCGATATTAATTCAAGTCAGAATGTCCACAAAATTGAAGCTGAGCTCATCATAGATAAATTGGGACCTCATACTTGCACCACATGATTCAGACATTGATCACAAGGCGAACTCGTTCATGGAGTCATGCAACTTACGGCAGTTGTATTACCACGCATTCAAGTAAAGGTTTGCGTGCTATATTTCCCGAAATAAATATTAATGAATTGAAACACTGTAGTAATTGAGCTATGATGCATGGCCTCCTACCCCAGGAGAGTGAGAGCTGTCCTCACATTCGATGAAGGCCCTCTTACTACCAAGCAATTCAATGGACCACTATGACCTTATATGTACACATCCTGTCTCATGCAACAAAAAGGCCACATGCTTTCTCATTGTTAATGATTTTCTCCTCCATCGGCCAATGATATCTTTCACGAATATCTGTAAACGGATAAACTTTTCGATATTTTTATTATTTAGACGATTGGCTACCATGACGATCCAATTACCATTTTAGTATTATTATTGGGTAAAGAGGGATTTTCCCATAAATTTCCTCAAATATTCCCTATTCTATACAGGTGCCTACCTAAAACAGTGGCATTCTTTGCAGCGATTTTGCTTCAAATGACATGTAGACTTTAAAAAAAAGTTCTGCATGCCCATAAAAAGGAGAATTTACTCGCTCATGCCATCCCTGTAAGAAATAAAATTGATTGAAATAGTTTATCAAAATAATTATACGTCACAAACGCTTAAAAGAAAGCAGATAATTTAAGAAGAATATTTTGTAAAAATTTTCATCCCCATTTCTAACAAAATGAACTAAACACAATTTGTGATTCTCGTGCAATCTTCGCGTGCAATCTCTCCGTTAATTCATAAACTCATACTTTCATTATCACGGCAGTTTCCATAACATTTCAACCTTAGTAAATTAATTTTTTTTCAAGGTGCATTTATAATTTTCTATTCAGGCGTTCTGTCCATGAGTCCCGCTTTATCTGCCAATTTATCTTACCCACTCAAGTTCATTGGCACAAAACCGCTTTGCATTCTTAAAAGGGGCATCCAGCTTAACAGCCTTTTTAACTTTCCCAGCAGATTATTGCATGCCGCGTTCTTCGACCGTCTCAAATCCGATACAAGGTTTAGTCTGGGAATTTATAGAACTGAGGATTATTTGGTAAGTTAGGTCTTCATCAAGAGACGGTTCCTGTGCCACTACGCAAATCAACACAAACATATAGCCTCTCGCAACTGCACTGAAAAAAAGTTTAGTGAGAAATACCAGTTTCTGATGAAATTCATCGAACTTTTCGGTTCACAAGGAACGTTGAATATTACAATTACTTATGATAAACAGAAAAATGAACGTAAACCAGATTAAATCGTTTTTGCCATCACAGACAGTTAAAATAAAATCATTTTTACAACATATCTTTAAGGAAAGCTTGTTTAGGAATCTTTCAACTGCAATCGTGTATTGGCAGCAAAACAGAACCTATAGTCCGTTTGATAGATTTCGAAAAGCGATTAGTGTATTCGATTAAATCAAAGTATGGAGTTTTTGAAAACACACATGAAAGAACGTTCTTAAAATTAATCATAAATTCTATGAGTTACCAAACCCTGAAGCGTATTGAACTCATGCAGTAATTTTTATCGAACTCTTTCGTAAATTTGACTAAATTATGAAATGTCGAAATTTTCGATAAAATTCAGCAAGAACAATTGCTAAAATAAATCAAGAGCTTTATTATTTTCAACAATGTTTAAGCATATTTAACAAAAATACTCCATATCATCATAGAGTAAGTACTTAGGTACTCTATGATATCATACATGTTCGATAATAAATCTTTTATTTGCATTTAATTTAGGAATATGGCGTGCATGTATAAAAAATATGAAGCTTAAAGTAATAAAGAGCGTACAGAATGTAGGCAATGTGATGCAAATTTTCGAAATTAAAACTCATGCCAGTCGTTCATAAGTAAGCATTCATTTCGAATCTGGGGCATAGATTTGAGAGCCCGAATGGCCTTAACCCAAAGATCAGCATCCGCAACCTTGCTTTCAGGATAAAAGTATAGGTGCTTAGGTAGTAAATCAGTAATCAGACGTATTAAATGCACTGACATTGAAGTAAACACCGTTTTATTTTATTCTGGGACGGCTATGGGAGAAAATAGCCTCCTGTTGACCATGGCAATGAAGTCCTATTATTCCCTACACAAATTGAGATTGAATTAGCTTAGTTTTCAATGTGAGAGTAAGTTTAACATTGGAGAATTCTTAAACAATGAAAACAAAGCAGCAACATTTAGTGCTGGAATTGATTAGGTCTTCTGAACCTCTTTTAAGGTCAACAATGGCTCGGTTCAGACCAAGAACGGTAATTAAATCTTTCAGCGAGCAGGTGAAGACCATCGCGTGCCATTGAATTTCTCGTAAATCCGTTTCCTTCGACGGCCACAAAAAAAGGGATGTTAACGAGCGGATATCTTCCAAAGCTCACGCGAGCTTCAGCCGTTTCACTTTTCCTGCGGCGAGGATTACGTCCAAGGACGTCTTTCATGCTTTCCCAGTCTGAAAGAGAGCAAAGTGGACGGCTGCTGCCTCGGCGGCTGTTCGCCTTATCGGGCATTGCGAAAGAAATGGGATGGTTGGGGATTGCGGAGGGGTGGGTGTATATTGAAGTTTTCGTTATATATATATATATATATATATATATAATATAATTTATTGTTCTCAGATTTACATCCATTGGAACTTTTATATATGATCATTTTATAGCTCAGCAGTAAATTAACCAATTTAATATTCATTTGTACTGATTAACAAAAAAAGAGCTTATACAAAAACTTCAAGACAATCAAACACAACAGAAGTAAATAACTTGAACCATTCAACAAAAACCAACATAAACGAAGAATTCAGGTCAATCAAATACAGCAGAAAACAACTTGAACCAATTAACAAAAATTTACACATAACAAAAATTTCAGCTCAGTCTAATACAATGGAAGAAAATAAATTAAAAGAATCGACAGCAATAAACATTTACAAAACGTTCAAGTCAATCAAAATATAACGTAAGAAAAATGTACAAAACAACAATACAGAACACACAAAACACGTCTATACAACGTACAAGCTGCCAATCAAGATGAGCTGCCTAACACCAAGTATAGTCTATTGCGAAACACTTGCAGGGATGAAGATTCCTTAAGTGTTATAGTCAGACTGAACCCAGCCAGCTCGCTCATCATCATGAACATCATCGTACGATGAATCTTTCTCGGGTTTCCGACCGAGTCGGGTCCTTATTTTCCGCCGACTTTTCATTGGAAAACATTTTCTCTCAATTGAACTGACCCAGTTGCAGGGAAAGAAAAAATCGATCTTAACCCTGGATGACTAAGCCTTCGTAATTTTTACGACGCACCAAATTAAAATTCCAAAGTTTTGGAAAATGAATTTTGCGAATAAAAATCATTTATTTTATGCTATTTAAAATATTTATCCCCAGCGCCTGACATAAAATTTTTTTGTTGTAAATCACAGTAAAAAGGATAAAAAATATTTACAATGAATGACAAATGACTTAAACTTTATACCATACATGAACTATAATAAAACTGTAAGTTAACTGGTATTAGCACAAAACTAACATCATTTGAAGGTGAAAAAATGGTGTCGTCAAAATGAAGAAGGTTTATTGACCACTCTTGGCAACGCGACTTTGAGACAGGTTTCGTAATCTAGGGTTTATGAGTGGCTTAAAAATCAATCAAACATGGGATCCTTCTCTGAAGTTATAAACAAAATAAAGTATCAACTCCTTCGCCCCTTTCCCTTCCAACTTCCTTCCTTCCATGAACGCTTTCAAATACCCTCCACTGAAAAACTATCATTATCCCCTCAGAAAGATGGCCACAAACGGTCACGAAACATCGGACAACAGACTCAATATGTACACGGAACACACTTGAAAAATATTATCAAAAGCCAAAGAATTTTCACCTTTTCCTACACTTATTAGAGAGCTAAACTCTCCAGGAATATCTCAATGCCCGTAACTGCATCGCAAACATTTACCTGATGCTTTGCAGGGACAGGGCGCAGGTCATTTTTTAGATGTCAGTTGCCATATTTCCATGATTATTTACCGGAAATAAGTAGACACTGTATGTGATAAAGGAATACGTACATACATTCCTCGTGGATCAGCTGTGTGAAATCACTTCAGGTCATCATCCAGATACCACGTTTCCATGCTCACCGACGTTCCAAGCGTTATTAAAATTCCCTTCTTGCATATATTTTAATATGCCATTACTTGGTTGCAATGTGCTAGGCCTTTGCTTCGTGAATAGGAGGGCAGAGCATAATACAACTATAAAAAACTTTTTTGGAAATGGCAGTACCAAATTTAATTTCTTAATTTATTCGGTCTAACTATTTCGGTCACCACACTTTCATATTATTCATTGTATTAACGCATTTACATCGTAATACGTTATTATCACACTCTTAATCAGGCGTGTTTTAATGACAATAAATGTTTTTGCGGCGGTTGATGTAGGGCAACAGCCGTTAACCTGAACGAGCATACTAAAAATCTAGGTTGTGCGCGCTGAGAGAACTTTGACAACCCATGCACGAAGTCTTTTATTGTTTGGCAAAAAAAGAAGATTCCTCTACCTAAACGTTTGGCAAAATGTCTATTATTTAATCGTTCATATCATGCCTGGAAATATGGTGCAGTTCCATGACAAAAGTTCTTTTTCCACGTCTTTCAGAAATATAATGGTTAAATTACTCCCATCATCTGAGCACAGCTTTTAGTCCCCGAGCCTCAAGCGACACTCAACCGAATAGGTTGTAATGTACGATGCACTTTGTATGTATTTCTCGCAATTTACTTGATGCTAGCATAAATAATAATCAAAATTCAATTATAGGTTTCAACTTCTTAATCCTTGGAACTTGATTTCAATCCTTAGTGACTAAATCGTTCCATAGGGACCATCGGCGTGGACACCGCCGCGGCCAATTACTGTCTGAGTTCATATCTCCTTGGATACCTACACAAACAGCCTTTAGTGGCTAAATCAGACTGGAAAAAAATGTTTAAATAATATTGCGTTTTTTTATAATCAGACGCAAGATGCAGACCATGCAAAATAGAAATATTTTATGCTGGTCTGCATCGTGATCGCCATCTGTTGTAACCACTACGCACTGGCGGGAGTAAGATGCAGTACAAAATGGTTACAACAGATGGCGGTCACGATGCAGACCAAACTAAATATTTCTATTTTATTTTGATATCATTTTTATTATAAACGTAATTTTAATAGTTTAAACAAAAATTATTGTTTAGGTAATTATTTAATCAAGCCTCTGTGTGCTACCTTGCACTGCACGAGCCGTTGCATTTGCAGTTTGCATTGCATGAGCATGTAAAGAGGTTGCATTTTTATTAAATTCACTGCTCCACTACTTAAAATGCTGTACAGTCTCGTTCATATTTTTTATATACATTTATATGTGTATTAAGAACATTCTGTAAAATTTTCACTAGTCTTCATTCAGTACCTTTTTAGATATTGTCCTGCGAAAATCGACGTCGAAAGGCTTTCGGCATTGTTTGACGAGCTCTAGAAAAAAATGAGTGCACTCTCAGTGCTAAAACTTATACTGTAAGTAGTTATTTAAGTATTTAACTCAGAAATTACATTTTATTAGTGAGTCTCTTTTCCTTCATAAAAATTTATGGCGTTAAAACGTCAGTATTGACAAATATTTCCCCAGTTTCTACGGAAAGAAAATGGTTTCCAAGAGTCCTATCCATGATATACACACTGGTTTCTTTATTGTTCTTATCTCTTTTAAAATAGCTTCGAAATTAAACTTTATGCAAACCACATTTTTCGTCTAAATTTGCCCAGCCGCCCTTTTGAAAATGGCTGCCAAAAAAAGTATGGCTTGTAAATTTTTTTCAAATGGTGTTTTGTGATTGTCTACTTGTAGGGAACCAATGATAAAATAATCAGGATAATTTAAAATGTTGAGCAACTTTGCCTGGGTGATTTGAAATGGATTGGCCCAGGAGGGAATACACAAATAACGTTCATAAGCAACCAGCACGGTCTTACATAGGTAATCCTAAACGACTCCCACAACAAAACATTCCTCGTTTCCATTTGTTCCCGTCTAATTACACAATAAAATTACGCATCCTCGGGTCATTCATGCGTGGTGAAGGATACACCTGATAATTGACCACAGCACATAGACGAGTGACTCGTCTACTTCTGCTCACGTGCCGAGCACCCATGTCCTTGACGATAAATAGACTCGCTATCCGACCACTGCTATACTCTCCTGTTGCCGCCTATCTTAACAATGCGTGCGGCGTAATTGAGACGCCTGGCACTATGAGTGAATGCTCCCATTGCATAGGTCATACGTGTGAGGGCAGCGCTCGAAGATTTCGTTGCAGCTACAAGAAAAACACATCGTCGTGAACGATTGTACGGGCGACGCCCAGTCTACCAGTCAGATTTGCCTCAACGGTGAACGTAATTAGCATTAACTGTTACGTCAAGAATGGGATTTGACGACAAAAAAAGGAAGAGATAACGTGCGTACTTGTGTGCCAGAAAAACTCAGTGAATCAACCTGAATGTCCATTTAGATAGGTGAGAGTAGAGCTCACCCCAGAGAGCCACGGACGTGTCAATTTCAAACATAAGGACTGAGGGCGAATTTCTTTCACTAGGTCACATCTCCTTTCGACGATTTCCTTTGTTCGAATTTTCGATCTACATCTACGAGGTGGCGTGCAAGCCACCACTAGGGTGTATGGCACGGGTTGATTCCACACGAGGCATGCAGCACTCATCGTAACGTTAATCAGACACGCGCTCACTTTCCGGACACAGGCCAAGCACACAAGACAGAGAGATGCGGCAGGACCATAATATAGGGGAGTGCTGAGGTAACGAACATGCTGCCATGCAAATGAAACTATTAGTTAATAACAGAAAAAGAAAATTTAGCGTAGTGACAGATTAATTTACGAGTTATATTCAAGGATGGCAAGTGAAAAGAAACGAAAATGTTTCGTTTCGACCCGGAGGGAAACTAAAATACGAGGACTAGGTTTAGTTTCATTCCCGCACGAAATTAAAATCAACAAGGTGTTTAGTTTCGACCCGGGAAGAAACTTTACTCCCGGAAATGAAAATAAATTAATCGAAACTCCGCTGCTCATAGTTAAGTTTCGATCCCATAAGTTGAGTGGAGGGGGATAATAGGGAATAGTTTCGACCTATTACGTGTGACATACGTGTGGAGAGTTTAAAACATCGAGGTTAAAAATCGAATGGCCAGTTTGTGTTGGCCGTTCTCCTATGTTGGTAAAAATATGAGTGCCCCATGCATCTAATGGCGGTTGGCCGATCCCCTACTTCATTCAACCATACTTCGTACTCGGTGCGTGGTTCGAAACTAAACTTCTCGAAGATGAAGCCGGTGGTCCCTTCGGTGCGAAACATTATCAGCGTTTCGTTTCGTCCCAGAGTTTTAGTTTAGTTTCGACCCGAAGTAATTTTGTTCCGACCGTGAGTTTAACTCCCCGAGTTTAAATCCATTTAGTTTTATTTCTACGTTTCGCTTTCGGGAACGAAACTGTTGAAATTTTACTGGTTTTGACTTTCGTTTCGCTTGCCATCCCTAGTTATAACACGCCAAGAAAAGTATGCAGATAACTAGTATTGACGATTACACTAAATTGTTCATTAAACATGCAGAACCTATTTCACCTAGTCGGAATCAAGCTACGCTTGAGCTAAACTATCGCAGGAAATATGGTCCCATATTGTTCGCGGAAAAAACGACATCTTTATCAATCTCCAGCTAAGTCCATCATTAGTGTTATTAAAACCTAACTATAGTAGTCCAGCGATATAGCAACCGGCTGCCACGCTCTACGGGCATACAAGATAGGTCCATGTTAAACATGAGGAAATATAATTCCAACTTTGGACCCACGACTTTCGTAGCAATTAAATCCGCAATACAAGCCCACTTTACATTTTAACCTGCCATAATATGTTATTTTATTAACTTCCGGTGCATGAAGTCATTAAAAATGTATTTATGGATATAATTTTAATAATATCTACGGAAAAATGCCTTTTATTGGGAAGCTTTGTTATTATTGAATATGCACAATATAGCATTTTGAGGGAAATTTGCTATTTTTATTGAATATGGCTATAAATTGTATCACTCTCTTTTTTCAAATTTTCACTAATATCTCAAATTATCACAAATCAAACAAATGCGCAAAGTTCCACACAAATCTTTACATCGTTAAAGAAATTATAGTCTCTTGTTAAGGCAATTCCTTGAATTTCTTCAAGACGGCTAGGTTCATGGGTTATTTCCTTTGTTTAAATAGCATCGCTTATTTACATTTTTTTTACAAATTTTATTCGAAGATTTCTTTGCTGAGGAACAGCATTAAAATACGCACTGAATTTGGATCCGCTAGAGACACGATAGATACGTGCTATGCTCAAATTTGGTTGACAAATAATTAACATAAAGAAAAATCATCTTAAACGGCACATACAATAGTTATTGGAGATATATTTGCGGAACGGATAAGAATATAAATGTAAATTCAATCTACAAGCCCATGATATGTTGAGATTTTCTCTCACTCCATGGACTTGAAAGAGAGCATGTGCTATGATAGCAGTACCCAACCATTTTTATTTCCTCCCGTACCCCTCTATATGCACGTGACTAATATTGTACCCCCAAAACTGTAACGAACACATTTTATCACATAATTTTACAACGGGTTGGTAACACTTTTAGCCATAAATTATTATATTAATAGATTTTTTAAATTTCCCACATAATACGTACAGGGTGTCCCATTTATCTTGACCACCCGAAATAACTTTTTTTCCAGATGTAAATTCAAAAATGTGTCAAGCAAATGTCCACCAGCCGTCAGGGGGACACTAATTAGTATGATTGCCTTCCTTGTAGCTTTGTTATTTACAAAGGTATGAACAGTGGTATGTCTTTTTTTAAATGGCACCCTATATTTTTTATTCGGCAATTCATTTCTTCTCCTAGAGACTTGTTCAAAAATGTAGCACAGTAGACCATTAACATAAGCAGTGTTATGAAAAACGAGTGACTTACTAGCGCTTAGTGCAGGTACGCAGGTATTGGAACTACTCCACTTGCTGGAGTTGGCAGTGAACAAATGAAAGCATGGTAAAATGCACACCAGTCATTCATAAAAAATATAGAGTGCCATTTAAAAAATACATACCGCTGTTCATATATTTTTAAATAACAAAGCTACAAGGAAGGCAGTCATGCTTATTAATGTCCCCCTGACGGCTAATGAACATTTGCTTGACACATTTTTGAATTTGCATCTGGACAAAAAGTTTTTTTCGGGTGGTAAAGGTAAATGTGACACCCTGTATTAGTCTGAGGCGGTATGGCGGTAATATTAGTATACATATCGATACCTCCGCTGCATAAACGCTCAACAATCACCCACTGAATCAAAACCGCTCATCTAGAACTATAAGAGCCATCTAGATCAGTTGTTCCCAAAGTGAGCGCTACCGCCCCCCGCGGGACGTTGCTGTAGTCTATGGGGCGAAAAGAGCCAAGGGGGCGCCATGGGGGCGCCGGAGGGTCCTGACAATGTGACAAATGCGAAGGTTTCGTAACCTTCCTTTGGTCTTCGTTTTCAAGCTTCGTTTCTAAAGTTTACTTTGTTTCTCGCATCTGGATGTTATTTAAACCATGCGTTTTCTTACATTTTAAAGTAAGAACAGTTGAAAAATATTTCCAAGCCCTTCTTGCACAAGGGAAACGAAACATAGGTCGCCGAGAGCTCTATCAATTTCCTTCCCTGCTTGAGCTAGAAGAAAAAGCTGGCTTACGTGATGATGATTTGAGCGTCTTTTGCGACAATTTAGCTACCTACCTTACATAGAAATTGATGCAAAGATTTGATGATCTTCTTTTGTTGGAAATTCCAGACTGTGTAACAAATCCGTTTGCAGATGTTGAGTAAGTTGGGGTGTTAGAGGATGAATTAATTGGACTACAAAATGACAAAAAACAATGTTTAAGATAAATTATCAAGATTTTTGGCTACATAAGGAGATTTCCAATCCTTATCCTGCATTTTGGTAGCTAAAAAAAACTCCTTGTATTTCCGACTTCATATTTGGTGGAACGTGGTTTTAGTGCAGTCACTCAGCTTATTTCACAGCAGAGAAACAGACTTCAGGTTTGCAAACGCAAGGTATGACTTCTGCTAAGTGACATTAAACCGGACGTTGGAAAACTTGTAGCATGCCATCAAGCTCATCCTTCTGATTAAAATTTTATTTTATGGAATTATGTAATTAATTTTAGCAATAGAGTCTTCTAAAATGACTTCTAAAGCATGAACAACCACAGCAAAAAGTCACTTAATTGCTAAAATAATTTTAACAAAACATGATTGGTCATTCTATTACTATAAATTGAAAAGTTTCATGCTATATAATTGCTTAATTTAAGTAAAAAATGACATGTAAAATTGTAAAAAATCTTTCTTAAAATTATTTATTTTTATGTAAAAAGTATATTCTCCATTAAGTTCCTTTTATTATAAAGGTGCATTAAATCATTTGCATAGATGATTTAAAAAAAACTAGACATCCATTGACTTCTAAATAAACATTTAATGAGTCATTATTTTTTATTTAATTATAACAATGTTCCTCATTTGGTTAATTAGTATATGATTCTGATTATTATTTTAGAGATACCGATAAGGGGGGCGTTGAGTATAGGTTTATGGATCCAAGGGGCGGTGGCTCGAAAAAGTTTGGGAAACACTGATCTAGGTGAGCGGTTTTGATTCGGTGGGCGATTGTTGAGCGTTTATGCAGTGGAGGTATCGATATTTCGTGGTTAAGAGTGATGGCGCGCCACCGTTGCCAGGCTACTATTAGGGAACGAACCCTCCGCCATTACCGATTATTTTCGGCGTACCTCCGGCTGATTCTTCGCGTACCCCAAGGGTTACGCGTACCACCGGTTGGGAACCGCTGTCCTATGAGAATGAGTGACAATGAAAGAGAGACGTGGTGCGCAATTATATTTGTGTCGAAACATTCTGTAAATTAATGATGCCCAAGACAGTTCTGAGTAATAGAGTTAAAAGAGCGGATTATGCCACTGTTCGCAAGACATAGATCAAGTAATATAATTTAAAGAGCGGCTTAAACTATTGCGATTCAAGCCGCTCTTTCAACTCCATTTCTTAGAATTATGTCTTGGGCATCATTAATATACAGAATGATTTCACGCAGATATCATTTCACACAACCTCTCTCTCTCTCTCTTTTACTGCCACATGTTCTTTTCCTCCTTATGCTCCTTTCTTAGGAATAACATATTTTTGACGACCGTAAATAGTGCTAAGTCCTTTATGTTGTTTTCAAGGAGGCCTTACTGTTTATTTTATTTCTGATTCTAGATTTCTATGAAGTTGGGTCCAACTATTTGGCACTTCGACAATCAGAGGGGGGCCCAATCAGAGGGGGGGATCAGGGGGGGGGGGTAGGTTAATTTTTCTCTCTGTATCGCAAACTGTATCGATAGAAGAGATGTTAAACTACATAAACCATACTAGGGATGGTTGGATCGGATACCTCAGATCCAAATATCCGCGGATATTGCTCTTTATCGGATTCATCGGATCCAAAGTCGCGGAAGACAGCGGATCTGGATCCGAAATTTTTAATAATAGCTTCAGTGAATGCAACGCCCAATAAGGGTGGAAAGAGTTCCAGTTCTCACTTCAAATGCGCCGTCACATGCGATTCTTGTCCTACTCATGAACGGTTTTGTTTTAAAGCTCTCGCAAAGGTTACGTAGCAGAATTTCAGCCGTGGAAAATAAAAAAGGCAAAAGGCGACTGGCATATAGTGTGACAATGATGACAGGGGGGTTTCCGGAGCAAACGGGCGAATTTATGCATCGTTTCATCCATTATTACAATATTTGCAAAGAGAAGAAGCAATATCGCACAAACCATTATGAAATGAGTGTAATTTTCTCAGTAATGCAGGTATTTTACAAAAAGGATGATGTATTTGTACTGCTACGGATTTAAATGAGAAATATATTTTTAAACTTTCCAATGTATTGTGGTACATTATCACCATAATCATTCTAGCCATCTTAATTACGTGTGTTCCCACAAGTTAAAAAACTGTACGCAGTACACATTTTCAATGGTCATATTTTAAATCAGAAGCGAAAGATACAAGGGAAAGAGGGTACCTTCTTTGAGCTATAGAAAAAAATGTTCAAGTCTACCAATGTAATTAGAACCTCTAGGCCCCATGCCCTCACATCAAATGCGTTTTGTTTTCATATAGCCCCTACTTCTATCCTATTGCTTTAACATAGGCAAATACGAATAGGGCAATATACTTATCATCCCACCTAAGGATTTAGAGAAGAGTATTTCTCAACCAAACTAGAACTTATAAGATTCATAGGTTTTTCCCACGAGTTGTGTTACATGTTTGTTTTTAATGACATTCTACCCCGGTAAAAGTTCTAAATAAAACAAAGCCTTTACTAAAAGAAGCGCTATTCATTGTTTATGTGAAGTTTATTGTTGGCGCGATGAGCCATTTCCTTAGCTGGTCTTTCTTCATTTTCTATCTATCTCACGCAATGGCAATAACTGTCTTAGCATTTTAACATCTCACGCATTCATTAGCCATTCATTGATGAAGCAGGAAATCTAATTCTATGCCAGCTTCCTACATAAAATAAATAAGTTTCCAAGGATGATATATCCCTTTCGCTTGTTTCTTGACATTTGACCTTATACTAAATGACACCATTTGTCTGTCGATAAGAATGCATACCTCAGTACCTCACACGCTTCTCTCGCCGTGTTTTACGTCACTACTTGCCTTGAAAAATCACTGGTAGCGACTGTTTTTAATACTCTCACGGTACAACTTATGCTAGTCAAGACTAAGAATGGTTGAACGCAGCAATAGCTTATTTATTTATATTTGAAGTGGCTGACTGGTAACTAGGTGAAGCCACTGACAACTGCGATGATTTGCACCAGTAATTATGGTGAAGAGGAAAGATGGCGTAGGTTAATTTTTCTCTCTGTATCGCAAACTGTATCGATAGAAGAGATGTTAAACTATATAAACAATACTAGGGATGGTTGGATCGGATACCTCAGATCGAAATATCCGCGGATATTGCCCTTCATCGGATACATCGGATCCAAAGTCGCGGAAGACAGCGGATCTGGATCCGAAATTTTAAATAATAGCTTCAGTGAATGCCCGGAAAGTGTTCCGGTTCTCTCTTCAAATGCGCCGTCACATGCGATTCTTGTCCTACTCATGAACGGTTTCGTTTTAAAGCTCTCGCAAAGGTTACGTAGCAGAATTTCAGCCGCGGAAAACAAAAAAAGGCAAAATGCGACTGGCACATAGTGTGACTCTTCCCAGAGATATTGAACAATAATCGGGGGAATCTCAGCGTCGTAGGATAATAACCACGTCAAAAGTAAGTACGTTGCAGATTTCAGAAAACCAACAGGAATAGCAGGAATAATATTTTAATAGCAGCGGTTTAATAGCAGGAATTTGAAAATGCATTTGGATCCGAGAATATCCGATCCGAAAGATCCGGCTCCGAAAATCAAGGATCCGATCCGAAAAAAATCCTGAATCCGTCCATCCCTAAACAATACTGATGGTCGTCAAGGGGACAGTAAGCCAAAAACGCTAAAATTTCAGCATTTTTATGCATTGTTTTTTAAAATTTCACCGTAAATCAGGAAGAAAACGAAAATCGGTTGCAAAAATCAAAATATTCATTTTTTCTTTCCAATGGTATGTGTCTCAACTAAATGGGACCATTATCACTAATTTAAATATGCAAAAGGAAAAAGATCTGCTGTCATTAAAAACGAACTTTACATGTATTTCTTATGGAAATGACTCAGGGCCCTGGTGAAGAAGGAGAAATAGTGTAAAACATATTCTCAGTCCTGCTGAACATACACACCAAATTACATAGGAATCGGTCCAGCCGTTTCGGAGGAGTTTGTCCACAAAAACTGTGACACGAGAATTTTATATATTAGAAGATTTCCTATCTAGTATCACACATTTTGATTCCTCGTCGACAAACATCTTGTAACAATATTTATTTTACGCTCGAATAAATAAATAAATTATCTACCTTTTAAAAATAAATTTTTTATTCGTTGTTTCCAGCGATATTTCTGGAAAATCTTTAGAATAAAAATTATTAATAAGTCTCTAAGTAGCTATTAGTAAATTTTATTGGAGTGATATCGTTCATGGTTTATTTTATCTTCAACTATTTTAGCCTCCTGGACGTTTAGGAACAGCGTCAGTTCCTACAGGTCCACTCCAGAAGCTACTCGAGGCAAAACTACAAGTCACTAACACATCATCAATAACACAAGTAGGTATTTTCAATACTTTGCGTACGTACTCAAAGAAAATTTGTACGTGGGGTCGCTGCGGTGGGAAATGTGTTGGCTCCTCGCCCCGTGGGCCCGGTTTCAAATCCTGGCACTGGCGGATATAATTCGGAAGATACTAGATCCCTTCTCGAGTTCTGTGCGTAAGGCACTTATCGCATAAACACTTCGTACGCTGGATGATATGCCGACACCAGGTTTCTCTCCGCCCATTCTTCCCTACAGGCGCAAATTACTAAAGCAATCGGTCGCATCCTCCCAGGGGAAACAATTTTTAACTGGCAATATCCACTCTCTTGCACCAATACATTTAAGTGAAAGGCCTAACAAGGAGAAATATGTTTTGTTCATGATTGATAGGCATTAATGTTTTTCCGCCGTAGTCCAATAGCTTCAACTTTTTGTATAAAAAAACTAATTCAAATTTCTATTCAATTACCCTGAGATATATGGACAACTATTGCCAGAACTTCACTTCAATTTCTCATAAGAAGAGGAGGATTTATTCCATTTTGACTCCGCCACATGTACGATATAAGGATTATAATTAAAACTGATGGACTTCAGTAAATTAAATTAATATCTACTTATTTATTTGGCACTCGTTTATGCAGAGAAAAATTATTATGTGTTTTCATATATTTCCAAGTCAAATTAAATAATGTTTAAAATTATTAGCAAAAATATCTATACCAATAATCTATACACCAGCATTCACACAGCAATTTCACAACACCAGTTAAATTTGCTATGGATAAATTCGTAACATAAAATATATAGTTATCAAGTTAGGAAACTGGAGCGAAAAAATCAACATCAAGTTGAAAAAGTAAACCGAATATGAAAAAAATAGCATTAACAACGATGATTCAAATCCATTCTTTATATTTTGAATAGCAAATTCCTGATTTACTTCCGATTCTGCTGTACTTGGCACGAGCCTTGAGTGTACGCTAGAATTCTCTTCGTTAAAGCAAAAGGAGACGAATGATTATTCATGTCAGGAAAACCTTGAATTAAAAGACGGACTTCAAGGTGTCGAGAAAATTGTGGTAATAAATCTAACTCAATGAACTTACTGTGATCCAATGCGTGAATCAAGAAAAGCCGAGTTTTAATACGGTTACGAAACGACGCATTGCCTTTTTCCTTATGGAGTTTCCAGGAAAAGGAGTAGGATTATCCATCCGCGAACTGGCAACAAAACAATGCTGCAAAAATGGAACCCAATTCCGTAGACACCAGTTACCCATAGTGAGGTCCTAAGATCAACGTGCGCGCGATATTTTCGGAGCAACGAGATGACACAGAAGGAAATTTTGACGTTGAAGCTTAAAATGTTTTCCCCCGTCAAGTTTTTCGTGGATTTGCAAGAACTCTCTTTATCTAGCAAATACCGGTTAATCTGGGAATATTGTCAACTACATGGCTTAGTCAAATAAAACATTTAATATTTACACAGATATTTGAGTCCGAATATTATTAATTTCAATTTAAGTTAATATACATGTTTGAAAATGAGACGCTAGAAATTTCTGCCATTATCGCCAGTTTCACGGTGATTAAAGGTGACTGAAGTCGGGTCCTTATATTTGCACCCCGGGACTATACTCCAATATTCAGTAAATTTTAGATTTTTTGGACCCAGCTGGCAACAATCTTCTCAGATTTGACATTTAATCAAAATTTGAACATACATGCTAACACATACGACAGTTTTCTCTCCCGACCCTTCCAAGATCTCTTTGCTTTCTTCCATATCTGAGCCTTTAACCTCTCCTGTTTTCCCCATGGTATTGTATTATGGCAGGCAGTAGGAGAATATTAAAGAATTCTTACGATCAACTTCAATCTTCTTAATCAACAATCCCGTGTGACGTCGTTCTGGTTCCCACTGCCGCAAGTGAGGTGACCTTGGGGCGAGGCTTTGAGCGCTGATACGACGCAGGATGCTGGCAGGTAGCAGAGTATTATGCTAGCTGGTAGCGCTTGGCTTAAATAAGGATTATTAATACCTTATCAAGCGGAGAAAACATTCCGACCTAAGCCAGTTTTAATAGGTGATTATTAAGAAATATTTCCCTGAGCTCTGTGCCTCATGCATTCATTAGTAATCTCAGACAATGTAAAACTCCTGTCTACTCGTATAGAAACTAGGTCCCATGACGTCACGTGGAGTGGAATCGCATGGGCGCCATTCTGGCCTTTTTCAAATGAGGTTAAAATTGACCGTTGCCACTCGTCTAAACTGGGATTTCTAAAACAAAATAATTTCTATATTATGAATACACTAATGGTGGGTAAGGAATCGCAATCAATGCACTTCGTTTTCTTTGATGAAGGAAACTACCCTATTCGCCCAGATCATCTGCGTGGAAACTCGCCGTAAACAGTATGTACATTTTGTATAATTTAATGCGTGTTTCTGAATTTTATTATTATTTCTCACAGCATGTGGTAGTATAATTTGTTAGTATGCGTGACGTTTTTTGGACATGTGGTGTGCATGTGGGAGTCCAATTGCATGCTGCATGCCGGTGATTATCACCCCCCGCCAAACACCCTAGAGGTGGCTCGCAGGGTATTATGTGGATGTAGATGTAGGTTCCACCCCACCCTCTCCTTGGTTTGGTGGAATACACAAAGTTTTTCAATTCATTAACTTTAAAATGATCCTCTGCAAAGTTGAGCCTTAGATATAAGTACAGTTGAATACCAGGCGTAAAAATGAGGTCATGATTTGAAATTTATTTCGACGTGCATTGCTAGTTTCGGAAAAAGATAGTAAATGTGAGTAATTGATGACTTTTCACAACATCACTATTGCTAACATCACTATTGCTATCGTTATAGCATAAAAATGCTAAGGCCATAGCGAAATACTAGCATTAAATAGCTCTATGATTCATAGTCTCTCGACTTGTGGAAGGGAGAATGCTCACCTGCGACTACAACCACGTGCTGTTCGTATGAGAGGCCTATATCATTATGCACCACACTTGTACAATAAGTTACTCACAAACTTTCGACGGAAGTCTTCTGCGTCTGTCTTTACATTAAAACTCATTTGATACTCAGACATATTGCTTGATAAACATTATTACAGTACCGATGAATTTTTCTCAGACAATATCGTAATAATTTTAAGGTAAAATATTGTAATATAGTACTCCTCCTTATGCATGTACATTATATTCATGTTGATTCTTCCGTGTTTTAAAAATTTCTGACCATTTTCTACGTCAACACTTGACCAACTGATAAATAAATTCCAAGATTAAAAATGTTGAGGATTCTCACTAGCAGAAATGGCTCATTATCACTGCCCAATAATATTATCGCGGATCTTCTTCTTTACGGTAGTAATTCTATTTATGAAAAAAAAAGATACGCATTAGGTCGTGCCTCAATGTTTGACCGCATAACAGTTAAATTTCACCAGGACAAAAAGATAGCAATACACATAGATAAGGAACGTGTTTTTCAACGTGATGATAAGCTTCCAGCCGCATTGCCACATAAAGGGTAGAGGGAAAGAATTTAAAATACATTGTAAAATAGTTTCAAAAGGGCAATGTCCCGAGAAAATGCATCGACTGTACACCACATAAAAAGAAACACAACTTGCAAAGACCTGTTTACGCGATACATGAACACAAACGAGTTTAAGTATGTTTGCGTGGACGATTTTTGTGGGCCGGAACGGAACATGTAAGAATGCATGAACCAAGTTAGAACAAATTTTATTATCTTTACATGTATTAACACAAGTAGGGTGATTAGTGATTACAATGTACATTTTCGTGTCCATGCACGCATTCATAGATTTAGACATCTAATGGGGTTTATATACCGTGTAAATAGGCATTAACAGGCGATCATATAAATTCCTCTAGCTAGCAATCAACGAATAGGATTTAGAAGTTTTAGGATTAACACTAGATGGGGTTGTATAGTTACCTAGATGGACAAATATCCGTCATTTTAATGGATAGTAATTATTTTAAACGCTTCTTCGTTTATGTTAAAATTAATTGCTAAATTTATTAAATATAAGATTTTTCTTCGTTGATCAATACAATACTGAGGAGTTCTTTTCAAATAATTTTGCAATTAAAAAATTTAATGAACAGCGGTCACGTCGCCTCTGCTTCCCCTGTCCTGGCCTCACGTCTGGCGTGGTTACCCATCAACATGACGGATCTGGCCCTTTTAGTGTTAAAAAATAAATACCTTCCTCTCGGAAAGCATCAACATATTGGACTATGGGGAAAGAATGTGCCGTCATTTAGAATCACGACCTCCTCTGAGACGACCAGAAGAAACTAATTGTACGTCGGCGTAGCGACTGCCCGAATAGATATGAGCCAATGCGGTAAAAACCAAAAAGATTTCTTCTGCAGTAGTTACTAGAATCCTTATCGATTATTTCGAGAGCTTAGTTTGTTTCATCAATTTCCATGAGTTTTAAACTCCGAGAAAAGACTATTTGCGATAATCGCACCCTTTTGCAACCTTAAATTTGCATAAACTATGGTAGAATTCCATGATTTAAACTAAAAATATTTCCTAAATTTCTTTCCCTCTACTTGAACGACTCGTTGTGGCATAAGTTAAAATCATCGGGTCAGTGGTAGTAAAACAAACAGCTGGATATTTATCTGAGCGAGGCAACCAGTTAATAATCGAATCAGGTTTCCCAACACGCTTGTTATATGTAACTCCAGGGAACAGTGCAAGAAGAGGAAGGGCGGAAAACCAGATTTCGGCAATAACCTACTTTTTGTGATCAGAGTTCACTGTCCACTTCCGAATAACAGTATATTCTCTCACTGTATTTAAAACTAATTCTGGTCTAAATGGAACTGAGTCAAAACCATTGACACATTTATTAAGTAAGCACTAGAAACCATAGATAATGTATGATAGTTTCAGAGTAAAAATTGATAATTTTTGCTTTTCCGGCGGTCTCTGGATTACATCCGACATAAAAAGTTACTATGGCCACGCATGATAAGATGATTTATCCTACTACCGCAATGGTTACAGAATTAGAGAACTTGATTTCTCAGAGTGACAGAAGTACTATCGAGTTCAAAAAAAATAACCCAGGAAAACTTGTTGACTTATAAATACGCTATAATAATTCGAACTGTATGCGTTTCTCAGCCTAAACATAAAAGCAACTGCTCAATTAAATTGACGATTAAATGGGAGAGGATTTCTGAATTGTTCCACTATTAATTTTAGTTGAGTTTTAAAGATCGAACTTGACGAGCAGGCATCACTTCTCGCTTACGTAAATAGTCTGAATCTTTTTGTAAGGTGTAATCCAATTCAATCGTCAGGCTAACTTCCATTAATCAAACATTGGTTGAGGATGCACGAGAAAGGCAATACTAATTTGATAATTTTGATGCCTAGATTCCTAAGTATGAAGTTGCACAAAGATCGACCGTGATAAAAATTCTGGGACATGACGGCAGTACATAAGAACAGCGTGGATAAAATTATTTTCGACTTTTCCTCCTCAATTCCCTCAAAACGAAATTTTTTCCCATACAGTGATCGAAATTCTTGAGAAAAAACTCTAAATAGACTCGAAACCGCTACTTTATTAGAGAGGTAAACACTGCAATACTCTCGAGCGGGATTCGATATCAAGTAAGCGCACCATAGATAATTCGCGACACAAAATAAAATTGAATGTGCGTAATGGAATATTTCTTCACCTCATCAAAGCACGGATAAATTTCTTTTCACAATTCTCACTTAAGGAATGAATTCATTTGTATCCCAACTTTGAGTAACAACCAGGTATAAAATTTAGCTTTAAAGTAGGTCATAGGTAGGACTTGGAAATGAATTATTATCTTCCATTCGTAAAATAATTCCTATATAGCTATAACCCATTTTCATTTTGCAATTATATTTCCCAGTTTCAATTCATTCTTCACCGATAAATCACAACATCTCTCTCCGACTCAAAGTTCCAACTTTATTGGCAACGATTCCCTTATTCATGAGATTGTCGCCACGGCATACTGCACCAATGCCTACAGAATTGAAAAATCACACACTCAAACACAAATAAAGCATAAAAAGATATACAATTTCATAGAAGACACTTTTCAATTAATTTTCTGGGTAAAACCTTCTGCCAAACAGCATGCTTATTGAGTTAATAAAAATATGGATACAAATAAATGAGACCTGAAGTGATGACCCTGTTGGATGGAAACAGTTATGTATTTAAAATAAATTTTAGCGTAAAATTTGTACAACTTTTTTTCATCTTTACTGCAAGAGTTTCCCACAAGGTTAAGGCATAAAGTACTCAATTTATGAAGAAAAGCAAACGGTGTTCGCACAAAACTCTTAGAGGAAAATTTTTCCCAACGGCAATGAGTCATAACTGACTAGCCATTGACTGAAAGGGAGGAGAAATGACAAGCAGGCCTGGAGGAGGAGAGGGGGAAGTCCACCTTGGGATTGCTATCGTGAGGAAAGTTATAGTTTATCGTGTCGTTTCAGCGAATCGGTCGGTGCATGGCATTGTGGGAAGGGCTGGGAGGGAGTGTGGGGGTGTAAAAGGAAGGCCACAGCGAGAGGAGACGGGAAGGGATGAGGGATCGGGGAGGAAGTGTATAAGAAAAAGGACTCCTCACGAGGGACCCTGAGTCAATCCGTCGGCTGCACGCGAAGGAGTAAGCCGTGAATCTCCGAGAAGCCATCTCTTCGCATACTGTTGCAATCTGTTGAACGAGGGGGGAAAATTACACTTTCAGGCGACAATGGAGTTCGCAGTGATCCTCTTATCCTTAGCGCTGTTGGTTTCTGTCGAGGGAGCCGGAGAGAAATCCGTGGGTAAGTCCTACTTTTCAAGATTTTTAAGCACGAATTGAGGATTCTCCAGGTGGTCACTGGAAGTGCTGCCATCCACCACGCATTCACATTTATTTTTAAGAGCTGACCATCGCGTCGCTCAATTTCACGGAGAAATAAGTTATAATTTGAGCTGTTGACCTACAGTTATACTTAATAATGTGATCTATCAAAGACATAACGACCGCTCCTAGCGGCACAATAGTGTTCCAAAAAATCATTCCATTCAGGAGTATCTTGAATTCCTGATTAAAAAATCGGATATGTTAAATTTGAGCCATATAATAATTGATACTATTCAATAAATTTAAATGTTACAACCCTCTGTAAAACAGTAGGCTTATTGAGACGTGAAAGTTGATAAAAAAAAAGGATGCAAATCAATGAGGCCTGCAGCTATGACCACAGTTGAAAAATGGTGGCGGTAGTGATAAAATAGCAATGAAATTGAATTTCTATCCAATTTGTTTTAGAATTTAGAGAATATTATTGGTTTCCCCACTTCGCTTTGGTGCTGTAACTACTTTCAATGAGTGTTAAACTGTGTTTTAATTTTAAATAGATACAAAACCAGTGCTATTTAAATAGGGATGGACAACTAAGATATTAAAGATGAGGTGGAAGAAGCCGATAAGGAGCGATGTGAAAATCAAAATATTAGGCAACATCTTCTTATTTTGGCAATTAAATTAAAAGTAAAAATACGGATTCTAGAGTCGTCGGCCTTAATTTCAAACATAAACGAGTTTGACTGTGATTTGAATAGTGCCTCACGTTTGGTAGCATGTAATGTGCTTTTATGGTAACTACACTGCGATGACAAGTAGGAAAGTGCTCTTTTAAATTCCGATAGCCAATCTTTTGACTGTATTAGTACATCGGCAAGGAGGTAAAAGCTAAATAAAACAATGACAAACATATAATATGGTATTTCCTGGAGTATAGGTCATTTAAACAAAAGTTAGCAGCCAACGTTTCGATTTATTTTCTTAAATCATCTTCAGGGCTATGTTAGAAAAAGTGTGAAACAATATAAAATACAGAGAATAAGACGATACACAATATTTATACATAAAGAATGAACAATTGTTTTTTTTATATAATACAATATAATTTAAATAAATATGTATATATAAACATATATATAAGAACAGAATGTAATATACAAAAATTTTTGACATACCTCTAAACTTTGAACATATTTATTTATGTTTTATTTCTAAGGTATTGCCACAACCTAGGTTACCATTAATTTTGATGTATTAAATAAAACATATATAAATATGTTCAAAGTTTAGTGGTATGTCAAAATTTTTTGTATATTACATTCTGTTCTTATATATATGTTTATATATACATATTTCTTTAAATTATATTGTATTATATAAAAAAAACCCAATTGTTCCTTCTTTATGTATAAATATTGTGTATCGTCTTATTCTCTGTATTTTATATTGTTTCACACTTTTTCTAACATAGCCCTGAAGATGGTTTAAGAAAATAAATCGAAACGTTGGCTGCTAACTTTTGTTTAAATGACCTATACTCCAGGAAATACCATATTATATATTAAATAAGGTCAAGAAAAGAAAAAAAATAATAACAATGACAAACTTCACTAGATCGTAATTTATGATTTAAAGCTCGAATTAGCGAATAAATGTATCTGAATCATTTTAAATATCTTTTACGGAGTATATGACAATTCTAACTAATTAGAAATGAAAGGATGCACTTGTGAGTACAAGTTATCAACCTCAGAACATACTCCTCTAGGCCCCCAGGTGAGTGTGTGAGTCGAAAAATGAAAGTTCCTGCAATCCATCCTAAATCGGTAGATTTCGGATCCCAAGGGTCACATTCTCATTCTATCCTTCTGATGTTAAAATAGTTCTTGGAGTGTAGGTCAATGTATGTTATGCAAAAAAGTTTTAGCCAACGTTTCCGTTTATTTAAAACTATCATCAGGGCTATGAAAGACAAACATAAGATCAATATAAAATACAAAGATAACGAAGATATACAATATTTTTACATAAATAAATGTTACGATAGCGTTTTTTTTTACAATAATATATAAGTAGTAGTATATAAGAACAGAATTCTCAAAAAATTTTGACACACCTTAACTTTGTACATATTTATTGATATTCTGTTACTTAGGTATTACCACAAGAACTATTTTAACATGAATTAAACGAGGTCAAGGTAAGGGGAAAAAATTAATTATCTATCCTTTTGCTCAAATACTCATTTTGTACTGTTGCTAGTACGTCCTAATTACGAACGAAACTACTACTATAGGTTCAAGGTAAATATAATAGGACACTACACGCCACTCGCAACCAAATCAATGCATGAACATTAAAATGTCTCTAATACATTCAGCGGTGCTCAGGAGACAGCAAAACTTCTTATGTTGCATAGGGGATCAAGAACCTATATGCTGACAGAATTTCAATATTAGTACTTCCAGCCATACACTCAGATGCCGGACAGACCCATATCGAAACGCGGCGCGGGGAAAGGTGCAATGTAAGATATGATTCCCACAATTTTTTTAGAAACATTTGAGCGCAATAAATACTTTATGCAAATTCTCTCATTTTCATACATTTAGTACAGTAGAGCGAAGAACTTTCCTAGGTGTTAGGAGAAAAGTTTATGAAAAAATAATTTATAGGGTGGAAACATGCTAATTCCCCAGGATAACACCAGCTGACAAAGGATGCGGAGTTCGTTCTGTTTCCACGTGTGAGGACACGCCTTGTGATAATGGTAGATCAAGTCCAGAGTAAATAAAGGCTCATGGCTAGCTCGAATGACAGGGCGCTACGGATTGTGCCCATTATTATTGTCGCATTATCCTAAACACGTGGTCAGGTGGAGTGCAAAACTCATGACACTTCCATAACATACGATCGACAAACACATAAAATGTTCTAGAGGAATATGGAAATATCACAGTTCTCGATGCCAACGATATTAGTTTTAGCTAACCGTGACTACATCCCAAGGACTAGAGCACGCGAACACTCATTGAGAAAAAACTCCCCCATAAATTTACCCAATAATACACACATACCCTCACTAAGTAACGGTTAACTTACTTCTATAACGTTATTATCTTATTAACCAACTATGCCGGATAATATTGAATTAACCATGATATCGAGGCCATCGATATCTCGTTATTGAAGTCGCATGCGCCGGCTGATCAGTTTCAAAACTCAACCTCGCTAAAATGATTTGGAAAACTTCTGTCACCCAATCCTTCCCAGTGAAAATATTTATCCCAGTGGCCACATACCCAATTGAAGACCCTTTAGAAATAATGACAATCGATGGTACTCCATTAAATAGCCGAACTGTACTGAAACGCCTTAGAGATACCGATAAAATAAAAATATGGAGTTTATCCCAATCATATTAAGCGAGAAATTTTTGTCATAATTACGATTCTCACCTTCAAACCATGACACTGAATACATTCACCAGAAATGTTACACCGATAGAAATGAAATTCATATATTTAAAGTAAAAGGGAGATACTATGTAAATATTTATTCACTTCAAAATAATGCTCCCTTTGGATTATATCACCTGCAAAATCTTTTTCTTAGAGTAACATTCAGGGAATTATGGGTAAAGGCTTCAAAAACCCACGGTAAAATTTCCAGTCGGCTGAATTTTCTTGCACCACATTTTAAAGTTTGAAATGAATGTTAAGTCACTGAAAAAGGATATTTCTAAACCTGTGAAGATCGTATTCTCCCTTAGCGAAAAAACTGTTGAAATTTCAACAGTTAATTGGGACAACTGTTGAATCCAACAGTAACTTCTGAATTCATCAATAATTTTTGGATTTATTAGTTACTGTCAGAGTTTACAGTTACTGTTAGTTTTAACAGTTACTGTTAGTTTTTAAAGTTACTTTTAGTTTTTAAAGTTACTTTTAGTTTTAACAGTTACTGTTAGTTTTAACAGTGGTCCCAATTTACTGCTGAATTCAATAGTTACTGTTGGATTCAACAGTTGTCCCAATTAACTGTTGAAATTTCAACAGTTTTTTTGCTAAGGGCTTATCCAAGAGATTTCATTATGCTCATGAACTTTGAAGTGACTAGCACGGGTATATAGTTTTAGTGGTTCTGAATAAAAGATACACGAGACCACGATGCGATGAGTTAATGAAAAAGAGAAACAAAACCTAAAGAGGCCAAATTAATACCGCGCTAAGCAAAAAAAAATGAATTTCAAGCAAACTGTTAGCCTCGGAAAATGACAAAAATCGAGTACTGATGAAATGACGGATCTTAGTCAGGAGCGACAAGACAGGAAGGACACGCACTTCATATCACGATAAAAATCTGCGGAAGAATTAACTCCCCAGGAATCAACATGAAAATTAATTAATTACAGCCAAACTAAGGCCCATTCAACGGAACCACTACTAGTTCAGGGATGTGTTCACCATTCCGAAGGCCATAAAAAATACGGCATTGAAAAAGGCGGTGCAAGTTTCGTGGTGTCTCCTTGTTAATTGTTCTTCTTCCCATCACTCTCGTAAAATATGAATCCAGCAGAATTTTCTCACACTATATTTTTAAGCATACAATCAGCGTTAAATTACTGGAAAAGACAAATTTGAAACTTGTAAAGATCGTAGCCCTATCCAATAAATTTTATTATGAACATGAACTTTTAAGTTACCAGCACGGATATATAGTTTTAGAGGTCATATCATATTTTGATGATAAAAGAAACAACTCACACCTCGACGGATTATTTTGACCCTTGAAACACGTCTTAGAACTAATTAGCCTTCAGGTTCAAGAAGGTGAGGTGACACGTGTTGTGTGCATTAAAATAATCTATTGAAAAGTAATTTTACTCTTTTTGTATCAACAACAAATTCCACGATATCTCTGATGGCATTGTTTAATTCATTTATTACTACGTTTCTTTCTAGCAAGCAAACTCAAACTATGCAAAGCAGATGATCCCAACCTCGACGAGTGCTTCAGGGACGCCGTTGAGACGGCATTCCGCAACTTGAAAGATGGTAAGTCGTGTTTACTTAGACCTACATATTTAAATGCTTTTCCATCCAGTAGCCAAACGGGAAAAAGCTATTATAGCATGCTAACCGCTTTTTTTAATCATTCGGATCGCAAACACGTCATAGATAGGCACATAGCCAATAGTACCTACTTGCTTAGATTAAAGAGACTCATTACTTGTCTCGCAAGTTTTTAGACTCCATTATATACATATTAATGCTATATTAAGTATCAGTGCCGCATGTAATTTCGCAATGTCTTCTTTCAGGAAAGCCTTCAGAAAGCATTTATATTAGAAACCGGATAATTTGTGGAAGTTACTTTTGATGTGTCACAAAAAATGCATGCAGTGCGCATAAGCTTGATAATTTAATTTAAAGAAAATGGAACTTAAGTCAGAATGTACCCTTTCCCTTTCGGAAAATTAGAATTTGACTTCATTGGAGCTCTACATAATACTGATCTCGTTGTTCCATAATCTACTGCTTCCCAATTTGGTATTATTTGTCATGTTCATTTTGGCCTGCAATTGCTCTTTCTAGGGTAACTTCCTTGATCGCCAAAAAATTTTATCAATACAGAAATTTAAGATTTTATCCAATAAAGGCCCTTGAACAATAATTTCATGTAAGACAAATATATCCAAACTTCCATACTGGTTTTTCTTGAATCTTAAATATAATTCCCCGCGCAATTATCGATCTAGCGATTCTTGCCAGTCTAAAATTTAGTTGCCAGATTAAGCTTGCGCGAAACAGTAAAAATTGTTTATATTATGAGTGAAATTTACAATCCATTTGACTCCTAGCACTAATTTAAAAAGTTGAAATGGTTGCACAAGAAACCATTCACCAAATCCGACTATCAGCATCTAAAATTAGGAATTTCTTCAACTAATTCCCACTTTTTTCCGCCGAAGCATCGTGGTAACCTCATTTTATTATATTTTCCTATTTTTATTATGACTATTTTCCATTAAACTTGTATTCTCCAATTCCATGGATTCCACTGATTTCCTTGATAAATTGACAAGAAAATACTGAGTAGCATGCTGATTTTATTCACGCAAGACCATTTGTTATAACTTCTTCCATAATTACCGCTTGAGATCATTAATGCAAACTTAGGTGGCAACGTTGACAGCGACTTATATAGTTAAAATGCAGAACTTATGAGTAATAATAGTCACAAGAGGTAGAAATCCAAATCAAAATTATCAGCAACGAGTAATCAATGGAATTTCACTTCTAGCATGCATATGGTTGATCACATACTTGTACAATGAGAATGCTAAACGAAAGGTGCTTCATAAAGGAATTACAACGAAAAAAATTCTCCTGCAGCGGGTATCGAACCCGCAGATCTTCGACTCATCGGGATACTACGCAGACCACTAAGCTATCCAGGTTTCTACGCAATTGGCAATTGTACTGAGGCTGATGGTACTAAACAGTGGCATAACTAGGAATATGTTTTAGGGGGGGAAGGGATGGCCTGGGTGGCAACCCCCGCCCCCAAGGCAACGGGGTGACCAGGGAAAAAATGGCATGCCTGTATACACATTTCACATTATTTTGGCTCTGAAAATTTAGCTTTGAGCAGATGCAGTTATTACATGTCAAAACTAAACACGGTTTCAAATATTCTTTTTATTTCCCTAAGGCTTTGAGGAATCTATCCCCTCATCCCCCACAGTTACGCCACTGGTACCAGATGTACATGATATGAATTCAGAAACCCGAATAGCGTATTGGTCTGCGCAGTGGCCTGGTTCGTGCCAAAGGTTCGTGGTTCGATTCCCAGTCCAGGGAAATCTTTTCTCATGGCAATTCATATATAATTCACCGCCGGCAGTCTTCGAAATATTACGGACGGTGCTACGTTTAGTTCGTACAATAACGATGATATTTAGTGATTTTTCCGGGTATTCTTCCGCGTTAATCCATTTTGTAGGACAATATTTCGCCAAAGTTCCAGTTTGCTTACTCATGTCTCTAGTGGACCTGAGGAAGCCAACAGGAACGTTGGCGAAATATTGTCCCACAAAATCGATAAACGCGGAAGAATACCCGGAAAAATCACTAATTATCATCATAATCTCCGCGGAAGCCTACTTGGAAACGTACAATAACGATCTCCGACCTACTTGCTTTGAGAGAACTGGTATCAATACTTGAATCTTGTATAACGTTGATCTCGTTCCGCAGGTGACCGATCCCTTGGCATAGTGCCCATTGATCCGATGTTCGTGCCGGAAATGACCATGACCAGGTCGGAAGGACCAGTCGGCATGACCCTCAAGTTCATCAACTGCACGCATTCCGGATTGAGCAACATGAAAGTTATCTCTGCCAAGTAAGTTTGAGGGAAGGTCTCCCTTTCTCAAGGTATTTCATCCACGTCCCTCATCATTCATTCCTTGTCTTCACCGTCATCCATCCGAAATACCAAGTACTTGATTTTTTTCAACGTATTATGTCCTTAAAAATGACATAATATGTTGAAACCATGGTCGGTGGTTGAGTTTTTAATGAAAATGTGGAAATTACCACTTGCGTTATTATCATGGATGTATCAAACTTCCACCAAATCAAGCCTGAAACGATTTTATACGTTCCTCAAAGCAAGGGCGCAGCTAAGAAGGCTACGGGGGGTTTTAGGCGCAACTAATGCTTTGGGGTGTAGGTGTATTGCATACCCTCCAGGGTAAGGGGAAGTTACGGGGTTCCTCCTCCAGAAAATTTTAAGATTAATGGTTCAAAATGACTAGTTTTACCGCTTTATGAGAGACACTTGATTTATCCTAACTCTATTCTACAAGTAATACTAATCCATTACGTAAAATGGATTAAACTTAAAAAAAAATTTTTTTTACCCCCCAAACCTCCCTCCCCTCGCTGCGCCACTACCTCAAAGGACTTCATCTTTTCCGGGTACAGTAGTAAGGAGATTAGGAAGATAAATGGGTGCGAAAAAGAGGCATTCATAAACAGGAAGGACCTTACTCGAGAGGATCGTGTTATGTTAGAGTTTGAGGAAAGGGCTGGTGAAGAGTATGATCCGAAGTGAGGCGCTTTACGGTGAGGAAACATGGACACTTATAAGGAAGGAAGACGAGAGAAGACTGGAGGCGTTCCCGATGTGTGTATGGAGTAAAATGGAGATGGTGCAGTGGACAGAGAGGAGGAACGAGGAGGTGGCGCAGTGAGGGGGGGGGTTTGGGGGATAAACTCCCCCCCAGAGCTCAGATAAATTTTAAGTTTAATCCATTTTAATTTGATTGATATTACTAATAAAATAGGGTAAGGATTAATAAAATACTCCTCGGAAAGCCGTAAAACTCACCATTTTGAACCATTTACCTTGAAATTCCGCAATTCATCAATCTCGCACCAATAGCTTATCCTGGTGGGTTCTCCATTGCCCCACACACCCCGGTATTAGTTACACCTAAACCCCCCCAGCATTAATTTCTAGCTGCGCCCCTGTTCAGTAGAATACGGAGAACATCATATTAGAACCCCACTATAATTCCAAGTCCGACAGAAACGATAAATTAATAGAGAGATATTTTGGCGAACGGATTTCAATAGGAATTACTTTTCCCCCTCGAACAATAAAGGACTTAAATGCTTGGCAGAGCTTCGTTAGAGCATTTCGTTTTTATAAGTTAACGGCTGGTGTCCTAACACGTCCGCCACACACCTTTTGAGGCGGCATGAGATGTAGATGTAAACAAAACTTTTCAGAACAATATTCAATAACTCTTTCTTAACCTTGTAGTATTCCGTGATAAGATTTTTTTGACAATTCACTTTTACTTACACCACTACTTTTTTATGTAACGCAAGAACTAGGATTTATCAGCAAAAAGATCATAAGAAAAGATTATTACGGAGGCTTCCAAGGTGATTAAATTGACGATTGGTTTCCGGGTTAATTCCTCGTCGACTCATTTTTGGTGGACGACAGTAGGGTAGTTTCCTTCATCAAAGAAAACGAAATGCATTGATTTCTTTTCGTTACCCACCATTAGGGTTTTCATAATATACAAATTATTTGGTTTTAGAAACCCCAGTTTTTAACAAATGGCAATGGTCAATTTTAACCTCGTTTGAAAAAGGCCAGATTGGCTCCCATGCGATTCCACTCCACGTGACGACACAGGGACCTAGTTTCTACATGAGAGGATAGGAGTTTTACATCGTCTGAGATTACCAATGCATGCATGAGTCACAGGGCTCAGGGAAACATCTCTTAATAATCACTTATTAAAATTTTCTAAGGTCGAAAAGTTTCCTTCGTTTGATAAGGTCGTAATAATCCATATTTAAGCCAAGCGCTACCTGCTAGCATCCTGCGTCGTATCAGCGCTCAAGCCTCGCCTCAAGGTCACCTCACAGGGCGGCAGCGGGAACCAGAAATACGTCACACGGACTTTTCCCATCATTCCTACTTAGCATTCGCGTTTTCGCGCGCTTGAAATTTTTCACTTTCGTTTAATCGCGAAAAATAGATATCGTCAATCGAAAATCTACGAGCGTGAAATGCGTACTTCAGGAGTGATAATCTTTCGATTTAGGCAATAAAAAAATAATAGGAAACCACCCTGTTTCGGGCACGTTCTAGTCTTCGGGTTGCTTCTAGTAATTACGTGGATGAAAAAATATACAAAAATACTTTGAGCAGCTTTGGGGATTTCGACAATCTCACGAGGACTAGTCTAACAATATGTTCCCGATTAGATGTAGCTTTTGGCGAACATCCCTGTCTCATGCACACACCATCATGGTATTTCACTTGCAGATATGAGTCGTAATCATCAGACCGAGGTTTTTCCTTCCAAAAAAAGAATGCTGCTATTCAATTCCCAAAAAAAGTTGACCCATGATTCTCGGCTAAATCGCTATGATCTCCTTCACGTAAAAACCACCTTTGCTCATCGGAAGTACCTGAGGTCTTCCTGTCTGCAGCAGCCCTCATCATAAGGTTGAAGATTGAGGGATAAAACAAAAGGTCAACCGGTGATTTCTCTTACACCGCAAGGACTGCAACATCAAAACGATATGGCGATAAATCCAGAGGAGAGCCTTGGCTGAGAAAAAGTTTCGAGCGATTCAAAACAATGATGAAGGACAGCCTCATCGATTCAACACGATGAGTACCGCGGTATTTAACAGTAGAGGAAAGACGTACAGTCGGATTCAAAAGTATTGCAACAAATGGAGCGGCGCCACTTTCGCCGCAGTTTGGAAATCGAGTTTCGGCATTTTCTATTGTACCAGTGGGAGGGAAATTTGAACAACGTTCCCACCTCCAGTAATATTTTTATAACAACATCGTTAAAGGGAAATGTATGCGGGAAATGTGCAATGTTTAATACCACATAAATTATGCAGCTCCTGCTAGATAATACATCTACGTCCAGAACGTCAATTTACCTTCTCTCGTAAGTTGGCCGATCCGTCGAAGTATATTGTCTTACAATTAACGCTGAAGCTTTTCGATCAGCGATAGCGAACATAACATACATATAAGATATCCGCCGCAATATCACAGCAAATAATGCCACTGTTTAAAATCAGTTTACTTTAGCGACACTAGAGCTTTTTCAGGCAAGGTAATGAACCAGTCCACATTTCCCTTTAACGATGTTGTTATAAAAATATTACGGGAGGTGGGAACGTTGTTCAAATTTCCCTCCCACTGGTACAATAGAAAATGCCGAAACTCGATTTCCAAATTGCGGCGAAAGTGGCGCCGCTCCATTTGTTGCAATACTTTTGAATCCGACTGTACCTGGGTAGTGGTGTTAAATAGAAAATACGTGCCAATTTAGGCGAACTGCCTTTGGTTTAAACATGGTTAAAAACTTGTTTAAAATATAACTGTGAGTGATCAAAATACTACATGTCTATTCATAATAAGTGCAGGATAACAATTGAAAACACAATGCCAAATACTTTAAGTAATTTTTTTTAGTTTAAGTTGACGCACCTAATCAACGGGAATCTTCGTCATCTGTCGGGTACGCTTGGGAGAAAAATTACGAGAATTCTTGCCATTCGTACGTGACGCGTTAAGATGAATACTCGTACGATGAAAATAGAGATAGAATTTTTAGCCACCACGAATCAAATTCATCAAATTCACAAATCAAAGCCTCACTATATCAGCAGAGGAATGGCATGGTCACAGTTCATCATTCGTCATTACGCGGACGCTTCTTTCGTTTAAATTTAGCAAAACGCGTAACGTTCTACGTGTGTATTTTTTCTCTATCTCAGTATAAAGCCCTAATCGCAAGAAGGATACTTATTCACATCGAGCAATCTACGAGATTCGAATGGAAAATGTATAAAATTTCAAGTCCACACACTAATTAATAGTCAGACACACAATTACCTTTTAAATTACTGCATTCATTATAATTAGTACGTAATGTTTGACATGTAGACATGATTTAGGTGAGTTCAGAGAAAAGTAAAAGATTTTTCAGCAAAAAACAGCAAATATTTCAGACAAATACGAACCGTAAAAGAAAGTTAAAGAAGTATTTAGGAAATACATTTTCAATCTTACGATATAGATCTCAGCCCAAAATTTAGTTCAATAGCACTTTAAAAAAGCAAAAAACTGAAGCAATTGAGCATCAATTTAAGAAGGTACCAAATTAAATTATTCATATTTTTCTTCTTCAAACCCTTCCTATTTTTTTCATAACGAATCTAGGCACATCTATCATTTACTTTGTGCCTTAAGAGCCATGCTGTAAATGTGGCAGCATTTTTTATTTCAAGCGCCTCTCCGATAAATCTTATTTTTGCTGCCTTGGCCGTGATGTTAATACATAACATGACTTTTAATATTTGAAAGCCGTGTCTTATTGTTCTATAATACACAGAAAATATCAATAACGTCTCCACTTAGTGACCAAGAGTTGAGAACCCTTAGTTGCCCAATGGGATATTTCAATGACATCGGCCCCTATTATCTGGTAAAAATTCAGCTCCATTAAATGGAAAAGGGATTATGTAAATCCAAATACTCGCCCGCAAGCCACCTCAATAGGCGTGTTAGGGCATTATCCTTTGGCAAATAAAAAGGATATTCCCTACTGAGGTTCCGCCTGGCATTTACCAAAGTTCCTTATCAATCGGAGGAAAAACGAATTCCCATACCTATCGCTATCCGTTTGAAAAAATATCACTCCTACTTCATCGTTTCTGGTGGACCTGGAAATATAGATGATGTTCTCTGAGTCGCCTCGACAGAATAGGGTGGTATCCTTCATAAAAAAACGAAAGGCATTGATTGCGATTCGTTACCCACCATTAGTAGCAGTAGAAATGCGTTTTTAGGGGTGCGTCGTAAACAGGGTCATTTGCACCGCTCACTGTTCCTTTTCATCAAGAAAGCTTATAGATTTCTGCTAAGAGCTTTCAATAAAAAGGGGACTCCTATAGTATGAAATCACAAGAGTTTGATTGTACCAGTGCTAATGATATATTGTATTACATTATTGATATTATCCACCATTAGTGTATTCATAATTTACACATTATTTGGTTTTAGAAATCCCAGTTTAGAAGAACGTTAATGGTCAATTTTAACCTCATTTGAAAAAGGCCAGATTGGCGATCATGGATGCCACTCGACGTGACGTCGTATGGACCTACATTCTACGCGAGTAGTCAGGAGTTTTACATCGTCTGACATTACCAATGCATGCATGACGCACAGAGCTCAGGGAAACATGTCTTAATAATCACCTATTAAAACTGGCTAAGGTCGGAAAGTTTTCTTCGTGTGATAAGGTATTAATAATCCTTATTTAAGCCAAGCGCTACCAGCTAGCATGGTACCCTGCTACCTGCAAGCATCCTGCGTCGTATCAGCGCTCAGAGTCTCGCCCCAAGGTCACCTCCCTTGCGGCAGCGGGAACCAGAGCGACGTCACACGGGAGTTTTCCTGGCATTCATACTTAGCCGTCGCGTTTTCGCGCGCTTGAAAATTTTCACTTTTCATTTGATCGCGAAAAATAGATATCGTCAAATAAAAATCTAAAGGCGTGAAATAAGTATTTCAGGAGTAATAATCTTTCTATTTAGGCAATAAAAAATAGGAAACCACCCTATTTTCAATTGTAGTTGTCCTTTAAGCTCCAACTCAATAAAAATATGATTTCCGAATTCATACTAGCCCTTATTAGCAATATCTTTTACTTTAAACTTCTAGGATGGCTGGCAGCAAGCAAACACAGCACAGATTTGAACTACACTATTCTCTGAGATTCGTTATTTTTTAACTCATATGCGGTGTCCTTTTTTCATAAAGAGCACACGTTCGGACTGACTGAATTCGAACTGCAAATGGCAGCGGAACTAATACAGAAATCAAGTTTTATATGCCGGCAAAATTATAATTTTTTTACATACAAAGTCAAAGGAAACTGAAGTAAGATTCCTCTCACGAACTTCTTAAGTACTCTTTCTACCTCGAACGACATACCGCAAAGGACTTTAAAAGAAAATAACCCAGTTGAGGCAGCGAATAGAGAAGTCTCTAAGTCAAGTAAAACGATTCGTGTTCACATGATACTGACTACCTGGAAATGTTAACATACTCTGTTGGCATAGTCTGTACGTTTTATCACAATTTATGGGAACGACCATTGTTGAAATGAACTATATTTAAAATTGCTATTCGCAACAATTCGGTACTTTCACGGGATAACCGAGCCGAAGGCGCGAATATCGTGCTGTACCGGTGAGCCTTGGCTCGTCCCAAACAGCCAGTTTACGACAAACAATTTAAAGAATAGACCATGTGTATCGTTTTTGGTTTAAAAGAGATCGGTCTGTTTGAAAAAGAAACTCAAAGCTATAATTTTTGACATAATGCAATAAAGATTCAGAACAGCAGACATTTATTGGATAATTTTATTATTTTTTTAATGACCATTCTGGTAATGAGTAACTTTTGCTTATTATCATTTTTTTTTCTCTTTTATACTCAAATAGTTATCAACAGTTTGTAGAATATTATGTTTTTCTTATTTGTTTTTTTTCTTCAATTTTTTCATTTTATTACCGTTATCCTTTTTAGTTTTTTTATAATAAATTGAACCATAATTTGATAAAAACCTTTGATTGGGAGGAGGTAAAGATATAGAAAAGACTCATAGAAGAGCAGCTTGATGAGGCAGTATGTGAGTAGTTGGGATACATGGATTGTAATCCCAGATACCTATAATAAGAGTATTATTTGTGCCCTTCAGCTGGGAATTGGCGTTAAGAACTAGTTGGGAAATAAAATTATTCATGGTGGGGAGTTTGTGGACTGAAAGAACATTTGAAAATTTGACTAAGCGGCTCTTTACCAATCTCTTTATATTCACATTAACACCCATATACACGAAATGCATACATTACCCTGGCAATAAAAATTAATTATTATTCGGTTATGGAGGGTGCGTGTTTATAATAATGGATTGGGGTTGTTGCCTTGATCAGGAAGGTGGAACATTTCTTAGGCGGGGAAAGGAAAAATTATGTAAAACTTACTCTATATAAAATAACTAAGTAAAAACCCTTCCCATGAAACCAACGCGGTTCATATTTTACTTTCTTCTCCCTACAGAGTTTCCCCGGATAGATTAAGCTTCGACCTCAAGATGAAGCTGAATTTGTTCACGCTGTCGGGACCGTACGAGACCAACGGAAGAATCCTTGTCCTGCCAATCGTTGGAGAGGGAATTGCCAATATTACCATGTGTGAGTCACCCGGAAAATTCTGGGGAAAAATGTCGACGTTATTTACCTTTGGATTCCCATGAAGGGAAGAGTGTTTACTGATTCTCTCTACGCCATAAGATTTTTTCCATTACTCCCTCATTTGTTTTATTTAAAATGACGCAATTCGAGAGAACTTTTATCGTCATGACATATGCCTTTTGTGGTACATCTAAAACAAATAAGTAGTTGAACGCTGGTTAAAAATCTTGCGCTCGCTCTATAAGCAATTCCAAGCTATTGTGCCATTTACAAGCACGCATGTCTTTAGAGAATAATAGCATGTAATCCCATATTTTCAGGTGCTGTGCAAATTCTTTTTCCTTTATTTTCCATCACCATAACGTTTTACTGAACCTAAAGAGGTACAACGGCAACCGGTACTCAGGCAAACTGCCCACAACTGGCGTTCATAAGTTGTGCTAAAAATCCACAGAGAAAAAAATCATTCGCCTTGACTAGGATCCGGGTTCGATCCTGACCAAAGCGAATGATTTTTCTCTGTGTGGATTTTTAGCATAATTTGCGCATTGCGGGTGACTCCGTAAAGATATCAATGCGGCTAGTCCGGAGTATTCTTAAATTAGGCGTTAATAATATTATTAGCGGCGCGTCAGCGGTTAAAGAAATACTTAGTAACATAATAATGACATAAATCCCGAAAAGTTTTAAGATTTCGTGATCAATTCACTTAAGGTACTCCGTAAGGTAACCAGGCAGCAATAATATGATCAATAAATGATGATTTACGCCCGAAGATGATGATTTGTCATCGAAACCAGGGTCGCGTTACATAAAAAAGTAGTGGTATAAGTAAAAGTGAATTGTCCAAAATATCCTTATCATGGAATACCACAAGGTTAAGAAAGAGTTAGTGAATATTGTTCTGAAAAGTTTTTTGTTTAGGTACATCTACATACTACCCCGCATGCCACCTAAAAAGGCGTGTGGCGGGGGTGTTAGGACACCAGCCGTTAACATATAAAAACAAAATGCTCTAACGAAGTTCTGCCAAGCATATAAGTCCTTTATTCTTCGGGGGGAAAGTAATTCCTATTCTAATCCGTTCCCCAAAATATCTCTCTCTTAATTTATCGTTTCTGTCGGACTTGGAACTGTAGTGGGGAATTATAGACGGGATTGGACGGGAATGGAATGTCGGACTTGGCATTATAGTGGGGAATTATAGACGAATCGAAAAGCTTCTTCTTACTAGTGTTATTCCAAAACTAAGATCCGGTTACGAAAAAAATCAAAACTCAGATTTTTTCCAAAAAAATGTTTTATTTACAGTCCTTACATCTTTCTCCATTTTTCTACATAATTTCCATACTTATTTAAACATTTGTCACATCGTTCAACAACCTTTGCCTAAGTTACATAAATCAGCCGCCTGCGAAGATAACCAGTCTTTCACTGCTTCTTTCACGTAATCATTTCGCTCAAAGCTCGTATCCACTTACGCACTTTACTGTCACTCATTATGTCAGGAATGTAAACTTCAGTAATCTGCCGATGAATTGCCGACGCTGAAATATTTCTTGCAGACAAAAACCGTATCAATGGCCTTATTTTACATTTGGCGGGCGGATCAACTGTCTTAAACATTGTAAACTGACACTGTAAACAGTACACAGAAACAGCAGCAACGCCAATGACCGCGCTTTACGAGCAAGGCATGCCGGGAGTCGGCGCGCATGCGATTTTTGTCCTTGGCGCCAAATTCAAATTGTTCCTCGGCGAATCGGACCTTGCTTTTGGAATAACCCTCGTATATTTGACTAAGTCCGCGGATTAAGTCTTTCTGCGCCGGATCCCATGAGATAGCAGCATATCCAAGGGGTATAATTTTGTAATACCACCTTTATTTTACTTTCTCTTCCGAAAATCGTCCCACAACACGCTTGAAGAATCCTAACTCCTTCATGGCTCTGCCAAAAGTATTTCTTACACGCGTTTCTCACGATACGTTCGAAAGATTCGAGGGTTGAAGATTAGAAAAAGGAGAAAAAATTTCCCACACTCAAACTTGTCATGGTTACATTAGCAATGAAAACACTTCGTGACTTCCACAATGTATCTAAAAAAATAATACCAGTTTTGGCCGTCACGATATTACCAATTACATAAACAACTTTTTTTATTTTTGGCGCTTACGTTTGGTATTTATGCACTTGATAATGGCGTGATAGCCGGAACCGGAAGAATTTTCTAAAATAAAGGGGGGACGGGAGAGAAAGGACGAGGAGGGAGTGACAAAGTGTTTTCATAGCTAATAATAATAATAAATTTATTGTTCTAGGACCTTGTCCTATGGAACATATCAATTTTTACAGTTAAGTCTCAGCAGTGAACAACATGGAAAAAGTGAAAATACAATTTAACAGTATTAATGACAAATATATTACAGTATTTTAATTACAATCATATTTTTCAAGTAAATAAACAAACATTTTTATTTTGAATTGATTAACAGTTTTTCAATTAACAATATCATCCGGTATTTCATTCCAAGTTCTTATAGCAGAGTTTAAAGTGGACAAATAGTACACCGTAGTTCGGCAATTAGGTATTTTAAAACGCCTTCTAGCTCTTACTATTCTACTGGTTTCACTTTGGTTTCATATAATCACATTGTAAAGATAGTCAGGTGTTTTGGATGACAGTATTTTATAAACAAAAACAGATAGCAGGAATTTAGTTTTCTGTTGGGGTTTCAACCACTGCAGCTTTATGTAGTAAGGAGTGACATGCTCCCGGATATTTATATAATATATATGTATCTAATCGCAGAATTTAACAATGTTTGTAACTTCTGATATAATTCACCAGTTAGGTCGGAAAAAACAAGGGAACAATAGTCCATATGTGGAACCAGCAAGGTATTCGCCAATTTTTTTCGTACTTCTATTGGGATTAGGCGTTTGAAATGTTTGATCTGTGCCAATATTTTATGTACCTTGTTAGAAATAGTGGATACATGTTCGTTCCACGTTAGCGTATTGTTCATAATGACCCCTAAGTTTTTTACCGTGCTTGAATAGGCAATATCAACGCCTTCAACTTTTATTTTCGGTATTCTGTCATAGTTGAGTTTCCTGACATACATTGGAGTACCAAATGTGGAAATAATATGGACACATTAAACCACATTCAAGCTTCAAGTTTCGATTTAATTGCCTTGGCTAATTGAAACTCAACGTTTCTTGAAATCATTGCAGAAACAAGTGACTTTGTTCTCAGTCACGCGCACCAGTGCAAAGTTAAATACAAATACCAAAGGATGAAGTTCGCCATGAAAAAATAATTGACTTAACCGCCTTAGTGTAACTGGTTAACACACACCTGACCGGCAATCGGGAGATCCGGGTTCGTATCCCGGCTAAGTCAAATATTGTTTCATGGGGAATTTCATCCTTTGGTTTCTTGAAGGGTTAAACTAGGTTCCGTAATATCAAAAATTAAGTTTTAGAGAGATGTTAAGGTCTAATACAATACTTCATAATTTTAACAAAACGAATCGATTCATCACAGGCAATATTTAACTTACATACCGGAATAACCTTGTTTTTGTCATCTCTTCCCTTTCATTCGATTGTCTACGAAAGGCGCCCCATTTCGCATTCTTGAACGCGTGAAATGGAACCTGTTTCTCGCCGGGAGTTATTAGGTAAACTTTCACGGAAGTCCTTGAGACGGTTGCTTTATATCATGAGGGCTTCATCGGGTCACCGACTCAGCTCGTGTTTCCCTCTAAACCTACTTTCTATTCCATATTTTTATTGATCTGAAATTTCTGATGAGGGTAATTGTACGATCAGATTTTTTTATTATTTAAATGGCCGTCATTTATACATGTAAAAGAGATGTCTGTTTGACTGTCCGCTATGCGTTTCCATTTGGCTAAACGGATTGCAACAAAAGTTAGTAATTAGGTGAATCTCATGCTCCCAAAACCCGTAGTGCTGCTTTTTAGTTGTGGCCGATGCGTCCTTCGCGTCGTTTTCTCATTACTCTTTGTTATGTCACGTATGAGACATATGCACCTGCTGGGGGTAACAGATTCAGATAGGTGTAGATGGTGCGAGATGGGAGAGGAGACAACTACCCATCTAATATGCGAGTGCCCCGCAATCATGAGGACTCGATGTAGACACCTGGGCTCACCTTTTATAGAGCCCATGGAGGTAAGAGATCTTCCCATTGGCGACCTCTTGTCCTTCGCTAAGGACATAGGTCTCTATGGGTGATCAGTTATCGGTGGTTATCACAATGGACCTATAGGTCTAAGTGCCCTGGGAGCCGATCCCCCACCGCATCATCTAATCTAATCTTGTTATGTCACGTCACACAACTTCTGCGGTTGGACATCCCGATAGGTAGGCATACCTCTTGCCACGGTCAATAGAGGAAACTTAAAATTCCTGCATGATCATGAAATTCAAGTTCCACGTTCCCCACTTCTCTGGATACTATCCTTGCCGAGAAACGCCGGGAGGCCTGCATGTTGGAAGTAGCTGGGCCATTTCATCTCAAATCAGGCAGATAGTGCAAAATCATGTCAGGTGACCATCACCGATTTCTCTGAAATTTATATATGTGAAAGCAGTATCCTTATGATGAATAACGATGACTTTACCCCTGCTCAGGACTGAACCGTCATAAAGTTACCGCCCCTTGAACATTGCAGTGTCAGGCCTCAGAGTAAAAACTGAAAAATCACATAAATGCTGATTACTAAGGAACCATGGCTTATAAAGCAGTGGTTATTGTTTTATTTTGAAGAGAATTCATTTATGCACATTCTGGCATAACTTGCAAGTCATTTGAAGCAATAATAAACAAATAGGACTTGTTTAAACAATAAAAATTTGTCATTATTTAACAATTTATTACTAAAAAAGGCCACCTTTTATTTTCTTTAAAATTTATCAGTGGGTAGTTCAAATGTTCTGCTTTCATTTAAAAAAATAAAAAAAGGTAGTATTTTTATACTTTTTGTTTTAAGGAATGTCAAAGTTAGGCATGTTTTCGACTCTTATACACCAAGATTGCATACCTTCAAGGGGGGAAAAATGAAATTTCATTCTTCTTAGCATTCATAATTGTGAAAAGTTCATATCTGAATGATTGGTTACATCTATGGAGTGAAAGCAAGTTCAATCTTGTTTACTTCCATGGCATCCAAAGTGTGCAAACACCCACTGCTACTGGCTGGAAACGATGAATGAGTCGCAATTTGCACAGAGTATTTTTCAATGGCACTTCACATAAGTCTTCTACTTTGGCCATGTGGATCATTTTGATGGACCATGTGGATGCATAAACGAGACACTAATGTCATTCTCTTCTAAAGACACTGCAGTGATTTTAAAAATTCACCAGGTTTTTCGGAAACACACAAGGAAGTCATTCATGGTGAGATTTTGAGTACTGTACGTCTTTATATCTGGATTTGTTAGTGTCACAGCCTGTTTGATTGTGTGGATTACAGAGCGAGCGATAGTTGTCCCGTGTCTGTTAACTACCAACACATGAAACTGTTGATGCCATGTACAACACGGGACAACTATCGCTCGCTCTGTAATCCACACAATCAAACAGGCTGTGACACTAACAAATCCAGATATAAAGACGTACAGTACTCAAAATCTCACCATGAATGACTTCCTTGTGTGTTTCCGAAAAACCTGGTGAATTTTTAAAATCACTGCAGTGTCTTTAGAAGAGAATGACATTAGTGTCTCGTTTATGCATCCACATGGTCCATCAAAATGATCCACATGGCCAAAGTAGAAGACTTATGTGAAGTGCCATTGAAAAATACTCTGTGCAAATTGCGACTCATTCATCGTTTCCAGCCAGTAGCAGTGGGTGTTTGCACACTTTGGATGCCATGGAAGTAAACAAGATTGAACTTGCTTTCACTCCATAGATGTAACCAATCATTCAGATATGAACTTTTCACAATTATGAATGCTAAGAAGAATGAAATTTCATTTTTCCCCCCTTGAAGGTATGCAATCTTGGTGTATAAGAGTCGAAAACATGCCTAACTTTGACATTCCTTAAAACAAAAAGTATAAAAATACTACCTTTTTTTATTTTTTTAAATGAAAGCAGAACATTTGAACTACCCACTGATAAATTTTAAAGAAAATAAAAGGTGGCCTTTTTTAGTAATAAATTGTTAAATAATGACAAATTTTTATTGTTTAAACAAGTCCTATTTGTTTATTATTGCTTCAAATGACTTGCAAGTTATGCCAGAATGTGCATAAATGAATTCTCTTCAAAATAAAACAATAACCACTGCTTTATAAGCCATGGTTCCTTAGTAATCAGCATTTATGTGATTTTTCAGTTTTTACTCTGAGGCCTGACACTGCAATGTTCAAGGGGCGGTAACTTTATGACGGTTCAGTCCTGAGCAGGGGTAAAGTCATCGTTATTCATCATAAGGATACTGCTTTCACATATATAAATTTCAGAGAAATCGGTGATGGTCACCTGACACCCCTCTGCCTGATTTGAGATGAAATCCCCCAGCTGTGTTACCAACAACTGGTTTCTGGAAATAATGACTAAGGAAGATCTGTAATTAACAATATTCACAAGGGGCAGAAATCTAGAAGCTCAAAAGAGGAGGTTTACCTCATTGAGAAGTTAAGTAACTGAGCTTGCCACGTCAAATTCTGATGCAAATATTAATGTGTACCAGGATAAATATCCACCAATAAAATACATCATGGTTAACGCAGTTTAAGCAATAATACCGAGTCAATGACGGTCAAATAATACTATAAAGTAAAAAAAAACACGGTCAAAATCTAGGGGCCACATTTCATTGCAGCTGGCTATTTTATCCCATATAGCATTGCATACCATTGTAAGTAGATATTTTATGGATTCTTTCAAACAACTTTACAGTTGCCATGTGCAACAATTAATGCTGTCGGACTTAAGGAAAGAATATTAGTAGAACAGTATATATATAGTAAACTGCCATAATACTTACTATTTTTCTGACATGAAATGCTTTATCGAAGCTGCCTCTGTAAGCCGCGCTGGCTATGTATTTAAAAGATTGCATTACATCAAGGTATCTTTTCAAGTGTTTATTCGTTGATAAATATAGCTACGGTTAGTGCCTACCTTCTATGGTAAAAGCTTAAGCCTCGAATATATTTCTACTTAGAATATATGCTTGATTCAATGGCATTACAAATACTAACATTCTCGTCAGAGAATGACTAAGCTGCTACCTTGCAACAATATACAAGAGGGGCATTAAGGTTTTATAAGGGAAAAGGAAAATACGTTCTCATTAAGTCCATTCACAGTGGTTTCTAGCGTTGAGAAAAATTCGAGAATTTTTTTCCTCGACTGACAAGTAATTTTTATTCTTACAGATGACTCCGACATTGCGTGGACATTCCAAGGAAAACACGTCAAAAGAGATGGAAAGACATACCTCCAAATTGAAAAGTACATAGTAGACATCAAGCCAAAATCAGCATACATGAACCTTGGGAATTTATTCAATGGAGACGCAGTTCTTGGTGAGTTTTAAATTTGTAATTAATGTTTCTTTCCATTGAATGTCTATTTAAACACATTTTTGACGAAACCGATTATGCTGAATAACTGAAGGCAGCGCCGGTGAAGTTGACCGTGGTGGAAACAGTTGGTCAGTAAGAAAAACCTTCATCAACAGCGCAAACTTACTCGAACATCGTCTTCTTCCTTCTGACGCCAAACGATAACACAGAACAAGTTGGCAAATCACAAAACTACCCACAGACTTAGAATAGAAACTAGATTTGGTGAATTAATTTGATGGATGTCACAGAATTGTAAAATCGAATTATGAGAAAGATAATTCAAAAAAGAAGGGAGAGGACAGGCTAAATTTGGTAGATAAAATGACGGATGATACCTCGCAAAAAACAGGTCAGCTGGATAAGATACTAGAATCAGTAAACTGGTTCCCTTTTACAGAAACCAAAACCAGTAGATTATCACCAAAACACGGTAAAATTTCATTTTAATAAGGCTGCATTATAAAGATAGGAATTTAAGGTATACGAATTAGCTACATATACTTTTTCCTCTCTACTACAATCATTAGAAAATATTTACTCTCTTTAGAATATGTAATTAATGAAATGAATCGCAAGCGGGTGATAAACTCCTGGCCAAAATGCCTGCATGCATCCATAATACTCAGGACTTCCAGCCTACTATTGAAAATCCAAGGAAAGAGCTCACGATTAGAGCAACAACGGTGAACATCTATCTTCATACGGTCTTGTACCATTCCACATTTCAACCTGCATGCTTCCACTAATATCAATGAAGACAATGAAAACAACACTCGACTTGACTAATACTCGATATCATTGGATCAGAATGATGCCTACACACATAATGTTAGCGATTAATACACAAACAAACGATTGAAACGTCACCGCCTTTACAATTAGGCATAGACATATTCGAATGTTCAAGGTCATTTTAGTACCGCCCCGTCGATCAGAAACATTAATCCCGGATCTCCCGGGCACCTTTCTCTCTGATATTTTTTAAACTCCGCTCCACATTAGGGCGAAATGAGGAAATAAGTCCTGGAATCGTCGGCTGTCGTTTTAAAAAAAAATAATAAACACATAAATAACCCGCCACGAATTACGGTTTGAGTTTTAAATAACGGGAACGGTTGCGAGACAGAGATCACATGCACCACTATCCCTTTCCTCGCCCCGAAAAACTCGGACGATTGGGAGATTATATCCGTCTGCAATCTTTTCGCCCAGCTTACGTCTTCTTTTTCTTATTTTTCTCGATATTTTTTTCGACCAGGTGAGACCACCAACCGGTTTTTGAACGAGAACAGTCGTGAGGTAATACAGGAGTTGGCGCCGGAGCTTAACGCGGCACTGGCTGAGCTGCACAAAGGCCTTGCCCAGAGGATCCTGGACCGGCTGCCGATGGAAGAGGCATTCGCCTAATTGGATGCGGAGGCAAAGAGGAGATGGCAAGGGGGGGACATTACGGTATGATTTTACTCATGAGGTGCCCACACGACTGACATCATCTACATCCACATTATACCCCGCAAGCCGCCTCAAAAAGGCGTGTGGTAGGGGTGTTAGGACACCAGCCGTTCACGAATAAAAAGGAAGTGCTCTAAGGAAATTACGACTAGCATTTATTTAAGTCCTTTATGGTTCGCGGGAAAAAAGAATTCCCGTATTTATTCGTTCAGCTAAATATCTCTCTCAATTTATCGCTTCTGTCGGATCTAGAAATATAGTGGAGCTCTAGTATTATGTTCTCCGAGTCGCACTTAAAGAAAATTCTCAATTGTTAAAGCAATCTCAGTCTCGCGCGCAGCCTCCGAGTCTCCAGCGGCTCCCAGCCTAATTCGCTTTGCATCTGGTCATTGGTAATCTTGAATCCTCTACCCTTGGGTTGGTGGGTAAGGCATTGAAATAATTTCTGACCAGAGCAATACTCTTTATATTCAAGCACTTAATACGAGAAAACTTGGTCATAACTTCATTTAAGGAACCACACAAATATTGACGCTTTCTTAGAGTGACACTATAAAATGGTTATTTAAATTTACGAGTAATAGTGTTGTTCTCCCTAAAGTTTGCGTAAAAAATCATCAAAACGAATTTTTTTATGCAAAGAATACAGTATGTTATGTAATACAGTACGTTGATAAAAATTCAAAATTTACAAGCAGGTTTCATTCATGCAGTCCTACTGCCGAAAGAAATCCCTAATTTTTTAGGACAGTCCTTTGCTGCTTGGAGCCGGATTTCCTTGTCGCTATATACGAATTTTTGGAATCTATTGACGATAAATCCGAGGTTTTATCAATGCTTACACTGAAATTATGGCGGGAACGAATGACCCAGAATAGAACTGAGAATTAGGGTGCGTCGACGGCTAGGACATTGCGCACCACTACCCAATCATTTAATTCAAACCATGTGATAGTAATAGAATGATAAGATAGGTAATGTGTACTTTAACCAAGTGAAATGGGCAGGTATTTTATAATTTTGTTAGAAAGACTTATTTCCTTTATAAACAAAATAGTATTATTCAACTTGGTGTCCTAACTCGAGGTCTACCCCTATATTTAATCGTCTCTACGTGTCAAGGTATTTGCCACACACTGACAGCACATGCCGAATACTTTAAGGGCACCTAAACTCATCACATCGAGGAGCTTGCTCCTCTTAGGTAAAGAGAAGGCGTGAGTCAATGGGCAGTGCCCTATCCTCAACCGTGTGATTACTACCTCCTCTCTTCGATTGTTCCTGGCGGAAGACGGCCATGCTGACGTTATCGCCTAGATGCTACGGTTTTATTTATGTATGGGGTCAATGAGTTAATATTGTAAACCTCAATTTTCACAGAACAAAGCATATGATACCTTCTGATATGAATGTCAACTTTAGGTACCTAAAATTGGGCATCGAAAATGACAGAGGAGTAGTCAGTGCAATAGACCCGTTTAACACACTATTCCTGAGAACGAGTCATTTCTTTAAGACCTTGTTTTCCTATATTCTGACCGAGCATCTACACTTTCACAACATTTCCCGCTTCAAATCATACTGTCGCTTCAGGTATCATCGTCGGTTATTGAAGCTCCTCATCATTAATTTTTCTTACCTAATAGAAAATGTCCGTGTTCTTCGCTCAGCGGATACAGTTGTCTAACTTTCATTGTTCTAGTGCGGCTAATCTTCCACGCTACAGCCCTACGGACGCAAAAATCGTAGAAGGGCGAGGAAGCGCAGGGAAATGAGTTGCACCCCTCCTCACTGTGAACGTGTGTGATTACCAAGCTTATAAGGATTAGTCTGGGATGAGCTCTGCCCTCGCCTACTCAAAGCGACCAAGAAGTTGAATCAGTGGGAGAGTGAATAATGTTGTTTCGGTGAATTAAATATTTAAGTCTTCAAAAAAGCTGATACTTCTTTCTGACCCCTGCTTCTTTATATTATACGCGCTTTGATGGCGGAACTAAATTTTTAATTCAGTTCGGTGAGTTTTGTGAAATTAAAGGCAATTGGACAGGACGATATCTTTGTGTATCATTTACTATGTATTGTCTCATTTGTATGAAGATTTTCCTATAAATGCAATCTCATTATGACGCAAAGACAATTGCTACAGCCATTTTGAGCTATTATCCCTTTAGGTTAACTCACTGCGCCACAAATCTATTTTTTGAGGAGATTTTTGTAAAAAAATCATGTTCTCTTTTGTCTTCAGTGGATTCAGCCGTGAATGACCTGAATGATCCCCTCTTCAAGCTGAAGGACGAACAGCAAGACCATGAGAATGTGACCTTCCAGTGCTTAGACATCCTGCTCTTCAAACTACCGTTTCCTAATGGAAGCACAAATCAAGAGACTGAAAGAGGAAAACCGATGAGCACATTCTTTGACCTCTTCAAAAAAGAAGTGAAAACACAGCACTGGACCTTGAAGCTTAAGAGTTCCGGAAGTAAAAAAAAAAACGATTAAAATCACTAAACGGGAAGTCCTTGCTAAAGCTGGTGGGTCTCTTGAGCAGCGAACGTTCCTCACATTCTTCATTGTGTAGCACGAGTCTCATGTTCATTTACGGGAAGCAAGTTACCCCAGGATTTCACGGACGGCTGGAGACGACACTTAAGCCTGAATCACACGATCATTTTTTTCGTCGCGAATCTAACACTATCGTGATCACTAGAGTGATCACTCGCAAATGACCGTCGCCGGCAATTGTTTTTCGCGATCGCGATGAGGATTCCCATCGGTATTTTTCATAACTCGTCCGGTCGCTTTTTCCGTCGCTAAAACCGTCCCTAAGACCCCATATCAGCCAATCGGAACGCATGTCCGTATGGAGCGATTGCAGCGCAACGTTTGACAATCGTGGGAACGACATAGATAAGCAAACACGCTGTATATTTTCGTTTTGCGGGTCCCATGACAACGAACTGTGATATTGAAAGTGGTGCGAAAGCCGACGGCGGGAGGGACCGAGTCATTCAGAAAAATGATCACTAGAGCAATCGCTTTTCGCGATGGGAAAAGTGATCGCGATCGTGATCACTTTTCGCGACGAAAAAAATGATCGTGTGATTCAGGCTTTAAAGACGAGACAAGTTGGTGACAGCATTTGACGTATGCTTGAGGTTTTTGTATTGTATAAACAATTGTTTTTGAATAAAATGTTTACGTTACTTCAAATGTAGTTTGTATTCATTTAAACACCTCTCATGTTCTTTGTTTCCTAAAATACCTATGTATGTTTTTCGCTAATACAAATTTTCCAGACTTCGCATTAAAGTAGCGTGGACGATTAAATAGAAAACGCTGTATATACATTAACTTGATATATACGATTACCCACAAATTCTATAAGACGAAGAAATCCATAACCAATTTGCCTTAAATTAGCTTGGATGAGGGGAAAATGCCATTGTTTTATCACAAATAGTAATGGTCACAGGATTCCCAGAGGACATAACTCACGGTACGTAATGTAAAACTAAGCTAATAAAAGGAAGATAATTTTATGTTGACGTTACTTCTTCACTGGCTGAGGGTTGCTCAAATCATAAAAAGAATGCTGCGTACAATGTTTTCATGCATAATACAACGTCCACTGAAATCTGAGGGATATTGAGAACCTCCACCACCAACAGCTTCAGAACTTTCTCATTCTTAGAGATTGGGAAAAAGGCATAGTTCCTTTTCTAGGCTCCAGATTCTATAATTTCCATTTGCCCAAATATGTTTTTCTACCAAAACATACGTTCTTTTTTCTATGCCAGCTGATATGTTTTAAAATACCCTCCATAAGGGGCATTAAACTTTATTGCTTTCGAAACAAGAGAGCGGCCACGTTATTTCCAATTAATAGACTAGCGAGCGTAAGAAAAAATACCCACAGCATTTTCTCTTCTCATTTAAGGATAATGACAGGCATGCGAAGAAAAAAATGAAGGTCACATGATAGTGAAAACTAACAGGGGAAATCCGCCACAATCTGTACGGCGCCAAAAAAAGTCGCGCAAGCATCCCCAACCATGACACTCAAAAGAATATCGCCCAAGCGGATTTCGAAATGAAGACACGTAATGGTCAGAGCTTAGCGAATCTCCATTCGGCAAAAAAAAACAACGCGAAACATTCCACGCGGTTTTCGAACGATTTTATTTCGTCATAGCCTCTTAAAAGCTTTACGAATGCTCGAATGACTGGCGTTTTCTTTGATTTCAACCCATGAATATTCAAAATCGTTGCATGGACAAAAATAAGCAAGTCAACAAGACATATGGTTGCTGCCTCAGAGTATCACTTCCCGAATGACATTTGATTACAACCGAAAAAAAGTTATCAGATGGTTTTGCATAATATCAGAAAAAATAAACTTTGTAAGAACATTTTTTTAGAAATACATTGAGCATGATAAGAAAAAAAATCTGGTTGCTACAAGAGACAACTTACTTTAAAACTAAAAATTTATCAATGAATGAAACAATTTTTTTTAATTGTAGAACTAAAGTCAAGAATAAGGATTCATAGCTTTTAAGGAAGCCAATTTTGTCACTCCAACAATATAATACTAAATAAGCAAATTATTGTGATTACTACTCCTTGCGTAGCTAAAATAAACAACCACACGTATTCTACAGTGAGAGGAATTCTATTACAGCCTTTTAGAGAAAGATCAAGCCAAAATAAATTCAAATTAATGCCGTTAACAACCAAGTTATCTCTTAACTATTTCATATCTCACGCAAAATCAAGGTTCTTTCCGGCAAATTCATTTGCAAAGGTAAGTAATTCATTTACCGTGGCCAGTTCTACGAATGGGGAAAGGTTCTAACCTTCCCTGTTGAGCAATATACGTTTCAAAACATATGTCTATGTTTTTGGTCCAAAGATTCCTTGGATCTCTGCGGGGACGGCTTAAAGACACAAACCTGTTCATAACTAGGTCGACGAATGACGTGCGGATTCATGAGCGCGGACAACGCAACACGGTCAAATTACTCAGTGAAGACCTAAATTGTCAAGTCACGAGATGACTGGCGAACGATCTATTTACGAGTTGCTTAAACGGATGAGAAAATCGAAGACCAGCTCTCAATCTTCCGAAAGTAAAAAGAAGCGGACATATAATAGCCGTGAACCTCTGTGACTCATGTCTAGGCTAAACGATTTGGATCCATAAATTATTCCAATATCATCCCACCAGAGCCGATTGTGGTGATGATCAGTATTATGACATAGAGGAGACACCGGTTTGTCCCGCATAAGTTTGATTTTTTTTGCCATCCCGGGAGCATTACAATCTGTCGCCACTTGCTTCGCTGACAATCGAAGACTTTTGAAACCCCATTTAAATTCGCGACGTGTGACAAAACGCCTAGAGGCCTATTGGAATGGTATTTTTCAAGGCTATATTTCCTAAAGGTTTATTATCTCTGTTGCCATTTCGATCGCATTAAAATCGATTTTCAAAAATGTCCACGGCGCGGCGATGAGTTCAATGCGATCCAATTTTGTTCAATATATTGCTGTATAATGCTCTCTACAGTGATAATTATACAGCGAAATCACAGATTATTATACTAATTACTGAAAAGTTATGAATTTGATAATTCACATCATCACGTATATAAACTCCAGTTAACACCCATAATTATACCTTATTTCCCCTTGAAACTCGGATCACTTTGTCAGACAGCGACGCGTGTGGCGACTTTTGTAAACCCATTTAACTGCGCGGTTAGTGACAACACTTTTTGAGGACAACCTGAGGATCCTCTTTTGTAATATTCGTGGTATTATTGGTGGTATCATCCATCGCGAAGTGGCAGTCTAGCAAAATCTTTTGTTTGTTCCGCGAGCAGCCACACCCCCAGCATTTTCCCTCTCATTCATGGTCAAGTGACCGCACCAGTTTCTCCCATCTACAAACTGACCTGCATTCACCCAACGGTTGATCACGGCGCGTCGTGAACTCCATTTAACACCTAATTCCTTCCGCTCGTTTCTTGAATCACTCGCGTCGTCTACCACGGAAATTGCAACGCCCTAATCCCCTTCCGGGCGCGATATCCATCACGGAAACTTGAGGCAGCATAGTAAGGCGACGGGAGGCATAAATAGTACTTCAGAAAACCTTTCCACTGTGTAAAATGAAAGAACAAACCTTGTTAGGTTCACAAATATATTAGAGAGAGCAGGACCCGGGTTTCATTGCATAGTTTCATCGTCGGGTACATCTATCATGCACGCATATCCTTTTAACTCAAGTTCGGTGCGACAGTAAGGACATCTCTCTGTCGTCATCATCAGTCATCGCATTGCATCCTAAATTTTTTTTCAACAATAAGTGCTTGAAACTTGGAATAAAACCTACGTACGTATATATTAAAATCGGCGCCTCATCACTTTCCTGGCAGATAGATGTCCATATTGTCGAACCTAGTTAAGCCTGAAGTTATACTAGCGGCTTGAGTTATTCCCTGATTTGACTTATTCCCTGTGCTAATTTTCAATGTTTTGTTTCCATGAAAATACATTAAACTCTTATCAAAACATTTTGCTTTTGCATTTTACAGTCAAAATTCGATACATTTTCTAGAAAGAAGCCATTTAAGAATCGTTGGGTTACCATTTCTGCCCCAAAAGATTTATGAAAGGTAGTCAAGGGTCAAAATGTATAATATTACTGAGCTCATATTGTAACATGTTCCGACATTATGCGAAAATTTAGTGAATAAATACATATCCTACGTAGAAATACCCTGACAACCCCAAAAAAAAGATGTATAAATTAATATTGACCAATATTCAAACACTATACATCGATGTACTCATGTGATAGAAGTTAATGCGACGATTCAACAGAATTTTTCATGAAACATTATATTAAACACTTGTTCGGCGCTTCATCTCCTACGCAGTAAAAAACAGTTAATATCAGTAATCAGTCTGACACTTAGCATCCTTAGCCGTACTGAAGGTCATTAACCCTTAGGTGCACGCTAAGCGGGGATTTTGCCGCATTTTTCAAAAATTCGAAATAGCGCGTTTATTGCGCATACTGGTGGTACATTTTGGTATTCTATCCCTGTACTTTTCCCTCCACCAAGAACATATTTTTGCGTCAATGTGACGACCAACTATTGCGTTAGAATCTTACAAAGTGAGAACGACGACAACTTCGTGTGATTTGCCGCTAGATGGCGTTCACACGATACTAAGGAACTTCTGATAATCTGTCGCATAATTCTTTTTCCAATAATATGCTAATATGTTGTTTCGTATGTATTATATTTTTTGTAAGCATTTGCATTAATATTTCGTTATTGTTATTACTTGTATAATTTATCTCAACCTCAAACCAATAGGTGCACGCTAAGCGGGGATTTTGGCGCATTTTCCAAAAATTCGAAATAGCGCTCTTACTGCGTATGGATCTGTTGTGGCACACTCTGGTATTCTATTTCTGAACTTTGTCTCTCACAAAGAACAAATGTTTGAGTCAGTGTGACGAGTATCTAGTGCGTTACAGTCTTGTTGAGAATACAAACTCTTACATTGAAGGTAAACGATCTTCTCAGGTGTGGTCGAGAGTGAGAGATTGCAAGATTACTTCTCATGCTGAAATAATGGCTTTATTTGGAGTTTTATACATTCTATCAATAAATAAAAGTTGTAAGGCAGATGCTAGAAGAGCCTGGAAAACAAATGGAACAGGTCTGATGATCTGCAGGGCTGCGTTTGGGATAAACAGATTCCGCTTCCTTCTGCGGGCAATTCGATTTGATGATTACAGAACCAGATCTGTCAGGAAAGCCGCAGATAAGTTAGCCCCTATCAGAGAAATTTATTCTGAACATAGGGAAAATTTTAAGAAGAGCTACTCCTTATCAGAGTAAGTAACTATAGATGAAATGCTGCATCCTTTACGAGGACGATGCAGCTTTGTTATGTACATGCCAAATAAGCCTGCTAAGTACGGTATCAAGATGTATGCTGTGTGTGATGCAAAAACCTTTTACACGTACGATTTTGAAATGTATTGCGGTAAACAACCAAATGGACCGTTTGAAATGTCAAATAAAGCGATAGATGTGGTGAAGAGATTGGTGGAGCCCATCAAAAATTCAAATAGAAACCTAACTGTAGACAACTATTATTCAAGTCTTGATTTAGCTAATTATTTACTGGAAAATGGTCTAACGTTCTTGGGTACCATGAAAAAAAAAACAAACCTGATATCCCCGGAGAATTTCTCCCCTGCAAAAATCGAAAGACCGGAACTTCATTATTTGCTTTCCAGGATACCTGCACTCTTGTATCATGCTGCACCAAACTAAACAAATGCGTAATTCTGCTTTCTACCTTGAACAACAAAGAGGAAATTGATCCAGAAACTGGGAAACCTGAAAAGATCCTGGACTATAACTTAACTAAAGGAGGCGTCGACTCGGTGGACCAGAAGTGTGCGAATTATTCCACCACAAGAAGAACACGAAGGTGGCCTCTTTCAGTATTATTCCGATTTTTGGATATGACTGCTGTTAACGCCCACGTCATTTTTGCGGCTAATAGTATTGGGAAAAAAATCCACCGAAGACCAAGAATGGAGTATTTGCAAGCTCTCGCACTAAGCCTTATAGATGAACATCTAAAGTCCAGGGTAAAAATGAGTAACCTTCCTGCAGATATAAAGGCTTTTCTTACAATGAGGGTTGGGAAATGTCCTGAGGTTCCTGCATCGACATGTGAACCTCAAAGTAGGGAGGGTCCTTGTTTTATTTGCGGAAAACATAGAAATAATAAAACAGTAAATAAGTACGACGAATGTTTCAGATTTGTACACAAACATCACTTCACATGCGTGAAAAAATGTCTCCTATGTCGTGATAGAGACAGTGATGGACAATAAGGATAAAAAATTGAACAATTAATTTTATTTGTAATTGTAAATATTTGTTGTTGTGTTTTCTATATTATGAATGATTGAATTTAAGATGTAGCATAACTTTTTTTGTGTGTTGATTTTGACTAGATAATCTCTCGATTATCGTCTGCAATGTCTCAAGAAAAAATCCTCAAATGAAAAATGAAACAAATTGTACTTTAATACGCGTTATATTTGTTTATAAATAAAAAGGAAAAATATTCAAAGTGCTATTATTAATTAGAAGTTACCCAAGTGCGTTAAAATACCCTCAAATTTGCGTGCTTATTTCGTAGAACCAAGAATGTAAAAGTGCGGCAAAAAGTCGCTAGCGTGCACTGGCGAGAAACTCATGGGTGCGTGCACCCATGAGTTTCTCGCCAGGGTTAAGGGTTAAGCATGGGAAATCACGATGTCTTGGTGAATAAAAATAAAACAGAACAACTAGGATGAAAAACTGTATGCAGTAAACCAACAAAAGTCAACGAAGGATTATTAAGGAAAAGGAAGAAGGGAGCGTAAATTATTGGGGATCCAGAGGATGATATTGATAAATTAAAAATAATGTATTGCAATATTTTTAGGAATATCCATAAAACCCAGGCGCACATAAGTATATAATCAACAAGCTCATGATGAAGGACTAAGGGTAAAAATATCAGTTCAGGAGTAGATGATAATTTTTCCCCACGGCTCCTAGAATAAATTGAATGATGATAAGTTCAATGTTTTTTTCTCACGCTAATGAAACCTTTCATCACACGCTTTCTCCGCGTTAAATCAAGAATGAGACACCAGCAAGCACTCATTAAAATGATCAGTATTATCTACGCACCAATGAAAGCAATTAATCACGACAAATAAAGTTCTCTTGGCTAATGAACGCACTTTAAGTTTACGTTCACTTCTTACGGCGAAGGAAGCAATACGCCTTAGGGTTTTGTTTAGGGTAATGCACTCCTCCAAAATGCTGCACATGCTTGAATTGATATTGATGTATGGCTTGAATTGATATTGATACATGGCTTGAATAGAGAGTACTCCTATTCTATATGGCATTCCTATAGGACTTTTCTTCTTCAGGCTTTACTTTATGTAAGTTTGTTATAATTATAATGGTTACCTATTTAAACCAAGTATTTTTTAATTATGGACATAATTTATAATCACTCGGCAAAATATTGAGGCGAAAGCAAAGTATACACTTAAAATATTATCCAGTTTCACTCATAAAATAGCATCTTAAATACATCATAAAAACCATTATTATCCCCACATCAGGAACCAGAAGACAATGTTAATTTTTTTGGTCGTATCACAGCACCAATGCCTGACCCATGTTAAGTCCAGGTTTTATCAATGGCACGAAAGACGAATACATCCAAAGATTAATGGAATTTCCAAAAAAATATTAAGTCACCATTAATTGAGAGAAATATTCCTTTGTGGGATGAAGACGATCTCTCTTATAGCCTTGACTTTGTATCAGTTACTGGGAGCAAGGACTTGCAGTTGTAATGAAGTTTTTCTTTCCACCCGACAATTCAAGGCTGCACGACGCGATAAAGCAAATTAAAAAACCTCAGACTCAATCCCACTACTCAAAGAGTCCCATCTTTAATGTCTCGACGGAAAAAAATACTCTTGGATGACAAAAAGATGTTAAAAATCAACTATGAATCAGCCGTAAAAATCACAAACGACTAATTAGTACCACACCCTTGTCTTAAACTAATACTTAACAGTTAAATGGCAGATACTTTAATAAATAATGCGAAAGCTACGGTAGACAAGTGCCCTTTATTACGTTTTCGCGAAATGTTTAGGCATCCTTCGTGGAGTGAACTCTCCGTCTCAACATCCTTCTATTCGTACCTTCAAATGCTTCGTTTTCATCGGCTGCGAATCTAATCAGAGGTTTACTTTCTACTATGATCCTCGAATTGATAAAAGAACGCACAAGGTGGCCGCACAGTAATCTATCTTAGCTGGTAGAATACTAACAATGAACGCTGCTAACTCGTACACAACTAAGAGAGCTATTCATCTCGTGCCTAATGAAACGGGGAATGAAATTAACGCAAAAAGTACGCTCCTAGCGTATGACTCTTCCTATTATCAACGTCGAAAACAAACAAGAAATATTAACTTGACCTCTTTCAGTACGCGCCTACAGCCAGAATCATGATAACACGGAGTGAACCCACTAATCTCTATTTACCATCACATAGAACTACCACAATGCTCCATAAATCGTTCGTCGTCATATCTACCGTTATATGGAATGAAATTCCAAACGATATAAAAACTTGTATGAATGTGGAATCATTCATCCAGAAATGTTATAAAATACCTGCTACAACACTAACCAAATTATTTATTACCACTTTAATGTCACAGTTATTTTAGGACCATTAAATTATGCCTGTTCTTTATTATACAACTTACATTACGTTTTTTCAGTTCTGTTTTTACTTAATATAAATTCACAGCGTCATGCAAATATATTTTTGCTGCTTGAAACTGGACTGGACTGTGGACTACTACTACGTCAACTATTGTCGGGACATGCATTCACACTGCTTTGCCACGTTCAAATTACGATTGTCCGGGCGATCGTCCTAACGATAGTTGGCCGAACTAGTAGTGTGAATGCATGTCCTGACAATAGTTACCGTAGTTCCGAACGTTGCCACTTTACGATGGTTAGGCGCCGGGAGACCGGAAAAGGAAGCGACAAGAGAAGGACGAAAAATTCGCGAAATTCCCTTCGCTCTATTTTTCATGAATTTGTCCAAGAAAGGAAGAATAAGGGCGGAAGAAAAATTATTTGTTAAATACACGTTGAACACAGTAATATATTGACCCTGCATACCTCAACAGCTTAACTAACCGTCAACTTCTCGTTCACTTTACCTGTCAGCACTAGAGGGCAGCACAGATTTTAACCATCGTTGTGTGAATACACGATAGTTCCAACGATTACTGGAACAATCGTAATGCCAACGAGGCACTAGTTTGGCCAACTATCGTTAGAACGATCGCTCGAACAATCGTAATCTGAACGAGGCAATAGCACTAGCAATAAAGCGTTTAGCGGTAGATATTTCAATAAATAAATCGGGTAGCTATTGTAGCAAAATTATGAATTATAAACGGGGAAGCACATGCATACTCTCTCCTACCGCCCTCCACCATAACCCCGTACATCTCTAGCAAAGCAAGGGGGATGAGAGATCACTTTCACCCCTTCCCACAAAAACAACCTGCCACCAAGACACCTCTCCTCTCCAGTAGCGTCCCCTTCGCACGAGCGCCACTTTCTACCCTTTCCTGCTCCGCTCTTACCCTTCCCCTCCCTCCCGGAGCACTCAAAACCACCCCACCACCTCGCCCACCTCTACTCCGCCTCCCCAGGCTGATGCAAACGGCTTCTAATCCTCATCCACACTTTTAGCGCACACATCCCAACGCACCTTCAGAGGGAGCGCATCGAAAAAGGACCGCGCTTCAAAGCGAAACGATTTTTCTCCCTTCGCTTCTTGAGCGCCTTCGGAACACTTCTCGTCGATGACATCGCGGATTCCTTGGTACGCTCGCGGCTCACCTCCCGATCTGACGCGCAAGAGAAGGAGAGAGAGAGGGAACGATCACCATGGTGCCTCTCGCGGTGTTCCTGGTGCTGGTGCTCGCGGCGTCTCCTGCAGTGTCCAGCCTCAAACTGAGTGAGTCGATGACGCACTCGAATGCTGTTTAAAAGTATTAAATAAGTTAGTTTGAGAAAAATGTGTTTGCCCCTTTGAGATCATCAAAATCATGAGCGCAATTTTCAAGATTAATTTTATTTAGGTCACCTTTTCATTCGTTCAAAGTAATAAAACCCGAAGATTGGTACAGTGTATCCCTCCATTTTAATATTTCTTAATAGTCCTTTCAATTCCCAGATGATCTTTTTCCACCTGTAGTCATTTAGAGTTGTAGTATTTTTACGTCAAGGGTGAGTCATTATCCGAGATCATTTTGCATCCATCGTATCTTATATTTAAAAAAATGCGGGGATCACTTCATAAACTCGATGGAATATCGATACTCTCAATTTTGCCCACATTGAAATATATTAGATAAAATATTTTTTATACGAAGTGAATTGTATACATAGATTTTATATAGAATACCAAAGTTAATTTTATTTAGAATACCAGTTTTCAAAAGTTTTATTACCCGACTAAGACGCTCAGGGTCGTCACGGGGCATGTCGTCCAACCCTTCTAAAAGGTCCACCCTATGCAACTTAGAAATAAACACACCATTCATTCATTTGTAGTGATGCATTCCTAAAATTGGTGCATTGCAGCCCATTCTAATAGGATTCCTTCAGTTACCAGATGTTCACCAACCAAGAGTTTTTATGTCTCATGGCCTTCTTCGGGAGACTTTTCCCACAATTCCTCCCTACCTCATGTATCTCACGAAATTACTATGCCACAAGGTGGGGCCTATCCATTGGAATTTTTCTGTGGAGTATGGTGCTCCACATTGCCCTTCCTTCGCTTCTTTAATACGGCACCTCGTCTCTCACCCTATCCGACCATTTAATCTGTCCATCCGTTTACCGACAATAGTGTGAGCACACCATTGCCTTTTAAGTCTTGATGCAACGACATGGTGGCATTTAAGATGACATTAACCCTTCCGTGACTGTGCCTGGAAAACTTACGCGAACGACTGTGTGGGGTATCTCAGGTACCCCATTCACAATTCATAAATTATATGTTGTATTTTAGTCTTTCCTGGAATTCAACGCCATGGCTCTTTGTTTAATGGTATAATATCTTTTGTGTATAATTGATAAATAAATTGTACGCTACATTTAAGTTTTTGCATTAATTTTGTACGAAACGGCAGAAATAATTTATATTTTGCTATTGTAACTATACATTAATATTATCACGCAATGGAAAAAGAAGTACAAAAGGTGCCACCATGTAGAATATTGGCGTCATTGTAGATGCAATATCATAAAATTTATTGCATTCAACTTTTATCCCTGCAATCATGAGAATCAAGTTTTTTTCTACCCGCCAACAACAGTGCGGGGTAACTCGGTTACCCCTCCAATAAAAATTGACGTTTTCAAAAACAATTTAAACGAAAAAAAAATCATTCGTCACCTAAATAACAACAAAGTGGCTGAGCTCAAATACAAAAAATATCAAAGGGACAAAATTAAAAAAATACATAAAATTAACATAATTTGGGGTTACTAAGTTACCCCGCACAGTCACGGAAGGGTTATCGGTATTCTATTCCATCAATTAAGGTAGGTTTAGGTGGAACATATTTCAATAAATCACACCGAAATACCTCACCTCCTACATTGAAATTCCGTCTCCAATTCGCAATAATGCCACTTTCATGTAATTTCAAAATCTATGTTATTCCCCCTCCCTCCTCGTTTCCCCAATATTCTTCTCTCCAACGCGGCTTTAAAAAAAAAACCCTTCCCGCTCATTACTAGCTCTATCCAAGCCTTCGATCTCATCGGCATCTCTTGGAGAAGTTAACCGCCGCGTCCGCGGCCACCAAGTCTAGCACCTTCTCGTTCATTTTCTTTCCGTCCAATAACTTCTCCATTTTCCATCAAAGCCTCATCTCGAACCCCTCCAGGAGGTCACAACAGAGCACTTTACATGGCAGTAAGTGTGGATGATGAGGTCTAGTGCCTCTACAATCATGAATAATTGAAGAATTTATCACGACGAATGTAGTTTTTACATTTCATTTACTTGTAAGCATACGCGCTTTTGCAAATAGCCTTATCTTCTATCAAAATACCGGTTATAACTATGCCAAGCCGATGCAAAGAGGCAGCATACGATTGGACAGGCGTCCTAAAATCCCAATTAGACATCCCCATATAAGGCGAGTAAGGAGGTATTCGGTCGATGCAGTTTAGAGAAACATCAAATGCCTTATTTCCATATGTTTTCTTGAATGATGCACAAAGATATCATCCTACTCACTACCTTTTTATGTTACAAACCATACCACATGTATTTCGACTAGCTTGCAGTACCCGATGAAGACTGTTGAAACACGTGTGGCAGAGTTTGTAAAATTTAAATGAAGTATCATTGTTCTATGATATCTCTCCGGAGAAAGTTGGCTTCGCCTGTTTTGTTGAGGTGAAGCTTGCATCTTTCAGCATCAAACCTAACTGGCTTGCATATTGGAAAATGTGCTTACAGTCTCTTTCAAATTTTAAACTCATAATTTTAACCAAGTAATTTTCCTCGGGGAACAGCGGTGCACAAGTGAGCAGAGCGTTAGGTGACTGATCAATGTGCCCACGGTTTACATCCCAAGTGAAGTCTTCGGACACCCCAAATCAAAATCATCGGATGTGAGACGCGGCTCAGGGAAAAACACTGTCCCTCCCAGCCTGAATATGTTAACTTTATAAGCATTTGACCTAGTCAAGGATTATCTCTACCCACACCTATACTAGCTTACATCTGGATTAAATAAATAAAAGCAGGATTCTTTATGGATTACCTTATCACCTGATTCCAGAAACTAATAAGGGCTACACAATGATATTGTATTTTGAAATAAATAATTGCATTTCCCACGGTTATAAAAATGTATGAAGACTTAGGTTTCAATGTTACTCCATAATCTTCAAAGTAGAGATAGCGGGTAGTGCAAAATGATGTACCATTTGACTGTTAAGGACCGTGTTTGCTGAAAATGATTTTCCGTAGGAGAGTCCATTATTCTCGCAGACGAATATAACTCGGGGAAAATTAATTTTTCACGGTATCACGCACGTGTGATATCGCAATGGTTGACTAGACCACTTACGAGACTATTGACCAGCGAGAATTCAAGTACAATAGACTATCAATTAATCAACCGCGTTCAACTTGAGAATAGAACGACCACTGATAATCCTAAGTCTTAATTACACAATCATTGACGTTGTACAATACCAAAAAAAATTCTTTTATTCGCGTATGAAATACCAACCGCCTTTATCACGAACTAGGAGAGGAATCCGCTCTAATTAAAAATTGATTTATCGGTCAAATGAGAGGGCTATATTTAGGAACACTAGTCAGCATAGAAAACTGACGGTCATCAGAGTAAGAATGATAACCAAGTTTAAATAAAATTCGTCGGCACTAAGCACTTAGGTGACACGTATCGATTATAATTAATGCCATTTTTCATTCCAAAATTGTTTCTAACCCTAGATCGCCTTGGCTTTAAATATACTCGCAAAAACAAACAAACACACAAATCAGTCTTTCAGATTATCACACCTTGATATATTACCCGATGAAAAATAAAACAATTGATATACGAATAAATTCTCAAAATCAGGTTTCAATAATAACCGCAAAAAAGCCCATTTTTCGCATACCCCCGAGTTATCCCAATTTTTATTTTCTAACGCCTATGACCTCTATGAGTAGGGTTCATCTTGGTGGACCTCCAAAAATGCTTAACGTCACTACGACCGTCTGTGGCTATCACATAAATTTTGACCAAAGTGTAATGGAATATTTATTAATTTAGGTTTAAACTTTACATTTACGTTTAAAATTTTACCACAATCCCTTTCTACTCCATTTTTTGTGACGCAGCATAAACCAACTTAGAGCTGAAAGCTATAACGACCAGAGAAATAAAACGTCCCAATGACAAATTATAAGGGAGAAAATGCTTAAATTGCCAGAAAATGGATCTCGGAATCGACATAACCTGTGCCATTATACACGATCCTATTACCACTACTTGACATTTATTTATTCACCTTATAGTCCTTTGTTCAGTAAAGATCTACCAAGCTTCCTACTTTTCATAACTATCTCTACCAATCCATATCCTATTCTCTACTCATGCCACACGTTTTACTTTTAATCTTCCGTATGTTCCCACTCTTCTACGAAAGAAAGAGCTCTCGTACTAAGAGCTTTCAAGAAATCTCCTTTTCGGAATGCAGCTAAAATTGTCAATATTTCTTGCAAGGAGAAATTAACTGTCCACAGCATGGCATTCTTCCAATTCAAGGATAAAAGACAGGCTCCCTATGGCCTTAGATAAACAATAAGGGCGGCACATTGAAGATCATACGTCCAAAATTAAGCGCTTGACGAATATTTCGCACCAAGGTCTACCAACCAAGAATACTCGTACGCTTTCGCCCAATAAATATTTGTTTTCAAATATACTCGACCTCAATCTTGAGCTATGGAGTCAGGCGATTCCTTTGACCCAAATCCATTCACATGGATGCACGCAGATGCATTGGCATTAATTACCACCTTCTGTTGAGTACTTTCGTGCTACGAATCACTGCGTGTTATGGAAACGAAATAAATTTCTAAAACATTAGCCGGATAATTTAAATACTAATTGCTCAAAATATTTCCCAATGTATTCGTGCCTGAATTGTAATGGAAAAATACCAGAGAAATCATTTAAGTTTCAAACAGATTTGCCTACAAAGCAAAGAAACCTTCTTAAAACTCGGACAGAATGACGGAAAAGTCGACAGTTTTGATACCTCTGTTTAATTGGAAGAACTTGTCGAAGCTCATTAATTTCACTGGTTCCATTTACAACCATTTTTGTCAATTGTCTTTTACAAGTCATGTAATTGGTGAAAAAGTCGTTTTGACCAGAGTGTATTGATGCAGAATTTTTTAAATTTAAATTATTTGAAAAATAGGTTAAATTTATAAATATACAGTGGGTTTGCTAAGATGTGTAAGTTTTCGACGATTTTAATCGAGAATAATATTGATTAAAATACATAAAATTACATCGAATTAGTTCGAAATTTATTTAGTTTAACATCGTAAACTTAGACTTTACTTTAAACTGAGCAAACTTGAATTTTCCATCGTTGTATAGGCCGAGCTGTTGGATATACATTTCAGTCACTTCACGCGGAATGGGCGAGGCTTAATTTCCCTTCTTAATTTTTCCAATGACTTCCTCTGCGGAAAGAACTGTAAACAACACGTAATGCATAATGAACCTGGTTACCGCGAGCGTATAGTTTTTTATCTAAAAGCGGGAAGAGAAATTACTTAAGAAGAACCGCGTGCGGTGTTCACAAATGGAAGCTGCAGACTCACTCCTCCCATTTGGGTCCGCGCGGGGCAACCTTCGTGCAGGAAGTGAGTCCAGCGTTTAGAGGCAAAAGTCCCTTTCACGGTGTGACCGGCGGAGAAAGTCTTCGTGGAAGATTGGGAGGGAAGCAATAAGCGTCTCGCAGCCGCTTCTTGGCCGGTAGAGGGCTGGATTCTCTCTCTCTCTCTCACTCCGTCTTAAAGGCCATTATGTCACCGAAACACGCATCTCGTAATATCGTGATTTCGGTGGTTCGTTTATGGGACATGGGAAAACTCCGGGTTCTGCAGAGCGTTGCGCAAGTCTAAAAGCGGGCTGGTGACCGAAATACATGGATGATAATGCACGCAAAAGCCAGTGAAAATGATAGGGCATAAAAACATGCCACCAGCTAAATTCATAATTTGAATTTAATGCAGGGTGAATGAAGATAAACAACTCTTGTAAATTTCATAAAAACGTTTTATTGGCACGACGCCTTTCGACTGTGTACGAGTAGATTCCACTTTTTTTATTCAGCTTCCAATTCATTCAAATTTATTCCCGATTCCATCGATTCTTAATCAAGCTAACAAGTGGAATATTGATTTTTCCGTAGCATTTTTGTTTTTTTATTTAAACCTGAGTAGAATAAATAAAAAAGACAATAAAGTGGCCCAAAAAGTATATTTATAAAAAATAGCGGTTTAGTATTATCGTAATACATTCTCAGCTTTAATATGATAAAGAACACTTTTAACTGCTTCAGACATACATCGTAACCTTAATAATGTACACTGCACTATGGTTCAGGAGTGTGACGGCCCTAATGCCCCAAGCTTTTAGTCTATGTTCAAAATTTTTATCTTTTGGAACCGGAATCGACATTAGACGACCGAATCTCGATTCCGATTCCGAGAATCGGTGGAATCGACAATCGGTGGAATCGAGAATCGATTCCTCTCAAGTTTCGATGCTAAGCCGTCGTTCACGATTACGACGCGGTTATTAGTATGACGGTTTCACTGGAACGTTCAACAATTTAATCTTTTCTTGGAATGGAGTGGAAGCGATAGTGTAAAAAATAACTACGTACAATACAAAAATTATGTGAAAACTTACAGAGGTTCTTCATCTTCGTTCACCATGAATTTTCACTAAATGAAAACCGAATCTATTTATAAATATACGGTTTTGGATGGAATTAGAATCACAGCGCATGGTTTTTATTTTCAAACTTGTCGTCTCAAGCTTGACATTAGTGCTTCCACTCCATTCGGAGACAAGATACAAGTGTCGTCCAAGTGATAAAAAAAACTTAGGGCAAACAGTGAGTACGTTCAGGACCTTAAGTTTGAGTTTCTCTATGAATGTTACCTCCACGTTCGGAGAAAACTGGAGGCCCCTCAGCTTTCCTGTGCTTTTACTCGAAGATGGCCTGGCGATATTTCGTTTTAACGAGGAACTCGACAGACCTCACATTGCCAGCCAACATGAATCCCATTACTTGACCGGAAATCCGAATAGCTTTATGCAAGCTTTCATTAGTTTTCCATTTTACAATAAAGCCGGATTATCGTGAAAGAATGGCGCAGTTTTGAACATGGTTTAATGAAAACAGAATTATATAGTTAGTTTTTTAAATTGTCGCCTCAGATAGTTTTTTTTCATAATTAATAAATGTCAATGCGTTTGCCTTTAGCCACTCGACTAGATAGAAACTCGGCGTCGACAATAGACTACTCCTACCGACAGTTGCCAAGGAGACCACAGCTTAACGACGGACGAAGTGCTGAGTGCCCCCCTCAAGGCACTCAAGAAGGGATCGGACAGCCTCTGATAAATCTCGGCCACCACCGGGATTTGAATCCGGAACCAATAGGTGGGAAAAGGGCACTTTAGGAGTAGGCTAATGTAGACGCCGGGTTACTCTCTTTTCGAACGACTAAGAGCGAACACATTGAAATTTATTGGGTATGAAAAAAACTGTTTGAGACAAAAAATAAAACATGAAGTGCAAGTAATTCTGTTTTCATTCATACTATGTTCATTACAGCACCACTCTTTTACGATAACTTTACATATGCCTCACGGGCAAAAAAAATAGTAACAAATACTAGCGACAAATTTTATGTCATCAACATCATCATCAACACTGGTTTGACGCAGCTCTCCACTCTACTCTCCTATAAGCTTATCTTTTCACACCTATTTCTTCTCTTTCTTTACCTGTTCCATATATTTTGCCCGAAGTCTTCTTTTTTTCTTCCATCCACTTGTCCCTCAACGATTGTCTTCATCAAGCCATCATGTCTCAAAATGTGACCCATACGGTTGTTCCGTCTTCTTATTAAGTGATGCTAAAATAGTTCTTGGAGTGTAGGTCAATGTATGTTATGCAAAAAAGTTTTAGCCAACGTTTCTGTTTATTTTAAACTATCATCAGGGCTATGAAAGAAAACATAAGAACAATATAAAATACAAAGATTGCAATACTTTTACATAAATAAATGTTACGATAGGTTTTTTTACAATAATATAATTTAAATATATATATAAGAACAGAATGCATAAAATTTTTTGACATACCTTAACTTTGTACATATTTATTGATATTATGTTACTAAGCCATTACCACACCTAGTCACCATTAATTTTGATTAATTAAATAAAAATAAATTTTACTGAGGTTTTCAATGTCTGTTTTTGTATTGCAACTGTTATTTGTTTTTGATATGTAAACCATTTCTTTGAAAAGTCTTTTTTTCAAGCTAACCTCATGATCTAAAATTTCGGCGTTGTCAAAATCAAAAACATGGCCATTGCTTATGCTGTGGCTAGCAAGAGCACACAGTTATACCACCTTTTACTGATGACTTGTGTTGTGAAAACCTATTTTTTAAATTATGTGATGTGAATTAAATATTATGATTTTTGTGTGCAATTTTATAATTTATTTCATTGAATACCTTCGTAATTTGTTTAGATAATTTACTAATAGATGATTCCACGGTATGGGGATGTTGTATTTGATGAATCTTTTTTGTTTAGGGAATTTTGAGTATGTGAATATATAGCGTTGTTTGTGTGAAGTATAGAATGTATAAGTTTTTTGGAAAATGATTTTTCTTCAGAATATCCTGGATTATTTTAATTATTTTCGTGCAATATGTTATTGCTCAAATTCAGAGCTCTAAATTTTAGTGCAAGTGCTACATTTATTTTATGTTTAAAGAGGGTGATGTGATTGAAAATTTAGAAATCTGTCCGATTTGTGTGGTTTCTTTCACCAATCTATGTGATTCGATCCATCGTGATTTCTTATAGTTAGTTATCTTATTAAGGTTTTCACGACGACTTCTCTTCTCTCCTACTGTTCTTAGGAATTCATCATTTCAAGCATAAATAAAAATACTGTACACGGAAAAAAAATATTTGTTTAAAACTATCGAACTGGTGTGATAGGGAGTATTTTTGTTAAATATACTTAAACTTTGATGCAAATTATTAAGCACTTGATTTATTTTACCAAACGCTAGCGTGAGCTCTTGATATATTTCATCAAACATTTTGGTATTGCATAATTTGGTCAGTTGCACGAAAGAGTTTGGTAAAAATAACTGAATTAATTTAATACGATTCTGAGTTTGGTAACTTTCTTCGAAGTTATGGTTAATATTACGAAGGTGATTGCTTGTTTGGTAAAAATTATCAAACTCTACATTGCTATGCAAATTTGGTTTGATAGAATTTAATAAGCGTTTCGTAATCTATCGAACGGTCTGCCGCACCTCTTTTGTTTATACCAATGCACATTTGCAGTTGAAAGTCTTAAACAGGCCTTACATAAAAGATAGTTGGGTAGAAATGATTTGTTTTCATTATTTGTGATGGCGATAACGTTATAATTTGTTTACGTTCATTTTTCTGTTTGCTCCTGCTTTAAATTGCAATGTTATCCGAAAGTGGTGCATCAAAGACAATGATTGAATAGCGTATTACCTTGGATATTAAAGCTGTAAGGAAATGTTTGCATATTTCGACACATTAAAACTTTAATTAGAGATATTCTTGAGGTATAATCATTCGCGATCATGTTTAATAACATGTGATAAAAGTCGACATACTAGACCCAATCCATGCTAAGGATATCACCCAGTACATTAGTCATTTCCATATCGACTTTAAAAGCCTGCAAATAAAGTTTACTTGCGCATCTGCACTAGATATTCATATGGAGTAACTACTTCATGCAATTGTGTGCATCAAGTATTCTCCTTAAGCTTACAAAGGGAAGATGAAGTCACACCTTATTCACATTTCAAAACAAAGGTTGATTATTTCCAATAATAATATATTACAGCGTTTGAGTTATCAATTATTATGGCAACCGATTCAGACTAAAACAAAAAAAATTAAACTAAAAAAAATCGGTATGGTCACCTCAGAACTTTGTGAATATTGTAAGATCACAGAAGATTTACAGCACAAATTTTTTACATGCTTAAAAGTAAGAAAAAAATGGTGTGATGTTAAAGCTATGTTTAGGAAGCTGAATATCTTTGGAGAAAAAGATATAAGCGATCTAAAAATTTTATGTTTGAACTATACCCTTTTTCCAAGCCACAAAATGGACGCGATGGGTCTAATAACGACGTCCTTTATTAATCAGATTGTAAAAAACGAAGGTACCTTTGACAAAAACTTTGAAAATATGGATTTAAACTTATTAGGCCAAGAGGCAAGAAATATTCTCAAAGAGTATTCATTTCCCTAAAGTGTATTTTAAACATTAATGTCTTCTCTGTTACCTAACATTAAAACAAGAAAGAAAAATAGTTATTGTAACCATGTATTTAAAATGTTTAGTACAATTGTAAAAAGTATTTGATGCATATCTACAGGTATTGTAATCATTATGGGTGTGTGGAAGTGTTTGGTGTATGTATATTTTCAGTTTTGTTGGTTGTTATCGGGATGTAAGTGCAAAGAAAGTTTTCGCTAATGAATAAAAAGATCTAATGATAAAAAAAATTAGACTAGTTGTTAGAGTACGTAGCTACCACGCGGGGGACCCACGTTCGATGCTTCATGCATGAATACTATTTTTCCACTTTTTTCTTATTTCTTTTGCAGAAACTTAAGTTAAACTCCTAATTTTATGATTTTCAATCAGAATACTGTTTTCTGGAAAGACAATCTTTCACATGTGCACGCTAGATCGGTTTTATTATACTCTCGATTTTGATAGTTTTTATCGAACTGCTGTGGCCATTTCGGTAACAATTACCAAATCAGTTTGACAGAATTTATCAAACTGGTTTGGTAATTATTACTGAATTTTTCAATGTGCCATATGAACCCAAAAGTTTGATAAATTTCATCAGAAATCGATAGTTCAAACCAAACTTTTTTTTCCGTGTAGAAAATAACCACAAACTGTATAAATGTTAACCACAACTCTGAAGAGCCCTTGTACTTTGTAAATACGAAAATTTCAACCCACCATTCTTTTATTTATTTTTTTGTTGTCCCAAGTTAGGGATACCTCCCCCTATTTTGGGACACCTTTGTTTTCAAATGCCTGTGCCATGTTAAAACCAAAATAATCTAGCTTGGGACACAGTAGTACGTTTTCTTTTTACATTTAACAGTATCAAAACTTACCTGCAAAAAAAAACCACGTGAACTTAGGAAAAACAATCAGCACTACTCTTTGAAGATAGTACGATTATTAAACAATAGATACTACTCCGAGGACTCAGCACGGAGTCACGTGCCCCCCCCCCCCCAGTTGCTGAAATAATGGACGGGGTTTTTACTAAAAATATTAATAAATTTTATGCTTTCACATATTTATAAGTATTTACATATTAAATACTTTTATATTAGAATTAAGAGTACATTTTGAAAGTAATTGTTGCATGTGGTTTTCAATCCTAAATATGAGAAGTCCGTTAACCTGTCAGACCCTGATACCCTCCTACCTCCAGAAAAAAATCCTGGATCCACCCTTGCCGTTACACCATGGTAGCCAACCTGAAAAAGTAAAACAAAAACCTTTTGTACCATGTTAGATCCCTGTCCCAAGTATGTGCTACTGACTGAATGAAAATTATCGCATAGAAATCGGCCGCGTGGTTTAATCATTAACAAAGGTTCTAGCGGGAACGGGAAGGGAGTCAGCGGTAGCAGAAATACGATCACCGTCGGCGTTGCGTAACGTCGCGAACAACTGGAACTTTCACAATTGCCGAGTTCCCTAAAGCCGGCATTCCATTGAGCCTCGTTTCGAAGAAAGAGATCCCGACGCAATTTGCGATTACCGCAACTCTCAAGAAATTATTATTTTCTTGATGCACAATTTTTTTTCGTTTCCCGTCATGCCACACAAATTCCGAATGCGTGTTTCAGAATATGCGCTAACACTGTAACTAATTCAGTGTGTAAAGAGTAGCCCATAATAAAAACATCTCAGAGTAAAAATTGAAGCAGGAATTTTTCCTTGAAAAACTATAAATTCCATCAAAAATCGAATCTATCTTGCGAAAAAAAAAAAACATTTAAATGCTTTCACTATATTAATCCACCGTTTTCTGTTAGCCAAAGTACCTACATTCATTGAAGAGTATGTACGGCGTAATAGCTAAGAATTCAATTTTATCGCGGATAAACAGTTTCAAATACATTCAATATAAGGTCAACAGTGTAGTAACGACGCGTAGAATAAGCCCATTGATATAAGTGGTGCTACATTATAAATGAATACAAATGTGATATATCTTCTTAAATATAAATATTGTATACTAAAGGGAATATAGCTTGACCAACCGTGTTTAGTAGGACCTCATGCCCTAAATCATGCGTGATCAGGTTGTCTCTTTACTTTCAAGGTCATCAAGGTGAGGAAACTACTAGATGCGATAATGACGAGATCGGATGTGGATGGCGCGTAATCGAAGGGGCTAGGGGTATTTAAAACCGTGATATAAACAAAACTATTGGATAAGCGTAGATGAGCAGGAAGAGAACAAATTTTGTGAATGAAAGGAAGGACAATAAACTAGGTCGAACTGTAGAATGAAATACTACGGGGTCACGGGTCGACGGGGGCACATTACCAACCACGGTAGGTTTGAAAGGAGCATTTCCGGAATCATTCCTCAAGTCCACTTTCCCTAATCCAACTTCCCGCCACGATTCTCAGTTAGGCCTATTGACTAGCAATAATTTTTCCATAGAAAAACGCTTTTATGGCGAATTAAAAAGAATACAAGTAAAACATTGTTCAATCAATTTCTCTATTAATTTGGATATAAACAAATTCGCTGACACGACTTCATCATTCTCGTTCCTTTAAACGATCGCAGCGCCGCCATCGGATTTTGGTGGACATTTTAAAAATAATCTCCATATTTTATTTTAAATTCTGAATAACAATCTAGATACAGTAAAAATCATAATAAAAGTACTATGATATTGCATTTTCATCTGATTCCCAGTTATCCTGAAAATTTCAGCTTGATAGGCATTCGGAAAGAAGGTTAAAATTGGGTTACAAGATTTCACCCGGACGAGATAACAAACAAAGCGAGTTTATAAAAACGCCATAAAATGTAATTTTCAACCCATACAGACATTTACCTGCAATGATTATAGTTATCTGGTGTGAATATAAATAAGATGGACAGGTGCCCCGAATTACATAAACATTGCATGTTTTGAAATTAGACCGCAATACACCGCGAGTTCAAGCCAAAAAGGGGATATACTTTCAATTATTTACAGCACTAATTCATCATACTAATAAAACAATTTTTTTCACCTCTTCGCACATCATCTTATGCTTCGAGGAATACTCTCACGAATAAACTGCATTGCATCTTTTCGAGATCTGCACCTCTCTCACCCCTCCCTGGAGAACTATAGAGTTTTCCCAAATATTGCCCCTTTTACCGACATGTAGCACTGCGCCTATAAATAAAAATATTTGTTCCAAAACATAATCCCAATCATAGAGTAAATTAACTCATAGTGACACGCTGGATAAGAGAGATGAAGTTTCCGAAAAATATACAATAAATATTTATGGATTCAATTGGAACAAGTAATACACAACCAACACACAGGGAAAGCACAGGTATATATTTCAATTAAGGGCTTCCATAGCCTAGGGACAGCGAGAGAGCTAAATGTGAAGGACCACAGACCTTGCATTGATGGTTCGATGTCAACACTGGCTTTGGTAATCTAGGGTCTTGGATTCTGGCCAGCCAAGTATAAAAATTGCTTTGAAAAATGGCAGGCAACTCATTTTAAAAGATATTGAGCTTCTAAAAATTTTGCTAGCAATAGTCATATTGTAAACAGTGGAAATTTTCGAGGGGCTGGATAAAAATTAGAGAGATGCGATAGAAATTTACGTCAAAAATAATTCGATTGACCACCCCGCTAGCTAGAAAGTGAGGCAGCGGCTGAGTAAGGTTTTGTGTACTCCCGCAAAAAAAATCGCAGCATTAACATTGCGTCAATTTAGTTCACGAGGGAGGAGGATCGTGGCCAACTGATTCACCGTTATTTCAGAAACCAGGACAGGAAAGTGCTAATTTTCTGACTTACGTACACCCGAGGTTAGCAGATGTTTTGCTGGGGTATCAAGAGAGCAAAATGATTTCTAATGACTTTCCCCACATTAATTCCAAAATCGCACCCCTAAAGTTCTATGTACACTTGCTACGCAACCGAGCAATGATGAGCACTGGCTTTCATACATTTTGGACGGATGGATCGTCAAAACTTGAGAGGTTTTACTGACATACAGATACGCACTCGCGGGGCAGATAACCTCGATCACTACTTGCATCTCACAATTGCGTATTTGACACAAGTTTCATAGCACTTATCTGTTATCCCGATTATCATTTAAATGTATTTTAAAAAATACCAAATATTTCTCGACTGATATATTTATCTTTTCACAGCTGATTTAACCAAAATATGCGAGCCCAAAGACCCAGAGCTGGGACCCTGCATCGTGAAAATGGCCCAGGAAATGTTGGCAAAGATGGAAAATGGTAAGGAAATTAAGTAATATTATTAGGTTTTGGATGCTTTGGCATAAAAGACTGTTGACACACAATAAACATTTTTGGTAAAATTTTATTCCCATTTTATCCTCAATGAAATAAAGACGATTTTATTCAAAATGGTACTCAATGCACCGATAAATATGTGTACTCAAATAAAAAAGATAGCTACTCTCTCCTGGGAAAATGGATATAGAAGCATAGATCCTCGTAAGAGCATTTTTATTTGCTTGGCACACGACTACCTCAAGGGGAACTGTGTACACCGGCGCTGAGATTCAACTCAATAGAAATCTTTTAAAAAATTACCTACAGAAATATAAACTAATGGAGCTTCGCTATTTTATCCCTTTTTTGCATCAATATATCCTGTTTCATCTACTCTCCTCCCTCATTTAATGTGGATTTCAACATGCCCTTTCCTCTCATTGTCAGTAGGTACTCCTCCATGCAAACCATCCGTCTCCATTACCATATCTCAAATATCTTCATTCTTCTTTGTATTAAAAATGCAAACACATTTAAAGAGGTAATAAATATATACAAGCTAGTACGCTCAAATATGGAGTGATAGCTAAATTCTTCTAGAAAAATAGATATAGAAGCCGAGTTTCTTTTAAGAGCAAATTTATGTGCCTACCGTATGATTGTCTCGAAACGCTGAGATAAAACCTCACAAGGTTTTACTTCTGATGAGCTATGTAGATTTCAACTAATTGCTGCTTTGCTATTTTACTTAGGCCTTCCAGAGTGGGGCGTGCCAAAGCTGGATCCATTGAAAGTTCCAACGATGAATGTACAAAGAGGAGGTGGAGCCGCGGCTTTCAACATAACACTGATCGACTCTTACCACCACGGCCTCAGCGAGATTCGATTCTTATCGGCCAGGTAAGGCTTTCACGGTTAACTTTCAACGGACAGTCACAGCTTCAAATCAATTCCAAAACTTGAGCGAACGTTTTCTTCATAAGGTATCACTTTTAACTGGCTAGAAAAATCGCTTATTCAACTATCACATTTTAAAGGTAAGCTCAGTATACTCTCACATATTCAAATTTTGCATAAAGTACATTCAATCGGGTCCTAACTACTTCTGATTTCTTTCCTATAAGCCATAAAAAACCATGACCACGGGTTTCATGACGTTTGGTTTAGCTGAAATGTAATTTGATCGGGCCTAAGGGATCAGGACAAAAATGTTGCTGTGCATTAAAAGGGTTACCGTATTAACTATACTAGTTGTGGGCCTCGGGTGCAATGATTATAAATATTAGACCACTAATACCTGGATCACAGGTTCCAGTCTTACCTGGGTGCATTTTGTAAAAATCAGAAATATGTCGCAGATTTTAACTACGACAGTAAACTTTAGGTGCACTACCTAACTAGTACACCGGTAAATTATACCAAGAGAAGGTTACAGTTAAATAATGAATTAATGTAAGCCACTACAATGAAAGTAATTAACCAAACGTCATAGACCGGTCTCATGGAATTTTATCAGTGATTATACGCTTACTTATCCATTTACTGATAAGAAGTAATTTTCACGCTATTTTATTACTTAACCTGACCAAGGAGTCGGCAACTCGTGCTACCATCAAATGCCAAGTTATTAGCATTTGATAATAGTATGAGTCCGGAGTATTGTCATGTTAACACTGGCATGACATAGATTTTACTTGATCAGGTATAGAAATGAAGAAAGTGGTGAAGATTACAAGGCTAAGGTTTCTATAAGTCTATATATAAGTCAACGAAAAAGTTTCTTGCACTTCTTCCACAATTTCTGTGATCTTACCACAATGATCTTGAGTAAAATGGAATCATTACCAATATTCTGAGATTTATTTTGTATGAGCTATTCTTTTGACACAGGCACGTCGTGACCGAACGGCAGAACGGGGCTCCGAGGCACCCATGGCTCCAGCGGAACCTTGTTTCTTTCGCTAGCCGCAAGTGGCGCGCCTCACGGAGTATGGGTTACCGAAGTTACAGAGCCTCGCAATGCTTGGATACGACGAGCACTGGTTGAATCAATTCTAGTGCTTAGTTCTCAGGACAATGGATAAGGATTCTTTAGTACTCTTCACTGCGGGACACTCTTGGCAATTATTCAAGAGTGTCCCTGGGTAAACGTCTGTGAAACACTATTCTCCGGCTTAACGGCCTCCGGCTAAGGGGATAGTTTTTTACTTTGGGATTATTGTCTACTTAGGAATTTTTGTAATTACTTCTTAGAAAACTTCTGAATGTTTTGTTTGCGTAGCAGTCTCCATGATGTTTTAAATGAAAATAATGGTACCATTAATAGAATTGGACTCACTTCCCGGATCTCTTTCCATTCACCCTTACAATAGTCTCTTCCATGATTCTTAATACTTAACGCACTATAAAAGAAAGGGCATAATAAAAGATAGCAATTACATGGATCGTAATGAGGAGCAAACTATACACTGAATGAATGAAAACGCAGTTAACACTCCGGGAGTGGCGCGCGGTCTCTGAGACCGCGCACCTGCTTTACGGTCTACAACTTTTTTGTTAGAAAACAAATGTGGATATCCTTTCGTTACTTTGTCTATCTTGGGAACCTCTTTCCTGTTGGTTAGAGAGATTTAGCCTAAAATGTATACTTCGAGCATAAAACATAGTTGCGGTCTCAGAGACCCGCGCCACTTCTTATGGCATTCTTCGACTGCCTGACGCCGTAATTGCCATAGTGCTCTTTCTCCGTTTCATTACTTTGTATCCATTTGATTACGGCAGTCATGTGTTCTTCTGTGCGCTGTTCGAGGCTTGCTAGTCGTTCCACGGTGGGTTTTCATTGAATACACACGCTACACGAGAGTAGCACCCTCATCAGGTACCCGCTGAATTGACTTTTGCTGTGTCGCCCATCATTCTGCTGGTAAATTACCTTCACTATTAGAATTTTTTTATTATTGTGTCTTGATGAGGTTTAGAATTATACATTTTATATTTTGAACGTTTTTTGATAACTTACAGTGTTGAGTGGAAGGGAGTAAATTCTACGCTGAACCTTGTAAACTTTGCATGAATGCGCTGCTGTCTCGGATACCCACATAACCTGTTTTTTGGAAGGCGTCCAAAATATTGCAGGTATTTTGAATTAGTTCTCAATCTCATTTGCTTGTATTCTCATGCCCATGTAACAGGATTTACAATGAGAAAAATAATATATTCCACGTTGATTGTTCTCAAGTAGGGATGAATTACGAGAAAGCGGAGAGAAGGATCCAGCGATATTTAGAGGAAGTTGAAGAGGAAGGTGATGATTCGGCAGATGAAAATGAGGAGGATCATGTTGATACCCAGGACGATGTTACAGACACAGAGCAGGAATTCAGCGATTCTGATCTGGATGGCCACGAAGCATCAAACGACGACGGGACTCAAGGCCAGCAGTACAAGGGAAAGGATGGCACACCTTGGAGAGGCGACCCTCCACTCCTTTCTCGAGCAAGAAAGTGTGACATAATCAGAACTACAATGCCATCAGTCACACCAGAAACTCGAAACTTGAAAACCGTCGAGGAATGCTGGAGGTATTTTGTAAGCAATGAAATCATTGAAATAATTGTAAAATGTACCAATCAGCACATAAGGTCTATAAAAAGTAACTACAAGAGAGAGAGATATGCCTATGAAACAAATGCATGCGAAATAGAAGGATTGATTGGTTTGCTACTTCTATGTGGGATTAGAAAATGTAGTCGCATGAACGCCAAAGATTTGTTCAAAACCAATGGATCCTCTATTGAAGTTTGTAGACTCCTCACTAGTGAATTCAGATTTAGATTTCTGCTTCGATGCCTTCGATTTGATGACAAAACAACGAGAGTAGATAGACTCAAATCTGACAAGCTCTCTCCAATCAGGCAAGTGTTTGATAATTTTGTTTCCAAATGCCAGATGGGTTTTACAGTTTCACCAACGGTCACAGTGGATGAGATGCTCCCAGCATTTAGGGGAAAATGTCGTTTTAGGCAGTTTATCCCAAGTAAACCAAATAAATACGGCACCAAAATAGAAGCAGCTGCATGCGCTGAAACTTTTTATGTGATGAACATGGAGGTTTACGTCGGCACACAACCTGAAGGGCCATACAGATGCAGCAACAAACCTATTGATTTGGTTCCTCGTCTTTGTAATTGCATCTTAGGTTCAGGCAGAAATGTAGTAACAGATAATTGGTTTACCAGTTTTGAATTGATGACTACTATGCTCTCTGAACATAAGACAACAATGATTGGAACATTGCGGAAAAACAAAAGACAGGTTCCTGTTGAGTTTCTCAATTCTCGAGATCGCGCAGTGCATTCTTCATTGTTTGGTTTTCATAATGAAATTACTCTGGTTTCCTATGTTCCCAAACGGAATAAGGCAGTTCTTTTGTTGTCAAGTATTCACCATGATAAAAAAATAGATTCAAAAACAAATAAGCCAGCCATTATCATGGATTACAACCGAGGAAAAATAGGAGTTGACATTGTAGATAAAATGTGCAGTTCATATAACTGTCAAAGAAACACAAATCGTTGGCCAGTTGTGATTTTTTACACTCTTCTAAATGTGGCTACCATAAACTCACAGATTATATTTGAGGCTAACAGCAATAAAAATATTTTGAGAAGGGTATATATATTGAAGAATTGGCCTATAAACTTATGGACAATCAACTTCGTTATCGACAGGCATGCCTAAATATTCCAAAACTTATACGACTACGAATACAAACCATGCTGAAAATTCCTCCTGAGCAGGATTCAGTGTCAGCACTCCGAGTTTCTGGACGTTGTAGTTTCTGCGACCGTTCCAAAAATAGAAAGACTCGATACGCATGCCACTTATGCAGAAAATTCATGTGCCTTGAGCATATAAACTCTGTTTGTAATAACTGTGTGATAGGGAACATAAATTCTGACGACATTCACGAGTGAAAGTTAATGCATATCCCACGTAGTCGGATTTGATACAAAAAAGTAGTATATTGAAATAATTTGTCCTTCCAAAATATTTTGTATTTGTATTTTTTTCATTTGTACTTGTAAAAATATAGCTGTCAATTTATTCAATGGTTGGATAAATTTACATATTAGTGCCTGTATGTCTAACCAAATTATTGAAAGATGTAAAGCTGAATTTTTTTGTAACACTGTGTATGCTTGAGTCTGTATTATGTTTTACTGAGAATTATACAATGCTTTTATTAAAAATATTAAATATTATTATCGCTTAAAAAATTTATGCATTTCACTTTTCGCGGAAGATTGAATTTGTTTTTATTTTCTTCAAAAAGAAAAATAATTTTAACTAAAAAGCAATCTAAATAGTGAAAAAATGGATAAACAAAACCTCTAGAAAAATAAATAATGATGAAAAACAATAAACTACTTCTATAAATCCTGTACAAAATTTGCGGTCTCACAGACCGCGCGCCACTAGCCAAGTTACAAAAAGGTGCGCCACTCCCGGAGTGTTAAATGAAATATATTATTTGAAAAAGGAAATACCGTGAATGTGTGACCTACCATAAAAATTCTACTATTTGATGACACTAAATGATAGCCTTGCCTTACAAGTTTCCCCTAAGCTCAATACACTATCACCTTTATGTACTAAAACGCTTCGTGCCAAGGTACGTTCGATACGCTTAGCAACTTTCACGATGAAAGGAAAAGTACTTTCCAGATAAAATTTTCGTTTAAATGCGTTTCACTACAGTGCGGCATATTCCTGCGCACTGACAATGCGCACGGCGCGGCGTGGAATGTAAGGACGCGGAGAGCGATGTGGTTTGGGTAGAGTAGGAAGACGTCAATTGAAATTACACAACTACGGTGAGGAAGCTGAGGAGTGCGATTGCGACGGTGGAGAAGGGACTCATGCATGAGGGAGTAATGGCACTACATGTTACACAATATACATGATACAAATTAAGTACATACATTAACAAGTGAAGTGTGTAGTAACAAACAGACCAAGGTCAACATTATACACGTTATCCATAAACATTGTTTTCTGTACCTGGGGCCAAAGTTATTTTATTTACTGCCCGCTAAAATTAAAAAAAATTAAATCACCATATAAAATGTTAAGACTTGCCAAAGACTGGCTTTTCTCACAAGAAATAATTGAAAATATACTTTGATGTCATTTCTTTAAAACACTCAGGTATTATTTACTGCATTATTATTCTCTTTTATTGGCATACACTTTTGTTATTTGATGGTGGCTCAATTCTGGTCCTATGACCTTGGAGACCACCTAAAGCTCCTCTTTGTTATCTTGTATTCAGCTGTAAAAATCAAAATTTAGGAGTAAATAAATTATTATTAGATATAGAATACAAACACATAAAGTAAAACAGAGGTTTAGGGGGTCTAAATCCTCGCGTACACATAATGCACCAAGATATTTGGTCTTTAAGAAAACAAAGTTGATAACATTAAAATTTTAAACAAAAGCCACAAAAATATTCGGGTAGGATTTTATTCATGTGGTGAGTCGACGGTTTGGGTCATTTGTACATTTAAATATTCTTATTAAAATGCAAGCGAAGAATAAAAAGCTTTCTATACAACACAAAAAAATTAGTCCTGATCAACACCAACACTATTCATATCAACTATCTTCCAGATAAGCGTAGCGAAACATGACATAAATGATCATTTGCCGGCCTCGGTGGCGGCGGGTAAAGTCCTCGCCAGTCTTACAAGAGGTCGCGGGTTCGTGTCCCGCCAGGGTAGGTTTCCCCTATCCAGGGCATGGTTGTTCGTGTACGTGCATTTGTTGAATATACCGATATAAAACAGTCAATATGAGCTATTTTACGAGGTTTGTGAATAAAAAAATGCTAGATAAGGCAGAACAATGAGGGGGGATTCTTGGGGTCTGCCATAGGTTTTTATACGACTTTTACATATTTATTAACAATAATGTAATTCCTACCTCATGATATTTTCCGCAAGATAACAAAAATCCCATCAGTAAACACAATTAATCATGTGGCACAAAACAATGAAAGGGTTGGCTGTAATATTTAGCATTTTAGGCGATTCTACTTCACTCAATTCTTCCAATTGCTCGAAGCACCGAGTGCCAATCAAAAGTTTCTTAATAAAAAACAATACTATCTCCACAAAAAACGGAAAAAAAGAATGCAAGCAACAATCCTCGATCCCCTACATCAATTAGGGGATGGAGGATTGTTTGATAGTGCTAACACACGTTTTATCTTCTAGCGCCCGTCCAAAGAACTACGAGCTAAGATTCAAGGTGTGGTTGCCAAGATACAGCATCGTGGGAAAGTATGACATGAGTGGAAGGTTGCTTCTTTTGCCAATTACCGGAAGGGGCGACAGCAACATCACACTGAGTGAGTACACTGGTTTATCAATAACATCGGAGCTCTTCTTAGAAACAGTAGTAGTGGTAGTAATATTTCGGTCGTACGCTCATTCAATCACCATCAATGATATCACCCAACTTAAACATGCACCAGATCATTCATTAGACTTCTAAGAATCTATCCACATCCAACAACACCATGAACAGTGACCAAGGGCGGGTCACATCTTGCCTTTTTTCCTTCATGTCAAACTTATACTCGTAACAAAACATATACTCGTAGTAACGGCTCTCTTCCACCCACTCCATAACTTTCCCTCCCCCCTCCCCACACATTTCAACGTCATTCCGCCACCCCCACTCCAACTCCTCCTCACGCCCCCTCGCAACACCCGACCCTTCCCCACTATTGGCTCCAAACCTCCCCCGCCCCCGGAAGTTCGACCAAATGCCTCCACCCGTTCACCATAGTCCATCAACGGTCATTACTTGGCTTAACACTAGCATGCCCGACCAATCCTCACACCCTATTTTGACCGGGTGGGTCAACTTGACCCAACATGACCATGTTTGCATATTTTACTCAAAATACTTGATTCCTTCCCAGTTCATTTATTGATACTGCCTTTAAAGCATTTGGTAGGGTAGTAGAAAATTTAATTAGGATAAAAATTGTAGTTGTTCCACAATTTCTATTGTGGTTTGGGAAACTAGCTTCCACAAATTTGTGAATACCTATCACTTCCCTCTGACGGGTTTTGGGAGGTACAATGAATTTCAATGGTAAATTGGCCCATCTGGGCATTCTACTGCTAAGATTTCAAACTTCATGAACATTCTCCTTCGAGGAGGCCTGCTTGGGAAGTGTTTCCCACGCCGCCCTTATTTTGCCCAGCAAAGAGTACGGTCATGGGGAATTAATATTTTTCCAATCGGTAATAATATTATTTATGGTATCTTCATCACTATTGGTCAACAATGGTAAGATTGGCTTGACGCAGCTCTCCACTCAATTCTCCCATCCGCCAATCTTTTTACGCCAACGTATTTCTTCTCCTTCACATTTCTCCTTGATGCACAAAGCATCGATGGCCTGACGATGCACAAATAAATACGCGAAACTTTGTTGAAACGTATGACTTTTGTTTATAAATGAATGATTCTAAAATGATAGTAAATACATATGAATCATAAATTTATTAAGGTAAGGTTTATTTACGATTTAAAAAAATGGGACCATTTCAGTAACTATTACAATCACCTCAACTGGCTTAAGTATAATGTAACCAGACTCCTCTCTCTCTCTCTCGGGTTGGGTTCGTGGGTTGCCTGCCGGTCGTTGGTGAGAAAAATTGTGGAATGAAAGAGACTCCACTTTTCAATTTGGATATATTAAATTGAACACTGAATACAAAAAATCAGACTTATAAGCCTGAAAAAACGAAAGACAAGAACAAAATCCCGGGATGTGGTTCCCCAGGTGAGGCCGACTCTTCCGTGAAAAAAGCCTCTTCTCCGTCTGTCCGCGTGCACCTTCCCCGTCCGCCGGCGTGCACCTCCTCCGTCTGACTCCTCGTTCTCCGTTCGTCTTCCCCAGGTTTCGTGAACTGCTCCTTGTTCCTATTCCGACCGCTGGCGCTAGCAGTGCCGGAGCGAACACCGGATTGGTCACATGGCTCCCTCAACAAAAGGGAAATTTCTAGACCAAAATAAATTTACTCTTTTGTTGATCACTGGAATTAAAAAAAATGCTTTAACATGAGGGTAATAGCAAAAAAAAATAAACTTCTCGTTTTATTTTTCCTCGACGATGTACGGTTTCAAATTGTAAAAATTAAAAATCCCTATTTTATCCCCTTCTTCATTTGTAAGTTCACTTGCATTCCCACCAACAATGCGCGCAATTCTGTATAGCCCAGTGTATAGGTGAAAGAACTTGTGAAATAGCTTCAACTTCGTGTCAGAGGCTCTTGGGCATCGCAATAAAACGCGATCACCCTCACAAAAACGGTGTGTCCTCCCTCTTTGAGCGTTTCTCCTTTTCGAACCGGCGGCCTTCAATTTTCGGAAAGCACACGCGACTAATGCCTCGTGGGTAAAAACATTTGTTTCTGGAATGACTAACAGTTCGCTGAAATCGCGCCGCGGTTGCCTGCCAAAATGCAAGGCAAACGGGGTTGTACCCGTGCTCTCATGAGTTACTTCATTAAACCATTTGTTTATGAACGGGACCACTGCTTGCCAATTCACATGATTATCGCTGCAATACGTTCTAAAAACTCTCGACAGCTCCCTCATTATCCGCTCACACGGGTTCGATTGCGGGTGGCGTATAGACGAAAAGGCAACATCTACTCCCACGACCTTCAACTCGTCCTTCCATTTGGCACTTGTGAACTGCGTCCCATGGTCGCTAAGAACACACTTAGGCCGACCACACAATGCAAAGTACTTATCTTTAAGGCACCTTAAACAAGAGTTGGTATTGGGCTTGTTGATGGGATACACCTGAACATATTTCGAAAAAACATCAACTACCACAAATGCAAATTTATTTCCACGTTCACCATTGGGAACCAACCCCGGTTTTTCTGAAAATAGATTTTCGAACTCCTCGAGGAGTTCATTGAGCGTTCCTTCAACACGGTCGTCCCCGCTAGGCTTCGGATTTTTCGTATTCAGCGGCATCCCTTCGTCTTGGATGACGTTGAGCTTTTCCTTAAATGATTCGGCAGTTTTTACGGCGCATGCTTCTGCGAACTCGTCAGACGGGATTTTAATGTCTACCCCATTATCCTGGAAATCAATTCCAACGCGAAACTTGGACAAAAAATCTACTCCCAAAATTAAAGGTCGTATCAAGTGATTGATTACTAAACAAACAACTTCGATTTCTCGGTTTTCAATCCGCAATGGGAGTAACACCTGTTTTCGAATCGGCATCGATTTTTTACCGTTCGCGCAAATTATGTGCGACTTACACATGGGAAAGAGAGGAATGTCGTTTCTTTTTGACGAGAGTTCCACCCATAACTCCTCTGATATTGCGGAGATCGAACTACCCGTGTCTAACAAAGCTTCTACGTTCGTTCCATAGCATTCAACTTCCATCGTAGGACATTTAAGCACTTCAGGTTCGCGTTCTCTCTCCCATATTAAATCATCGTAGGGGTCTCCCTCCAGCTGAAAAGATAGCACGGTTGGTAGATCCGCCTTTAAGTCATCGTTTGGCATTGGGGATCTGGGCAATCCAAACGGGTTAAGTTTAAATCTACAGGGTCCCTCACGCCACTATCCCGTGTTGAAATGTCATTCTGCCGAGGAACACACCCAATTTCACCGCGCGGGCGGTTTGGGTCGTCCTCGCGAGCGGTGAAACGGTTGTTTCCCCTCGCACCCTCGCCCATTCGCGTATTATACCAATTGCGGGATGGATTTGAATGAGCCTCGCTCGTTTGAAGTGATCCACGATATGGCTGATGGCCGTCCGACCCACGTGGCCCCTCGCGTTGCATTGCACTTGTGGTATCATAATAGCTTAAGAGATCCCTCATTTTATTAATGGTCAACTCTCCTGCCGTGTATATCAAATTTTGAATTGTGGGGTGGAAATGCCTTGCGACAGAATAAATGATTTCGTCGTCCTCCATCGGCGGTTCACAAAGTTTAGCAGCTCTAACCTGTTCCATAAAATAATCAGACATTCGGCCATGTCGATGTATGTCGAATGATCCAGTTAACAGCTTTAATTTATGCTGAAATTGAGCTTCCCGATTCCAAAATCGTTCCAAAAACCCCGTTTTGAAATCATGAAAATCTTCTAGCGGAGGATATAGCGTATCTACCCAGTCTTTCGCGGCTCCCTCAAGCATATTTGTTGCCAGAATCACACTTTGCCGCGTAGGAATGGAATAAAAACATATATATTCCTCAACTTTGCGAATAAAACTTACGGGATGCTCAAAATGCCGGGCTCGAAACGTGGGTCTAGAGAGACAGTTCGGTGGAGGCACAAATAAGGGCTGATTCAAATTCCGTCCTACCTCGTTCCTATTCTCTCCCTCTACTACATTCCCACGGTCCGTCTCATTCAATCGCATGCTAATACCGTGCAACCTCTCACTTTGCGAGACCATTTCGGACGTGACTCTATCAGAACTTCTTTTCACTTCATCCCTGATACCCCGGATTAATGCGGTCTGATTATTCAATACACTTACGAGTAAATCTTTTAGTTCGCGGTCTACGCCTTGTGCGTGGATGGCCTGTTGCCCGTCCTCGACGCGCGTGCCCGTGACCACGGGGGTAGACACGTGGTCTTCAAGTGACATCTTTTTTAACGCCGTACTGATTTGGTGCGGTGAACTAAAAGTATCATCGTCCGATGATTCCTCCCTTCTTCCCCGATACGTGGCCATTGCCAGCACTGAATAACACTAACGGAACGGCACGACTACGCACGAATCTCAGCCTAATCTAATTTACCCCACCAAAATAAAAAGGATAGGTAAAACAATTACTTCACTCCCAGAGGCCCGTCAGGGAGACTTCACTACAGGTTATGGGTTTGGGCCGTGGAAAAAGGTAGCATTTGGATGGGACATTCAAATCCTATGCTAATTGGTGCCTACACCACCGATGAGCCAAAATTTCGTGCCGTTTTCACAGTAAATTAAAGAAGATTTCACAAAATAAAGATTTAGAAACGTACCGGTTTCGGCCGCGAGTTGGGCGCCAAATGTAACCAGACTCCTCTCTCTCTCTCTCGGGTTGGGTTCGTGGGTTGCCTGCCGGTCGTTGGTGAGAAAAATTGTGGAATGAAAGAGACTCCACTTTTCAATTTGGATATATTAAATTGAACACTGAATACAAAAAATCAGACTTATAAGCCTGAAAAAACGAAAGACAAGAACAAAATCCCGGGATGTGGTTCCCCAGGTGAGGCCGACTCTTCCGTGAAAAAAGCCTCTTCTCCGTCTGTCCGCGTGCACCTTCCCCGTCCGCCGGCGTGCACCTCCTCCGTCTGACTCCTCGTTCTCCGTTCGTCTTCCCCAGGTTTCGTGAACTGCTCCTTGTTCCTATTCCGACCGCTGGCGCTAGCAGTGCCGGAGCGAACACCGGATTGGTCACAATAAAGAGCGTCGCACCCTTCACATAATAACTCTAGCCTTCAGTATATTAACGACCGGTTACCCGCCATACTTGTATGAGAAATTCATTAGAAAATCTGAGGTTCATGATATACCAACCCGAAATCATAACATTGACCTCCATATTCCAAAACATCACACGCTACATATGAACAAATCATTCATAGTAACCGCCTCACAAATATGGAACTCTCTCCCAGCCCAAATAAGAAGCAGTACAAATGTCAATAGGTTCAAACACAGCACATATGGGTTTCTGAAGAATGCCTCCTTATCCCCAAGTTAAATTTCTTTTGTTTATATTCACTTTCTTATGTTCATATTCCTTGTTTATATTCACTTTCTTATGTTCATATTTCTTGTTTATATTCACTTTCTTATGCTCATATTTCTTGTTTATATTCACTTTCTTATGTTCATATTTCTTGTTTATATTCACTTTCTTATGTTCATATCTCTTGTTCATATTTCTTTTGTTTGTCACCTTTAATTTTGTAATTAGTGTGTTATATCGAAGTGCGATTATTTATTATTATTTTTTTTGTCGAAAATATTGTATTGTTTCTTTCATGTACTAGGCGATATGCACTGTTCACATTTGACTGTATATGTATATATATTTATTTACTTTTTCTTTTATTTATCTATCTCAATGTGAAATGTAGAAAGATGTACTTATATTTTCTTATGGGCCCCAGTGCCTACGAAAATAAACGATATTATTATTATTATTATAAATAAAAATTCCATAAAATCATAATGTGAAAACTAATCGCAACAGAAAATAATTTCCATTTCTAGGCCTAACCATTAAAAATTACCATTTAGTACCCGTGTCCGTTTCAAATTTTCGCATAAAAACATGTATTTTTCTTTTCGTAGGCAACCTGACAGCGGAGTGGACTCTTAGAGGGAAGCCGATGGTACGAGACGGTCTCACTTATATGGATCAACAGCAGTTCCGAGTCAAAGTGTTCCCAGAGAAAGTACGAGTACGATTCGAAAATCTTTTCGAAGGAAACAGGCTTTTGGGTAAGACTTAGAGGTCGTAATTTCGGAGTAACACTTATTTCAAAATAGGAATTGACTTGAAAACTTACTTCCTGAGTGACGCCTCCAGGATATTTTGTTGACGTGCACATCATCAGTTGACACTATTTCAGTGTATAGTTGACAGTGCTATTTCACAAGGTTACCTTTGACAGTATGACTTGAGTGTGAATCGCCAGCATTGACATTAAGCATGCATGTAGTATGCTTAAATATAGTATAGTAGTACGGTAATACATTATTAGTACTAGTTTCCAAGGGTACTTCGACGCAAAAGCCCATTCGCACCGCCTCACAGTCACGCATATTATTGATGTTTTTAAACAATCAGTTACTCTTGACACACTTTCATATCTATACTTTATTATTGAGATTTGACTCTTTCAAAGACTAACTAATATATCAATTGTTTCGTTAAACTGTTCTCTAGCAGCACGTGTAATTAAAGCCTCCCACGCTAGCGGATCGACATTTTAACCTCAGATGCTCTGAGAAAAATATATATCTCCTAGCGTATAAATCACTATCTTCCAAATAATCTAGCAAACATCACATAAATGGAATCAAATTACTATGTTTAAAAGTAACGCTTATTTTAAAAACAAGCATTGAAGTAAGAGTCACGGGAAAAATACGAGAACTTCTAGAGGATTTGTTTCTTACGACATAGAAACCTATCGACGGTCGAAAGACGACGATAAAGACGGATTTGGTTTGAAAATCATTGAGCCGCAACAGATTTAGATCAATAAAAGAAAATCTACTCTTTTCAGACAATTCTTGTCTGGAAAAAAATGACAGATTTGTAAATGTTTACAATTCGGAACATTTGCGCATCATTTGTCACTGAATGAGCAAATGGTGCCTTACTTTTGTCACCACAGCGAAAAAATGTTCTTTAAAAACAAGCCTTTTTAGATTTCGCTTTAAACTTTAGTGCTTATGTTCTTCAGGCGGCTTTAGGGTTCAACCAGGGGATGGGAAATTACTTCGATTGAAAGTTGGGCTTGGAAGCAAGAGTTATTCTGGAGTTGCTCAAGGTTATCCCTGAGCCCTCTAATCATCGTGTATTTTTCAATAACTTCTTTTCATCGTGCAGACTATTTATTGTTTTGAAAGAAAAAGGATTTTGTGTCACTGGAACCATCCGTGAAAATAGAACAGAGTGCCCGATAGAATATCGTAAAACCATAGGCAAAAAACCGAGAGGAACATGAAAACAAGCATTTGATGAAGCTGTAGGTCATAATATTGTTCTGCGCTTCCATTAGGCACAGGGAAACGTTTCAGGAGAAAAAAAGCTATTCCAAAGCCTCGAGTTTTTGGAGAGTATAGTAAATACATAGGAGGTGTGGGCCTACGTGATAATGTAAATGCAAATTACCGCACTAAAAAGTGGGGGACAAAAGTCCTAGTTTATCATCTTACTGGACAGCGTTCGCAATAACGCCTGGAAAATGTACAGGTTATGCAACGCAAATAAACGTCACTGGTAAACTTCTAATCGTATCTAGCAGGGACGTATCTAAAAAGTGAAGTGAATGAGTCAGTACATGACGCACCCCTATGCAATTCACGTCCATAAACATGGAACAGGTAGGCCATGTAATTCATCGCAGATTCGTCAAGTAAGAAAGGACGAATTTGGCCATAGAGCTTAAAAAAGTGAGATCAGAAGAAGTTGCCGACGCGACAGCGTAAACGCCAAACTATGCACGAATGTACAAAATGTTGTGTTCCATTGCACCCAAAATACTTTCATTTATTTCATAAATAGTCATTAAATGTTGTTATTAAATCTGCAATGATAAAATTAATGTCAATTAGAAACTTTGAAATGCATGCTCTCCTGAGAAAATATTCGCTTTGACTCATTTCTTTCAAACCGTAAGTCATATTTTATAGTGGATTCAGGCTAAATAATTCAACATCTCACTGGAAACATGACATTTCAGAATTCTAATAATCAAATATGGCGATATCTGTTAAATACGTGCCATAAAGAGACGTAGGATTATATCTGACAGTAAAAACGGCACATTCCCACGAGACGGCAATATACGGTACTGTGGGTTGCATATCTACATATAGATACTGAATTCTGCTAAAGTTGCGAAAACGCAACATTAATTTTTTACTACAAGCAATTTTTTACGGCCTATATTTTCAATTTACCTTATTTAGCATTTTAATAGGTAAAATAAAGCAAAAAACAATATATTTTCAAGTATTTCTTTCCTCGGCCGGGAATGGGTTAAGATTTACTGCAAGTTACGGGGAAAAAATTAAATTGTAACTATTTACTTTTTGGAATTATAACTGATAATTGTAAATGATTACTAATTTAAAAAAGTAGATATCACTGAACCCAGTTGCTCATTCTGGAACTCTTAATCTACCCTGTTAACACGCATGTTTACTTTCCAAAGGTGCCACCATGAACAACTTGCTGAACACTCACTGGAAGGAACTGTACAAGGATCTGGGGCCCGGTCTTGAGGAAGCCATTTCACAACTTCACCTTGCTCTCACGAAGAAAATGTTCTCAAAGATACCTTTCACGGAGTTTTTCCCCGACCAATAATCCTTCCAGTGACCCATTGTTAACTAATTTTATGGCAATCACGAGAGGGCAGGACTCAGAACCGTGGTTGAAGATGCGAGCCAAGGGTTGAATCCCAGACAATGACCCTGTGGAGTGATAAATAGGGGGGAAAATGAAGATTTCTTCGTGTGAGTTACGTTTTCGTGGAAACGTGCCGCCGCTGTTGAAGAATTATGCCAGGTTTGCCATGCTTTCCAAGTGCGCACGTCGGCTGCATCGCTGTAATTCAAAGAACTTCTGGTTACTCTTAAAGAAGGAGAGAAAGGAACTCCCATTCTTGTAAAAAGGGATTACCGCTGCTGCTGCACGCCCGGAATTAACTACATAACACGCTGTAAACTGGGACTACATTATTTTACTGTCACATGAATCGTGTATAGGGTTACCAGACCTTCAGAAAACCTGGATGTGCCGCTAGCGCAAAACGATTTCCTTGTTGAACATAGTCTTCGCGAATACGCACAAATCAGTAAATTGGACAATAACGGCAACCATTTCTCGAGTGATGAAACAACACAGGAGGAAATTGAACAGAATCTTGGTTAAGCGGTGTGGTAAGCCCACTCGCCAGCGGGGCACATCATTGAAACTTATGATAAGCACATGGTAGAAATTCCAACAAGATATTGCATGTCCTCCTATTTACAAACTACAAACACTCAACGGAAGTCACACATTGACATTTGGAATCCTTAAGTTCCTTAAAAAATTGACGGTAAGGCTGGTTTTTGCAATACTTTTGTTGCACACACTAACATAAAAAAGCAAGTAAGTGTAAATATTTGTTTGGTAATGTTTGTTATTCAGGCATGTGATTGATGCATAATTTTGTGACTTTACTGATTTCATAGCATCATTTCTGTACGTAATAAAATGCAATGTACCACATTTACAAAAACTATATCCGACAATCTTCTAAGATAATCTGGTAATCCCATTTACAATGGCAAAAAGAGCGCCACTAATTTTTCTCTGAAGAAGTGAAATAAAAATTTGTTAACTATTAACAGCTCTATTTATGACTGCAACCTTATACTGCCTATCACTACTGACGTGTGGGCTTCGGTCAATACTACTTCATATCTGGCAGTTACTGTACATAATGCTTGCACTAGCATCTCATTGCGATTGCTCGGAATGCACACTTGTGACGGATCCACACAGATAAGTAATCCGACAGGAATTACAGAATATATTGAATGAATATGGTTTGTTGGACACTAACGCACTTTACTCTGCTACGGTAATGCTAAAAATATACTATCAGCTTTGAATTTAATGCCAGAAATCGCTCAGCTCTAACGTTTTACACATACCCTTTATCTGTTCGTTAAAGATACAAAGACCATTGTAGATCATTTCAGCCACAGTGCAATGGCAAGAGCAAATTTACGTTCACGGTAGAAACAGCTAGGGATGAGACAATTGGAATTGATACAAAATATAGAAACACGTTGGAGCTCTTCAGTACCTCATGATGTAAAAACCCGTATTTGGTAGATGACCTGGTGATTGAACTCCACCAAGTTGCCATATCCATTGCCGGACTTCTACTGAACGGAATTAGATTAACTCTAATGTAAATGTTTTAAAACCATTTCATGATGCAACTCTACAGATTTTATCAGACAAATATCCAACAAGAAGAATGATTATTCTATTTCTATTTGGCATAGAAAATAGTAAAAACTGAGTCAACGGGAATAAGCAACAGGGATCCACATTGGTAAAGATTCTGCAGAAGTAATTTAAGAGAAGTAGATTACCCATGTACTCGGAAGACTAGCTACATGTAATCTGTATGCTTTTTGGTCTAAGATTCTGTCCATCACTGTCTATTTATGAGACCCATTCTTGGGTAAAACTCATCCGAGAAATATTCATTAATGCATCCATGATCTCTGCGTGTCGGCAGAGGACGAATTTTAATTTAGATCCATCTTGAGAAAAGCGTTGAAAAATAACTGGAGTTTCACTCATTGCTTTAGTAAATAAAGAATTTCAATGTCATGCAAGTTTCACAGCTATATAAATTATGCATTATGTCACTAAATAAACGAACACATTTTAGTTCTGCTCAAGTGTAATATAATATCACTAGTACGAAATTGAGTGTCTGTGTTCTCCATTTATGCGAGAGAGCTTCTCAAGATGGCGCCGGCACTCAGTGGAAGATTTGTTCGATGAAAGCATGTTTGTCACATTTATTTTTAATAATATTTAATAATGAACTGAACTCAACAATGTGCTTGGATGGAAACTTCTTTGCCCTCAGGACAGTTTCGTAAAGAATATTAAGCATCGAGTACCTTAACACTTTCGCTGCGGCGGACGCACCGGTGCGTCCTGCGCAAACTATTGTGCTGAGCGGAGGACGCACCCGTGCGTCCTGCTCCGACCCGTTTTCAATTGCCCATAGAATAAGCCGAGAACGTCTTGGGCGCTCCAAATTAACTCTCGCTGCTCTATTACATTCCATATTATTCAGTGTTGACCGTCGTTTCTAGGAATCATCTCTCATTTTTTTGCTAACTACTTTTTAATTTTTTCCATTTTTTCGTAATTTTTATGATATTTTACTTTTTTCTGAACTTAATCGTCTCGGAACCGGAGATAAATTGGTCTCGTATGCATTCAAAACTCTTCTAAATCTTATTTATGTCATATAAAGTGTTAAATTTAGTTTATTCGAATATGTGGAAATGCGTAGATATATCTGAAGATAGCAAAAATATGTGAACACATAGGTTTCGACAATTGCCATGGTTGCTGCTTTTGAAAATATTAGATATTACGTTTAGCGACGATAAATCCCTTGAAAAAGTAATACGCGTAGTTGACCCAGGTTCGATGCCAGAATTTTCTCTATATGTACCTTTGTCGTGCATAACGCGGAAAAAGTTAGCTCTAAGAAGTTATTACCATAAGGCATATAGAGGGGCATTAGGTAATCCCCCTCTATAATAATGAATTATAATCCATTGCACTCTTCTTTTATTCTTCCAAATGGCCTATTGATTATGTAAACATGCCGTAATGTTGCCGGATTTTTCTTAAATATAATGAAAAGTGTTGCTGAACATTCAATCACTTGTTTCACAAAACCCCGAGTCAAAATATGATAGACAAATGTCTCGTTATATTACGGTTCAATTGCAAAGGGTTAAATACTTTGTTAAACTGACAGATAAGAATATAATTACCACTCTGCATATACATTACACACGGAACTGAAATCGACCACCATTTCAAGATAAAATATTTGACACAGGATCCATTAGTATTGACCTTGAGAATGAAATTCAATGCCGATATGACGGAAATTTAATACCGGGTATTCCAAGACGATCACAATAATGTGTGGAATAAAAGGGTAATATTTCGTCTCATTTCATGCGGATATCGTTTCGTATGGCCTATAAAAACAGTGTCGTCAAGGCATTCCTTTCACTCTCATCCCTCCACGCCCTCTGGCCAAAATATCATTGCAAGTACGACGCTGCCACAGGAAAGTACTAGGTGCTCGGAGCCTTCGGAATAGATTGATATGCTCGATTTTCGGAGATATCTATCCTCTGAAGCATTATCGGAGGTGTCACCTGTTACCTATCTTGATTTTTTCCCATCTCATTAGATAGCTAAGGAGTCAGTGGCATCAACATCTGGTTCAGCGGGAACGTGATGAAAAAAAGAGATGAATATCCTAAGAGAAATTTGAAGAAAAAGACTTATTTAGAGTTGATGGATATCCTCATGCAGTTTGATGAGGAGATGGATAGCGAGGAAGATAATGCATCCCAGAAAGGAATCCCAAAGGAGTCTTCCGAAGAGAGTGAGGAAGAAAACGCCCATGCACCTTCATCAAAACTTTTTCGAAAGTACTCAAATAACTTCGATTAATGGTACTAAGCTGAACTCCAAGTAACAGATATCCATTTTTCTGGCACCTCAGGACTAAAATTAAATGTTCCCAGCGAGAATCCCTACGACTATTTAGTACTCATTGCCAATGACGTTTTTTTGAGTTGTAACAGAAACGAATATCAATGCTGAAAATGTGGTTCGAAATAATACTTCTCCAAATGCGAATAGTGTCTTTGAATAAGTCTTGAGTCCAAGATAATTGGAAATTTTTGGCCTTCTATTTCCGATGGGAAATATTTCTCTTAGTAGATTATAATATTAATGGAAAATCTGAAATATATAATCTCCCTGTTTTTTCCAAATGCATATATCGAGAAAGCTTTTGCAAATATTGCGCACTATGCACTTAGAAATTGGTTGAAGGCGAACACTTACCCAGTGATCCATTTTACAAAATACGACCCTTGCATGATACATTCCATGCAAGTATGAGTGAAGTGTACTACGCGGAAAGGGCTGTGAGTCTAGACGAATCCATGGTTCTATGTAGTTGACGTTATCCACGGTTACTATTAAAACAATTCCTAACAAACGTCACAAATACGAAATAAAATTATCCGTGATCGCTGATCCATGCGGTTTGGTTTTGGATAGCTTGATACATTGTGGCACCGAGGGTAAAGAAGTGGAGAGAAAGGGAACGCAGAGAAAGTGACTCACAAATTGCTGGAAAATTTTAAAAATAAGGGGTACACTGTGTACATGGATAACTTTTACGACAGCGTGAACCTTTTCCATTGTCTGCAAAAACATACTGTACAGAGAAAGCATACTGTAGAGTCATTCTGCTAATGAAGAGAAAAAATAACCCGAATATATTTTTGAAAAGTTAGAGAAGGGTGAATGTGTGGCTCGCTACAATATAATGGGGGGTGCGTGTTGAAATGGAGGGATAAAAGAGATGTGAAGATGATTTCGTCCGAGTATGGACACGATTTTGCGGGCAGGCGGGGAAGGGTTTCAACTAAGCCCAGTATGGTCGAAGCTTACAATAAACATATTGGAGGCAAAGACAAGACCGATCAATTGTTGTCATATTGTCTTTGCGAAACAAAAAACTCTCCGTTGGTACCTTAAGTTGAGAATATACTTCATTCAGATAATAATTATTCATTCTTTCATTCTATACCAAAGATTTAGTGGCAAACGTGAAAAATTGTTAGAATACCGTGATGAACTAATAAAATCATGGCTAAATGTCTATCCTGAGGCAATGCCTTCAATGGGTTCCCCTGAACATATTCACTCACCACATAATTTGGAAATGAAAAGAAAAGGAAGAAAAAAGTGCAGAGTATGTGCCAAAAATAGAGTGAGGAAATCTGTTAACACTTACGATCCTGATTGCCCGTAAAAAAAACGATTTTATGCTTTATGATATTTTCGTATGTCTAAAATTTATCACTGACTTAAATAGCACTCTTCATTCTTGTGTTTTTTTCAGTTTGATTCTTGAAAGTTATCCCAAAACAATGAGTAAATAATGAGTTTGTAATTATTTTACGAGAAAAATATTATTTCATTAAAAATAAATAAAATATTATCATTTTCAAATGCTCCAAATTTTTAAATATATCTATTTATTTGCAAAATAAGTCGAAATACGTGAACGTTAGATGAGAATTAATGGAGATAAAATTTTTCGTAGAGCGGGTTGCATAACTCATGTGACACGGGTTGCGTAGCTTTGCCAATGCTGTGAGCGGAGGACGTTTATTTAAATTGTATTTGTTTAAAACAATCATAGGATTATTATTATCATTTTTTACGGTATCCATAGAGACATATCTACTTAGTTATGCACAAAAATCACTGCCGCTCATGGTGATATTTTTCATCAAAATGGCCAGCAGTGAAAGTGATGAGAACCATAAATTGATTCGAAAGGTTAGTTGAAACAGCCGTCATACAGTTTACTCATGTTTATTCCCCGTTTACGAATGCGTAGTTTGCTTACATGTTGCCGTAATGATTCAGTTTGTGTTACCTTAGCCCAAACTTTTTCTAACCCAAAAATTACCAATGCAAAGGTGCCAACAGCGAATATAATCATTAAACCTGACATATATCGAAACAAAATGATCAATTTGCACGTAACATATGCCTCTGAGTGAATTTATCTTGTAAATTTAGACCACTTCCTGATTACCTAAAGCAGTGAAATTCACAGGATAGGTTATAACAGGACGACAAAGCAATTTTCTTACTCTTATACCATGATCGGAACAGTATTTCGTGAAATATTTAGAAAAAAAATTAAATCTGGAGTTCCAAATATGGTCACCAAAAGGCAGGCGCTGCAATCATTATAGCTATATTGAACCGACTGTAGACAAAGCCAAAGAAATTTAATTAAGACGTTAAAAGATATTTCAAACAAAAGAGGATGTGAAAAACTACACAGTGGAACTACATAATAATACTGTCTGTCAGGACATAAATTTCGGGGCATCAGAACAAGGTAAGTTGGCAAGAAGAAAGAGTTTAATTAGCATAATTTACCCGATTAGCGCACTCGCGTCAATTTGGTTTAATTACTTTTACATTACAAATTATGCGAATGATGCGTTTTAAAGAAAAATTCCTAACAAAAATTTTGAAGGCTCATCGTGAAACTTGCATTGCTTCTTGAAATATATTGTTCATTAAAATAATATGCAATCTAAATAATGCTTTTAATTTTACAATCAGATACGAGTATATGGTGAATGAAAGTGAATAGAAACCTATTCATATTTGAAGGTAAATAGGAACTTAAGTTCTTTAACTTGATCCAAAAAATGAAGTGAACGGAAGTAAACAGAGCACTTATTATTATTATTAGACAGTATTCTACCGATCAAGGTAGGTTTCCATGGAATACTAAAGAAGTAATCAGGGAGCCTCCCTCTCCTTCCAACACTGCCTTCTTTAATTCACTGAAAGGCCTACTCCCTATCAATCTATCTAAAAATCCTATTCTCTCCCTTCCCCTCTCTCGTTCACCTAACATTCTACCCTCTAATACCGTTTTCAACATCTCCTCTCCGCTAAGTACTCGCTCCATCCAAACCTTTTGTAGTAGTTGTATTTAAATTTAGGGTTCGTCGACGGCTAGGTCATTTCGCACCACTACTGTGTCATTTAATTCCAAAACTTATGTAGAAAGAGACCCACTGCATATGATGTCTTCGAACAAGGGTGAGCATAATTAGATTTTATTAAAAATATTTATTTCTTTGAGTTACTGAAATGCATAATTTAAGTTGGTAGGGTGGTCTCCTAAAAGGACTTCTAGGTCTCCCCCTAGATTAATCTGTCTTCGCTCGTCGCGGTATGTAACACAATCTATCAGGATATGTCTAATATTTAACCGGCACCTACAATCATCACAGTGGGGAGGTTCTTTCTCTTCAGTAAAGAGATGAATGAATAAATTAGGTGACGAAGAGAGAAAAGTTCTCCTATTGGTTATAAAATCAAAATTCATCATGACACAAACACCCAAAATTAAGTAAATGCATGAACGCATGACCGCGAAAGAGCCCATGCTCTAATTTGCTGCATTTATGCAGCATCTATACTGCCACGTAATTGCGCGAGTGCCTGAATCATGTAAACATTCCTTTCACTGATTACGAGGAATACGGCCATACAGATTGCCAACATTTGCTTCACATTGTATCAAATTCCAAGACTCACTTTTAGATAGCTGCCATGTATCAATTGTCAGCGATTAGAGATCGCACCTCGGGAGACTTTTCTTTGTGCTAAGCCTGCTCTCAAAGTATCAACTTGGTCACCGGGTCAGACCTAACTACAAAATGATGTTCTATTGAGATTGCAATCGCATGAATTTTGGCTCGCAACGCTAGTCCGAAGGGGAAAAGGGTAACGCGAGACAGACGGGTCGTGCTTGAGGGTGATCGGGAGGGGGACAGGCGCCTGGAGGATGACTACGATGGGGCTAGTTATCGTAACTTCGCCTCCTCGTAAAGGTGATCTTTTGTCCTGGTCGCGCGTTTATAAGTGATTTAGAAAGAGGAAAAAGGTGGCAATTTTGTAAACGTGAACGCCACCGCTGCCTGCGCGTGCTTAAAAAGCGGTGGTAGAGGGCGAAGGGTGGAGGGTGACGGGTAGGAAGAGTAGGGGAGGGAGTTTCTACAGAACACGTGTGAAACAATAGACAACTATTGGACGGACAGGTAATCGGTTGTCGAATTACTGGCGCTGTAATGTGCTTCTTCCAACTTCTTCCGAGTGACTGGGACAGCATCCTCCTGCGTTTCCAGTTATTTTGACTACCGGCTCATTTTGGCCTTCGAGCGGCAGTTCGTGGTTTTATTTGGAGTAGTGATTACTTTTATGTGAAGTAAGAAGATTTTTAAGGTAAGTGTTATGTAGTTTTACATGTTAAAATTTACAATATATCTTTGGCCCTGTGGAGCATTTAAACTATTTATTAGGCATAGAATTGTTGTTTTGTCATAGATTCGTAATACAGTGGAGCACACATATAGCGAAGTTGAGGGGCCCGGAAGTTTACTTTGTTATATGTGGGCCCCCTCTTGTGAACTTTGAATTGAATTTCGAACCAAGCTTACTGCAGTTATATCACGGCTTTCATTTTATAACCTCGCGCAGGAATGCTTGGGCAAGTCTTCCATTTAAATCCTGTTAAATTCATTGTCAAGCGTGGAGAGGGGGATGCTGACTTATCATAAATGCGTAATATGATTCAGTCTTATATTGATATAATTGAATAATATAATTAATTAGTTACCTATCGATGCTAATCTCCGCTGAGGGGAATAAGTGAAGCTCTTTTAGTCTAGCGCATCAAAAACATCTCAAAACATCGTCAAATGTTATTATCCTCGCTAAATATTTTTACGATCGATGAAAAGCTTTTGCGCCCTCCCCAATCACGTCCCAGCAGGCGTGGGAACCTGGCGACCGCTAGCAACCGCAGTCATGCAGCCGGACACAGCCCTCGAGGCTCGGTCGCCGGGTTCGCCTTTTGGACTCGAGACGATCACGCAGTCGATCAAGAGTGCTCCTCTCTCATCTTTTCATTGATACGCTCCTCCTCACCTGAATCCGTACTCTCACCCCACTTTTATTTCGGTCGTTTTCCTAAATATTTTACTGATAAAAAATTAATTTCTTCGCCGGCATGTACTCCATTCAAACTACGTAACACAGATTCTCCTCGGCAATTTAAACTGCCGAACAGAAGCGCTGACGCACAAAATGAAACAAATCAAAAATTCATTGAAAAAAATCGTGTACTTTGTTGCGACATTGGTCTTACTCATCTTATCGTCCATGCCCTTGAAAATGTCTAATGCCCGAGAATGTCCGAAAGCAAAAGAAGCAAAATCAAGGGGAAATTTGGTTTGTTATAATTGTGGTCAAGAAGGACATCCATCCTTCAAATGTAGAAACTCGGAGGCAAGTACTAGTTACTACAGGAATTCAGAGAGCAATGAAAACAAAAAGCCACAGAAGGAGTTTAAGAATAAAGTTGCTACGTATGATAAAAATGCAGAACCTGAAGTAGAAGAAAAGAAGATTGGAAACAATACCGTAAAAGTGAAATATGCTGTGCATTTGATGAAAGGTAACGAGGACAATGATTTTGAAGAGAACAACAAATCAGGCGATGCTAATATATGGATTGTGGACAACGGCTGCAATCATCATATTACACCCCACCGTGAGTTACTAAATGACTTTGCAAATAATGTATCTGGTTCAGTGCAAGTGGAAAAAAAACAGTTGTTTGTGATGTAAGAGGCAGTGGATCTGTTACACTAAAAATAAATGATCAGTATGGTGGATGGACTCTGAAACTGACAAAAGTGCTGTGGGTCCCTGATGCATCTGATAACATTTTATCGGTTAGGCAACTTGAAAAAACCAACGTGCGTTTTGAGATTGACAATGGTATACTGACTGCTTATGACAAAGGAAATGAAAATGAAGAGCTGTTCAGTGCCCATGCAAGAAAGGAAGACGACATGTATATCATCAAAGTTGATTGGTATGAACTAAAGAAATCAGACTCTGAGGGCAGTAACTGTGGACAAGAATCTGTGGATGCTGTTGCTTGTAAAATGGTAACAAGAGAGATATGGCATAGTCGTTTTGGGCATGCTGAAAATTTGCCTTACAGCGATTTGATCAGCAAGCAGAGGGCAGGTGAAAAATGTGAGGTGTGTATAAAAGGCAAAGCAAGAAAAAGTCCTTTCCCCGACAGGTTAGTGAAATCACAAGCTCCCTTAAACATTGTTTACTCTGACATTTGTTACGTGAAACCTGAGTCTTTAGGAGGAGGTAATTATTTCCTAACCCTAACTGATGACTATTCTAGATACAGTGAAGTGAGTGTGTTGAAACATAAGAATGAGGCTTGTTTGGCAATCGTTAACTTTAAGAAAAGAGCTGAGAATCTGCATGAAAGGAAATTAAAGAGCGTTCAAACAGATAGTGGAGGAGAATATTGTAATAATGAACTGAGGCAATTTTTTATTGACCATGGCATCATTCATAGATTATCCTTGCCTGGAGAGCATCAACAAATGGGAGTGGCAGAGAGACTAAATCAACGGCTTTTAACGCTCATTCGATGTATGTTGTTGAATGCAGGTATGCCCTTGAATTTTTGGGGTGAGGCTCTCTATACTGCGTGCTACATCAAGAATAGGTGTAGATCAACTGCCATTGACAATAATGTACCGTGCGAGGTGTGGTTTAATAAAAAACTATCTGATGAGGAACTTGATAGAATGAGAGTGTTTGGATGTCGTGCCTGGGTGTACGAGGAACACAGTAAAGCTGAGAAATTAGACGCTAGAGCCAAGGAATGTGTCTTTCTAGGCTATCCTGAAAATAGAAGAGGGTATAGATTATGGAGTTTAAAGGATAAATGTGTCATTCTATCGAGAAATGTAGTGTTTGAAGAGAAAGTGTTTCCTATGAAAAATAAGGAAGTTGCAACTGGTGATTTGTCAGTATATTCAAATAATAAACCATTAGTTGTGGATTTAAGTTCATTTGATCCTGAGGATGAATCTGATTCAATGCCAAGAATAGTTGATGTATTGAATGAACCTTGTGATGAAATCAATGTAGGAGTACATGAGGAGCCAATGATTTCAAGCTTGCGAAGATCACAAAGAATCAAAAACAGGAAAGAGTGTGATGGTTGTATTGGTTGTAATTTGCATGTTGTGTCTACTATAATCAATAATATTCCAAAGAGTGCCAAAGAAGCTTTGAATGGTGATGAATGTGAAAGATGGAAATCAGCAATGAAAAAGGAATTAGATAATTTTGAGAAAAATGAGTGTTGGGAATTAGTGGATAGACCAAAGGGCAAGAACGTTATTGGAACCAAGTGGGTGTTCAGAATCAAGGAAGGGCTTGACAATAACGACAACATTTACAAGGCTAGGCTTGTGGCTTTGGGTTATAGGCAAGTTGAGGGTATTGATTATAATGACACTTATAGTCCTGTTTTAAGACGTCAAACTGTAAGAGTCCTAATTGCTCTTGCTGTAATCAAAGGGTGGAACATTCAACACTATGATGTAGATGCAGCATTCCTTAAAAGTAGCATTAAGGAAGATGTCTTTGTGGAGCAACCAGATGGTTTTGAGAGAAATTTAAATTCTGTTTACAAGTTAAAAAAGAGTATGTATGGTTTACACCAAAGTTCAAAGGATTGGAATATTTGTTTTGATAATGTGCTAAAGTCAGTTGGTTTACAGAAATCTGTATGTGAGCCTTGTGTATATTTTTGTGAAAATATGCTAGTTGGAGTGTACGTAGATGATATGGTAGCTATTGGTCCTGTTGACATTTTGAATTGGTTTAAATCTGAGTTGAAATGCTATCTAGATTTTAAGGATCTTGGACAAATTAAGAGTTTCTTGTCCATGTCTGTGACTGTAACCAAAGGTGAGGTGCATGTTGATCAATGTAAATACATTGATAATCTGTTGCATGAATATAATCTGGAAAATGTGAATGGTTGTGTAGCTCCTTTAGATATAGGAGATAAGAGAATTTCGGAAGAAGCAGATAGCTGTAATCAAACATTGTATCAAAAGGCAGTAGGAAATTTGCTCTACATAGCAAATAATACGAGACCTGATATTTCATTTGCTGCATGTAAGTTGAGTCAATATTCACAAAAACCTAGTGTAAAAGACTGGCAGAGAGTCAAGAAGGTGTTCAGATATTTAAAGAAAACTAGAAATGCGAAATTGTGTTTCAAAGCTAGTGACATATCTTTGAGTGTTTTTTGTGATGCTGACTATGCTAATTCAGAGGATAGAAAGTCAATTTCTGGTCATGTATGTAAATTTGCTGGTTCTCCTATCTTATGGTCTAGCAAGAAACAGCAAGTAGTTGCTACTTCAACTGTAGAAGCTGAATTTATTTCTATGGTAGTTTGTGCAAAAGAAATGTTATGGTTGCACAATTTTTTCAATGAGCTTAATGATTTTAATTACATTAAGTTGCCAATCACAATTTTTTGTGACAATCAAGGCGCAATACATGTTAGTTCCACTTATGCGCTGTCTGATAAAACAAAACATATTGATGTTCGTTACTTGTTCCTTAAAGATATTGTGGCCAAAGGGTTAATTAAGTTTGTGTATTTGCCGTCAAAGGAAAATGTGGCTGATATCTTTACAAAGGCATTGTCAGGGGAGGCTACATCAAAGTTCCGAAATTTATTGGGGATTATTGACTGATGTTTGTTTTTTTTTGGTTTTGTATTACTTGTGTTCAAATTTTATGACAAGGGGAGGTATCGGAATTAATATTTTGTATTATGGTGTGTCATATAAATTTGCCAACTTTTCGCCATTCTTTTGTTTTCGTCCCAGAAGTCTTCTTGAGTTAGTGTTGAGTTGTAGAGTGTACAACGGGTGTGTGTGCAAATGGCGTGTATTATAACATGTGCTATTTAATTAAAGAGTTTTTGACATGAGGTGTGTGGAGTTGATTTCTGATATGTTTCTCCTGCAAAATTCTGCTGCTTTCTCTCCCTTGTCGTTCCGCATTCCTAGTCCGAAATCTCCTATTTCATGTCCATCCCTCCCTTTTCCGACTGAGGCGTCCCAGTCCCCCATCACTACTAAATTTTTCTTATGCGGATTTTTTTTTCTAATTATTTCCTCGAGTTGTTCATACACCTCATCTACGTCTTCCTCCCTATGATTGCTAGTGGGCATGTAAACTTCAACCACCATAAGGTTGGTGGGCCGTGCCTCAATTTCTACCACCAGAATTCTATCGTTTATCTGGTCTATAACAACCACTCGCTTAGCCATTTTCCCATTCGATACTAAGACTACCCCTAGCTGGCTTTCCTCCCCCCCACTATATATAACCCTATACCCATCACTCCAATAGTCCCCACCATCCTTCCACCTCACGTCGCATAATCCTAAGATCCTCCCTTTATCCATTTCCCTTTTGATATTTTCTAATTTCCCCGCCCTCATCATTGTCCTCACATTCCACGTCCATACATTTATGGCCGACTTCTTCTTGGTCTTCTTTTCTTCATTGCTGCTGCTGGTGATGATGATAAGTCTCTGCAAGGATTTCGCATGTTGACGACCCCGAGGACTTAGCCGACCTCGCTGCCGTTAACGACACCCGCCCTTTGCGACAGTTCCCGTTCGATCCGATTCCGAGGCTCATTTGGTTGTACTCCATGTTTTCAGGGAAAAGATAGTTGGTACGATTTCCCACTTCCATTCCAACGGTGTTTTTCACGTGACACCATCACGTGGACTACTTTTCGTCTGGCTCCTACCCTGCGACCTATCTGGCATGGGTGGACCTACCGGGAATAATTTAGAATTAATCCCGCCAGTGCAGTTCTAGGGGTCAGAGGAACTCGCAAGCCTTTCCACCGCGAAAAGGTTGTAGCCCAGGGAATATTGCTGATGAGAAAGTAAAATAAGTTATACAAGAACATTTCAGATGCCTAAAACGAAAAACGTGGTGCGCATGAGAGGTTATAAAATTAATAATAGCAGGTCAATGTATGTATATATAGGCATTACATAGGATAGGATTAGTAATGGTCCCTCCTTCGTCTGAAAAAACCATTCTGTATTTTGATGAGACGGGTTCTCTTGCAAAGTCGTTTCCAGGAATTCGGAATAGGGTGGTCTATTACGTAGAAGTAGTAAACATTAGGCATGTTATATTACCGCACATGGAAATGGTTACCTCATCCATAACACTGACACAAGAGCTAATTTCTTGTCATCGTTTAACTACCGTGCAAAGGTGAAAACAGGCAAAAGCAAGAGCCTCTTCAAGGCTGCAGTTTGAGATTTTAGTTTCGCGATAATTCATGCCCTTGTATTTTGTTTTTCAAGGTGTACCTTAACGCGGAAATAAGAGATCGCATATGAGGAGGTTAGTGGTCGCACGGAAAGTGTAATCGAGATTTCCGTTTATAAATGTTGCGCACATTTCATGCAAATCGTTATGAGGAAATTGATCAAATCCTTCGATATCAAAACAAATCGCGCATTTTGCGAGATGTCTCACAATTAGAATTGCTAGAGCCACCTCATTGGGTGTCATCGATAGCATTATGAATGAAAGACACAATCACTCTTTTATGCTGTGGGAGAGCAGATGTGAATCAGAGAAGATTTAGTCAATAGTTATCTTGATGAGGAATCGAAGGAGCCACGCGATAGGCTGTATACGAGAAGTTCGTTTTTCGTGGATATAATGCAATGCATAAGAAATTCAACGTCACGCGGAAAAAAACATTGTTCTAGCTTTTTCAAATGGCTGCTGAAACGACTCATGCCATTCATACCGTTATGGTCAAATGTTCTTTGCGGAGAGAAAGAAAAGTAGTAGTAGGTGAGGTTACGGGTGCGTCGACAGCGAAGGTCATCAGCACCACGCACAATCAAATTGCAACATAAGAATATGCTATATTTTCAGTTTAGTGCGGCACTGTTGAGAATGTTGATATAAAAGTTTAACCAATCAAATTGAATGTATAAGGCCAGTTTTCTCAGTGAATTCTCTGCCACGGCCTAGGCGGTCAGTGTCATCGACCAGAATACATTCTAGGTTGCCTCTGAAGCCTATCCTGTCTCGTGTAAGCTGGTAATCATCACACTCCGTCAGGAGGATTCTCACAGTGAGAGGGCTGTCACAACAGCCACATCGCGGTGGGGTCTTCTCTTCAGTGAAGAGATAGGAGTGGGTCAGGGCGCAATGACCGATTCAAGAAGAAGAAGAAGAAATGCGTTTTTTCTCCGCTCGACATTACCACCGTCGACATTAGCACCGCTCATTGTTCCTTTACATTAAAGTAGCATATTGATTTCTGCTAAGCTCTTTCAATAAAAAAGGGTCTCCTATAGGGAAGTGCACTATTTTTTTTTATTGCTGAATATGAAAGTTTAGCCTAAAAAAGAAACATTAGTATAGTCACTTTTATTTTCTGCATCTGGGGTATGCACTTTAAAACGTTTTGAAAGTCGGAAAATTTCATGTTGCGCTGAAACACAGTGCCTCCATCTTGATTGAGATGTGACGTCACAAGGCAGTAGTCACCAGTGGAGTATCGCTGAATTCCGTCGCTTTCTTTAGCGCGGCGAGAGTTTCCGGGAATCGGTGGAGTTTGCTTCCTAAAAATGTCGTCTAGTACCGAAAACATGAATTCAAAATAGAATTATAAATGATTTTTTGTTCCAAATTTCATCTCGACGTCGAAACAAAAGCCTGGAGAAGATATTTATTCCCGTGCCTTAAGCACAAGCTATACGGAATAAATGGTTCAAGGCTGCTCCTGACTCTTACCTATCGATGATATTCTGTTTTGAAGATCATTTGAAGGTATTGTAAGATCAAATTGATATTTATATTATAATAATTTACTTAATAGGTACCTCAGTCACATCAGAAAGTGTGTTGAGTCAAAATATAGCATCTTCCGCGTAGACCTACGTAATTTATAAACTGAAAGTAGTTTGGTTAAAGAATTATGGCGCGACTGTCTTTTTACACGACCGGGCAAAATGCGTAGTTTGCCCATGATATGTGCATATATGATAACAAACTATTTTTGTTAAAGTTAATCTTTATTTGTTGAAATTAGTACATTTATAGGTGATACAGATATAAAGGTAGACGGCAGGTCGCGCGGCGTAATTTGTACTCCACTGGTGACGGGTTCATCTTGCTGATCCAAAAAATTAGCTACAATACCTCGAACTTTGAAAACTCGCAATATAGGCAGTCAAAGTACATTGTAAGAATACACGAGACCATTATAGCCCCGAAATCCTTGGTTTTCAAGGATTGACGTATTTTATACGCCAGCGCGCCCGGTCCAGGGTTATCAACTTTTATTTCATCCTATTTGTTAGTTGAAATTATATTTCAGAATGGTTCTTTTAGCACTGCTACTGAGGTAAACTGGTAGGTACTGAGTACAAGGTACTGAGGTATGTACTGAGTAAGTAAACTCCCTTTGGAGTAATGTGAATTACAAGTGTTCGAGATATATGGCATTTTATATTCGCTTTGTGTTCTTATTAATTATGCCTGTACGCATATTGTTGCTTGCCGCGAGCCTTTAATGGTATGTGCTCTTGCAAGAGTGGTTTTCATTTTTAATGTGGAAGTTGGTCAGTATAAGCAAAGAAAAAAATTAACATTTTAGCGCACACCAACCCTTGTAGTCATCGTATCTCTGCGTTTGTAATGACACTGCTAAAATACCTAAACGCCATAATGATGATAAAAAAATTGTCTCATGTCAATGATTGCTGCAATTATAATTAATGATAAACTTGATGCCGTAGGATCACAATGAAGACAACAAAAAATAAAGCCATGACGCAGACTTGAACCACGGTCCTTCGGGTGAATCTATCTTTTGAATAGTGCACGCTACCACTACCCCAACCGACCCATTAGGGAGTATTGGACATTTTGGATTGATATATATAACTTGTAAAAAGTAACGCATGAAAATTAATTATTTACAGCCTAACTAACGCCCTAATTGAAAAAGATGCAGCAAGGTACGCGGTCTCCCCTTGTTAGCCTTAACGTCTCGCATTTCTATGGAGCGTTGAACCTGTCCTCCTTATTCAGTAACCATAAATACATCAAAGTTTGGTATACCATTTATAATTCGTTGGAATTTTCCTTCTCCCAACCAAGATTATCTTTTCTTGAACCCATCCTGGACAGCGAACCATTGCAACAACCAGCCAGCTCGGAAATAAGGCTAACATCCCATGATTCTAGTTGCGAAGGGCGAACGTTCCGGCCGGCGTGAATACATACGCAACGAATAAGTCTTGCAGCAAACGTCTGAAATAGGTTTATAAGTTTGACTCGGTTCTTACAAAAAACGTTTTGGCATGATAAACGTCATTGTGCCAAAATATACCCAGCGAAAAATAAATTCCATCATGCATTTATTAAAGATTCAATGTGCTATTCGTACTACTCTTTCCAAACTTGAAGTTGACACGTAAATGAATATTAATATATTACGCAATGATGAAGTCGTTTACTCAAAAGAGAAGCAGCCACATATATATTCTGAAGATATTTTATGACAGCCAAAAACGGATACCCTCAAATTCTGTAATTTTTCTATGCAATAATAGTGGTAGAACTAAACGGTGTAGAAGCTGCCTTCGGCTACTGCCTTGTGACGTCACGGCCAATATTCAACATGGACACCCGTTTTCGCGGCCTTTGAATTTTTCCATATTTTAGACGGTCATCTCGAATAAAGTATTCACTTTTAGGATTTAAACTGTGGTTTTACGACATTATGTTATTCTGAACTCTAATTTTAAAAATGTGTTTGGTGCATTTGAAACACTAGTGCACTTCCCTATTGTATGACGTCATAAGAGTTTAATTTTGCCCGTATTGATGATATATTGTATTACATTATTGATATTATCTAGATTATTACCCAGAGCGGTTTGAATGTCATGGTTTCCAAATAGTTTCCTACGTTCAAGAGAGTATTTCGTGCATTCTTCCAGAAAGTGCCTCACAGTAGGATGGAAATCATAGCTATCACAGCTTGCTTCTCTTCGGTGAAGAGGTATGAATGTATGAGCGCAGTATGACCTATTATAAGACCCGTATCATATAAGTCCCCTCGAGGCCGGCCTCCATCTCATTGACGTCACGAGGAGGAGATGTGATATCATAAAACCGACCTTAACCTTAAAAACATGAAATTATGAGGTCGGCTTCAGCTGAAACTGAGGTTAGTTTATTGTCGGCTCAAAGTGTTGGAGGTGACTTCCGCCACTGCGAGAAAATGGATGCTTTCTCGAATGTCGAGGATGATTACGATCACGAAGAGTTTTTGGGTCATATTGAGGACGAGGCCTTCGTATATGCACCCAGAATCCGTCTTGTGGATAGAGACAATCCACTAGATTGGTACACGGACGAGCAACTCTTCGTCAGGTACCGGTTCCAAAAAGTAACTGTAACCGACGTGTTACTTACGATGCTACGGCCGGATAACGCCGACTTGAGAGGCGTTCCTGTCCCGAAGATATTACAATTGCTTGCTGTTTTAAGGTTTTATGCCACGGGTAGTTTTCAGGAGAGTGATTTAAATATTTTTCCTAATACATTTATTGTGGTGAGCTTATTGAGATTAGTTGTTACGTACGACATCATTGCTTTTATTCTTATCGCAATCACTGTATAATTAATAATCATGAAACACCGTACGTTAAGTACATTAGTTGACGAAATCATTTAAATCTGAACTTATTATAAGCTAAAGTTGTTACAAACGTGCACCGCTCTGCGAATTCCAGAAATATATTTGTATAGTATACGGTTAATATAATGCGAAACGCCATTCGTAATTATTATGTATATCTTTCATTATTGTAGATAGTCTACGGCGATTTCCATTGACTGGCTCAGTCAACAATGTCCAAGTAAATTAAGGGATGCGATTTAGTTTACTATGGCACAATTCAGAATCCTCTCTCTACATTTATCCTTTACCTCGATCAAAGAAAACAAAAAGTTTGATACCTCTACTTACATTTACGATGTGTTACTACACCGTGAATATAATGATTAATGCTTCTTTAATAAGTTACTAGAATTGGATTGTATTTAGATAATTTTCATTAGTATCCATGAAACGTATGCCAGTATAAAGGTGACGATAATTCATTGGAAATGGCTTAGCAGACGAAAAATCAATGAATTAAAAGTTGTAAACATTGGTTTGATGATTTGATACAATTATATAGCAGGTTATTAGCACATAAATTGCTGGGATGCCGCCAGAGGTAGTGAAGTTTCCTCAATAAAACGAGGAATTAGCCACTGCCAGAAATCTTTTTTATCGAGTGGCACACTTTCCTGGGATTGTAGGGTGTGTAGAATGCACACACATCCCTATCACCAGTCCTGGAGGTGAATTGGCTGAGGTTTATCGAAATAGAAAGGGATACTTTTCCCTGAATGTGCATGTAAATGTTCATTTTGATGAAGATATAATTATTTACATCATTAAAAGAACACGTACAAGTGATATTTGCTTTACTCTGCATTTAATAGGTGGTTGTTGGTCCAGGGCTGGAGATCTTGGATATTGTTAGTTGATGGCCTGGGTCTACACACGACGCTATGATCTTTCATAAGAGCCGACTGCGTCTCCGTTTCGAAAGAGATTAATGGCTTATTGTTGGGATATAGCGGGTGTACGCAGCTAAGATACCTTTACACACCAGCGTGCAACCCAGCCACACCAGCTGAGCGGAGGTTGGTTTGAGAAAAAATATTTATAGAAAATTTATTGACAATTTTTATTGAAAAGGGTGATGCGCAGTGACAACATGATACCGGATGTATACATATCTTTTTTTTTAGGTACAATGCATCACACATTGCAACCAGATCTGCAGTTGAGAGGGCATTTGGAATATGGAAGAGGCGATTTCCCTGCCTCTCAATACACTGAGAACAGCCACTCAAACGTCAGCTAAAATAATACTGGCTTGTGCTGTGCTCTACAACGTGGCCATCAGGCAGAGAGAGCCAGTTCCACAGCACATTCACTTACAAGATCCCCATGCTGATGTTCCAATACATGCTCCTTCTCGAAATAATAATGTCAACATGACTCAACAAGAAGATATCCTCTCTACTCTAAGGCCCGTATCATAAAAGTCCCCTCGAAGCCGGCCTCCACCTCATTGTCTTTATGAGGAGGAGATGCGATATCATAAAACCGACCTCAACCTCAAAAACGTCGAATTTTGAGGCCAGCCTCGACTCAAACTTTGAGGTTAGTTTATTGTCGGCTCAAAGCGTTTGAGGTGACTTCCGCCACTGTGAGAAGATGGATGCTTTCGCGAATGTGGAGGATGACAACGATCTGGAGGAATTTTTGGGTCATATTGAGGACGATGCCTTCGTATATGCACCCAGAATCCGTCTTGTGGATAGAGACAATCCACTAGATTGGTACACGGACGAGCAACTCTTCGTCAGGTACCGGTTCCAAAAAGTAACTGTAACCGACGTGTTACTTACGATGCTACGGCCGGATAACGCCGACTTGAGAGGCGTTCCTGTCCCAAGGTTACTACAATTGCTGGCTGTGCTAAGGTTTTATGCCACGGGCAGTTTTCAGGTGAGTAATTTAAATACTTTTCCTTATATATTTGTAGTGGTGTGCTTATCATTGATATTAGTTGTTACGTACAACATCATTGCTTTTATTCTTCTCGCACTGTATAACTAATAATCATGAAACACCGTACGTTAAGTATATTAGTTGACGAAAGCATTTATATATGAACTTATTATATGCTAAAGGTGTTACATACGTGCATCGCTATACGAATTTCAGATAAATATTTATATAGAAACGCCATTTATAATTATTATGTGTATCTTTCATTGTTGTAGATAGTCGCCGGCGATTTCCACGAACTGGCTCAGTCGACAATGTCGAAGATAATTAAGGTATTTGATTTGGTTTATTATGGCACAATCATGGGCGTACCCAGCGAGGGGCATCTGTTGACATTTGTAATTTTCAGTTGTGTTTTGTCTCTGTTGGTTGGTTACCAAGATTGTTTATTGATCTGTATTTGTTAACAATCCTTATGTGTGTGAAGTTAAAATACGGTACTACTAAAACTTTTAAAATATGAAGAGTTATGGCATTTAATTCATTTACAACTACCAGTGCTTTCCAATAAAATACCAACAGATGGTAGCAGAGCGTGGTTTCGATCCACGGACCTCTGACTTGTATACCAGCGACACCAGGCATCATCACTAATGTTTGGGATAACCGTGTTAAAGGGACTGGAGGCGATAATCCCGACCATGGGGGTAGTATGGCAATCGGAGTATGATGATTTGAAACAGCTAGCTGAAAGGGTCACTAATGCTCCTTACATCGGGATGGTGATGCGAATCCCTGAAGACCAGCAAATACACAATTATGCCCGCATCATTGCTGTCGGAATAGAATACCATCGTCGCAACCTACCAGATCAGACAGCAGAAAAGGACTTCGCAAGGTTCAATGTGAAAGGGGTATTTGATCACATCAACAGCCCTGAGGACCGATCGGCTGCCACAGAGTTAGCCAAGGTTCTGCCTTCGAGGACAGTCACGGCACTTGCGAACATCATCCATCACCTACCACTTGACGCGGCCAAGCGTGTGATGAGGGGCAGAGACGAGGAGACACGATTAAGGGTGATTGACGCCTTACGCCAGAGGCCCAACCCTTGTGCCTGGGTGGAAAATGCCATTAGGGATGAGTTCAAACGTCATGAACCGGCAGTGCTTGCCCAAATCACTGCGGAGTTGTCTCGAAAGATAGGGGTATGCGAAGATGATTGGAGAAATTGGATTGCTGCTGCAGCTAATCAGGAAGAGCAGACAAGGAGGAGAAACCGATTTGAGGAGTGGCGCAACTATGTCAAGGGACTAACTGATACTTTAGGAGATGTTACAGCTAGAGTTCAAGTCCCTGAAATGCACCTGGCTTCTCAAATGATGAACGCATTGATAGACAAGTTCAAGAAGGTGTATGCTGACATAAAAGGACCTCTGCTTAATCAGAATGTTTAACAACACAGGATACACTGGGTGAACACAACACACCCATCCTGAGGGCACTTAAGTTCTCAACTCAGCTGGAGAGTTGCATCTTAACTGCTGGGGCATTGGAGTGCTCTATTCACAGAGGGCTCAGAATACTGGCAATTATAGAAAGTCTTGGAACGTTACTACTAGACATGTGCCTCATTGCATCTGACAAGATCATGAACACTCCTAATGGGCCCGGTGACAATGTTATCATACTTGACTCTCACCGATACATATCTTCAAGAAAACAAAAATGTGTTGCCCAATCGTCTTGTGAGGCAGAATATATTGCTCTTTCTGAGGCTACTAGAGAGGCTATTCATCTAAAACATCTTATTTCCGAATTATTTCAGGAACAAGAAATTATTACTATTTTTGAGGACAATCAGAGCGCTCTCAAGTTAGCAGAAAATCCTGTTTTCCATGATAGAATGAAGCATGTAGATGTGAAATACCATTTTGTTAGAGAACAAGTAGAAAACGGTAATATAAACGTAGATTTTCTCTCCACTGAGGAAATGACAGCTGACATACTTACCAAGGGCTTAAATCGTATAAAACATGAAAAATGTATGAGAGGTTTAGGCATGGTTTAAAAATAATTTAAAAAAAAAAAAAAAAATTGTAATTCATTTGATGGAAATGCTAAAGAGCTGTTTCAGCACATCTTCAATTACATTGACATTTGACATTTGTAATTTTCAGTTGTGTTTTGTCTCTGTTGGTTGGTTACCAAGATTGTTTATTGATCTGTATTTGTTAACAATCCTTATGTGTGTGAAGTTAAAATACGGTACTACTAAAACTTTTAAAATATGAAGAGTTATGGCATTTAATTCATTTACAACTACCAGTGCTTTCCAATAAAATACCAACAGATGGTAGCAGAGCGTGGTTTCGATCCACGGACCTCTGACTTGTATACCAGCGACACCAGGCATCATCACTAATGTTTGGGATAACCGTGTTAAAGGGACTGGAGGCGATAATCCCGACCATGGGGGTAGTATGGCAATCGGAGTATGATGATTTGAAACAGCTAGCTGAAAGGGTCACTAATGCTCCTTACATCGGGATGGTGATGCGAATCCCTGAAGACCAGCAAATACACAATTATGCCCGCATCATTGCTGTCGGAATAGAATACCATCGTCGCAACCTACCAGATCAGACAGCAGAAAAGGACTTCGCAAGGTTCAATGTGAAAGGGGTATTTAATCACATCAACAGCCCTGAGGACCGATCGGCTGCCACAGAGTTAGCCAAGGTTCTGCCTTCGAGGACAGTCACGGCACTTGCGAACATCATCCATCACCTACCACTTGACGCGGCCAAGCGTGTGATGAGGGGCAGAGACGAGGAGACACGATTAAGGGTGATTGACGCCTTACGCCAGAGGCCCAACCCTTGTGCCTGGGTGGAAAATGCCATTAGGGATGAGTTCAAGCGTCATGAACCGGCAGTGCTTGCCCAAATCACTGCGGAGTTGTCTCGAAAGATAGGGGTATGCGAAGATGATTGGAGAAATTGGATTGCTGCTGCAGCTAATCAGGAAGAGCAGACAAGGAGGAGAAACCGATTTGAGGAGTGGCGCAACTATGTCAAGGGACTAACTGATACTTTAGGAGATGTTACAGCTAGAGTTCAAGTCCCTGAAATGCACCTGGCTTCTCAAATGATGAACGCATTGATAGACAAGTTCAAGAAGGTGTATGCTGACATAAAAGGACCTCTGCTTAATCAGAATGTTTAACAACACAGGATACACTGGGTGAACACAACACACCCATCCTGAGGGCACTTAAGTTCTCAACTCAGCTGGAGAGTTGCATCTTAACTGCTGGGGCATTGGAGTGCTCTATTCACAGAGGGCTCAGAATACTGGCAATTATAGAAAGTCTTGGAACGTTACTACTAGACATGTGCCTCATTGCATCTGACAAGATCATGAACACTCCTAATGGGCCCGGTGACAATGTTATCATACTTGACTCTCACCGATACATATCTTCAAGAAAACAAAAATGTGTTGCCCAATCGTCTTGTGAGGCAGAATATATTGCTCTTTCTGAGGCTACTAGAGAGGCTATTCATCTAAAACATCTTATTTCCGAATTATTTCAGGAACAAGAAATTATTACTATTTTTGAGGACAATCAGAGCGCTCTCAAGTTAGCAGAAAATCCTGTTTTCCATGATAGAATGAAGCATGTAGATGTGAAATACCATTTTGTTAGAGAACAAGTAGAAAACGGTAATATAAACGTAGATTTTCTCTCCACTGAGGAAATGACAGCTGACATACTTACCAAGGGCTTAAATCGTATAAAACATGAAAAATGTATGAGAGGTTTAGGCATGGTTTAAAAATAATTTAAAAAAAAAAAAAAAAAAAATTGTAATTCATTTGATGGAAATGCTAAAGAGCTGTTTCAGCACATCTTCAATTACATTGACATTTGACATTTGTAATTTTCAGTTGTGTTTTGTCTCTGTTGGTTGGTTACCAAGATTGTTTATTGATCTGTATTTGTTAACAATCCTTATGTGTGTGAAGTTAAAATACGGTACTACTAAAACTTTTAAAATATGAAGAGTTATGGCATTTAATTCATTTACAACTACCAGTGCTTTCCAATAAAATACCAACAGATGGTAGCAGAGCGTGGTTTCGATCCACGGACCTCTGACTTGTATACCAGCGACACCAGGCATCATCACTAATGTTTGGGATAACCGTGTTAAAGGGACTGGAGGCGATAATCCCGACCATGGGGGTAGTATGGCAATCGGAGTATGATGATTTGAAACAGCTAGCTGAAAGGGTCACTAATGCTCCTTACATCGGGATGGTGATGCGAATCCCTGAAGACCAGCAAATACACAATTATGCCCGCATCATTGCTGTCGGAATAGAATACCATCGTCGCAACCTACCAGATCAGACAGCAGAAAAGGACTTCGCAAGGTTCAATGTGAAAGGGGTATTTAATCACATCAACAGCCCTGAGGACCGATCGGCTGCCACAGAGTTAGCCAAGGTTCTGCCTTCGAGGACAGTCACGGCACTTGCGAACATCATCCATCACCTACCACTTGACGCGGCCAAGCGTGTGATGAGGGGCAGAGACGAGGAGACACGATTAAGGGTGATTGACGCCTTACGCCAGAGGCCCAACCCTTGTGCCTGGGTGGAAAATGCCATTAGGGATGAGTTCAAGCGTCATGAACCGGCAGTGCTTGCCCAAATCACTGCGGAGTTGTCTCGAAAGATAGGGGTATGCGAAGATGATTGGAGAAATTGGATTGCTGCTGCAGCTAATCAGGAAGAGCAGACAAGGAGGAGAAACCGATTTGAGGAGTGGCGCAACTATGTCAAGGGACTAACTGATACTTTAGGAGATGTTACAGCTAGAGTTCAAGTCCCTGAAATGCACCTGGCTTCTCAAATGATGAACGCATTGATAGACAAGTTCAAGAAGGTGTATGCTGACATAAAAGGACCTCTGCTTAATCAGAATGTTTAACAACACAGGATACACTGGGTGAACACAACACACCCATCCTGAGGGCACTTAAGTTCTCAACTCAGCTGGAGAGTTGCATCTTAACTGCTGGGGCATTGGAGTGCTCTATTCACAGAGGGCTCAGAATACTGGCAATTATAGAAAGTCTTGGAACGTTACTACTAGACATGTGCCTCATTGCATCTGACAAGATCATGAACACTCCTAATGGGCCCGGTGACAATGTTATCATACTTGACTCTCACCGATACATATCTTCAAGAAAACAAAAATGTGTTGCCCAATCGTCTTGTGAGGCAGAATATATTGCTCTTTCTGAGGCTACTAGAGAGGCTATTCATCTAAAACATCTTATTTCCGAATTATTTCAGGAACAAGAAATTATTACTATTTTTGAGGACAATCAGAGCGCTCTCAAGTTAGCAGAAAATCCTGTTTTCCATGATAGAATGAAGCATGTAGATGTGAAATACCATTTTGTTAGAGAACAAGTAGAAAACGGTAATATAAACGTAGATTTTCTCTCCACTGAGGAAATGACAGCTGACATACTTACCAAGGGCTTAAATCGTATAAAACATGAAAAATGTATGAGAGGTTTAGGCATGGTTTAAAAATAATTTAAAAAAAAAAAAAAAAAATTGTAATTCATTTGATGGAAATGCTAAAGAGCTGTTTCAGCACATCTTCAATTACATTGACATTTGACATTTGTAATTTTCAGTTGTGTTTTGTCTCTGTTGGTTGGTTACCAAGATTGTTTATTGATCTGTATTTGTTAACAATCCTTATGTGTGTGAAGTTAAAATACGGTACTACTAAAACTTTTAAAATATGAAGAGTTATGGCATTTAATTCATTTACAACTACCAGTGCTTTCCAATAAAATACCAACAGCATCTGCTCCCCCCCCCCCTCCCCCCTAGAACAAAAATCGCAAAAGCCTTTAAGCAAAACCAGTACTGAATTGAAACGAAAGCATTGAATAAATTTTCTTTAAACCCATGAAAAATGATATGTACAACATATGCAACTAATATATTAATACTTTTTCAAGGAAATAATCTCATTAACTAATGTCGCAACATAGTTTCTTCCCCCCTAGACCTTGGCTTGCCCCGCCCCCCCAGGTATGATCCTGGGTACGCCCTTCCGCACAATTCTGAATCATCTCTATATATTTATCTTTTACCTTGATCAAAGAGAACAAAAGAGTTGGAAACCTACTTACATTTAAGTTGTGTTACTACATCGTAAATGTAATGATAAATGCTTCTTTAAAAACATACAACACATTGGTTTGATGATTTGATCCAATTAAATTGCAGGTTATTAGCATAGAATTTGCCGGGAAGCTGCCAGAGGTAGTGAATATTCCTCAGTCAAACGAGGAATTAGCCACTGCCAGAAATCTTTTTTATCGAGTGGCACACTTTCCTGGGATTTTAGGGGGTGTAGAATGCACACACATCCCTATCACCAGTCCTGTAGGTGAATTGGCCGAGGTATATCGCAATGGAAAGGGATACTTTTCCCTGAATGTACAGGTAAATGTTAATTTTGATAAAGATATGATTATTTACCTCATTAATAGAACACGTACAAATGATATTTGCTTAACTCTGCACGTAATAGGTGGTTTTTGGACCCAGGTTGGAGATTTTGCATATTGTTTGTCGACGGCCTGGGTCTACACACGACGCCAGGATTTTCCACAATAGCCGACTGCGTCTCCGTTTCGACAGAGACGAAGTCAGTGGCTTATTGCTGGGAGATAGCGGGTATCCACAGCTGAGATACCTTTATACACCAGTGCGCAACCCAGCCACACCAGCTGAGCGGAGGTTGGTTTAAGAAAAAATATCATGTATAATTTTTATTGAAAAGGGTGTTGTGCAGTGACAAAATGATTTCATGGAAATGGTAGGGGATGTATACATATCATTTATTTTTTTCAGGTACAATGCATCACACATTGCAACCAGGTCCGCAGTGGAGAGGGCATTTGGGATATGGAAGAGACGATTTCCCTGCCTCTCAATGAAACTGAGGACAGCCACTCAGACATCAGCGAAAATAATACTGGCTTGTGCTGTGTTCCACAACGTGGCCATCAGACAGAGGGAGCCAGTTCCAGAGAACATACACTTGCAAGATTCCCATGCTGATGTTCCAATACCTGCCGTGCAAAATAGAAATCTCCTTGCAACAGCTGAAAGAAGGGCTTTCATTAATCGCCATTTTGCACGCCATCAATAGGTTCAACATCACTCTATGCAACATTATACTCAATACTTCAATTACAATTCAATTACACTCAACATATCACAAATTATACACAGTTAAATTTTAAATAATAATAATATGCAATGAAGGTGTCATTGCTTTATAAATGTAGAGTGATGAAATGTCAATGCATATTATTATTATTATTATTATTATTATTCAGAAGCATCTGTATGGGCACATGAACACACAAAACACAGACACACACAGACATACACACCCTCTCTTAAAGTACTGGAGAGCTAGGGAAATGCCTTTTGGTCCCTGGTTCAAGGAAAGGAAAATCCTGATAGTCACCTCCCCGTGGTAGAGAGGGGGCAACGTTTGTAAAAACGGCTAACGACACAGGGACCGATAATCTCCCGGTATAAGGAGAAACCTTGAAGAGAGCCATCCTCTTCCAGAGGGTGAATGTGCAGACAGAGGTTAGGATGGTATTCAGCCCTTTGGAATGGGAAAACAAGTCTTTAATGCACATGAGCACACAAGGTCAACTGCATAGGATAAAGAAGTCAAGGGGAAAGAACTACACTGCCCATTCCAGAGGTATCACTCATCGTACTGGAGTATTCTCATAAGAATGATACGTTTTAGCAGAAATGTCCATAATAGCATGCCCTCATGCAGCAATATTGGGTGAGTTTCATCCCAGGATAAATGTATGCTGTAAGGTGAAAGAGGGAGGCGGGGAAACTTCAGGTAACATGACTGAAAATTGGAGCATGGGATGTCATGAGGAGTAGGAACGTTGATAAGGGTGTCCTGGGGCAAGTTGAAAAGGATAGTCACATTGACAAAATGATTACAGCAAAATATTAAAAGAGAAGGGATTTGTTGCAGAACAGATCCAGAAAAGAAAGCCCCAAGACCTAATCTACGACGTACCGAAGCATCTTAGCAATGAAACCGTCATAGAAAAGATCTATAGGAAGAACGTCGGAATGCGATTGAACGAATAAAATTCAAAACCAACTTTCAAAAAGTGTACCAACTAAAGGCGAATGACCCAGAAAAGGAGCACTGGATTTTCGAAACTAATATGGAAATACGTCACCTACTCATAGAAAAGGAGAAACAATATTTAGAATGGAATTGCTGTAAAATCAAAGATTACATTTCAGTTCTTAGATGTTTTAAATGCCAGGCGTATGGCCACAAAACCTCATTATGCAGGAGGGAAGAGGATATTTGTTCACATTGCTCGGGCAAGCATGAATTCGAAAACTGTGAGAAGAAAGGGGAAACTCCAAAATTCTACCACTGCTCGACGGCGGAGAAACCAAGGTTGCATCGATCCGGGGACCGAAACTGCCCATTCTTCAAGAAAGCCAGGGAGCAGGAGTGCGAAAGACTCGGGTATGGCGGCACACCAATTTGAAGTAACGGTCGGACAAATCAACACAGGAAGGAGCTTCGCAGCCATGGGAAATCTGGAGAAATTAAGAAAAGACCACAATTTGGATTTAATATTGATACAAGAACCATATTCAGTGAACGGAAAGATTCCCTTCTCCACGGGAGTAGCGTACTGTGAGCAATACTCCAAAGAATTATGGCCAGCGACAATCTGTAGGAACAAGAACTTAAAAATTACTGTGCTAACGCAATTAACAAATTCAAAAACAGTGACAGTGAAACTGACCTCCGCAGGTGCCGAAGACATTATTCTTATTAATAGTTATTTTAAGTTCTCGGAAAAAATTGACCCATATCTAAACGAAATAGAAACGGTTTTAAAGACTTTTAAACATTGTAAAATAATTTCATCGGCGGATGCCAATGCCAAATCCACCCTATGGCTTAACGATGAAAATGACGACCGCGGAGACAAGCTCGAAGATTTTATTTTATTTTACAACATGACTGTGAAAAATTGTTTCAACGAATTGACGACGCATGAAGGCCCGAATAGTTTTAGTAACATCGACGTTACACTGACCCAAGGTTTTAATGATTAAATAAGTAATTGGATAATAAGTGATGAGGAAACACTCCGTGACCTATGCCTCGTCCATTTCCAAATTACTAAGAGACCATCGTCAAATAAAACCACTGGAAAATGCAATTACAACATCGCCAAAGCAAAATGGGAAGAATTCGAAAGCGAAATCAAAAACAAAGCCAGCGAAGTGAACAATACAGTGAATTTAACAAAAATAATCCTAGAGGCGTGTGAAAAAACAATCTCCAGAAAAAAAACCCAAAGCAGAATAACGTCCCCTGGTGGAAAAATAATTTAACACCACTAAGAAAAGCGTGCAAAAAGACCAAAAAGAAATTCAAAGAAAAATCAATTATCCAAGCACATGACTTAGAAATCTGGCGCCAGGAATATAAGAAAATAAGAAACGAATATTACAATGAAATAAAAAGAGCAAAACGCGAAAGCAGGGGGAAAAAATATTACAAAAGGTAACGATAACCCCTGGGATTATGCCTATAAGGTAAAAGGAAGAAAAAGATAAATGATAATGCCATGTGCTCGTAAAAAACCAAACGGTGAATTCACTAAAAATGATTAAGAAACGGCCGATTTACTTATAGAAACCCTACTTACTCCCACTCGCAAGACTTGCCCGAGCATCCCAGGGGTACACGAATGCATCGCTAAGAAAACTCTACGTTGGGCTGGCAGAACAAATAATCCTATATGGCTGCGAAGCTTGGGGAGAAGAGATAATGATTCGAGGAAAAAGCCGCCAGAACATCTTAAGAGCTGATTATATGTTTTAGCGGGATGCATCCCAATCGACCTACTCGTTGAGGCACGGAGAAAAATTTTTAAGAATAAAAGGACAAACGCGGATAGCGGACTACAAAGGAAACTTTTAAGGGAAGAGACACTTGCCAAATGGCAAAAGTGGTGGGACCAATCCTCAAAAGGCAGGGAAACCTATCTGTATATTAACGTCAAACAAAGACTGAAATGCAAAGCCTCAGACTTAGCTCACATTAGTGTACAATTTTTAACAGGACACGGCGATTTTAAAGTCAAGCTGAAAGCTTTCAATATATGTGACAATGAAATTTGTATATTCTGCAAAAATGAAAAGGAGCATGCATGGCATCTATGGCATCTAAAGAGTGTGAATCACTGGAACATCTAAAAACTGAAATGAAAGGGGAATTGCAAGGGCACAAATTGAATTTTAACAGAAATGACGTAATGAATAGTAAAATTATTAAAACCAAGTGCCTCATGAGTAAAATAATACAGCTGAAGCAATAACAACACGAACCAAGTCGACTAATAGAAAGCCGATTCCCAATGATCCTGACGCATTACGCGGGAGGTGAGGGGGATACCAGCCCGGCGAAAGCCGGGGCAAATTACTAAAACGAAACGCAAACGCAAAAAACAAACAATCGGCTAACTCAATTAAAGGCTAAGAAAAGCAGCCCCCGGGAAATAAGTCCTAACTTGGAACCCGAGGGGGTGGTGGAGGGATCATGGGGGCATTGCCCCTAACACTGGTGGTCCTAACCGTGCCCCCAGCGCCCAGCAGGTCTTTCGCATCATTCAGTGAGATTGACATTATCGCTGAAAATCTGCAACTGGATTTCATCCTGATTGTAACTTCCACGGTCAGGCAGCCATCTTGGACGGCAAAAGACGATCGAAAACATGATGATTATAACCGACACCCATTGGTTGCTACGACGACCAGCCATCAACAAGAGGGCTTTTAAACTCGTAGTCTTTGAGAATTGAAGAAAGGAAGAGATGGACCTAGTAAATTTTTCCTCAGTTAAAGATATTTACCAGTTTTTCTCACAGAATGAGGAAACTGTTATACAGAAATTGCAAGAAGAAGGATTTATACAGAAATTACAGAAGTGCCCCCGAAAACGCTGCAGAAAAATGCAGGTGCTTTCCAAAAATGTAAGATACAAGGGGAATTTTGCAGCATTCTGCAATACGTGCAGAAGATACTCAAGTTTGTGCACTGACACATTCTTCGAGAATTGCAGCCTTCCTTGGGAGTCTGTCTTTGTCCTTTTGTGGTTTTGGGTGTGCCACGTTTCTTCCAAGGGCACTGCAAAGGTTACCGGTATCAACCGTGAAAGTGTGGTTCAGTACCACCGATACTTTCGGTAATAAATTATTTTCTTAGATTCTAACTTATCTGCATTTGGGCACCTCTTTTCTTAATTTACTTATGTTTACAGGGACATAGCCTCGTGGAAAATTTTAAGCATGCCGAAAGAACAACTCGGAGGTGATGGAGCAATTGTGCAAGTAGATGAGAGTGTCGTAACTCGACGAAAGCACCATAAGTGCCGAATGGTGCGAGAAAAATGGGTATTGGGAATCTACGACACCCAACAGAAAGTAAGTGTGGTTATTTATGTTGTGCGGAGAGATCAGGGCACATTACTTCCCCTAATAGAGGAGTATGTTCGAAAAGGAAGCATAATATGGACTGATGGCTGGGCAGCATACGAGGGGTTGAAGGATCTGGAGTACAAACACCATACCGTGAATCATAAAAGGGAATTCAAGAGTGCGGATGGTGTGTGTACCAATGAGGTAGAAGGATACTGGTCGAGGTTGAAGCAGTTCTGCCGGCACACTGAGGTGTTGCGGAGTATCTTATTAGCAGAGCATATCGACGAATTTATGTACAGGCAGCATTTTCAGGGATCCCCTGCCACAATGTATAGAAATTGTTTACTTCACCTCAGAGAAAGATACCCTGTGTGATTCTATTTTTTATAACCTTTTATTTTCTAATATTATATTTTGTTACATGTTCATTTCATTTATCAGTAATCAGTCCAAATTACTGACCAAATTGGACTGATTTCGACTTTTTTTTACTAATTCTTAGTGTACGGTCGTAGGACCGGAGGGGTGGGTTGGGTAGCGCACGGCGGAAGCCGCGCCGAGGGCGTGGCTTCTTTCAAATTATGTTCGCGTACATGCCGACAGAGATTTATGATGGCATTGGCGAGGATAAGCGGGAAGCCTTGCTCGACGCCGTCTTTTAGTATATAGCCCTTGAAAACGACGGAGGAATTGGCCGGTATAGCCATCCCGATATGTATTTAAAAACTAGTATCATTTGGGACCACCGGGTATAGTACACCGTGATTTACCGAAATCCATTTCCCATATGTTCCCTACATCATAAATTACGCTATAAACGTGTTCTATCCCACCCCAGCACCCCTTTTTCTCTCCACAGGCCCGTTACCTTGTTGACCAAGTATGAGAACGTCAAAGAACGTGAGGCGGACAGCCAGTCGACATCCCAGAGGGGAGCGGAAAAACAAAAGTTGCGAGAGATACGAAATTTAACAGGAAAAGAGCGGCTCTCGGTCATAAGTAGTAGTGTTTGGATTTAGGGTGCGTCGACGGCTAGGTCATTTTGCACCACTACTGTGTGATTTAATTACAAAAGTTATGTATAAAGTAATCCACTGCATCTGATGTCTTCGTTCAAAGAGTGTGCATAATTAGATTTTATTAAAAATGTTTATTTCTCTGAGAAACCGAAATGTACAGATTAAGTTGGTAGGGTGGTCTCCTAAAAGGGTTTTTAGGTCTCCCCCTAGATTAATTCGTCTTCGCGTTTCGCGGTACTTAACACAATCTAACATGATGTGTCTAATACATAATGGGCACTTACAACCATCGCATTGGGGAGGTTCCTTCTCTTTAGTGAAGAGATACGCATGGGTCAGGGGGCTGTGTTAAGTCTCCTAAAGACAGCAACCGAGAAGAAAATGTTTCTTCTCAAGCAGATGTGCGCAATGCTTGACAATGAATCGTAATCGACTCGGCAACATTTTACTCTGCTCGAATTGCAATGGCATTCGCAGCCGCCAGCACGAGTTATTAAATTATATTTTTTCTGGCACCTTCGATGTAGTCGCCCTTCAGAAGACACATCTAGCACCAAACATGACATTTCACATTCCAAATTTCAAAACATATCGGCGAGACGTCTCCACCAAATCTGGCGGAGTACTGATCGTAGTAAAATCATAAATAAAACACAAAGCATTGCCGACGAACTCTCTTAGCACTCTTCAATCCATCGGTATCTCTATTCCAACTCCAACCTTTTTATCTATTCTGTGTACTAACCTGCGTCAAAAAATATCTCTTTTCCGAGAAAGTTCGACTCTTACTCGATGCCGACAAGCAAATCATTGCTGCCGGGGATTGGAATTCAAAGCATGAGGAATGGTGCTGTCGACGCACTAACTCGCGTGGACCGACTTAGATTACTGCAGTGGACCGATATTTGGCCACCTGCCGGCGCCATGTAAAGCCGATTATATATAAGTTTTTTTAGAATTAAAACATTTTAGGGAAATTTCATCATCATGTAATAAATTTTATTCTTCCTAAACTTAAGAGTGCAATGCACACGCTCACTAGCACTTTCTTTCGTTTTCTCCTTCACTTACATTGAAAAGGTAATCACTGGTTCCTTACACGCTTGAAATGTCATGTCCCCTAGGTCGAGATTTATTCTCCAATGCTCTCTTAGTGCCAAGGGCACTGTAATGAATGCTGAAGATGTGGTCTGAAGACGCACAGATGCAGCAAGCAATGCAAGGGCCAAAAGCCCAGTTATTGAAGGATCGGGATCGCCAGGACAGTTGGTCGGATAACGAACGGGCATGGGGTGGTGACGCCAGATCACTCGGATTTGCCAAAGTTTAGGAACGTTGTAATATACTGTGACTATCAGGCCTTTGGGCCTTATATTTTCTTCAGAATTTCGTCGTCAAAATTTACCTATCATACTTTTATTTTCCTTTGCTTGCTTCCAAAGAATCTGATCCTTATAACAATTTAGGTCTATATTTAGTTCTGAAATTTTCCAATTTAGTGTTGTTGAAAAAAGGTAATTGTATTGTAATTAATTTATCATTTAAAAAAACTTCATTTGATGTCATATGCATATCAATTTTTTCCGATTTCCAGGAAATGACCAAAGCTGCAAGTAAATTGGCAGATGCCTCCCTTATAGAGCCTGAAGCTGCCAGAAAAGCAGCCGAAAATGAGAAGGAGAGGAATGAATTACTAAAAGAATTCATTGCAACATTTAGAAATATGTATACGAAATAATTTACTTTAAAAAGGAAATAAAATTGGAATTAAATTCATTTTGGAAATGTACATAAGAATACATATTTTTGGTTCATCTTTTGCCCCCGGCCATCTTTCTTGGCAATGAAGGCATTTTGAATTTTATTAGCAAGAGCACGTCCTACCAAAGGATTGCCTTGGGCATCATTCTTATCCTCGGGGTTGAGCATGTTGGCTAAGATGTGTTGCTCAACGCCGAAGTCCTCTACATTGATGTCTGCAGCATGATGGGCAATTCTCATACTGTGCAATACTGCACATGCATTTACAATTTTCCCTGCCATGCCAGGTTGGTACATGAGCTTCCTTTGGCCAGACAGACACCCGAATTCCGACTTGTAGAATTGAGATAAAGGGTGCGTCGACGGCAAGGTCATTTTGCACCACTACTCAATCGTTTGATTCAAGACTCATTATAAATGGATCTTTACTATGCAATTTTTTAACATAAAATAGAGGGAAGCTTTTAAATTTTGTTGAAAAGACCTATTTCCTTGAGAAACAAAATTGTACTATTTAGATTGGTGGGGTGGTCTCCTAGAATAGATTCTAGGTCCCCATCCAGATTGAACCGTGTCCGCGCATCACGGTATTCGTCGCACTCTGTCAAGATATGTCGGATGGTTAAAGGGCACCTACACCCGTCACATTGAGGAGCTTGCTTCTCTTCGGTAAAAAGAAAGGCATGAGTCAGAGGGCAGTGCCCTATCCTCAAACGAGTGATAACTACTTCCTCCCTTCGATTGATCCTGGTAGAGGAAGGCCAAGCTGACGTTGTATGTTTGATGCTTCGCAGTTTATTGTTATTCAAAGTCCTCCACGACTCCCTCCACTGTTCAAGTACAACATTTTTTAGTGACCCTCTTAGGTCTTCGTACGGAACTAGCGTTGATTTAATCTCTTCGTTAGTAAGAGCTTCCTTGGCCAACAAATCTGCTTTTTCGTTTCCACGTATCCCCGCATGTCCCGGAACCCAAAGAAAGCAAACACTTATTCCCTTGTTCATGAGAGTCAGCAGCGTGGCATGAATGTGTTGAACAACTGGATGCATGGGTAAGAAGCCAGAAATGGATTGTAAGGAGCTACGGGAGTCGGTGCATATGACAAACGAGCCATTTTCGCCACTCAATGCTTCCAAAGCCATTTTAATTGCGAAGAGTTCCGCCGTATAAATGCTGCACAGCGGATGCAGCTTCGCCTTAATGGCTCCATGTAGAGGAGAGAACGCTGCACATGCGCAGGCAGAGTTACATTTCGATCCGTCCGTGTAAATGGGGATTAAATTGGGGTGGTTCCACCGAAACGTAAAATACTCACGTTGGTATTCCAAGGGAGTAGTGGAGGATTTTGGCCGAGATAGTAAAAACATATTAACCGCAGGAGTGGGAGTTAACCAAGGTGCGTAAGTTGAGTACGCAACAGGGTATACGTCCGGTAGTTTAAAATCACATCCGAGATTAAAATCATTAAAACGAATACTTACAGGTCTCGTTGCCCTAGTCCTTCGATTAAAAACATTTAAAAGCCGAGGTTTAAAAAGTATGTCGTAGCATGGGTGACTCGTCATAGATAAAATTTTGGATACGTAACTGCAAAGCAGCCAAGTCCTACGGTAGCACAAGGGAGGTTCTCCTGCGTCAGAGTGGATGCTTGGAACTGGGCTGGTTCGAAAGGCCCCAGTGCAGAGTCGTAGCGCGGCGTTGTGCAAAGAATTTAACGCTCGTAGATACGAAGGGCGGGCAGATGCATAAACAAAGGAGCCGTAGTCTATTTTAGACCGCACCAATGTGCGATATAGTAAGAGTAGGGTGGTACGGTCTGCTCCCCACGATATGTGACTCAAAAACTTTAAAATATTTATAGACTTTAAACAACTTGCCTTCAAATTAATGATGTGATCTCGCCAGTTGAGTCTTTGATCCAATGTTAGTCCCAGAAAACGGATTGACTCCACAAATGGGAGATTTCTTCCGCTAAGACGAAGTGTAGGAGGAAGGTGGACGCCTCTGACACGGTGGAAGTGAACGCATTTGGTTTTCTCAGTTGAAAATCGAAAACCGTTACTATGAGTCCATTGGTCTAATTTGTTCAGCGTGAGCTGGATCAATCTCGATATATTAGCCACTCTAGATGACCTGCAAAAAATCGCCAGGTCATCAACGAATAGTGGCCATTATCGGCGTCTGGATGTATTTAGCTACGTCGTTGATCGCAATAGCGAAAAGCGTCACGCTCAAGACGGACCCCTGGGGTACTCCGTTGTCAAGAGGGTAGGGACGCGTTAGGAACTGCCCTGTCCTTACTTTAAAAATACGGTTTGTTAAAAATTTTTGAATAAAAGTCGGTAGGTTACCCCTAAAACCCCAATCATGCAGAGTACGTAAGATTTTTCTGCGCCAAACCCGATCGTAGGCCTTCTCTATGTCGAAGAATACCCCAACCACGTGTTGGCGGAGGATGAAGGCTTCTTGGATATAATTCTCGATCCTCACCAAGTGGTCCAAGGTGGAGCGGCACCTTCTAAATCCACTTTGAATATTGCAGAGAAGGTTTCGGCGTTCCAACCACCAAATGAGCCTCCGATTAACCATTCTCTCCATGAGCTTGCATAAGCAGCTGGTGAGTGAGATCGGACGGTAAGAATTTGGGTCAGTCTTATCTTTCCCATGCTTGGGTATGGGGATGATGACACTCTCCCGCCAGGATGATGGAAAAGTGCCTGCTACCCAAAGTTGATTATAGGTTCGCAGGAGTTCCAGCAACGCGGATTCCGGGAGGTTACGAAGAAAGGAATTGTGGATTTCGTCTGGTCCTGGAGAGGTATCATGTGATTCGTGGATGGCAGAACGCAGTTCCCACATAGAAAACGGAATGTTGTAATCTGCCGTCATGCACGTCTCCTTAAAACAAATAGGGATGGCTTCTAGGCGCCGCTTGAAAGAGCGAAAAAATAGGTCGTAGCTTTCGTCGCTGCTTGTTTCGGTGAGTAGCTGGCCGAAGATGTCGCCGATAGCAGGAAGTGAAGTTATGGTGGTTCCGTTGACTTTCAAATAGGAGACACCACATTGCTGACGGCTACCCGAAATTTGCTTCACATTACGCCATACCTGATCTAGTGGTGTCCTAATATTAATACTAGAGACGTATTTCATCCAAGAGTTCTTCTTTGCCTCTTTCACAACTTGGCGGGCTTTCGCTCTCAGGCGTCGGAAAGCGGACAGGTTATTGGCCGTGGGATACTTGTTAAAAATTCTCAATGCTTTCTTACGTAGACGGATAGCCTTGGTGCATTCATCGTTCCACCATGGAACGGCAGGCCTCGACGTAATGCCCCGAGATCGTGGCACACTTATGTCCGCCGCGTTGATGATAGCTGCCGTTAAACATTCGACATTGGAGACGCTATCGCGGTTTTCATCACATATATGCTTAAAATTTTCTTTAAAACTATACCAGTCGGCTTTCTGGATAACCCAGCTGCCCGGTCTGATAAAATCAGGGTTAAAATTTCGGTCCTTGGAGAGTAAAATAGGGAAATGGTCGCTTCCACTAAGGTCGTCGTGAACGCGAAGTGGAATTTTGTTGACCAAACTAGTCGATAAAATACACAAGTCAATGGAGGAGAAATCGCCGCTAAAAGAGTTAAAACGGGTTTTCTCGCCATTATTGAGTAAAAATAGGTTAAAGTCACAAATAAACCTTGATAAAATACGTCCCCTGCGGTTGCACTGTCCCGGGGTGCTTCCCCATAGACGGTCGTGAGCATTAAAATCTCCGAGTAAAATAAAAGGCTGAGGTAGCTGGTGAACAAGGGATTCTAGATTAAAACGGGTGACGGGTGCACCCTCCGGCAGGTAAACGTTGCACACCGTTATCGCCTCGGGAGCGTGCACCGTCACCGCTACCGCTTGGAACGGTGTGTTAAGATTTATTCTGGAGGTGTAAAGTGCCTCCCGAACAAAAACCGCCACTCCACCATGGGCTCGTTGGCATCGTCCAATCTAAAAGCGTTAAAATGTTTTAAATATCCCTTGTCCGTGTCCTTAAAACGTGTTTCCTGCAAACATATACAGGACGGGTTAAAATCTCTGATTAAAATGTCTAGCTCCTCCTTATGCCGATAAAAACCGTTACAGTTCCACTGTATGATAAAAGCCATTAAAAATTGAAAAAAAGTTAAATAAATAAATAGATAAATTAATTTAAAACTGCCAGAGGGAGAGTCAACGCTTAATGCGTCTTCTCTCCTTAGCCTTCGCCCGGATGATTTCTAACTCGGAAATATATTCGTCTTCTTCCATAGACACTGGTTGGCTACGCGTAGGCGAACCAGATGGACCCGGGGACTGAGATTTTCCACGCCTGCTTTGCGTGGCCACGGTGGGTGTTGTGGTTGGGTTCTTCTTTGAAGAGCCCTGATTAGCATCGTTTTGTTCCGGTGGCGTGCCCTTCTTGGTTGCCGGCTTGGTAGCCTTATCCGGCTTGGCTTGCTTTACATTCTTAATCGTATGTGCTTCCTTTTTATTCCCCTGCGTGTCTGTATTATTATTTTTCTCACTATCTACTACGGCAGCATACGAACGGGAGAACGTAGGCGCGATGAGTGTTCTATACTTTTTCCGGGCTTCATGATATGGCAGCTTTTCCACTGTCTTTATCTCCATTATTTTGTAGTAGGTTTGGGGTCACGGGTGCGTCGACAGCTAAGGTCATTAGCACCACGCTCAATCAAATTGCGACATAAGCATATACTGTAATTTCAGTTTAGTGCGGCACTGTTGACAATATTGATGTAAACTTCGAGCTAATCAAATCGAATTCACAAGACCAGTTTTCTTAACGAATTCTATGACGCGGCATAGGCTGCCAGGGTCATCGCCCAGAATACATTCTAGGTTGTCCCTGACGCCTGTCCGGTCTCGCGTAATATGATGCTCATCACACTCCGTCAAGAGGTGTCTCATAGTCAGGGGACAGCCACAATAGCCACATCGAGGTGGGATCTTCTCTTCGGTGAAGAGATGGGAATGTGTCAGGGCGCAATGACCGATTCTCATTCTAGTAATGATGACTTCCTCCCTACGATTCCTCCCAACAGAAGAGGGCCACATTGACGTAACCGGTTTGATCATTCTTAGTTTGTTATTCGTTACATTCGTCCATACCTCACAGACTGCCATGCGCAGAATAGTTCTACGGCAGTGGAGTAAGCCTTGATAAGTTACAGTAGCCGAAGCAAGCGCCGGCAGCGTGAGTGCCGCCTTTGCAGCTGCATCCGCTTTTTCATTTCCTGTTATTCGCATGTGCCCGGGAACCCATAGGAACGACACTTTGCGTCCTCGTTTACAGATATTATATAGGGCGATTTGAATGTCTTGCACAATAGGGTGCGTCGGGAAGATAGTGGCGATAGATTGTAGCGAGCTCTTTGAATCGGTGCATATGACGGTGGTAGGGTTGCAATCGTCGGCGACTATCCCCACGGCCTTCTTAATGGCGATAAGCTCCGCTGTGTATATGCTACACAACGGGTTGAGTCTCGTCTGCATGATGCCGTGGTATGCCGAGGACACTGCGCAGGCACAGGCGGCTTCCGACTTGGATCCGTCTGTATACACGAGTCGACTGCCCTTATGGCGACTGAAGAATTCATTAAAATGACACTGATACTCTGAGGTAGTGGAGTATTCTTTCTGGAGTCCTTTAACCCGGCGGTAGTCGCGCCCATTTTCCGAACATAAACGGTCGCGTGGGGTGTCTCTGACACCCCAAAAGATTTTCTTCAATTTCTTTCAAATAGTATATATCATTTAAAAATTTCACATCTCGACGTATCCTTTGTTTATTTAGGAATGGCTATACTATATATTTCAAACCATAATTCAACTTTTATTTTTTTAAGAAAATATTTTTGAATACCTACCCTATTTTCCAGTAGGCAGTCCCAGTTCCTCCGAAAAAATTGCCAATTTTTTTTGTTTCAGCCAAAGGACACAGTTGAAATGTTGAGATATAAATACATGGCATATACTTTTATAAACATCAATCACTGTATCTCATCATATTTTCAGCGTCGACCTCTATTTGCCTTACGTAAATACTAATAATTGTACTAAATTAATTTACTAATCGATATTGAATCGATTTCCAAAAATGTATTCTTGAGGAAAAATGTAAGATGATATTACGGTCACTTATAACTATTGAAATACTCCTGTTACAAATTATATACAGCATTGGAAAGGTAAACTAACAAATATGTAGTCCTCAATAGAAGTTCAGTTTCACGCTATTGAAAAGTTTTATTGAATCTAAAGAATGCAGAAAATAAATCATGTAAACTATTTATTTGCTTCTAATCACTTCTCAAAAATTTCAGCAAATGTGTACCGCACATTAGTTTCTAACACAGTTTACAGTATATTTTTGTTTTTATATCTGTGGGGAAAAAAACACATCTTCCTACTTTTTTCTATTTTTCTCCACATCCTTTTCTCAGGCTCATTTTACGCATATTCCTCTATTTTTCAAGTCTCTAGAGATCGTGTTCAATATCGATCTAATTTTACTGTATGGAAAAGTTAACGATCGAGTTATCTCACGAAGAAAACTTCTTTGCAATGTAATAGTGAATTAGAATACCTACGTATAACAAATGCACTGATGTCAGCAGTGTTTGGCAAATGAAAGAAAATGGCCATGGACCATCTCCTGATGTTTCTGCTTGTATGATAGGTGCTGCCTATTTTGTCTAATGTGGCTACACCTCCTTCAGTGCAGTTATAAAAGGTCAATATTTCCGGTTTTCTTTTATTATCTGTTCGTCTTGGATTCATTGATAGATATAGCTGTGTGAATTGTTGGCGAAAGAATTACATTCTTTGACCATTTTACGACGCAGGAAACTAGAGCTTTTTTCTTCCTAAACCAAAATAAGCTGCTATTATCTTCTTTCTTTTACTTATACGACTTTCAGTGCTAAATCTCTTTTATTTTTTGCGCACTGTTCCCGCAACCGTCAAATTATTGCTTAGAATTTCATGTACTTGCGGAATATTATTGAATCAGTAGTTCAAACTATGTTCCTCCCGTTTCTGTTTACAAAAGAAAACATTCGCTTTAACTCCTCTTTTGGACCGTTAACTAAAAAAAATGGACCCTCTGGTTGCCACTCTGAGTAGGTACATCTTCAAATACAATCGAATTTGCCAATGCAAAACTTTTGATGCTATATTTTGCGGGGTTGGAAGGTAAATATTGCCTATATGAACATCTTCTTTGAAAAGGAATCAATTGCTCATCAGCTTTTTCTCATGGCCCAATTCTATAATGTTGCCGTGTATTGCGAGCAAACATCTCAAATACATCTGTACTTTGTGCTAATTTTCCACTTTTCATTTTCTCTACTTTAGCAGTCACGTTGTGGAAACGAAAAGATAAAGGGGAAAAGAGAAATATGTTATGGCTCATGGAGGAATAACATATTTCCACTCCTAATCCATTGTGGTTCCAAAACTATAAAAAATTCTGTTACTCAGTTTTATTTGCCCTGGCTAAAAGTAAAATACTATTCAGGAACACTAATTCTTTCCTGTCTGTTTCACTATCTCTTTTACGAGAATTATTTTCAGTGACTTTCTCTACCTGAATATTAGTGCAATTCACAATTTTCTCTACCATTCTTTCAATGAACATCATACGAAAACAAACCATTCGAGTTTTGAATCCAATTTATTTTTCTAATAAGTCCACTCCTCTCAGTAACACTGCTACAATTTTATGTTCTTATGTTTGGTCTTGATCCCTGCGTATTACACGTTTCAACTCCATACTTCCCAACGTACATAAGCTCCCTTCCCTTTTACAAAAGTTAATCATCTCTGCACTGTTGTTCAGTGTAAGTGTCATGCGCAGCTACATGACACCCATCTTCTTTTTCATCAGAATCAATCTTCTTCCCTCAAAGATTCATTGAAAAGGCAAAGACTCATTCTTTTACTCTAGAGGTAGCTGACATCTAGTATGAATTGAAATCGATGAATGTAAGTATTATAAAGCCAACCTTCACTGGTAAATTCACAGAAACATGTAAATAACGACTTTTTTTGAATAACTACTGCACTAACGTAATTGAACGAAGTCTTCAAAAAATCACTTCTAAGAAATCGCATTTTCTACAAAAGTTGACGTCAGAAACAAATAAATCCTCATCCAAAATTTCAGTCAAAAGTCAAAGTATATTAGCTTTTTCCTTTTTTAGAAAGACTGCAGGAATCCATAGTGTACTGAATGAACGTGCTAAAAGTATTACATGATCGATTTTTCGTGGCTCACTTCGAGAAAAATCACTGTAATATTATAAAAAAATACTAACTTTCTATTTGTTTACATAAATTTAGGCAAAAAATATACCAATAAATAAATATTTATTAATGTAAACGTAAAAGACAACTTGAATGGCCAGTTTCAGAAAAGTAGCTATCAAATGTGATGAAAATGGATGAAAAACATTCGGCGGCAAACCGTAACGAGAACAGTCGCGTGGGGTGTCTGGCGCACCCCACTCTGCAGAGCTTTGACAAAAGTAATTTTTCTTAAAAACTTGCATTGATTTTATAATTATCTTTTACATGTACCCTCAGAAAGCTTAAAAAAATCAGCTAGAGGAGGTTACAGGTCATTGCAGTCACAATTGCATGAAAAAATAGCGCTTATATAAGACTGGGGTGTCTGGGACACCCCACGCGACCACTGCCGGGTTAAAACCATCATAAATTTTGGGATATCGAATTATCGATGGTGGGATGTCGGGGTAAACGATTGGAGCTACATCTGGGAGTTGTATTCCGGATGCATCGATGAACTCTTTCAATCGTATACATAGTGGCTTAGTGGCTCTCGTTCTTATAATAAAAATTCTTAAAAACTTTGGATTAAAAACAATGTTAAAACACGGGTGACCTCTTGAGGCTAGGATTTTCACCGCGTAGTTCAACATCAGGATGTTTCTTCGGCTCTGCAAAGGCGGCTCTCCAGCGTCTGCATAAATGCTGAGCACCGGGCTGGTGCGGAAGGCACCAGTTGAGAGCCGCAATCCTGTGTTGTGCAGCGTCGTCAAGGTTCTTAAAATTGACTCGCGGCCAGACGAGTAAAATAAATAAAACGAATAAAATAAAACTCCCATAGTCCAGCTTGGACCGAACAAGTGCGCGATATAGTAAAAGCATCATGCTGCGGTCGGCGCCCCATGAGGAGTGGGTTAAAAACTTTAAAATATTTAGGGTCCTAAGACAATTATTTCTTAAAAACTGAATGTGTTCCCGCCAATTTAATCGGTGGTCGAGGGTCATACCTAGGAACCGACTCCACGTACGGAAGGGGTCTGCCATCCAGTTTTAAAACTGGAGGGGAAAGTAACCTCTCTTCCGGTGAAAATGCACACATTTGGTCTTTTCCGCAGAAAATTTAAAACCATTTATCCGCGACCAGTTGCCTAGGTTATTTAATGCTAACTGTAGTTGTCTGGCTACCCATACAAGTTTGGACGACCGGCAAAAGATTGCCAGGTCATCCACAAACAGCGAGCTCATCGTTGGGGCTTTGACACAATCCGCCACGTCATTGACGGCTATCGCAAAAAGTGTCACGCTCAATACGGAGCCCTGTGGTACCCCATTTTCCAGGGTATAATATTGCGATACGTCTCGGCCTATTCTGACCTTAAAGGTTCGGTTCTTTAAAACTTTTTTCAATAAATATTGGCAGACCTAATCTTAATCCCCATTTGTGCAGCGTCAAGAGAATTTTTCGGCGCCAGACCCGTTCATAAGCCTTCTCTAGATCAAAGAAAATGCCAACAACGTGCAGACATTTTCAAGATGGCCGACAAGGTGAAATGTCCGGCTTGTGTGAAGCACATTGATTTAAAAAATTCGCACATAGTGTGTAGCAAATGTGATAATGCCTATCACAAAAAGTATTCCAATCTAAAGGACAATATTTTCAAAATGATTGTTGCTGAGCCCGATATCGAGTGGTTCTGTAGTCAGTGCAATCCGAAACAAGTAAACAATGAAGTGTTTCATGGTAACTGTGACTGCAGCTCCTATGGACAAGTAATCAGTGAGTTGAAACAAATTATACTGGAACTAAAAAAAGAAATCGAATCAATGAAGAATGGTTCGGCTGCATCATCCAATACATTGGACTGTGATGCAATGAATTCCGTAATTCATGAGGTAAATGAACGTAACCGAAGGTGCAAAAACATAATTGTTTATGGTGTCCCGGAGAAAATGGTTGGAGATAATGCGACCCATGATTCGGAAATCACAAAACGACTGATAAATACTGTGCTGCCGAATATCTCGTCAAACCTTGATTTCCGTAGCACTCGTCTCGGAAGAAATGTGTCAAACAAAATGAGACCGCTTAAGATCACGCTATCGTATGAGGAGGAAGTCCTTGAATTCTTCAAGAATTTCAACTCCCTCAAATCCGCTGGAAATGATTTCATCCGTCCATTATCCTGCTCCCGAGATCGGACTCTATTGGAAAGAAACTACCTCCGAACCCTGAGAAGTGAGCTGAGAATTAGATCGGAAGCTGGCGAACAAGATCTCACGATTAAATATATCAAGGGTATGCCTAAGATCGTGCCAAAAAACAGGGTTCTGTGAGAGGTGAGATTAATGTTCAAAATAATTCCCGGCTTAACTCTCATCTCTCAATTTATTACCAAAATGTCAGGGGTATCAAAACAAAACTTACGGAACTCAGCTTAGCCGTAAGTATTTCCAATTATGATGTTTTAGTGCTAACCGAAACCTGGTTAACGAGTGACGTGTTAACATCTGAACTCAATTGGCCAAACTATAACGTATTTAGAAGAGATCGCGACTCCACACATTCAAGTAAAAGACGTGGTGGCGGCGTTTTAATTGCAGTAAAATCTTCGCTTAATTGTCATGAACTAATTTTGTCAGACTATAATGTAGAACATGTGTTTGTCAGTATTTCTTCTGCTGGTTTAAAATTTTTATTCGGATCTGTATATTTTCCACCTAATTCTCCAGCTGAATTTTATGATAGTCATTGCATTGTTGTGGAAAACATTCTAACTAAAGAATTTGATGAAATTTTAATATTGGGAGACTACAATTTACCTTTTATAGATTGTAATATTCCATTTGAAAACGAGGTAGTTCCCATTAATTGTGAATTTCCACCAAAATTAAAAATTATTGTTGACAACTTTTCTTTCCTGGGTCTAGCACAAATTAATACTATAAAAAATAAATACGACAGATTACTTGACCTTGTATTTTCTAATTCGGCTAATGTTTCATGTGTTATGGTTGATGACCCTTTAACAAGATGTGATTCTCATCATCCGCCCATTGAACTTGTGATGATTGTACCAAAGAAAGTAGACATAGTAAAAAAAATGAGCTTATTCTTGACTATAAAAACTGTGACTTCCTTGGCTTAAATAACTACCTCAATGAAGTAAACTGGCCTATGGTATTATGTAAATCAGATTGTAATGAGGCAGTGAACTCCTTTTATTCAATAATGTATCAAGCTATAGAATTATTTACTCCTGTCATATTATGTTGTAACAGTAGTTATCCCAAATGGTTTACACCGACCCTAAAGCAATTAATCTATCAAAAGAAAATCCTTCACAGAATTTATAAAGCCTCTGGGAACCTTGTAGATTACCAAAAGTTCTCAGATATTCGTAAAAAATGTAAAATTCTTTCAAAATCCAATTATGTTTCCTATTTAAACACTGTGCAGGATAATATATTAGTGAATACTAAACATTTCTGGTCGCATGTAAATAATCGCCGAAATACAAAAAACATCCCATCAACAATGTCCTACAATAGCATTAAGTGTGATAATCATGGTGATATCGCAAATCTATTCGCAAAGTACTTTTCTGAGGTCTACTCACCCCGGGCTCTTTTGAGAATGTCGAGACAGCTTGGGTGCAACGGCGGTGGCATGGGGGTGCTGGTGCCGTCGAGGGATCAAGTCTAATGGAGATGGTGGGGGGCGTTTTAGGGGAGGGCGCCAGCTTCCCTGCGAGGAATTGGCCGTGGGAGGTGAACAGGCACTGCATCATCCGACCCACTTTCACAGGGATCCGGACCCATCCAGGCCTGTGGAACGCCCCACAGAGCATTGATCCTCTCTCAGTCCTCCCGGATAGTACGACCAAGTGGGCAGGAGGATATGGCTTTTTCAGTAGCAACTATTCCTGGAGAGTGGGGCTTTACGGGTCCACAACAGGGGTGGTTTGCGACAACGTCTCCATGGAGAAAGACCTGATGAGAGTCAACTGGTGGCAGGCACCGAGAGGGGCGGTATGGTGTGAGTTCCCTCAGAGAACACAAGGTGGGGGGATAGCCTACGTATTGGAAGACACAGCATTCCTTGTCCCCTGGCAAGAGGCCGGTTGGCGAAATAGGTTCGCCCCCGGAAAAGAAGATGTGAAGATCGGGTGGGGGGTAAGAGCAAGGTATAGGGCCTGGTGGAACGCCACGTATAACACCCTCGACGTTTCAGCCCAGACGGTAGCAGCCTTAGAGGGAAATGTTGAAATGTTGGCGGGTTTAGGAGTGGTTTATCTACCGTCACCAACCTACTAACTTTTCAGCACTTTGTCACTGCCTCAGCGTATGAACACCATCAAGTAGACACTATTTATTGTGATTTTACCAAAGTAATTCCCCTCCCGAGTTTAATTTTAGTCATAATATTAATATTTCCACTGTGAATGTCACTGTCGATGAAATTCTATACATATTGAGAAAACTAGATGTATCAAAGAGTTCTGGTCCTGACAACTTACCTCCACTGCTTATCAAAAACTGTTGTGAAGCCTTAGTGTTCCCCCTTTACATAATTTTCAACAAATCCTTACAGAATGGCATTTTTCCTGATTTCCTAAAAACCTCTTACATAATTCCTGTGCACAAGAGTGGCAATAAAAACGAAGTGAGTAACTACAGACCTATTGTTATCCAATCTGTTTTTGCAAAGGTGCTTGAAAGTTTAGTGACAAATAGACTCACCCCACTTACTGAAAATATTCTTGTCGAAGAGCAACATGGGTTTAGGAGTGGTTTATCTACCGTCACCAACCTACTAACTTTTCAGCACTTTGTCACTGCCTCAGCGTATGAACACCATCAAGTAGACACTATTTATTGTGATTTTACCAAAGCTTTTGACAAGGTATGCCACTCAATACTTCTAGCAAAGCTAAATGCTTATGGCATAAGTGGAAACTTACTATCCTGGTTTAGCAGTTACTTGGCAAACAGAAAACTAATGGTAAAAATCAATGGCGTCACTTCTTTTTCCTTCAAAGCTGTATCTGGTGTCCCCCAGGGGTCACATTTAGGACCAATTCTATTTCTAATTTTTATTAATGATATTGGAACTGTAATTAAACCTGTTAATTATCTTATGTATGCTGATGACATAAAGTTGTTTCACACTATAGACTCTTATGCAGATGCTCTTGTACTTCAAAGATGTCTGACAAATATTTCCGAATGGTGTAAAATGAATGCCTTGCATTTAAATATTAGTAAATGTAATGTACTAACCTTTTGTAAATCTAAGATTCCGGTTCTTGTCGATTACTCTATGTCTGGACAAGACCTTGTTAGAGTGAACCAGAAACTTGACCTGGGAGTAATATTTGACTCTGATTTAACTTTTAACAGCCACATTGAAGTTACAATTACAAAAGCTTACAAAACTCTCGGCTTCATTTTTCGCAATTCCAGAGACTTTAATAATATGGCTTGTATTAGACTCCTTAACATCACCCTAGTTACACCGATTCTGGAATATTGCTCTATGATTTGGTTTCCATTCTATCATAAATATGAGTTAGGCCTAGAGAAGGTTCAAAATAAATTTCTTAGATTTGTGGCCTTTAAGGCCGGAATGGTAAGGGAAAGTGGTGAATATGACAATATTTTGAAAGTACTCAATATCCACACCCTTTCTGCACGTAGAAAACAAATAGGACTAATATTTTTACACTCATTGCTTAATAATCACATTAAGTGTTCTTATCTTTTATCATTAATTAACCTACGGGTTCCATCAGTTCACTCCAGATGTCACTTCCTTTTTCATATTCCGCATTTGAGAACCAATTACATGTTTCTCCTACCAGTTTTTCAGATAATGAGGGATTTTAACAAATATTGTAACTCATCAGATATTTTTCATTTATCCCAAAATGCATTCAAAAAATTTGTTCGCCAAAATGTGTAACTTTACTTTCATTTGTATTTTATTTCAATGTAACAATTTCTATGGTAATTTTTTGTAAAAGGACATTTGTCCGTATAATAAATATTATTATTATTATTATTCTTTAATTTTCATCAGTTTTCACTGAGTAGCTTTAGTGTTAAGAGCACGGGTTCTCACCAAGGTAACTCTTTACTGTTGAATTGGGTTGAGAAATTTTCTCGTGATATGACAGGTTGAAATTATTACAGCCTTTTGCAGTTTGATGTATGTATTTGGATGGAGGTTGAGTATTTTGAAACTATTTTGTATATGTTTTGGAATGATACCGGTAGCTGAGATGACAATTGGAGCTATATAAACCTGTTCCATATTCCATATTCTTTTTATTTCTATTGCCAATTCTTGGTACTTGTTAATTTTTCCTGTAATTGTCTTTTCGATGTTATGCGACAGTGGCACAGCAATATCAACTATGTAGCAAGTTCTATATTTCTTGTCAATCAACACTATATCTGGTCTATTATTAACTATAGTTTTATCTGTTTGAATAGGCAGATCGTAATAGATTTTAAATGCGCCGTTTTCAAGCACTGTTTCAGGGTGGTATACATAATATGGGGTCTTAGTATCTATTAACTTGTGCTGGTAGGCCAGTTTTTGGTGGATAATTTTTGCAACTTGATTATGTCTACTTAAATATTCCGTATTAGCTAGCATCTTACAGCCAGATATAATGTGCTGGATTGTTTCAGGTACTTGAAAACACCTTCTACATTTGTCATCTATTATGCTTTTATCACCAAGGATGTACTTTGCATAATTTTAGTGCGGATAACCTGGTCTTGTATTGCAAGCATGAACCCTTCGGTTTCTCCATAAAGTTCACCCAATGACAACCATATGTTTGATGAGATTTTATCAACATATGGTTGATTGAGGTCATTGATTATTATTATTATTATTATTATTATTATTATTAAGGACAAAGGCCTCCTGGATGTAGTTCTCTGTCCTGACAAGGTGGTCAACTGTCGATCGGCCGCGTCGGAAGCCACATTGGACATTGGAAAGAAGATTTTGACGCTCCAGCCACCGAACGAGTCGTCGGTTCACCATTCTTTCCATTACCTTACACAGACAGCTTATGAGGGATATTGGAAAGCTTCTTTCTGCCCAAAGTTGATTAAAACATAAGAGAACTTCCAATAAAGCTCTCTCTGGAAGATTCCGGAGAAAGGCATTATGGATCTCGTCCATCCCTGGAGACGTGTCACGGGAAGCTGCGATTGCTGATTTTAGTTCCCAAAGGGAAAATGGGACATTGTAGTCCGCCAGAGTTCCCCTCTCAGCAAACGAAAGTATGTGCGATTCGCAGCGTCTCTTCAAGGATAGGAAGGAGTCCTCATAATAATCCTCATAATCCTATTTATTGAAAATTCTTAGCGCTCTCTTGCGTGCCTGAATAGCCTTGGCGCAATCGCCGTTCCACCATGGAACGGCAGGCCTCAAACGGGCGTGTCCTGACCTTGGCACACTACTATTTGCACATTCGACGATACTGTTTGTCAAAAATTCAATATTCTGGATACCACAGCGGCCTTCGTTAAATGTAAAATGCAATGATTCTTTAAAAAGAGCCCAGTCGGCTCTCCGGATACTCCAATTGCTAGGACGTAAAATATTGGGGTTAAAATCTTCCTCTCTATTAATAGTAATGGGGAAGTGATCACTCCCACATAGATCGTCGTGAACATTCATTTGGACTTTGTCTATTAATGTGCTCGAAGTAAAACAAAGGTCAATAGTCGAATAATTGCCGTTAAAACTATTAAACCTAGTTTTTTTCCGTCATTTAATAAAACCAGGTTAAGGACTGTTAAAAACTGCGATAAAATGCGTCCTCTCCGATTGCACTGTGCCCTGGAGCTACCCCATAGTGTATCATGGGCATTAAAATCACCTACTATAATAAAGGGTTTGAGAAGTTGGCAGATAAGGGCGTCTAAGTAAAAAAGGGTCACCGGTGCCCCCTCTGGAAGGTATACGTTACATAGAGTCACCGACTGGGGGCCGTGCAGCGTTACCGCTACCGCCTGAAAAGGCGTGTTAAGCGCCACCCGGGAGACATGAAGGGTCTCCCTAGTGGCGATCATAACACCACCGTGTGCCCGTTGGCCACTCGTGTCGTCAAGTCTAAAAACGTTAAAACCACTTAAAATACCCTTGTCCGTTGCTTTAAAATGTGTTTCTTGCAGGCAAATGCACGTTGGATTAAAATCACGCAGTAAAATGGCCAGCTCCTCCTTGTTCCGATACAAACCATTGCAAAATAAAAGCCATGATTACAGATAAATAAATAAGTAAAAGGTATATAAAAACTTTAACTGCGTGAAGGGTGTTCAACGCCGAAGTCTATTCTTCTTTGTCTTTTTCTTGGCTTGGAGGATTTCTGTCTCTGAGAGACTTTCGTCTTCCTTCATTGACTCCGGTTGGTTCAGTTTACATTTTGTGACGCCGGAGGTAGTTGGGGGTGGCGTAACCTCACGCTTCTTTTGCGTTACGCCAGTGGTTTGATTGGTTGGGTTCCTTTTAGGGGAACCCACAGCGGTGGAATTATGTTTAGCAGCCGGTTTAGATGCCTTATCCGGTTTGGCAGGTTCTATGGTGTTGTTATCGTTCTTGGGAATAGTCTCGGTTTGTGTCCCAATTGAGGCCTTAGTGACAGTTGATTCGACAACCTTGGCAAACGATTTCGAGAAGGTTGGGGCCGTTATTGATCTGTACTTCTTTCTAGCGTCGAAATATGTTATTTTCTCTGTTGTCTTTATTTCCATTATTTTACGCTCTTCTAACATTTTTGGGCATTTGCGGGAGTAAGCGGGGTGTGTGCCCTCGCAGTTCACACACTGCGGACCCTTGGGACAGCTGGAGTCACCGTGTGCATCCTGGCCGCAGCGTGGGCAGGTGGCCTTGCCCTCACATCGCGTTGCGATGTGACCGAAGCGCTGGCACTGGAAGCAGCGCATCGGGGCTGGTATGAATGGTCGCACGGGAACTGATTCATACCCTATGAACACCTTGTCGGGGAGCCGGTCGCACGAAAACGTAAGCACTACGGATGTGGTATTTGTAATTTCTCCGTTCCGTTTTGTGGTTAGTCGACGAACATCGCTCACTCCCTGAGATGCCATCTCATGCTTTATTTCGTCGACTTCCACACACAGTAGATCGTAGTGACTAATTACGCCCCGACAAGTGTTTAGGGTTCGGTGGACCTCCACTGTCACTGGGATATCATTCAACAGCTTCATTTTAAGGATCTTCTCGCTTTGCGCCTTGTTCGATGTTTCAATTAATAGGGTCCCGTCGCGTAACTTCTTTGCAGACTTTATGTCTCCCGGTACTGCTGCAGATAACACCTTACGGATAAAGAAGGGGGACACTTTTTTCAGCGTTTCCCCTTCCTTCTGGCTTTTCATTATCAAGAACTTGTTGTTTTTCATTTCTCCCCCGCCTGTTTCCGGACGGGATCTTTTTGGAGGTGGAGATAAATTGTGATCCATAGACTAACCCTTTATTCATCCCCTGGGCTCCCCACCCACCACGAAGCCACACATTTGGGACGCCACCCGCAAGCCGGAATGGACGTCAGGGCTACCCAAGGGATATAGGAACCTTCGATAGGGGGTCTCTTTTGGGTTAGAACCTACAGCGCGGGGGCCCTCCGAACCCTCACGCCTTCGGCCGCCCTACGGAGACTATCTCTCCATACCATATCTCCAGCACTAACCCGTCCTGGCGTACGCTCGGAAGGAGCCGCCAAGCTCCCCAGCCGCCAGGAGCCGATTGACCGAGCTGGGCTCTTCTCGGCCGCCCGCTTTTCGGGGAATCCAGGGCCGAAGTGGGGTATTGAACTCCGGCCCATACCGGGTTTCCGACGCCCAGCTGGGTGCCGGAGAACTCACCCACCAGGATCCCTTTCTCCCCCATGTACGGGTCTCCACGTACGGCAAACACGTGGGTGAATCTGGACGCCAGATGTTACGGCTACTCAGAACAGCAGAGTCACATGCTGTCTGGACGCTATCCTAGCGTACGAAGGGTTTTTTACGAGGTTGTCTCCCTGGTGGGCTCGGGTCCGTGGGGGCGCGACTCCCCAAAGGAAGAGATTACTCTCTTCCCCCCGGTCGGGGTTAAATGGTATGTAAAACAGACACCGCATACACACCACTACATCTAAGCAACCATGAACTAGATATCCCGATTCAAGCTTAAGAACAACTAATCGATCAATGGAAAAGTAAGGAGCTTCATGGGCACCATCATCAATTAAACATGCCACACAAAACGATAGACATAAAGACTTCAAATATATGGTTGAAACAAGGAAATATACATGGGGAAACGGTCGGATTTATGAGTACCATTCAAGATCGCATAATATTGACAAAGAATAACAGAAAGTTCATATTAAAAGAAAAAGTAACCAGCGATCAATGCAGAAGGTGCAAGAACCAATCCGAGACAATAGAGCATATTATAGGAAGTTGCACGGCCCTAGCTGCAAATGAATATACCAGTGGACATGAGAAGGTAGCCAAAATCATGCAGCAAGAACTGGCAAGAAAAAATAGAATCCTTGACACCGATGCACCAGACTACAAATACAATCCACCCGATGTTATGGAAAACGATGAGTGCAAGTTATACTGGAATGCAGAAATCAGAACTGACCAATTGTTTAATTCATATTGGAAAAGACCCTATAGATATCTTCACTGGGGTTGTACAATATTTCATTAAGCTACGATATAATACATAGTTATGTATGGCATATTGGTAGATGATTAAAAGATATATGTACATATGTAGAGTTACTTGGAAACCAAGGAATGTATCTAGTCGGATCTCTCGGGCCTTTAGTTTATTCATAATAAAATCTGAAAATCCTCTCGCATTAATTATTTCAAGATATCCAAAATAATTATCATTATTATTAGTAGGTTTGGGGTTAAGGGTGCGTCGACAGCTAAGGTCATTAGCACCACGCGCAATCAAATTGCGACATAAGCATATACTATAATTTCAGTTTGGTGCGGCACTGTTGACAATATTGATGTAAACTTCGAGCCTATCAAATCGAATTCACAAGACCAGTTTTCTTAACGAATTCTATGACGCGGCATAGGCGGCCAGGGTCATCGCCCAGAATAAATTCTAGGTTGCCCCTGACGCCTGTCCGGCTTCGCGTAATATGATGCTCATCACACTCCGTCAAGAGGTGTCTCACAGTCAGGGGACAGTCACAATAGCCACATCGAGGTGGGATCTTGTCTTGGGTGAAGAGATAGGAATGTGTCAGGGCGCAATGACCGATTCTCAGTCTAGTAATAATGACCTCCTCCCTACGATTCCTCCCAACAGAAGAGGGCCACATTGACGTAACCGGTTTGATAATTCTCAGTTTGTTATTAGTTACGTTCGTCCATACCTCACTCCACTGCCGTAGAACTATTCCGCGCATGGCCATCTGCAGGTCTTGATAGGTTACAGTAGTCGAAGCCTGCGCCGGCAGCGTGAGCGCCGCCTTTGCAGCTGCATCTGCTTTTTCGTTTCCTGTTATTCCCATGTGCCCGGGAACCCATAGGAACGACACTTGGCGTCCACGTTTACAGATATAATATAGAGCGATTTGGATATCTTGCACAATAGGGTGCGTCGGGAAAATAGCGGCGATAGATTGCAGCGAGCTCTTTGAGTCGGTGCATACTATGGTGGAAGGGTTGCAATCGTCGGCGACCATCCCCAACGCCATCTTAATGGCGATAAGCTCCGCTGTGTATATGCTACACAACGGGCTGAGTCTCGTCTGCTTGATGCCGTGGTATGCCGAGGACACTGCGCAGGCACAGGCGGCTTCCGACTTGGATCCGTCTGTATACATGAGTCGACTGCCCTTATGGCGACTGACGAATTCATTAAAATGACACTGATACTCTGAGGCAGTGGAGTATTCTTTCTGGAGTCCTTTAAAAGCATCATAAATTTTGGGATGTGGAATTATCCATGGCGGGATATCGGGGTAAACGATTGGAGCTACATCTGGGAGTTGTATTCCGGATGCATCGATGAACTCTTTCAATCGTACACATAGTGGCTTAGTGGCTCTCGTTCTTATAATAAAAATTCTTAAAAACTTTGGATTAAAAACAATGTTAAAACACGGGTGACCTCTTGAGGCTAAGATTTTCGCCGCGTAGTTTAACATCAGGATGTTCCTTCGGCTCTGCAAAGGCGGCTCTCCAGCGTCTGCATAAATGCTGAGCACCGGGCTGGTGCGGAAGGCACCAGTTGAGAGCCGCAACCCTGTGTTGTGCAGCGTCGTCAAGGTTCTTAAAATTGACTCGCGGCCAGACGAGTAAATAAAACTCCCATAGTCCAGCTTGGATCTAACAAGTGCGCGATATAGTAAAAGCATCATGCTGCGGTCGGCGCCCCATGAGGAGTGGGTTAAAAACTTTAAAATATTTAGGGTCCTAAGACAATTATTTCTTAAAAACTGAATATGTTCCCGCCAATTTAATCGGTGGTCTAGGGTCATACCTAGGAACCGAGCCGACTCCACGTACGGAAGGGGTCTGCCATCCAGTTTTAAAACTGGAGGGGCAAAGTAACCTCTCTTCCGGTGAAAATGCACGCATTTGGTCTTTTCCGCTGAAAATTTAAAACCATTTTTCCGTGACCAGTTGCCTAGGTTATTTAAAGCTAACTGTAGTTGTCTGGCTACCGATACAAGTTTGGACGACCGGCAAAAGATTGCCAGGTCATCCACGAACAGCGAGCTCATCGTTGGGGCTTTGACACAATCCGCCACGTCATTTACGGCTATCGCGAAAAGTGTCACGCTCAATACGGAGCCCTGTGGTACCCCATTTTCCAGGGAATAAGATTGCGATAAGTCTCGGCCTATTCTGACCTTAAAAGTGCGGTTCTTTAAAAAATTTTCAATGAATATTGGCAGATGGCCTCTAAATCCCCATTTGTGGAGCGTCAAGAGTATTTTCCGGCGCCAGACCCGGTCGTAAACCTTCTCTAGATCAAAGAAAATACCAACAACGTGCTGACGAAGGACAAAGGCCTCCTGGATGTAGTTCTCTGTCCTGACAAGGTGGTCAACTGTCGATCGGCCGCGTCGGAAGCCACATTGGACAGTGGAAAGAAGGTTTCGACGCTCCAGCCACCAAACAAGTCGTCGGTTCACCATTCTTTCCATTACCTTACACAGACAGCTGGTGAGGGATATTGGACGATAGTTGTTCGGATCAGATTTATCCTTGCCCTGTTTTAAAATTGGAATAACTATAGATTCGCGCCAGGACGGTGGGAAGCTTCTCTCTGCCCAAAGTTGATTGAAACATAAAAGAACTTCCAATAAAGCTCTCTCTGGAAGATTCCGGAGAAAGGCATTATGGATCTCATCCATCCCCGGAGACGTGTCGCGGGAAGCTGCGATTGCTGATTTTAGTTCCCAAAGGGAAAATGGGACATTGTAGTCCGCCAGTGTCCCCCTATCAGCGAAAGAAAGTGTGTGCAATTCGCAGCGTCTCTTCAAGGATAGGAAGGAGTCCTCATAATTGGAGTTGCCGCTTATGTTAGCTAACAGCCGTCCGAATATCTCGCTGATGGCGGCCGATGAGGTTACGATGTTGTCATTGTTTTTAATGTATGTGACTCCATGCTGACGGTGGTCACCACAGATACTCCTCACCTTTTTCCACACCTGCGACACTGGTGTCCGGCAGTTTATCCCGGATACAAATGACATCCAGGAGTCTTTCTTCGCCTCTTTGACCACCTTTCGGGCTTTGGCTCGGAGACGGCGAAAGGAAGCCAAATTTATGGCTGTTGGGTATTTATTAAAAATTCTTAGCGCTCTCTTGCGTGCCTGAATAGCCTTGGCGCAATCGTCGTTCCACCATGGAACGGAAGGCTTCATACGGGCGTGTCCTGACCTTGGCACACTACTATTTGCACATTCGCCGATACTGTTTGTCAAAAATTCAATATTCTGGATACCACAGCGGCCTTCGTTAAATGTAAAATTGAATGATTCTTTAAAAAGAGCCCAGTCGGCTCTCCGGATACTCCAATTGCTAGGACGTAAAATATTGGGGTTAAAATATTCCTCTCTATTAATAGTAATGGGGAAGTGATCACTCCCACATAGATCGTCGTGAATATTCATTTGGAATTTGTCCATTAATGTGCTCGAAGTAAAACAAAGGTCAATAGTCGAATAATTGCCGTTAAAACTATTGAACCTAGTTTTCTTTCCGTCGTTTAATAAAACCAGGTTAGAGACTGTTAAAAACTGCGATAAAATGCGTCCTCTCTGATTGCACTGTGCCCTGGAGCTACCCCATAGTGTATCATGGGCATTAAAATCACCTACTATAATAAAGGGTTTTGACAGTTGGCAGATAAGGGAGTCTAAATAAAAAAGGGTCACCGGTGCCCCCTCTGGAAGGTATACGTTACATAGAGTCACCGACTGGGGGCCGTGCAGCGTTACCGCTACCGCCTGAAAAGGCGTGTTAAGCGCCACCCGGGAGACATGAAATGTCTCCCTAGTGGCGATCATAACACCACCGTGTGCCCGTTGGCCACTTATGTCGTCATATCTAAAAACGTTAAAACCACTTAAAATACCCTTGTCCGTTGCTTTAAAATGTGTTTCTTGCAGGCAAATGCACATTGGATTGAAATCACGCAGTAAAATGGCCAGCTCCTCCTTGTGCCGATAAAAACCATTACAATTCCATTGTAAAATAAAAGCCATGATTAAAGATAAATAAAAAAAACTTGAACTGCGTGAGGTATGTTCAGCGCTTAAGTCTATTCTTCTTTGTCTTTTTCTTGGCTTGGAGGATCTCTGTCTCTGAGAGACTTTCGTCTTCCTCCATTGACTCTGGTTGGTTCAGTTTACCTTTTGTGACGCCGGAGGTAGTTGGGGGTGGCGTAACCTCACGCTTCTTTTGCGTTACGCCAGTGGTTTGATTGGTTGGGTTCCTTTTAGGGGAACCCACAGCGGTGGAATTATTTTTAGCAGCCGGTTTAGATGCCTTATCCGGTTTGGCAGGTTCTACAGTGTTATTATCATTCTTGGGGATAGAGTCGGTTTGTGTACCAATTGAGGCCTTAGTGACCGTTGATTCGAAAACCTTAGCAAAGGATTTCGAGAAGGTCGGGGCAGTTATTGATCTATACTTCTTCCTTGCGTCGAAATATGTAATTTTCTCTGTTGTTTTAATCTCCATTATTTTACGCTCTTCCAACATTTTTGGACATTTGCGGGAATAAGCGGGGTGTGCGCCCTCGCAGTTCACACATTGCGGACCCTTGGGGCAGCTGGAGTCACCGTGTGAATCCTGGCCGCAGCGTGGGCAGGTAGCCTTGCCTTCGCATCGCGTTGCGATGTGACCGAAGCGCTGGCACTGGAAGCAGCGCATCGGGGCTGGTATGAATGGTCGCACGGGAACTGATTCATACCCTATGAACACCTTGTCGGGGAGCCCATCGCACGAAAACGTAAGCACTACGGATGTGGTATTTGTTACTTCTCCGTTCCGTTTTGTGGTTAGTCGACGAACATCGCTCACTCCCTGAGATGCCATCTCATGCTTTATTTCGTCGACTTCCACATACAAAAGATCGTAGTGACTAATTACGCCCCGACAAGTGTTTAGGGTTCGGTGGACCTCCACTGTCACTGGGATATCATTTAACAGCTTCATTTTAAGGATCTTCTCGCTTTGCGCCTTGTTCGATGTTTCAATTAATAGGGTCCCGTCGCGTAACTTCTTTGCAGACTTTATGTCTCCCGGTACTGCTGCAGATAACACTTTACGGATTAAGAAGGGGGACACTTTTTTCAGCGTTTCCCCTTCCTTCTGGCTTTTCATTACCAAGAACTTGTTGTTTTTCATTTCTCCCCCGCCCGTTTCCGGACGGGATCTTTTTGGAGGTGGAGATAAATTGTGATCCATAGACTAACCCTTTATTCATCCCCTGGGCTCCCCACCCACCACGGAGCCACACATTCGGGACGCCACACCGAGATCCGGTGTGGTCGCCAGGGCTACCCAAGGGATATAGGAACCTTCGATAGGAGGCCTCTTTCGGGTTAGAACCTCCAGCGCGGGGGCCCTCCGAACCCACACGCCTTCGGCCGCCCTACGGAGACCCCCATATCTCCAGCACTAACCCGTCCTGGCGTACGCTCGGAAGGAGCCGCCAAGCTCCCCAGCCGCCAGGAGCCGATTGACCGAGCTGGGCTCTTCTCGGCCGCCCGTTTTTCGGGGAATCCAGGGCCGAAGTGGGGTATTGAACTCCGGCCCATACCGGGTTTCCGACGCCCAGCTGGGTGCCGGAGAACTCACCCACCAGGATCCCCTTCTCCCCCTTGTACGGGTCTCCACGCACGGCAAACACGTGGGTGATTCTGGACGCCAGATGTTACGGCTACTCAGAACAGCAGAGTCACATGCTGTCTGGACACTATCCTAGCGTACGAAGGGTTTTTTGACGAGGTTGTCTCCCCGGTGGGCTCGGGTCCGTGGGGGCGCGACTCCCCAAAGGAAGAGATTACTCTCTTCCCCCCGTGCGGGGATCATCATTATTATTATTATTCACTGCATGCAAGATTTTCACGGACATACAGAACTGCCACTGACTACAGTAGTGGGTATGGACTTGTGGTTTGCTTGGTAGCCATCTCTATCTTTCTCGAATCGTTGTTGGAGCCTTGTGGATTGAGCCTTGTGGATTGAGCCTTGTGGATTGAGCCTTGTGGATTGAGCCTTGTGGATTGAGCCTTGTGGATTGAGCCTTGTGGATTGAGCCTTGTGGATTGAGCCTTGTGGATTGAGCCTTGTGGATTGAGCCTTGTGGATTGAGCCTTGCCTTTACTGCGGATTTATTGTGACCATTTTTATTTCTGACCCTTGCACCGACTTCGACTACTCTCCTGGTATCGACCCCTGCTCACTCATTGGCCTCTACTCTCCTGGATTTGACCCCTACCTTTGTTTTGGACTCCGATTCTTGTATTGTAACCGGCACAAACTACTTGGACCTTTGGAGCGCGCTTTAGCATAGCAACGGAGAAACTTGTTTGTGGGAAAACAATACCTACTTTTCATATTCAAGGTAAGTTAAAGTCATGCTCAGTGAGAAATGTATAATGCTGAAAAGAAAAATAATAAGAAATGAATGTGCCTCATTCCTGCCAGCCACGTGTGCATCATAAGCTAGCTGCAGCTGTGTGAAACACTTTAATTGCTTTAGGTGTTCTCGTTGTGATTTTATTTTCTGTGATTCTTTTGACATTAATATTTGTACTTTCTTAAATTTTGAATTATTAAAGAGACTTTTGACAAAAAGTTAGGATTTAGACATTCAAAACATTTTGCGAACTCCAGGACGTAGAAGTAGTAGGTTTGGGGTTACGGGTGCTTCGACAGCTAAGGTCATTAGCACCACGCGCAATCAAATTGCGACATAAGTATATACTATAATTTCAGATTAGTGCGGCACTGTTGAGAATATTGATGTAAAAGTTAAGCTAATCAAATCGAATACTAGACCAGTTTTCTTGATGAATTCTATGACACGGCTCAGGTGGTCAGAGCCATCGCCCAGAATACATTATAGGTTGCCCCTTAAGCCTATCCTGTCTCGCGTAAGCTAATACTCATCACACTCCGTCAAGAGGTGTCTCACAGTCAGAGGGCAGCCAAAATGCCACATCGAGGTGGGATCTTATCTTCGGCGAAGAGATAGGAATGTGTCAGGGCGCAATGACCGAGATAGAGGATAACCCTCATCATATTCATCGGGATGACATTCTGGATAAGAGTTCTGAAATTCAGATAAAGATGAAAGGATTTCTGTTCTCTTTGTCTTCCATGGATTCTGGGAGTGATGGTGATGCAGATGATTATTTCAATATCCATCAGAGTATAGCTCAGTGGGCTAGTGAAGGACTTTCCATAAGGAAATCAAACGAGCTTCTACAAATACTTAGAAAATACCACTGTTTTAGGGGCTTACCTGCTGATACAAGGACACTGTTGAAGACTCCTCGAGAGGTTAATGCAAAAAGTATTGCTGGTGGCACTGAATGCCATGTTGCCATTGAGAAGAGTCTCAGGCATCTCTTAAGTCAAAATACATCTATTACTGAGAATGGAACTATAAGGCCGCAGTGGAATGTGAATGGTCTTCCACTGGCCTAAAGTTCGGGTAGACAGGTGTTGTCAATTTTAATGAGCTTGCAAGGATTTCCTTCAGTGACTTTTTATTGTGGGGGTATTTCATGATAATTGGAAACTATTTTCATGTACGGAATACTTTGAAAAGTATGCTGATGTGCCCCTACGACATGGCCAAAGCCCGCTCCTGCGAGCGAGACGAAGATTCAAATCTCCCGGCAACGAAGAAGACCACGTGGGCCCTCCCGTCACCCTCTCCCCTGCTCTCTCTCCCCCTTCCACCCCACGCCACCACGGAAGGAGAAGGGGCGGCCGGACCGACGTCACGAAGCCACGTGGAGGGGAATTCCAGATCTCCCTTCACTTCTCCTCGCCCCCCCTATCCACCCACGCAGGATCGCAAGAAAAGCCTTTCACTTTTCCCCTTCCACGGGCCCAAGGCGCGCGCTCATTGGCCGCCGCCAGGGCCCAGCACCGAGTATAAGGATGAGCGGAGGGGCCCTTGAAGGCGGTAACGATTGCCGGTTTAGAGACCTCCAGCTTAATCTACTGCTGCCTATCTACGCCACGACGCTGTCGAGTCTTCGGTTGGCCACCGGCCAACGGCCAATCAATATTCTCCAATGCAAAAAGTCTCCAATTGCTTAACCGTCAGTATACTGACGTCTCAACGGCCACTCTAGTGGCCCCCGCGCGAGGCTACGCGCGAATCAACGAAGCTGCCGCCAACGACGCCAGCAGCGACGCCGACGACGCCAGCAGCGACGCCGACGACGCCAGCAGCGACGCCGACGACGCAAGCAGCGACGCCGACGACGCCAGCAGCGACGCCGACGACGCCAGCAGCAACGCCGACGACGCCAGCAGCAACGCCGACGACGCCAGCAGCGACGCCGACGACGCACCGATTACCTTCCCGTCACTAAAAGGGCGCCCGTGGGGCCGCGGCAGACTGAGCACGTCCCTACTTTCGGGCTCAGGCTCCGTGGTTATCACTCACGGTTGTCGCCTTTCACCCGACGACATTCCCAGGTCGTCTTGGCCGCTACCCCAGGCACTAGACTCTAAAGGCCGGGACACAATGAACGCTAACGTGAGACGCGAGCCGTTAACGGGAATCGGTAAAAAGATGGCGGAAGGGAAAGCTTATGGAAGGGACACAACCACCGTTTACGGAGAGCACGTAAACGCGAGAGATGGGCAACTTTCATCTCTTCCCGTGTCCCGTACACGGAAAGCCAATCAGAAGAGCCGGAGGAGCCCGAAAATGGGAGCCACCTGTTGGCAGAGAAAGGTATCTACGGCATCACACAGCGATACAGCATTTTTGGCGCCCATTGCTGAATATACCAGTTGTTGTTGTCGTGCAACGTGAGCTGAAGAGGATTCATTTAAGGTAAGCCATTAATTAATTTAATTTACATGCATACTATCGTCCCCCTCTCGGCAATTATTTACTCAAGAAAATATTAATTCTTTCAAGATGATATCTTCCCATGGTGATGTGCCAAACACTCTTAAATTCATCGGCTAAACACATAATTTTAACGCATATCTGGTAATACTGACGTACGCTAAGTTTTCATTGTTTTCAGCCCGTAATTAACAGTTTTTACGTTCGAAAATCAAACTTCCTTTCGTTGAGTTTTTTTTTTAAGTACATCATTTTCAGTTCCTGTTTGGCTATTTACAAAATGACGCGTTGATAATGTACTTCTTTTAATGTAATAGCACTTGGATGCTGTTTTTATACAACATTTCTTCATAGCTACTTCCTAATGTGTTTTGCGAGTTTCATGTGAAGTGAGGTTGAAATTTAGTGTATTTATGGATAAAATGGAATTAATACATCGAAAATTTTGCACAACATCCATTTTTATATTTCAGATGGAGAATGACGAGTTACTAATTGATCTGGTAAAAAACTACCCGGTGTTGTACGACCGGAGCAAAAAGGAATTCCGGGACACTTCCCTGAAAGACAGGGTGTGGGCTTCCATAGGTGAAGTCTTGAAAGCAAGTGGTAAGTTAATTTTTGTTTTACTTCTTGGCAGTTTTTCATTTCACTGGAGGATATTTACCATTGGAGTCAATGGTAGATTCGCTGTCTTTCTTGTAAACAAAAAAACGGATCATTGGTCCTTTTGGGTCATATAGTTGTTACACGTCCTAGATTTCTCAAATAGCTGTAAGACAGATATAATGAATTGGAGACAATTATCAGCAAAACTTAAATACGTATACATGCTTTGTGTCATAAATGTGCTAGTAGCATAAATAACTTGAAGCAAATATACCCTAGAATGCATATATATTTTTTTATCATCACCATGCTCTTTAAGAAGTTAATAAATGGGCTCAATAGCAAGTGTAAGACTAACAAACATTTACAAATGGGTGTTCATTATATAGCTTATGACGTAGGAAATGACTATCCTTTTCTGACAGTTGTGGTGAGAATGTAGTGACTACATTCTCACCACAACTAAACATTTGAAGAGAGATCTCATCATTAAATGTTGTTATCAACTGCATCAGGCATGTAAATATGTAGGTAATATTTAGCAAGACTGATCATCTTCATCCTTCCAGCATATTAGCTATCTCATACCCCAATGTGTGACTCATGTCCCTCCCTTGTCATGAAATTTTCCAAGTCTTTTGGACTTTTTTTGGTCCTGAACTTGTATTAATGTGATCTAGTGCAATAAGATTACGTCGAGTGCTCATCACATGATATACAAGTATGGAAATCCTGAAAAAACCTGCTTTACTAGGTACCTCTGAATGTGTGAATTCTTTTGGTAGATAAATAAAAATAATCAAGTCTATTGCAAGTCAGAGTACTTATTGAGATAGTTGAGCAGGATTTCAGCATATCTCTTGATGTGATCAAACATCATTGCTGTAGTCAAAAGGATTTGTTTTGTTTGGAAATAGAGTGCAACCGACGGATTAAATTTGAACATCTTGAAAACAAACTACTGCTATTCAATAATTATACTCCTTTAAGCACTAAATATTATAAAATGCCCGTCTCTATCCAACAACTAAAACAAAATTCATGGGTCTGATCATTGAAGACTGGAACTTGGTCTTTATATGTCAACAATCTATCTGTAAAATTATATGTGGTCCTGTATGGACTAAGGTTTTAAAGAAACTTTCTATCCCATGGGGTACCTATGACCTTGTTTAATTTTAACTTCCTGAGTATAGTTAATTATGCCATATATTCTGCGGATCAGCAGTTACTTTCCTAAGCAAAGAGTTTCTCCGGCAGAAGAGGGCACTAAGAGCAATCATGGGTAAATGAAGACGATAAGATGCATGTTGACCACTGTTTGTTGAGCTGGAACTTCTCATAGTACCATGCCTATACATATTTTAATTGTGTATGTTAACACAGCTCAACCTCCATAGGCTCAAGACAAATCAGGATATTCATGATAACTTAACCAAGTCACATTAATATGTGCACATGACCCTATTATGATGCTATGTACATTTTTGGAAATATATATTTTGGTTGCCTAACTTCAATGGTATGTTCTGTATCCATGTTTTGTGGCACTCTGTAACATGATCTTCTGGATAAAAAATATTATAATTATATTAACCACTATGCAAGGCATTTTCGACCAATTTTACTAGATCTTAAATATTCTTGAGGGGTTTGATGTTCATTAATTTACTGGAAACTAAATACTCTTCATGTTCTCTTTCCTAGTCCTTTTAATCTAATCAAATCATGCATATCTCTTACAGGTCAGGATTGCTCTTCACGTTGGGGGACCCTTCGTGATCGCTTTGTCCGCGAGTTATAGGCGGATTCTACTGGATTACCCTCTGGCTCTGTTGCCATGCCAAGAAGGGGATGGCCACTTAAGGAGGCAATGATGTGGTTGCAGCCATTTATCAGGGCTCGGAAGTGAGTGGAATTTAGTAATCTATGACAAATGCCTGTTGTTACAGTATTATAATGAATGATGACAAATCATGAATCACATAGCGATATGAGAGCATTATCGATGTCATTTGCTTCAACTTTGCAGGACCTTTGGCAACTGCAGGGACCCTGTTAACTCCCCTCTGCTCACTCTTTCTGTTTCCCCAGAACTACCACCTTCTCCTAAACCCTCTTTACCTCTTCCTTCTCCCACATCATTCGAGCTTACAGAATCTTCTAGTCCCTCATCTGCTTCCTTAACCATCCCTGTCTCCGCACCATCACCTGATACTATTTCCATTGGCTCCCCTTCCCCTGAACATATACCTCAGTCTTTTTCTCCCTCCCCCGACACATTTAGTTTGAGGAAAAGGAAACAGGGAGCCGACTTGGAGACTGCACTTGTTAGCAGCCTCTCTGGATTTTCTAAGTACCTCTCTGAGAAGAAGGCGAAAAATGATGAGGAAGACGAGAATGACTTGTTTTGCCGTAGCCTGTTGAAAAATCTAAGAAGGCTTTCAAGCAAGCAGCAGAATGAGGCAAAAAGAAAACTGCTCGAAGTTATGTATTCATTTGAAGACCAATAAATTATCCTCTCAGAATGTGAATCTCTTCATCTTTGATAGTATGTCAGCCTACCATAATACCTGCTAGTCATAATTCCATTTCCAGGATAATATTCGTTCTGATATTTATAGCATTGTGTCTGTTATCCTCCTATTTCCTGTGCATTATGCAAACATTGCTTTGCAGGATAACATCACATCTTAAGTACTGCTCTGAGATCCTGGCACCTCACATTAGCATATACTTCAACTCACTGCTCCAAAAGGGAATTTTCCCAACCAACTTGAAGACTGGCTACCTGGTTCCTATCCATAAGTCAGGTAACCGATCAGAGGCACAAAATTACAGGCCGATTGTTATTCAGCCAGCTTTGGCTAAGCTATTTGAAAAAATAGTTCTGGATAGACTCACTTTCGTCTTCAAAAGCTCCATAATAACGGAGCAACACGGCTTCCAGCGGGGACGTTCCACGACCACGAATTTGGTTGTATTTTGTGATGAGATACTGTCAGCCTATTCAAGTGGTGACCAGCTTGATTGTATATACCTTGACTATTCTAAGGCTTTTGACAGGATCAGTCACCCTCATCTACTCGGCAAGCTTCGGGCGCTGGAGTCAACCGATGGGGCCCATCGGAACAGATCCATGTAGAAAGAAGTTCTTTGGTATAGAGAAGGAGAAACCAAGCTATGAGCACTTATTTGATTTATCTAGGAGGCTGTTGTTCTCGTCAGATTTTACACCTTTCATCAAAATCATGCGGAAATTCATTACCTCCAATGAAGAAACTTGGGTGAACCTTGAATGCCATCACCTGAATTAGTTGCCCTTTAATCTGTAACTTTGGTAAATACCATAATGTACTTCTTTATAATTTTCATTAGACTCCTGATGGTGTTCTTAAACTGAAGCATTGGGAAACGGTTGTGATGTTGGACCGAGTCTACAGCTTCCAATTGAAAGCCTGTCCAAACTCACTGCTGATCATGTGCACTCCAAGCCTTACCAGATGGATGTGGCCCGTGCATTTAATGCAGAGGCTTTTTATATTGTTTTCATGATATTGGCCAGTGGAGCTTGAAGTGATATGATTCTTCACATGTGGTGTGATTCGTCATCTCACCCATTTGATACTTCGAGGAGGCTATGGTTCTCTTCAGATTTTCCACCTTTGATCAAAAATTTGCGGATTTTCATTCCCTCCCATGATGAAACTCGAGTGAGTTACCTGGAATGCCATCAGATGAATTACTTGTCCTTATATCTGTAATTTTGGTAAATACCATAACGTGCTCCTTTATTTTTCTCAACAGAAACCATTGTTCATTTCTTCGTGTTAACGAGGGTTCATTTTGCGTGTAAGGTTGCTATCAGGACGGACAATATCCAGCAGGAGAAGACAAAGTTGCACCGGAAAGTAGCTTAACTGCTGCGATGTGTAGCTAGTTGTTACATGTATTTTTGGTGCTTTGTGATATAATATTTACATCTTTTTTTCGTTTATTGCTTTAATATATACGGTCATTTGTTTTAACATGTGTAATGTGTTGGGAGGCTTGTGTAATGGATGCAAAGAAATAATATGCCGCTGCTGAGGGAGAGAGATTTAATTCCTGGTATACACCTCGAAACGTTTGGCGAGTGGAGGGGTTGAAAAAGGAAACAAATCATCCACCTTTATCAACTGGATGTAGGTAATGGTTTACTTTGCGATTTAAAAGTTATTTGGAAAGCAACGTGGATAATAATTGGTCACGCGTTCACCTTGAAGACTTTTTGACGTTGTTAGGGAGGAGGTGGCTTGTAAATACGTTATTGACTCATTCGCGTGCGTCATTACGGAGACCAACGCCAACGTCTACTGCTGCTTCTCGTCATCCTGCTCACCATAGGTAGCCTGATCACCCGCCGATGGAGGAGGGCGACGACTCCGACACCACTGCCAGCGGCCCCGAAGGAGACAATGGCTGCCAAGGCTCATCCCAGCGGCTACCGAGGAGGTGTGGCGGAACACGCGCGCACGGCCCACCGCCCCCCCAATCCCCTGCGGAGGAGGAAGAAGAGACGAAGACGCCCCCGGAACCGGATAGCCCCCTACCCCAGCAGGGAAGGATATCCCCACCCTTATAAATTCATTTTTTTGTATATATTTTTTTCTCTCGTCCTTCTTTTTTTGGTTTAATTGTAGTTTATCCGTGTCACAAACTTTTTGGCACGAGATAGGCAATCATAATTTTTATGTGTATATATTTTCTTTTTTCGTTGTGTTAAAATTCTGTACTCATTCCTCTCTTTTCTTCTATCTCCAATAATAGTACTAATAATAATAATAAAGATGCCCGGACGTGTGCCCCAAGCGTCGGAGAGGGTGCGGAGGTCTGCCGAGCGGTGGGGCGAATACTGGGTGGTGGGTGGTGGTGTATGGGTGGTGGTGTATGGCCTGCGCTGGGAGGCCGACCCATACCAATGGAGGGAGGACCTGGAATACGCTGGCCGCCCCGTGGAACAGCGGGAGAGGGGCAACCTAACGGCCCGACATTTTTGGTTGAGATTCAACACTCGGGAGGAGGAGGCGGTGCTCCTCTTCGGCTGGCTGCCCGTGGCCGAGGCGCCCGACCTGGAGGTGCTCCTGTGCCACCCCCTCCACGTGGTGCAGGACCTTTGAGATTCATGTGACTGTTTGTGTAGGAATTTATGAAAGACTTGAAGGACCTTATGTGTTTTATGTGTACGGTGTCTTTTGGGAATGGGGGAATGTTGTGTTTGTGAGTGTGGGATTGGGTTTTAAGTTTTGTGTAAATATATGATTTATAGGACAGCTACTTGTATTTTTTTCTCATACTCTTTGCAATGGCACTTCTTTTGCTGTCCTATTTGCGAGAACCTATTGGAACCCATCTTTCTATTTGTTTGTACTTTCTTTCTTCTTTCTCTGTTTGTACTGTCCAAAAGAGGAATGAGTATGAATAAAACAAAGAAAAAGGTAACCTACCTAAGAACAAAATAGGCTAATATAAGCACATTAAATGCGAGTACCCTCGTCGGAGGCTGCTCGATTTCGCGAAAGGAGGGAGTATTGTAATGGCCCGAAATTCGGAGGCCATTTACAAAATATTTCGCGAAGGACAGGGCTGTTTGCGAGGCAGAGGACGATGCATAAACAGCCCTGTTTGTCATAAAATAGTAGATCCGGGAGGACGGAGAAGTAAGACGATGACCGAACGGCTGGCAAATAAGAATAAACACCATGGATAGAACGCTCGCGGGTTATAACCTTTCGAGAAGGGGGGTTTAGTTTAAAAGATATGTTTCCGCGAAATACTTTTACCTGGGCTTTTTGAACGTCTCTACGTCATTCGAGAGACACACTATAAAGGTAAACCGAAAAGAAGAGGCTCGTCTTCTTCTACTTCGGGGGGAAGTTTTGTCCACGGAAGGCGTGATCGTGCACGTCGCGATTCTCTTTAACTAATGTCTCGCGCCTACTTGGCTCGCCAGTACCCGCTTCACGGGCTCACTTGCTTTTGCTTTCACTCTCTTCGTTTCTTGCTCTCATGCCCTTTTGGTGGGCGACATTAGCCATAACTTCCGCTACTTACGCAATTCAAAATTCACATTCCCTTCCCCCTCCGGAAACTTGGGAAATTCCTCGCGCCCTATCCACAGCTAGGCCAGTATTTGCCAGTCCGTCGGTAGCCGCCGCCCAGTACGCCGCCTTCTCCTGCCTCCCGCCTCTCCGAGGGTTTTGCTGCCATATCCGCAACGAAAGGTAGAGTTCCTTTTTCTTTAATATTAAAATGCAATCCATGTGCTATCATCGATAGCCGACGCCAAGGGCAAGAACCCACGTTAAACTCGTTCGGATTCGAGTCCCGGCGTACCCCGGGGCCGGGTCGCGACAACTAAGGGTTTTTCAAGGCCTTTCCAAGGATTTTAGTTGCTAATAATAAACAGGTGTTTTTAACCTGTTTTTCCGAGCGATAACCCGGCCTGAGAATTTTAGGTTTTCCTCATGTGATCAGTCAGTAAAGGGCCATAGTGGCAAGTGGAAGTATGTCTCGTGACAGCAAGAGAAGGCTTTTTCAAGACGAAGACGTTCTCGATATGTTATTTGCATCAGTAATCACTACATTTGGAGGATAGCTCAGTTTTCTCAAGGAAGTAGTATTGTGATAAAGTTTTCTTCACACAGCAGCATGAATTTAATCATAATTATTTACTACAAAATTATTTTGTTCTTGTTTGTGGGTAAGGTATTCCCATATGCTGAGGAATCAATTTCCGTTTTACTTTTATATATATACATCCATTATCCTATTTAAAAATTTTCATTGCGTGACTTTGCAATCACGAATTACGATGGGATTGATTGTAGAGAATTTCGAATACATAAAGCTAATTAGGAGTGTGTCTCCTTACAGTCAACTATATGGTTAACATTTTTGTTATGTCATTCGCTTGTGGAATTTTCTTAGTGCTCATGGCTGTACGATCCAATACAGAAATGCAAGTACCCTCGTACTGGTATAGGGACAGAGGGCGGGTTTAAGGGCCCTCTGTCCTGGAAATTTTACTCGGCGGTTGACGAGATCCTGGGCAGCTGCCATATCAGCCCAGTGCTGCTCTTTAACTCCGCCGGCTATTAGAGAGAGATAAGAGACCTGCGTAATCTTCAAGACCACGTCTCCGAATCGACTCAGTTGGTCTTCCAAAGGACCTCACGTAGGGTCGATGGTCATTTGGAAGAAAGGAGCAGCGAGGCCACAACAAGTCAACTACCTCAGCGAGACCTACGAGGCGCTACAACAATACCCCCTCATCTTCCCGCATGCCACTTCCGGATGGCACCCCGAGTTGAGAGATAGGGAGGGGAGGAAATTGACACAGGTCAAATACTACAGACGCCCTTTACTTTCGAATCCGAGGTTCACATTTTTGCGGCGCCTCGCCCATAAAATATTTCGTGGATATGTGGTGTCGCGCAGAGGAAGCGCGACTCCAGTCCATCAAGTTTAATCAGCATAATGTACTCAGGATTTCGTCAAGACGAGAGCTGGACGAAACCATTGCTGCCGGAGGGTGCACGATGCCAGGGAAGATATACCTCCTTTCGACCTACACCAACAGTCCCCGGTATATGTATGTCAGATATATGGACGGTATGGCATTCGTTACCAGGAAGGGTAACCAGAGTTTCTTCCTCACGGTCACCTGCAATCCGTCTTGGCATGAAATATAGTCAAGCCTTGACCCGGGCGAGAAACACTCGGACAGACCGGATTTGTGCGTGCGAGTATTCCACGAAAAATTGAGGAAACTGCTGATTGCAATTAGGAGTGGGATACTTTTCGGCGAACTCATTTACATCCTATATGTAATTGAATTTCAGAAGCGCGGCCTCCCACATGCTCACATCGCTTTTAGGGTCGCTGGAGGACCTACGCAGTCAGCAGACATAGATTCATTTGTCATGGCCACCATTCCATCGAGGAAAGAGGCCAACGGCAGACAGAGAGCTGGTCCTGCAACACATGATTCACGTTCCCTGCGGCATTGAGCATCCGAATGCGCCGTGCATGGACAAAGACACCGGAAAAAGCTCGAAGCGTTTCCCAAGGGCGGAAAACGACATCACGAACGGGGACCGCAGGGGTTTCGTGCTATACCGTAGACCGTGCGAGGAGTCCGTCAGGATCAGAAGAAATCGTGCAATCACTGATAAATGGATCGTCCCCTACAACCCTGCAGTTCTACTAATGTTGGAATGCCACTGCAATTTGTAAGCCTCGACGAGTCAAAGGGTGATCAAATATCTTTTCAAATACATTAATAAGGGTCCCTTTAGACACCCCCTTGATATATTCAAGCGACCATCGACTCGGGTGTCTCTCGGTGGTCGTGGCGGAGGAGCGCTCCAGGTCCCTGGTCAAATCCAACAAAGAGACATTCATGACCTGCCGTTCTAAGGATTTTCATCTTCAGCGCAAGTATTTTCTTTCCTACGCTGCGCAAAGCGCTCTTTCCAACTGGAGTACACCTGATTGAGCCAAAAGTACAGAGAAGATTAATCTGCTCGCTTTTGCGGAGTATGTAGTAATTTTTGCTGAAAACAGGTAAGTAGGTTTTATTCTTGTAGATGAGATGAAACTTCAAAAGCAATTTACTTGGGTGATTAGACTCCACTGCACGAGAAGAATGAAAGAGGGGACCACACGTCGGTTATGACGTACCAGCCATTCAAGGAAAGGTGAGTGCAATCTGTGGCTTGCTTCTTATGCCAGGGTTGTGCTTCAAGCATAATTTTGCACCACCTAGTAATGGAGTGTATCATTCTCTTCGAGAAGTCAGAATTTCACGTGGATTCGGTCACAACCGATGGGGCCCAGTGGAACAGAACCATGTAGAAGCACTTTGGTATAGAGAAGGAGAAACCAAGCTATGAGCACCCTTTTGTTTCTTCGAGGAGGCTGTGTTAGAAAACTTGTTCTACCTCATCATACAAAGAGATATATTATTTTAACAGTGGAAAAACTATTGTGTAATCTTTGGGACTATGCTATTCCTAACTCCTCTACCCACAGAACTCCTAAATGTGCCCTCATCCCCTCCCATATTCCCTTACCCTAATAACCCCTGCAATTGCCCGGACTGAAACTTCAAAGAAAACTCACCAGTAAAGTATAGAAACCACCACCGCCGCAGAAACCCGGAGAAGACAGCTCATTGGCTGGGAGCTTCGATCAAGAGTATATAAGAAAATTCCGCGTTGCGTACACCAACTAATACAACATACAGAAAGATTTGCCTATTACTCTGTCTTTGGAGAGGCTAGCCATGGCAGTGGAGGCCAATACGGAGTCCACAAAGGGTTTGAAGGTGTTAATAGAAAAGCAGGTTCAGCTGATGCAGCGGATCAAGGAGGCTATCAGCGAGCAGGCCAAGTAGTAGTAGTAATTTGTTTTTTAGGGTGCCTCGACAACTAAGGGCATTCGCACCACTGACAATCTATAAAATCAAAATTTTAAATGATACATAGAAAAAAAACATTTAACCATTCATAAAAGTTTTGAAAAGGAAGGGATAGTCAGAATATAAAAAGGTTGGAATTTAAACACTGTTAATTAGCCCGGTCTCTATTAAAAACTATCACTCGGCTGACACTATCAGGGTCGTCTCCTAGGATGTGCCCTAGGTCTCCTCCGATGTTCAGCCGATTGCGCACAGAACGGTATTTCTCACACACTACCAGGAGATGTCTCACAGTAATGGGAGAGTCACAAACATCACATAGGGGTGGAATTCTCTCTTCAGTGAAGAGGTATGAGTTGGTGAGAGAGCAGTGCCCAATTCTCAATCGTGCGATTGCGACCTCCTCCCTGCGATTCCTCCCGACAGACGTGGGCCACGCTGAGATTACCGGCTTGATTGCACGTAGTGTATTCCCGGTCAGAGAGCGCCAAGTCTCTTTCCACTTTTTTAAGGCTACCTTTTTCATGGTCGCCTTCAAATCCTCGTGTGGTACCAGCACAGAGGCAGAAACGTCTTCCTCGTGTGGTACCAGCACAGAGGCAGAAACGTCGTCCTCGCTGGCTCCCTTCGCGGCCGAGTCGGCCCTCTCATTTCAGGCAATGCCCACATGTCCAGGAACCCACAGAAACCGGATTTTCACTTTTATCCGATCAAGGGACAGTAGTTCATTTTGAATTTCCTGGACGATTGGGTGACAGGGAGAAAAACTGGAAATAGCCTGCAGGGCGCTCATGGAGTCGCTGCAGACCATAAAGGACGCTTTGCTATTCTTAATACCATCCAGAGCCATCTTTATGGCGAACAGTTCTGCCGTATAGCCGCCACACAGCGGACTGAGCCTGGCCTTAGGGGTTCCATGGTGAGACGAGACCACTGCACACCCGCACGCACGCTCCGACTTCGATCCGTCCGTGTAAAAAGGAATGAAGTCGGGGTGGCGGTGCATTATTTCCTTAACCCTTTCCGGTCCAGTGAGTCCAAATGGAATCACGTCGCTTTCCTGCTTCGAGCATCAATTCAAATCCCCCGCGGACTCTATTTAGCGTTAGCGGCCGTAGTACATAGTGCCACCACCAGGTTTTATGACTCGCCGTTCAAGAATAAATACGATCTTCAGCTATTGATGAAGATTGCTGCACATGTGCTTGTGAGTATTCTTCGGAGTTCATCGGCGGAGTTTTACATGAATGAAAAACGGAGGTAAGCGCAGTATTTTGACCATAAAAATTAAGAGCTCTTTCGACATTGTTTGACATTGATTATAAGAGATTTTAAGCTTCTGCGAGAGGAAATGTCTTTGTAATTTTATAAAATATAACATGATTCCATTTGGAATCAGTGGCCCAGATGTATGTGTTAAGTTTGACCGAGTTTGCAAAGCATCATTTTACTGAAAGTAAGCTCATTAGTTGAGATCCAACGAAATAGTTGGTATTTTAAATACGAATTAGAATTGACGGAACGTGTTAATTGAATATCTCATGAACGGAATTGTCTAATTGTTTTTTCAGTGTATTTATGTTTAGTAAAGCCACAGGGATTTTGGAAAATAGATTTTATTTTCACCGAATCATTTCCATTTCAGACGATGGCGACATCATTGACGACTAAGGAAATAGTGTACATTTTAGAAGGTGACATCTCTGATATTGACATCTCAGATGATGAAGACATCTCAGAGGAAAACCCGGATTGGCTTTTGAATAGAGAAGCAGTCGGACCTGACGTTATGAATACCGAGGTACAGGGTTTTCCGAACATCCCTGATGTCGGACTTGCTTTTGAAGTAAATAAGTGTAGTGATGATAGTGATGATGATGACATGCCTTTGGCACAACGTTATCCGCATCTAATGAACCAATCGCAGAGAAAAGTAAATAGGTCATTATGGACTTATGAAGACCTAGGTTATGTTGATTCCTCATGTGACTCTCAATTTTCACCACCTCCTGATGAAATTAGCACCCCATTTTCATATTTCAAGCTTTTTGTTGATAATGATATGATAAGTAATATTGTAGAGCAAACTAATCTCTATTCAGTGCAGGAAAAATGCCAAAATGTAAACACTAATGACAAAGAAATACATCAGCTCCTAGGAATTCATATGATTATGAGCATTGTCACAATGCCAAGTTACTCCATGTTCTGGAGTGAAAAGTCGCGATATGGTCAAATTGCAGATGTCATGTCTCGCAATAGATTCAAAACTTTGCGAGGTAATCTACATTTTAATAATAATGACAATATGTTGTCCCGTGATGATCCTGCTTACGATAAACTGTTCAAAATCCGGCCATTTTTAAATGCTCTAAGGAAAAACTTCCTGAAAGTGGAACCGGAAGAGCATAATTCAGTGGATGAATTTATGATTCCTTTGAAAGCTCATACAGCATTGAAGCAGTATATGAAAAGCAAACCACACAAGTGGGGAGTGAAGGTTTTTGCTCGTGCAGGGGTTAGCGGATTTGTGTATGATTTTGAAATTTATCTGGGCAAGCAAACTAATGTAAAAGAATCTGGTCTTGGAATCAGTGGTGATATTGTCATTCGGCTAGCAGAAAAAATCCCTAAGCACAAAAATTTCAAATTATATTGTGATAACTGGTTTTCCTCGCCTAAACTATTCTCGCAACTAAGGAAAGATGGTATTTTAGCTGCAGGAACTATCCGTAGAAATAGGCTAGGGCAATGCACTTTGAAAAGTGACAAGGAGTTGAAAAAACAAGGGAGGGGTAGCTTTGATTATAGACTTGAGAAAAGTGAAAATACGTTTGTTTTGAAATGGCTGGACAATAAACCAGTGTATTTAATTTCCAACTTTGTTGGGGCTCATCCTGTGGAAAATGTTCGACGCTGGTCTGTAGCAGAAAAAAGGTACATAGACGTGCCACAGCCAAATATTGTTCGTGCGTACAATAAGCATATGGGAGGAGTCGATAAACAAGATATGCTTCTGGAACTTTACAGAACAAACCTCAAAGGGAAGCGTTATTACCTCAGGGTGATTTTTCACTTCATCGACCTCAGTGTTGTAAATGCTTGGCTGTTATACCGCAGACATTGTGAGCAATTGAAAGAAAAATATATGCCCTTGATTGAGTTCAAATTATCTGTAGCTCATGCATTACTCTACTTTGGTCCCAATATCTCTAATAAGAGAGGAAGACCATCTTCATCACCGAGTGTGGAGGGAAAAGGAGTGGCGAAAAGAACTTTTACACCACGGCCGGTGGCCGATGTTCGATTCGATAGGATTGATCATTGGCCTTTGCATGTAAATACTAAAAATAGATGTAAATTGTGCATAAAAAGTTATACGCGAGTGAAGTGCGAGAAATGCAACTTACCATTGTGCTTCTCCAACGAAAAACACTGTTTCAAAACTTTTCATGTAAAATGATATATTTGTCCCCTGTATTTCATGTAAAAGGTAATATGTAATCTACATGAAGTTCAAAAATTTGTTTTATTAAATAAATTGATAATTTAACAATGTAATTTGTACATTATTTACAAATTTTATGTTGTTTTAAACCTGTATACTATTTAAATGAAACTTCAGTTAGAACGGAAATCATTGCTTTCAAAAAGGCCACTGATTCCATTTGGAATCAGGTCTGAAATTTTGTATTAATATATATTTGAACGCACGAAAGATTCTCTGCACATATATAACACTTTCAAAGTCATTTTAGTGCAGTAAATAAATTTTTTTGCTGCATATTCATTATTTGGACTGGAAAGGGTTAACCCGGCGTTACTCGCGCGGGGTGTTCTGAACACCCCACCCTTTATTTCATTGCATCAATTTGTTAGTCTTAGTTCTACAAACCTCTCCTTTTCAGTAGCTGGAATATGATATGTTTTCTTTCTTTTGACACCGACTTTGTCCGCCATATATAGTATGTATCACCCTTTATTTCATTTTATGACTACTGCGGAGGAATACCTACTCATTGGCAAGCAAGGGGAAATGTGCGCTAAGTCCTTAGTATGCAGTTTTGAGTATTACAATAGTCCTATCACAACTCTCTCTCTCTCTCCCTCCAACACCTCACCCCACTATTTCTCTCCCCTCCTTGTGTTCCAATGAATATCCCTCTGATTCGACTGATGTCTCCAACCCAGAAGATTGAGGGGAAATTTCTGGCCTGAACGCTGTTACTCCCCTCCTACCCTGGATGGGATTACCTGATGCTTGGCGAAGCTGAGAGTCAACAGGGGCAATTTTGTTTCCTATGGGATCATTAGTTATCATCGTTGTTTTCTGTAATAATTCTGATTTTGAATACTCTACTTCAAATAGATATTGAACGAAAATAACTCGTAAATATTTTTGGCAACTTTTTTCTTGTGTGCTCATTTCTTGTTTGTGGAGTCTTTCCCTGAACCAGCTTGTGACCGACGGTTGGAGTTTCCCTATGTCTGGGCTTACGTGAAACAATCTACCAGATTTAACTACGTAATGCCACATATTTGGTAGCAGGGAGCGCGGTTCGATTTCCTGTCCTCTCGTCGATGTCTCCGAGTGCTGGACAGTGGTGACAATTCTCCACTATTTCTCCACTATTTCTCCACTTTTGCAGTTTCCGGTTGTTTCTCCTCTTAAAAGTGAGTTCTTTTTTGTTCCATTAAGTGCTTTTTGGTTCGTGTGGGATTGCGTGACTAGTGTTCGCGACACTTCCTCGTGGTCATATGCCATTTGTCTTTTTTCTTGTATTTTTCGTAATGTTCTTGATAGATTGGATAGCAGGTTGTTATTCTCGCACTATTTTAGCTCTATTGGATTCTTCTAGTAACGAGAGATAATTTTATTTCTCGTTCTCCCTCTCTCTTTCTCTTCACTTCACTTTTCAAATACCTGGAGGTACTGACAACCCGTACGATAGAACTTATTTAACCAGCAGAGCAACCAGACCAGTAAGCGTTCGTTTTAACGATTTTATTCGCGGGTGCGATTTCACACTACCCGAAGTGTATCCTGTTTCATTCTCGGAACACCCCCCTTGGATCACCCCCACTCCGATGGTGAATATTCTTTTACAATCTCGACCTAAGTCTTTTACAATCTCGACCTAAGTCTTTTACAATCTCGACCTAAGTCTTTTACAATCTCGACCTAAGTCTTTTACAATCTCGACCTAAGTCTTTTACAATCTCGACCTAAGTCTTTTACAATCTCGACCTAAGTATTTTACAATCTCGACCTAAGTCTTCTACAACTCCCTCGGAGTACCAGCTAGGAATAAGGCTAATTTGGCTAAGTGAAGTTTCTAATAATGAACGGGAATCCTCTTCAGAAGTAGTTCCACCTCGTCCAACGCACGAGGAAGTAGTGAGACACACGTCTCTCACGAAATTTCTGCTTCTCAGACATTGCCAGTTTCTGAAGCGTTAATAATTGTTAAACAATTACTCAGTCATTTTCCGTCATTTGAAGTCTCAAACGGTGAGAATTGGTTTAATTTCATGTTAAAAATCAATGAAATTGTTACTTTGTCTTTGGTTCCTCTGTCAACGCTATTGTACCTAGTGGTATCTAAACTTCCTGCCAGCTCTCGTCACTTTTGGTTGTCTATGTTAAACTCTAATCTCTCATGGCCTCAAATCACAGAAAGAGTTTGGGCTAGAATCGTTAGTGACAGAGAGTTTGATCGCCTGATCACCACGAAAGTTAAGAGATTTCAATTTCCTCGCGAGACGCCTCACGATTTCGTTTGTTCTGTGCGTAATGCTATTCAAGTGTATGGTTTGCATTACTCAGTCTTCAATTGTGCGACTCGTTATTCAAGGGCTAAATACATTAACTAAATCTGCAATTATGTTCTCAAATCATCCCAACACGTTTGAAGAATTGGACTCTGTTATCACGCAGGCTTCTAAACATTTGATGGACTGTGCAGAATATTCCAACACTTTGCATCGTATCTCTAGGAACACGTCTTCTGTTGTCTCTTCCAGTGTGTCTAGGGAAGTTTCGATACCTATTAAATGTTCTTACTGTCATAAACCTGGCCACAAAGTGAACGAGTGTCGCAAAAGACGACGATTTACTCAGCCTGCCGTGAGTTTGATGAGCATCCGTGACAAGTGTTTGACTCGATTGCCTATTTTATCCATTAGTCTTCATTCAGTGCCATGCCAGGCTTTAATTGATACTGGGTGTTCAGTTTCCCTGCGTGATGAAGATTTCTTAGCTTCTCTGAAATGCTCCCGGAGAAAGATTATTCGTAAGGATGTTGGCATCGATTTAATTACGGTGTCGGGACAGCCATTTCATATTAATTCCTCTGTCTCTCTCAAGGTCCAAATAGGCAAGTTTTCTTGGAACCACGTGTTTTATTTAGCCAAAATTCCGTTTCCTGTGTTACTCGGTGTGGATTTCATTTGTAATTCAAACATGATCATTCGAGCGACGAATGTCAGTTTTGAAAATGACCCGCAATTTCTCTTTTCTTTCACGGACAAGTGCGAAGCGTTTAAATCGGCGCCAGTTAGTAACTCGTCTGAATCACATGTTCTCTTGTCTACTGAAAGTAGGTTGTAAGATAATTTCAAGGGCTTATTGTCAAAATTTCCAGATGTGATTTCTCACGAATTGGGGGTCACGTCTGTTTTGACTTACGAAATTGAACTGCTAGATTCAACTCCGATTCGATCTCATGCATATTCGTTGTCACCTCCAAAGGCTACTTTAATGAAGAAACGCATCCAGTCTTTACTCGATAAGAAAGTGATTGAGGTTTCCAATTCAAACTAGTGTTCGCCAGCTTTTCTAGTGCCTAAAAAGGATGGATCTGAAAGACTAGTGGTTGATTACCGTAAGTTAAACAAGGTTGTAAAATCAGATGGTTTTCCAACGCCTTCTGTTGAACATGCATTTCAATACCTTGCTGATGCAAAATATTTCACTGTTCTTGATCTTAATTCTGCCTTTCGTCAAATACCATTATCTGAGAGTTCTAAGAAATTAACTGCTTTTGTGACGCCGTTCGGAGTGTATCATTATAATAGATTGCCATTTGGTTTTGTAAATTCTCCTCAAATATTCACTCGTCTCATCGATGAAGTATTGGGCGATTTGAAATATTCTTGTGTCTATCCACATATTGATGACTTGTGTATCCATTCCAAGTCTGCTGAAGACCATGTATCTCATGTTTAGGTCTGACGGTGTGTGAGGACAAGGTTAAACTTGGTGTGGAATCACTCACTTTTCTGGGCCATCTCATCACAAATGGAACCTTGCAAGTCGATCCAGAGAGAGTGAGACCAATTCAATAATTCCCAGTTCCCAGAAACTTGAAGGAAGTGGCCAGATTCATTGGACTTTGTGGGTTTTACTGCAAGTTCAATTTTTTTCTTGTGTGCTGATTTCTTGTTTGTGGAGTCTTTCCCTGAACCAGCTTGTGACCGACGGTTGGAGTCTTCCCTATGTCTGGGCTTACGTGAACAATCTACCAGATTTAACGACGTAATGCCACACACGAGGAAGGGTTTCAGTGTTGTGTGTATCATCTGATGCAATTAACCAAGCGGGAGTTCTGTTAGAGAATCAAGGCCAATTTGAGATTCTACCTGATCATGTCACTAACTTTTCAAGGTCTCAATTGATTAATGATTCATTTGGTGTTGTACTTGATGCTGTTGAGAAATGAGGTAAATGGGATGATATTGAGCGAGCTTTGCTTTAATCTCAAGGTACCATTTCTTAGTGTGTCCGAGAATTGCATGTACTAAAAGAACGTGTTGCTAATCATGACAAAATATTGCCCGAGCAGTCTGAGCGTTTCGCTCTTATTGAAGAAAAACTGGCGAATGTTTTCACTAAATTAAAATGTAACGAAAACCGTGACGACCAATTTGATGGCATTAAAATTGATGCTTTGATTGAAAAACTAGGAGAACACCTATCTACGAAAGAGAGTAATTTGAATTCATTCTCTCCTGATCGTTTGCAAGAACTCCACGAATTGAAAGTTAATGAGTTTATTCCTTGTTACTGAACCCTCACACAGGTAGACTTGCAATGGACCAATTTGTTCCCCCGAACAGCGTCTTATGTTCAATTCCGGTTTTTAATGAAAAGTTAAAGAAAGGAGAAGATCAATTTCATATCATACCTGCTGTTTTACGATGCTTATTTTGTAAAACAAATCTTCCTAGTGGTTTTGAGACGTGATTAAATTCTGCTGAGAATAGGATTCTAGTTGAAGTTGCTGAGAAAGTCAAGGACGTATGTCATGAGAGAAAGGACGTAGTTTTTAATTATTTTGATGAAAAATTCTCTTTTACATCGAGATCATTTATTGAAGGAAAAATTTTGGAAGACCCGTTAAGAGTGGACATTGATCATAAGATATTTAGTGGCGCTTTAAGAGATGATTTAATCTGTTGGATTAACAGGGGATTACCTGCAGCTATTCGTGCATACTGCATTCAAGGCGACGCTGAGTGCCGTTTTCTGAAGGTGGAAATTAGAACGGTTATTGATTTTTTGCGTGCAATGGAAGTCAGTGTTAATAGTCTTGTTGAGGATTATGATAGTGACTTTGAATGCAGACTTTCATTTGGGTTGATTTCTTCACTTGGAAAAATGACGCTTCAAAATTTGTTGTATTTAGATTCAATGGCGTTGCTTGACACTATGAATAAGAAATTCTCCCAATGTGTGCAACATCATTTAGATTTGGCATTGCGGGTGACAAATGATGCGAATTGTGGTTTAGTTTGTCAGTTGTTTCCCACAGTTGGAGAAGGAGCTAGGGGTCGCTTTTCGTTACGGTCTAAAACTGGATTTCCTTTAAGATTTTTGCTTGTATTTTTCGTAATGTTCTTGATAGATTGGATAGCAGGTAGTTATTCTCGCACTATTTAGCTCTATTGGATTCTTCTAGCAACGAGAGATAGTTTTATTGCTCGTTCTCTCTCTAAGGGCTAAGATTTTCGCCGTGTAGTTCAACATTGGGATGTTTCTTCGGCTCTGCAAACGGCGGCTATCCAGCGTCGGTATAAATGCTGAGCACCGGGCTGGTGCGGAAGGCACCAGTTGAGAGCCGGAGTCATGTGTTGTGCAGCGTCGTCAAGGTTCTGATGACCACGACACCATCAATGATGACCACGACACCATCAATGATGACCACGACACCATCAATGATGACCACGACACCATCAATGATGACCACGACACCATCAATGATGACCACGACACCATCAATGATGACCACGACACCATCAATGATGACCACGACACCATCAATGATGACCACGACACCATCAATGATGACCACGACACCATCAATGATGACCACGATACCATCAATGATGACCACGACACCATCAATGATGACCACGACACCATCAATGATGACCACGACACCATCAATGATGACCACGACACCATCAATGATGACCACGACATCCCTCATCATGTCCATCGGGATGACATTCTGGATAAGTCTTGAAATTTCATATAAAGATGAAAGGATTTCTGTTATCTTTGTCTTCCATGAATTCTGGGTTGATGATGATGATTATGTCAATATCCATCAGAGTATAGCTCAGTGGGCTAGTGAAGCAGTTTCCATAAGGAAATCAAACGAGCTTCTACAAATATTTAGAAAATACCACTTTTTTAAGGACTTACCTGCTGATACAAGGGCACTGTTGAAGAATCTTCGAGAGGTTAATGCAAAAAGTATTGCTGGTGGGACTTAGTGCCATGTTCGCATTGAGGTGAGTCACAGGCATCTCTTAAGTCAAATTACATACCGTAAAAGTGGGTGACTTTGGACACAGGCGACGTTGGACAAAAACATATGTTCTATTCAATAGTCTATGACAATTCCAAAAATGAATCGATTTCCACTTCCAAAGTATTAGTTGGTAGCACTGATGTCAGACAGCTGTTTTCACATTGTTTCCAGATTGTGATTCCTGTTTTCAGTTCCTAACCTCAAATTGAAACTGCTGATTGAAAAACATATTTTTGTATGATCTTCAAAACTTCTGTTGCAGGTAAGAGACTAATGAGAGAACAGATATATTTTAGTTTTTTAAAGTTAGTTTATATAGTTGTACAACACATATACAAAGCCCAGTTTGATATTTCATCATGATAATTTTCTATGATTTAATTCATTTATTTATGCACTTGTGTGGGTGACTTTGGACATGTCCAAAGTCATACTGTATATTTTGTTCCTAACCTAAAACCTGGGAAAACACACTTTAATACAAAATTTGATCATTAAATTCGACTTATCTTATTTTTTATGTTTTTTACAAACCTCTACAGTAATATTTGTTTTTCCAGGTACCTACTGAAGAAAGGGGAAGTATAAAAAAAAATTGGCGGAAGGCAGTATGGCAATTTCACAGAGGATTAGGATTAGTAGTTTGTAGATAGTTTGTAGATAGTTTGTAGATAGTTTGTAAATATTTTTATTGTTATTTTTGTATATAAGTTTGACTTGCAAAGTTTGCAAAATTTCATTTGCATCTTTCGAATGCTAAATGTAAAGTTTAAATGTTTTGTTATAGTTAAGCTTATGATGCCTAGTTACTATTCCAGGTATCAGAATGCTTACCGACTTTCTTTTCGAATACATGCATTTAGTGTTCATGTGGGTGATGAGGAAATTACTAGCAGCATGGATCAAAGGTAGCTTCAACTTGAGGTTAGAGGCTAGGAAAGTATATCTCCTTAATGAGCGTATAAAGCACATTGCCAGGTATGTGCCGTGGGAATTCGTGAGGAAGCCACGTAGCATGCAGGAACTTCTTCGACGGAGGGCAACCAAATTTAGATTATTTCTTTTGTATACTGCCCCAACATCTTGAAGGGCATACTAAAAATTTCACCATATAAGCATTTCCTCTCACTCCACTATGCTACACGAGTATGGGTAGCAGACAATTACCTTGAAAATATTAATTATGCAAATGCACTCCTTACATATTTGGTAAAAAAATTTCCTCAGCTCTATGGTAGGGATATGATGTCCTATAAGGTGCATGGTCTACTCCATTTGGTTTGTGACTGTGAGGTGCATGGCCCCCTGGACAAATTCAGTGCATTCCAATTTGAGGACAAATTGGGCCAAATTAAAAGAATTATACGCAAGCCTAATTTTCCTCTCCCCCAGATTGTGAGGCGCGTCCATGAAATGCCTTATTTCCCACAGAAGAGGCCAACTCTATAAAAGGTCAGAGAGCACAAATTCAGTCACGCTCTACCTTTTGATTTAGAAGAGCCGCATTACTCAAAGTACACTATTGGTTTGCAGAAATTTTCTGATAAACCCCCAAACAATGCGTGGTAAAATCAGGTAGAAATTGTAATTGTTGAAACTATTGCTTGCAGAGGTGGTCAAGTCTTCGTTGTAGGGAAAAGTTTTGAAAATGTGTCCCCTTTTTACAATAGTCTATCACTGTCACAGAATGTTGGTGTATGTGAAACTAGTGATTTGTCGAATTTAAATGTATGGGCGGTGAAAGATGTTAGGGGAAAGGCTTGTGCTATTCCCTATGCTGGATCGCACCAAAGTATTTTTATTTCTGAGCTTATTCACTGCCATTAACCTGTGGGTAAGATAATGTAAATTACTGTTTGTCGTAATTATCTTCATAACCCAATTTCCATGACCCAATGCTTCACCACATATATTACGTTCCAGAATGCCGTGGGTGATTGCTGAACTCCTGCCGCACAGGGATTTTGACAAAACTGTCTAAACAATTCGTAATAGTTGGGTGAACAGAGTGGGGGACAAGTTCTTCGCTCTGTATCCTTCTCGCATTTGCAAGTCAACTATTGTTGCGAGGATGATAGTGAAACAGATGAAACCGTGTGAGGAAAGGGACGTACTCCCGTTGATATATGTAACAACTCCATTTGGTAAGAAACCTTATATATATCATTTTCCATTCTGGCATGTATTTGCATTTTCTTGAAATTATTGAAAATCATGAATTCACTGTGCTTAGATTCATTTATTTTTTTCTCCAGAAACATTGCATGCTGCCACGCAGTTTGGAATAGAAGTGGTGGGTTGCGAGGAGACGGACCTTGAGGTCTTTCTTCCCTCGTCTGAGAGGCTTAGGAGGAAACGGAAGGTGAAGGATCAGAGGTATCCGGGAGAGAGCAACTCTGAGGCTGAGTGCTCAGATATTGATTATTTGAGTGATCCGCCAACACCAGGTAATTTGCTTTTCACATATCTTGGAAATGTTTAAATAAGAAATATATCTTGAATAGTAATTATTACAACTGCTCTTTATAATTAATGAAATATCTAGGACCTTCCAGTCGAAGTCGTGGACCCTGATGTGCGCCACCAACATGGCCAAAGCCCGCGCCAAGAAATTCAAATCTCCCGGCACTAAGGACGACCACGTGGACCCTCCCCCCCCTAACCTCCCCTGCGTCACCGTCCACCCCCCACGCCAAGGAGAAGGGGCGGACGGGTGGACGTCATCGGGCCACGTGGCCGGGAAGCCCGAATCTCCCCTCACCTCTCCTCACTTCCCTTTCCACCCACGCCAACGACGCAGTGACTTTCTCTTTTCCCCTACCCCGGGCCTCAAGACGAACGCTCATTGGCTAGCAGCAGGGCCCAGCTCCAAATATAACGGGGGCCCCAGGGCCCGAAAAGGCAGAACGGAGGAGGGAGGACAAGGAGTCGGACCGCAGCGCGCACAGCCTCGAGTCGTCACCTTCAGCAACTACGGGGGTGGAGCGAGTACATCCTCACCCCTACGCCGTACTCGCGCTTTTGGCGACACGGTATCTCACCCCACGGTGCAGACCTCACTGAGGACGGATGCCGAGACGACCCCGCCTCGCCCGGAACTCCGCCCGAGCCCGCCAGCTACAGGAGGAAGCAGCGCGCCGCCAGCCGAACCAACCTGGAGGTTCCAGCCCGACGCCGCCGCCGTACGCCCTACACCAGTTCGAGCCGCTCCTCAGCCCGCTACCGCCTACGCCACCGCCGCACGCACTGCACCAGTTCGAGCCGCTCCTCAGCCCGCTGCCGCCTACGCCGCCGCCGCCGCACGCACTACACCAGTTCGAGCCGCTCCTCAGCCCGCTGCCGCCGACGCCGCCGCCGTACGAACTGCGACTCCTCGACTCGCCGCTCACCCCGTACGCAGACGTGACCAGGCTACCCCGGAGGATCAGCGACCCGAGGGTGGTGAGGATGCTGTTCGGGCCCTCGCCCCAGAAGCGGCCCTCCAGGCGACCAGCGGCCCTCCAGGCGACCAGCACCCCAGGACTAACTAGGCCCGCAGACCGCGGCCTGAAGCCCTTCAGGCAAACTGCTATTGTTTGATCAAGCCTACGCAGAGTTAGGCCACTATGTGTAACCAACCGACCAAATAAACTTGGGTCAAACTAAGATTGTAGTTGTGTGTCATTTGTTTTGCTTGTCGTTCTCCCAGTCTACTCATGCGGACCCGTTCCCAGCAAGGACCCCTCAGCGACTCAGAAGCGGAGGATACGACAACCCTCTGCTGCTTCTGCCAGCAAATCTGGGATGGTGTCCATGTCAGATGTATCCAGATCAGGGTCCAAGAAGGCAGTGGATAATCGAATGGCATCCTCCAATGGGTTGCCCAAGAATGCAGGAAAAAGGAGTATGCTCCCTAAGCCATCTGTCTCCAAGAACTATGGGCTGAACCAAAAGGCAGGCCAAAGACTACCGACTGACAGTGAAAGTGTACGATGGGGAACCGTGCAGGCGCTCGCCGGAACAATACTGGCAAGGGAAGCTGAGGGAGTTGGACATAACAGTGAACGAGAACAGCCCGGTTATGAAGAAAATAGAGAACGTGTTCAGAGAAGCGCAGGAGGCACTCCACCGAAGAGGGGCAAGTTTGAAAGAATCACCGAAACGGTTCAAATACTACTACATAAGTACTCTTGCATGCCTCCCACTGAACTTAAAGATTTAATATCGCCTGATCACTCTGATTACAGGCTTGAATTTCATGATCCTAAAAATTTGAAAATGTGTGAAGCTGCTTGTCACTTGGCCACGTTAAATGTAAATAGAAAGACTTTGCTTGATTTTAAAACTTATTACGAAGGCAAGACTCCTGTCGTTTATGCCAATGATATGAATCCTTTTTCTTATTATCACCATCGCCAAACCAGTGCGGATTATTTGAATGATTTGCTTAAATTTCAAATGAGTAGCGATGAAGATAAAGTAAGGGAATTGCTTGGTAATATTAAAACTTGGTTTAATCGCTTGGGTTGGTCCATTCCTATTATAAATGAGGATGGCATAAGGGAATATCAACTTAATCCAAAAATAAATTGTATTGCTGTCATTGATCCTCCTAATAGTGGTAAAAATTATTTCTGGGATGCTATTGCTATGAATGTTGGTCATATTGGAAGAGTTAATAATCGGACCAACCAGTTTGCTTTGCAAGATTGTTATAATAGACGCTTGGTTATGGGTAATGAAATTTCAATGGAAGGAGCAAAGGAGGTCTTTAAAAAATTCTGTGAAGGGACTGCTTTTAATATTAGAGTGAAATATCAAGGAGATAAGATATTCAAGAGAACTCCTGCTTGTTTAATTTCAAACTTTGATTTAGATATTTGTGGAGATTCTCATTTTAGAAATGTAAGACTTCAGACTATGCGATGGTGGTGGTGGTGAAGAGAAGTATAGGGAAATGGTTCCGCCAGCCAAGGGTGAGAGCGCGCTCCTAGGCAGCGTTGGCAGCATTACAGAATGACGACTTGGAAAATTTTGAAATTATTGATGATTCACACATTTATACATATTAACCCAGGAAACGCCGTCTTGTGTATTAATATCAGTGAAATTCTGATAATTAGTTGCAAATTTTCTTTTTTAGCACTAATCATTACGGTAGAACGCAATTAAAATGTTAAGAAAAGCAAAACCATTGAAGGAGTGAAGGGACCAACAGCATAATTAAGATTGATGTACCTTAATTTAATTGCCGGATTTGTCCCAGATTACATGCATTGCCTTTTCCTTGGAGTTGTAAGGTTGCACACTCAATTAATTTAGGAATCTACAAGAAAAATGTTTTGGATTGGTATGGAAAATGGTGACATACGCTTCAGTCATATAATTTCCGGAATCGATGAATGGCTAACCAAAATTTGTGCTTTGTCCTCCATTACCAGATCAGTTCGTCGAATCTCTCATAGTAGTCTCTGGAAAGCATCTGAGAGGGGTTCATGGTTGGTGTTACATATTGTGCCTTGCCTGAGAGGTCTCCTCAAAAGTAAGCATTTACTTCACCTTTCATCATTGTTTAAGGCCACAAATCTGATCCTACAAAGATGAATTTCCAATGAGGAAGTAGAGGAAGCCCAAGAATTATTCCCAGGTGTATTTTCTTGTTCAACAACTACTTTGGTGTCACATCAATGGTATTAAATGTTCATCTTATAAGCCATATTACTCAAGGTGTCTTGAACTGGGGCCCACTATGGACTCAATGCTTTTATGTATGAAGGACAGAGCCGTCATCTGCGGCAGTTCGTCCAAAGCCCTGGTCATGTACTGAAACAGGTGGTACATAGTAATTCCCTTCCTTGTGTAATGAGCTAGCTACATTAAAAAGTGTAATTGAACTTTGTGGAAATCGATTGAATAGAAAGTTGCAACATTATGCTCGTTGCGAGAGCATATTACTGCTTGGTAAAAGGGAAAAGTGTAACTCTTCAGATGAAGAAAGTAACTGCCTCATTGATAAGGGAGTTATTGCTAAGAATTGCTTTTTTAAAGTTTGTTACGTAATGGGAGAAAATATTGTATATCAGTCTATGTAAGGGATAAAAAAAGATGATGATTCTTGTATTGCAACTAACAACCAAATGTTTGGACGCATGAAGAAAATTGTAAAGAAAAGTAATGTTGACCTTTAATCATGATGTATTCGCCATGGCGCTAAAGCGCCGGCATAAATCGATTTAAGGTCAAGGTCGGACGTTCCCCTACCCACCCATCGGTTGCTGATGCTGTTGGTGTTGAATATAAGATTGGAAATCTTATGCTAGGCAAGTACCCAGCATGTCAGAAGGTAGCGCCGCTGGTATAAAAGTGGTTGTGGATAGGAGAAAGGCATCAGTTCCAGTTGTGAATCCAGAGGAGTAACATCGGTAGGGTTTCTCGCTTGTTAGATGAGTTGTAACTTACCTTCCATTACTCTGCTCATCGTTTGCAAGTAAGCATGGATCTTCAGTGTAAAGAGACCTTTCCTAGGCCTCCTCCGCCTACCTTGTTACAGTACTCTCTTGCTGCTTGGATAAACAGTCGATATAATTGGGACCCTCAGTTGGCAAAGCATGTGTCAAAAGGGTCAAATCCAACAAAGGGACATTTAGGACCACTTCATCGCAAGTTTTCTTTTCTGCGCTGCGCAAAACATTCTTCCCAACTTTTGTTCTGTGAATGGAATTTTGCAGATTTGTCGTAATAGTGTTTTGAAGTTACACCTTTATCCTTTCAGTAATTGTTTTTCCCAATCCTTCATAATTGGTGTTTATATGGGTGAGCTGAAGAAGCAAATGGCTTCCATCCAGGAAGTGGGCTGGTAAGTCACAGGAGGCTCTGAAAGACATTTTAAGATGGGAAGAAGCCATGAAAATAGAAGTGTTGATCGAGATCCTAAAGAACCCAGAGTTTTCAATTAGGAATATAATGCAAACAGTAATGGAAGGAAACGTTCCCGCAAGTTGGTACATAGTTGGTCTCCATTCAAAAGAAAGGGAGATGAAGATAGAAGCAAGACTCTTTGCTATGATGGTCTTGCAGATGAGAGTTTATTTCGCAGTGACGGAGGCAAATATATCTAAGAACATCTTCCCTTATATTCCTCAACAGACCATGACAATGGGAGAACCAGAGCTGCACAATCACTTGATGTCTATCTCAAGAGAGACTAAATGCACAGCAAGAGACATGGAAGAAGCAGAGGCTGAGCACGAGTTGGATCTTCCTACAGCCTCACACGATGAGGCTCAAACACACAGTAGAAAGAAGAAGGGCCATATTCCAGCAGTAGAAAGTCTTAAAGTGTCGGGATCTCTAGACTTCATCAAATGGAATTGGCTGCAGACATTTCTTGCCAACTTTCTGGTTTTTCAAATGATGGAGGATCTCATGGGTGTGCCTAACCTATATAACTTCACTCACAAATTCTTCCAACACGCTTGGTTTTATCTCTCATCTAGATATCATCCTCCAGACTGCAAAAAAGTCGATCTGCATTCCTCTCCCACTCACCCTCGCAAAAGAGGAGAGAACGTGAGCAACGCAGAAGTCCTTAATGAACAGGAAGATCCTTGCGCATGGTATGGTCAATTCGGGGGGTGTGAAGGGTTAAGACAAAAAGGATGGACTGCAACCACAATCGGGTTGTTGGTTGCTTTAGAGCACATCACAGGAATCAGAGCCACGGTCACAGGACAAGGAGATAATCAGGTTTCAGTAATAGAGATGCCAATAAACATCATGGGCTGTTCAGCGGTGGAATATTTGAGAAACCATAAAGAGGAGGCAGAAATGAGGTTGAGGAACTATTTTCTCAAGCTTCAGGAACTTGTTAAGGGAATGGGGTGGGAACTGAAATCGTCTGAAACATGGTTTTCCACATCACTGATAAATTATGGTAAAGAGATCCTACATAAGGGAATTTTCTTGTCAAGCACCTTGAAGAAGGTGAGCAGAATGTACCCCGATATGTCTGATTGCTATCCTAACCTCTCATCTCGATTGGCCTCTCTTTGCTCTACCGCTCATTCCTCTTGTCAGAAATCGTTCTTGATGACTCCAATCCTATGGTTGATGTACTTTGAGCTCGTATTAACCCTCCAGAAAGAGATATATCACGGAGTTTTACTCGGAGACCGGTTGCACAAGATAGTCAGAAAACACAAGTTAGACCTTGACTTCTCATTAATATCGTTTATTCTCCAGTTCCCGAAAGACTTCGGTGGATACCCCACCCTGAATCCTTTGGGGATGTTGTACAGGAGGCATCCTGATCCCATCACAACTGCTGTGGACCTCCGTCCTCACTACTCAGAACCCGCAAATCGACTGAGGTCGCAGCGCCGTCCCTGCGGATATGTCTGCGCAGACCAGAATATGGCCGCGCGCGCATATCAGCCGGGTGCGGCCCGCGAGGGCTCGTCGGTCGGATTCTGGGCAGTGGGGACGTAGGCCCATGTCACTTCCTGTGACTGTGCATTTATTATAATATTAAAGTACATATCCATAAGCTCTGGGTGAGTGCGATATAACATGCCATTGCCTTTTCTTAAGGTATACAGAGCAGTCTGATTATCCAAATACATTACAATTTTAATACATGTTAAGTTCAAATCGTTTAGAAGTAGTATTGTCTCTCGTAGTCCGACGAGGGCTGCGTACATTTCAATGGCGTTGATGTGCCAGTTCTCCGGGACCAGGAATGATCTGGAAAGTTGCCAAGTTGGGATCACCACCGCCCCTTGCTGCAGTGTGGCATTCGTGTAGACATCAATGGATTCGGATGCCCTTGGCAGGAACACCTTATGGGAGAAATAGTCGGCTTCTAGGAGCCTGGTTAACATGGCATTATCACGGATAAAAATATGGTTAATAAGAAATGTCGGAAGTCTCAGGATCCATGCTAGGTAGTCTGCTGCACGGGGAATATCCGATGCTCGTAGTCGAGGTAGTATTGGGATAAGTTCACGCACTCGTCTGAGGGATTTAGCTGTAAGTTGTAGGGATAACTCCTCTGTATTGACTTGGACACCGAGATACTTGATTAATTTTCGTGGCACAAGCACTGACTTGGACATATTTACTTGTATACCGAGCGTATCTGTTAAATAGGTTGCTATTTGATAGCCACATTGGGGTCGTTTGCTGAACACGAGCCAATCGTCTAGGTAGCATATCACTTGCACTTTAAATTTGGATTGAATCAATATCTTCACGTCTTCTGCCCAACGTTGTAGTATGAAGGGGGATAAGGGATGACCCATGGGCAGCCGTGTAAACGCGTATCCTTTCGTTCTGTACTTAATCCCATAGAATCTCCAGTGGCGGCAATGAACTTGTAGTTGGTAGAAGGCCGACCGGAGGTCAAACTTAAGCAGGTAGCTATCTTTTGGGATTAGGGCCAGTGCTCTGGCTGGACCTAATCCCATAGTTGTTGGCGGGACTACGCCATGCGTTGTATCGTGCATAGCCCAGAATTAAAAGTTTATTTCCTAATGGACTCTTGTGTTTTCCTGCAATAGAACAATAGAGAGTTCTTCTCGAGCGTTTACCCGAGTTTTCGTGTGCGAGTTTGAGAGGTTTGCTTTGTTTCCTTTGCGGATTTAAAGTGTTTTTTGCTTTAGCGTTTTAAGTATTTTCTCTACTCTCCTGAGCTTAAGTGTCTTGGGGGTTTGAAGGTCCGGTGTACCCGCAAGGGGCATAAATTGTAACTGCGGACAGAAGCGCTGGTAGTAAGGGGGCCTGTTTAGGCTAACTTTAATTACTTTCATTAGTTGTTTTAGTTTTTGATTTTCCCGAGCTACCCCCCTCCAATTTTTGGAGGTATTTGTGAGAGTGAGCTAATTACCGTATTTCGGTTCCAGCTCCTTTTATTTTCATATATTATAAATATTAACATTTTCATAGTTTGTGTCATTCCTTTTTCACATTATTTTGCTGAGTGTTATATTTTTGTGTGTTACTTTGTTTGTTTATCTTAAATATAAGTTTTCTTTTTCTTTTCTTATAGTTTTTGAACATGGTTTGCCTGAAAACCGTGGTCGTGCCAGTTGTGCTGGCGGGCGAGGTAGTTGATGTGAAGTACGTCGACAAGAAGCGTTATGCTTCTATTAGGCCTGAACACGAGGTCGAAGAAGAGCGACACCGCAGACTGATTCGCCGTCTTGAGCGGACTGAATTGCGGGCCCAGAAACATGCCGAGCGTGTGTCACCCACCAAGCGACGTAGCAGGGCATCCGGTGACAGATCCACCTGTCACATGACCTGGCGCGAAGTGCGTTCCGCGCATTTTGCAGAACACGGCCCCTACGCGCCTCACTCATGGGGGTTTAAGTGCTCCGATGAGGAGCTTGAATTCTGCTACCAGGAATGGAAGCAGAAGTCTCAGCGGCAGGCCAATCTTGTGCCGCGTAGATTCGAAGGCCATGCAATGGTCAGACATCATGCGCCTGTTCTGACGTTTAGGCGAAGTCGTCAACCCCAGATTACGCTGGAAGATCACATCCGGTGCAGATTTGCTGGGCTGCGCATTGACGATGCCATGCTGTCCAAACATGACAGCAAGTTTGTAGATAGGGAGGTAGCCCGCCTCAAGCGTAGCTACAAGGCAAGGCAGGATCGACCCACCGTCGAGATGGTGCTTAAGAGTATCAAACATGAGAGGGTGGTGGCAGCCAGATCTGCCAGGGCTGCTAGGAAGGCTCTCGTGCACCTGAGAGCTGCTAGAAGACAGATGCAGCTCGAAAACCTTGCCTTCTTTTTGGGCACCACAGCCGAACACGTACGTTCGTACACTCAGTAAAGGGTTATTTTAGTGGAGGGGAGTTGTTGTATCCAGGGTGGTAGCCCTGTCCCAAGGATAAGACATGTGAGGACGGGGCACGCCCGGCAGTTGTTGGCGGGACTACGCCATGCGTTGTATCGTGCATAGCCCAGAATTAAAAGTTTATTTCCTAATGGACTCTTGTGTTTTCCTGCAATAGAACAATTTGGCTTTCGTTTGTTTTGTTGTATTCTACAATCTAACAATTATTCTACAAAAAAAACAATTGTTCTATACTGTTCCCAAAATCACAGGTGGCAGCCAACTTCTTTAACGCCAGGGCATACTCCGAAAAACTTTCATTGGGTTCACGAACACGACGTTGAAAGATCAGCCTCTCAGCACGAAAGAAGCGCACCGGTGTAAATATGGTCTTAAGCTCCTCCACTAATTGTTCGTAAGTCAGCTGGTCCGGTGTGAGAGGGTGAAGATTCACAGCTAGCTTCTCCAATGCTGCCCCTCCTATGTGACCAATTAAGAAATCCTTCTTGCCGAGATCCTCAACAGGAGGACGTAATGTCCTCATATAGCTGTTTAGGCGCAGAAGGTAGGTCGAGATGCTCTCAACACTTTGATCAAAAACTCCTATACTCATATTTAGGCAATAGGTCCGTGAAGATACAGAATGGCACGTACCACAGGCGCGGTCGACCGATCAGTTTTTTTTTTCCCGAAACTCACGTAAAGCCTCAACCACACGACACATAACCCACGACAGTATCGGACTCCAAATATCCCGTTTCTTCAATTGGAATAGTCCATCAGAGAAAACCAGGAGTACACCTGGTGGATTCATAATTCCGGACAAGATTATTGTGCTAGCTTTTGCAGAGGATGTAGCAATTGTTGCTGAAAACAGGTAAGTAGGTGTTCTTGTAGATGAGATGAATCTCGCAAAAGCAATTTACTTGGGTGATTACACTCCATTCCACGATAAGTATGAAAGAGGGGACCACGCGTTGGTTATGATGTACCAGCCATTCAGGGGACGATGGGTGCAATCTGTGGCTTGCTTCTTAAGCCAGGGTTGTGCTCCAAGCACAGTTTTGCACCACCTAATAATGGAGAGTATCATTATCTTGGAGAAGTCAGGGTTTCACGTGGATTTGATTACAACCGATGGGGCCCATTAGAACAGATCCACGTAGAAAGAAGCTCTTTGGTATAGAGAAGGAGAAACCAAGCTATGAGCACTCATTTGATTTATCGAGGAGGCTGTTGTTCTCGTCAGATTTTACACCTTTGATCAAAACTATGCGGAATTTCATTACCTCCCGTGAAGAAACTTGGGTGAGTAACCTTGAATGCCATCATCTGAATTAGTTGTCCTTTAATCTGCGATTAAGGTAAATACCATAATGTGCTCCTTTATTTTTCTCAATAGACTCCTGATGTTGTTCTTAAACTGAAGCATTGGGAAACGGTTGTGATGTTGGACAATGTCTACAGCTTCCAATTGAAAGCCTGTCCAAACTCACTGCTGATCATGTGCACCCCAAGCCTTACCATAAGATGGATGTGGCCCGTGCATTTAATGAAGAGGCTTTTTATATTGCTTTTCATGTCATTGGCTAGTGGAGTTTGAAGTGATATGATTCTACATCTCGCCCATTTGATACTTCGAGGAGACTATGGTTCTCTTCAGATTTTCCACCTTTGATCAAAAATCAGCGGTGTATCATAACCTCCCATGAAGAAACTCGGTTGAGTTACCTTGAATGCCATCAGTTGAATTACTTGTTCTTAAATCTGTAATTTTGGTAAATACCATAACGTGCTCCTTTATTTTACTCAACAGAAACCATTGTTCATTTCTTCGTGTTAACGAGGGTTCATTTTGCGTGTAAGGCTGCTATCAGGACGGACAATATCCAGCAGGAGAAGACTAGGTTGCAATGGAAAGTAGCTTAACTGCTGTGATGTGTAGCTAGTTGTTACATGTATTTTTGGTGCTTTGTGATATAATATTTACATCTTTTTTCGTTTATTCCTTTAATATATACGTTCATTTGTTTTAACATGTGTAATGTGTTGGGAGGCTTGTGTAATGGATGCAAAGAAATAATATGCCGCTGCTGAGGGAGAGACATTTAATTCCTGGTATACACCTCGAAACGTTTGGCGAGTGGAGGGGTTGAAAAAGGAAATAAATCATTTATCTTTATCAACTGGATGTAATGGTTTACTTTGCGATTAAAAGTTATTTCGAAAGCAACGTGGATAATAATGGATCACGCGTTCACCTTTAAGACTTTTTGACGTTGTTAGGGAGGAGGTGGCTTGTAAATACGTTATTGACTCATTCGCGTGCGTCATTACAGAGACCAACGCCAACGCCTACTGCTGCTACTCGTCATCCTGCTCATCATAGGCGGCCTGATCATCCGCCGATGGAGGAGGGCGATAACACCGACACCACTGCCAGCGGCCCCGGAGGAGACAATGGCTGCAACTACACTCGTCACCTACCCCAAGGCTCATCCCAGCGGCTACCAAGGAGAAGGTGTCGCGGAACACGCGCGCGCCGCCCCCCCATCCCTGCGGAGTAAGAAGCCTGCCGATTGTTGAGTTGTTGAATAAACAAGCTTGCGAATGGTTGACGGTTTTAGAGATTGTAATTATTCCTTTCGAAAAGTATCTGAGTAAAAATAGTAGTAAGGTGGAGACAATACAGTATATCTACGCGGGGTAAGGTAAGGGACGCGGTCGATTCGGAGTTGGCTGTGACCGGGACGAGCGCCCAGTCTCTTTCGCGGCATCCTTCCAGCGCGGAGGATACGTACGATACTATGGCCACCAATAAGGGAAAAGGGCGCAAGAGGGCCGAGCGCTCACCGCAACGCTCTCCCACTCGACGTTCCAGATCGCGGTTCCGCTCGCCGGGATCCTCTCCAAATCTCATCCCGCCGTCTTTACCACTGCAGCCTCCCCGGGCCAGCCCTTCTCTCATCCACCAATCTCCGCAGCCTTCCGATGCCAACGCGCTGATGGCGAACTTGATTAAGCTCCTCGAGCAGCAGCCACGAGCCTGGGCGTTAGCTGGGCCGAGTACTTCTTCCACTATCCCTCTAACCCAGGTGGGTTTGCATCCAATCGTTTCTCTTCCCGCGACGCAGGAGCCGTCGCAACTCTCCGGGTCCCAAGCCCAGCCATCTCAGCCTGCCTCTCAAGCTGTGCCTTTGGATCAGGCTTTTCGACAGCTTCTCCCGGCCACCGCGCCCGGAATGCTGGCTCCGGGCGCTTATCTCTTTCCACTCCGGTCAGGAACATAGTCTACAAATGGACAAGGATCCTCGCCATTGCGGCGACCCATGGGTGGGAAACCGCTTCCAGTCTCCACCCCAAACGAGATCCTGCGGCTCCCGGCGTGTCTTGGAGAGGCTAGCCATGGCAGTGGAGACCAATACGGAGGCCACAAAGGGCTTGCAGGTGTTAATAGAAAAGCAGGTTCAGGTGATGCAGGGGATCAAGGAGGCTATCAGAGAGCAGGCCAAATCGAACAATACAGAACAATTTAGCGGCAGTTGTTGTTATGCTATCCACAAAAATCAATAAAAACTTATTTATTCACACATTTTACATTCTTTTTTGCTACAGAAAATACATAAGATTATCGATTATCTTTCGAGAAACTCTTTATTCATCATTATCATGGGAGAAAATGTATCATGAAGTTATATGAGTGTGTAACTGCTAATATTAGCATTTTGATGTTATTATAATTGATAGCTCTCGTTATTATAATAAAAATTCTTAAAAATTTTGGATGAAAAACTTAAAACACGGGTGATATCTTGTGGCATTTTTTAGTGTTCCCCCCACCCCAAAATTTCTGGTACCCCCCCCAGAAATTCCTCCGAACTTATCCGCAGAACTTTTCCCGCTAAGGACAAAGGTTTTTCGCGCAAAGGCCCTTCGACAAAGGCTCGGAGACTCCTGTCTCCGGAAACTCCTGTCTCCGGAAAATCCTGCCTCCGGAAAATCCTGCCTCCGGAAAATCCTGCCTCCGGAAAATCCTGCCTCCGGAAAATCCTGCCTCCGGAAAATCCTGCCTCCGGAAAATCCTGCCTCCGGAAAATCCTGCCTCCGGAAAATCCTGCCTCCGGAAAATCCTGCCTCCGGAAAATCCTGCCTCCGGAAAACCCTGCCTCCGGAAAACCCTGCATCCAGAAACCCAGCACCCAGAAACCCAGCACCCAGAAACCCAGCCCCGAACCCAGCCTACCTGCAGTGCAAGACTTATATAGGACTACTGCGGAGGAATACTTACTCATTGGCAAGCAAGGGGAAATGGGTGCTAAGTCCCTAGTATGCAGTTTGGAGTGAGAAGTATTACCATAGTCCTATCACAACTCTCTCTCCCTCCAACACCTCACCCCACTATGTCTCTCCCCTCCTTGTGTTCCAATGAATATCCCTCTGATTCGACTGATGTCTCCAACCCAGAAGATTGAGGGGAAATTTCTGGCCTGAACGCTGTTCCCCCCCTCCTCCCCTGGATGGGATTACCTGATGCTTGGCGGAGCTGAGAGTCAACAGGGGCGATTTTTGGGGCAGATTCCCAGCTGTTTGATCATCGCCCTCTCTACCCCTCCTCTCCTTGGAATAATCCCTCCCCTACACACTTCCTCGTCGTGGAATACCCAGGTCTCTTCTGCCCGGGCTCTTGTGGTGGATGGACGGCGTGACTGACATGGCCGATTTTAGAAAAATTATACTGCTGGTATTTAGTTTGGTAATGTTTCCTATGGGATCATTAGTTATCATCGTTGTTTTCTGTAATAATTCTGATTTTGAATACTCTACTTCAAATAGATATTGAACGAAAATAACTCGTAAATATTTTTGGCAATTTTATTGTTGTGTGCTGATTTCTTGTTTGTGGAGTCTTTCCCTGAAGCAGCTTGTGACCGACGGTTGGAGTTTTCCCTATGTCTGGGCTTACGTGGACAATCTACCAGATTTAACGACGTAATGCCACACACGAGGAAGGGTTTCAGTGTTGTGTGTATCAACTGATGCAATTAACCAAGCGGGAGTTCTGTTAGAGAATCAATTCGCTCTTATTGAAGAAAAACTGGCGAATGTTTTCACTTAATTAAAATGTAACGAAAACCGTTACGACCAAATTGATGGCATTGAAATTTATGCTTTGATTGAAAAACTAGGAGAACACCTATCTACGAAAGAGAGTAATTTGAATTCATTCTCTCCTGATCGTTTGCAAGAACTCCAAGAATTGAAAGCTAATGAGTTTATTCCTTGTTACTGAACCCTCACACAGGTAGACTTGCAATGGACCAATTTGTTCCCCCGAACAGCGTCTTATGTTCAATTCCGGTTTTTAATGAAAAGTTAAAGAAAGGAGAAGATCAATTTCATATCATACCTGCTGTTTTACGATGCTTATTTTGTAAAACAAATCTTCCTAGTGGTTTTGAGACGTGATTAAATTCTGCTGAGAATAGGATTCTAGTTGAAGTTGCTGAGAAAGTCAAGGACGTATGTCATGAGAGAAAGGACGTAGTTTTTAATTATTTTGATGAAAAATTCTCTTTTACATCGAGATCATTTATTGAAGGAAAAATTTTGGAAGACCCGTTAAGAGTGGACATTGATCATAAGATATTTAGTGGCGCTTTAAGAGATGATTTAATCTGTTGGATTAACAGGGGATTACCTGCAGCTATTCGTGCATACTGCATTCAAGGCGACGCTGAGTGCCGTTTTCTGAAGGTGGAAATTAGAACGGTTATTGATTTTTTGCGTGCAATGGAAGTCAGTGTTAATAGTCTTGTTGAGGATTATGATAGTGACTTTGAATGCAGACTTTCATTTGGGTTGATTTCTTCACTTGGAAAAATGACGCTTCAAAATTTGTTGTATTTAGATTCAATGGCGTTGCTTGACACTATGAATAAGAAATTCTCCCAATGTGTGCAACATCATTTAGATTTGGCATTGCGGGTGACAAATGATGCGAATTGTGGTTTAGTTTAGGCCCCAGGCCCAGCAGGAATTGTTGTATTCCTGTTGTTTTGCGTTTAGTGCGGAAACCGTATTTTGAACTTACTTACTGAACTAATTAGTCAGTTGGAGGGAGTGTTTTGTGTCAAACTGTGAACCGAAACGAGCATATAGTCGAGAGCTCAATAACAGCTGGGCAGTCCCGCCTCCACGAGGCTGGGGCCGGGCAACGCGCACAGGCAATCAGTCGGGGCCCTTGCCTCGCAATAAGCACCTGTTGCCGGCTAAGAGGACTAGCGCGCTTCGGACAGTAGGACAGTGGGATAGAGACCCTAAAACCCTTGTGTGTGAGCGAGTGAGTGAGAGTGAACTGTGTGAATGTCTTTGGACTGCCTTAGCAGCAGAAGTGTTTGACTGCAAGTGTGCGAGTGTGACTGTGCTTTGTCCATAGGTACGAGGACTCCAACGTTGGAGAAAGCAAAAGGCGACGTAGCGGTCGTCCCAGGTCCCCCTGGGACTCATCGTCCCAGATCCCCCCAGTGTTCAACGTCCCAGGTCCGGAATCATCGCCCGAGCACTGCTCAGTGCCCGGGATTCTCCCAGGATCAACCAGGATCGCCGCCCTCCCCAGTGAAACCCTCATCGCCAAGCCCGGGATCCCAGACCCCCAGGAGTCCCATCGCCTTGCCCGGGAACCCGCTCCCCTGAAATACCCCCAAGGTGCATACAGTGCTTCGATCCCCGGCTGGCCAGCCAAATCCCCCCAGACTAGGGAAAATCCCCGGGAGCTCCCGTCGTTCCCCCTCGGTGGGGAACCCCATGCATTGAAACTTTAACTACATTGAGAAATGGATACTAGTGACCGGAAGATGGAGGATTCCGATGCAGAAAAGGCATTCGGGAGGTCCTCACTTCTCATGAGGACCCCCCCAAACGAAAATGTGGAGACGCCTAGTAATGAGAAAAGAGGTAGGCAGGGTAGTGAGGAACCAGATGGAAACACGCCCAAGCGAAGGGAAGTAACCACCGAGGACAACTCTGAAATGGCAGTAAGCGAAGAGATCCTGGAGAGTTATGGAAAGATTAGAAGCCTGCTGGAGCAGATCCAAAATTCATTGAAAAGTCAGCACAAGAATGGAAAGTTGAATAAAACTAACTTGGAGGATCAGAGAAATAGACAACATTACCCTCAAGATGGCCTTAAATAATGCAAAATTAGAAGGTAGGACTGAAGAGAGGAAAGAAATTGTTAATCTAATAAACGAAAATAAAATCGCAATGCCGGCTATGAAGCCCAAATCCTTCTCTGAAATTACTCAATCACAGGTTACGGTGCAGAGACCTAAAGTTTCTGGAGTAACGGTGCCACTGAAACCTGCTCCGCAACTCGTAATTATTAAACACTCGAATAAAGAAAAATCTAGTAAGGAGCTTCAGGAACTCTTGAAGAAGACGGTGACGCCAGCAGAGTTAGGTGTAAACGTGAAGAGAAGCAGAAATGTCGAAAGAGGAATTTTAGTGGAGTTAGAAAAAGAAACACACATCGATAGAATGTTAAATAGTGAAATACTAAAATCTAAAGGTTTCATAGTTGAGAGAATAGAAAAAAGAAGACCGCAGGTGATGCTCTACGACGTTCCGAAACACCTCTCACCCGACGTTGTAATAGAAAAGCTTTACAAACAAAACATAGGATTGATGATGCTAGAACCAGAATTCAAGAATAACTTCAAGAAGGTGCACCAGTTAAAATCCAACGACGCAGAGAAGGAGCATTGGATCTTTGAGTGCTCTATGGAAATAAGACACAATCTTATAGAGAAGGAGAAATTATACCTCGAATGGCATTGCTGCAAAATAAAAGACTATATTACAGTCTTAAGGTGCTACAAATGCCAGGCATACGGCCATAAGACCTCTGCTTGCAGGAAACCAGAAGATGTGTGTGCACATTGTGCAGGAAACCATAAGCTTGAAGACTGCACCGGCAAAGAGAAGCCACCGAAATGCCACCACTGCTCTTCGGCAGAGAAACAAGCAGAGCATCGATCTGGGGACAGAAACTGTCCGTTCTTTAAAATGGCTAGAGACAAGGAGTGTGAACGGCTTGGATATGGAGGCTCGCCCCCATAAACTAAAAATAGGACAAATCAACGCTGGTAGGAGTCATGCAGCTACAGCTAACCTCGAAACATTATCTAAAGATCTGAACATCGATGTATTGATGGTGCAGGAACCATACGCAGTACACGGTAACGTCCCTTTCTCCAGCGGCGTAGTACTAAAATCGCCAAACGCCGAGTGCATATGGGCCTGCATCATAAACAACAATGCCAGCGTTAAAACGACGTTAATTTCACAATTCAGCAATTCAAACACAGTGACTGCAATCATAAAAATTGAGGATAAAGAAATCCTACTAATAAACAGCTACTTTCAATTCAGTGAGGAAATTGAACCATATCTAAACGAAATTGAAAGAGCACTTCGAGCTTATCCCAATCATAAGGTGATTCTAGCATGTGATGCGAATGCTAAATCGACAATGTGGTTTGACGTTAAAAGTGACGACCGCGGAATTAAGCTCGAAGATTTTATTGTTTTTAATAATTTGACAATTGAAAATGAATTAACTGAATTAACGACCTACGAGAGTCCGAATGGTTTCACGACCAACATTGATGTAACCTTATCAAAAGGCTTAAATAATTACATCAATAATTGGAACGTTCAAGATGAGGAAACGTTGAGCGATCACCGACTCATCACCTTCGAACTTCTCTACGAAAAACAGCAATCCAGTGTCCAATTAAACAATAACAGTTACAACGTCAGGAAAGCAAACTGGGCAGAATTTGAAGAGATAATAACAAGCAGTGGTAACGATTTAAAAAGCAACCTTAAAGTGTCAACGTTGACTAAGTTAATACTAGATGCGAGTAAAAAGTCAATTCCTCAAAAAAGGGCTAATAACAGAAACGCACCCTGGTGGAGCAAAAAGCTCACTAATTTGAGAATAAAATGCAAAAAGTTAAGGAAAAAGTATAGGGAAAAACAGAGAATTGAAGCTCATAATTTAGAGATCTGGAAGAGTGAGTATACGAATGCAAGAACCAAATACACAAACGAAATTAAAAAGGCAAAAAAAGAAAGCTGGGAAAGATTAGTTACTAAAGGAAACGATGACCCCTGGGGATGTGCCTATAAGGTTTTAAGAAAGAGAAAAACGACACCCGTACCAAGTACTCTGATGAAGCCAGATGGTGAATTTACAAAAAGTGTGCAGGAAACCTCCAAGCTGTTGCTGGAAACGCTCCTACCTTCCGACTATAACACTCACGAAACCATAGAACAAAGTAGAATACGGAAAATCACTGAAAAGAAACTAACAGCAGGCAAAGAGGCAACGCCCTTCAGACAAAGTGACCTTAACGAAATAATTAAAGGCCTAAGTAATAAAAAAGCCCCGGGGCACGACGGTATTAAGTGTGAAATGATAAAACACGCGTATCCACATCTAAGAAACGAAATGTTAACCTTATTCAACAACTTATTAGAAAATGAAACTTTCCCGGCTGAATGGAAAAAAGGGATCCTAAAAATCTTCCCAAAGCCTAATAAAAATCCCCAGAACCCCAAGGCATATAGACCAATTACTCTACTGCCAGTACTAGGAAAGGTGTTTGAAAAATTACTAGCAGGAAAAATAAACGAAGAGCTGGGCATGCAGGAATATTTTAATCCACATCAATACGGATCCAGAAGAGGAAAAGGAACGATCAACGCAATTGAAAAAGCCATATCTATTACCAGAAACTCCTCCCAGAAATACGTACTTGGTATTTTCTTAGATATTTCAGGGGCTTTTGACAACGCCTGGTGGCCCACGATTTTAAATGAACTACGGACGCAGGAATGCACGAAGAATGTTTTTAACATAACCATTGATTATTTTACAAATAGGTGGACGGAGCTAAACATGAACGGAGTAACTGCTGGGAAAACACTATCAAAAGGCTGCCCACAGGGATCCGTTCTTGGTCCCCTATTTTGGTTAATTTTATTCAATGACTTTTTTAAGATAGAACTCCCTCCAGATACAGAAATTGTAGCTTACGCAGACGACGCGCTGGTGGTAATTAAAGGGGAAAACCGCAGAGAAATTGAAGAAAAAGGAACACTTGCACTTGAAAAAATTACTCTGTGGGGTAAAAACAAAAAACTGAGTTTTTCACAAGAAAAGAGTGAATGTACTCTGTTAAAAGGAAAACTAAAACGTAAACCTATAGTCAAAATGAACGGACTAACGCTAAAATATAATACCAAAGTTAAGTACTTGGGAGTAATTATAACCGAAGGATTGAAATTCAGCGACCACTGCGAGTACATAACCAATAAAATTAAAGACATTTTTACAAAACTAAGAAGACTCGCCAAGGAAAATAACGGCTACACTTGCGCATCGCTTAGAAAATTGTACAAAGGAATCGCAGAACCGATCATACTATACGCATGTGAGGCATGGGGGGATGAAATCCAAATAAGAGGTAAAAGCAGAGAACAACTCATGAGAGCGCAAAGATTTGCACTTCTCACTGTCACCAAAGCTTATCGTACAGTCTCCACAGAAGCCCTATGTGTTCTTGCAGGCTGCATACCAATCGATCTAATGATTGAAGAAAGAATGTTAATCTTCAAAGATAAAAAGACAAACACTGATAGCGCCCTTCAAAGAAGAAATCACAGGAAAGCAATAATAACCAAATGGCAGAGTCGCTGGGAGAACTCCACTGTTGGGAGGGACACTTACTCATTCTTTGATAATGTCCAGGAAAGAGCCCAAAGAAAAGGGACGGATCTGACTCACGTGACCGTACAATTCTTCACTGGTCATGGTGATTTCAATATGAAGTTGCACCAATTTAAACTTGTAGAAAATGAGAAATGCACTTTCTGCAAAGAAGAAAATGAAACCGCTTGGCACCTGCTGGCAAATTGCAGAAAATTAACGGAAATAAGAAATGCATTGACTCTAAAATTACATGAAAATAATTTCAACATGAACAAAAAAGCAATACTTCAGCCTTGCATCTATGAAACAACGAAAATGACAATGAATCAAATACTCGCCGCAAAGAAAAATTATGAAAATGAAAGTGAAACTCACACAAGCCTAAGCCGATCCCAATGATCCTTTTTTAAGGTGAGGGGGACACTCACCCGGCGAAAGCCGGGGCAAACAAATCTTGCTTTAAACGCAAAAACAACAATAAAAATCGGCAAAATAATGAAAAGGCTTAGAAAAGCGGCCCCTGGGAGATAAGTAAATTACTTGAAACCCAGGGGGGTGGAGGAGGGTCCGCGGGGGCTTTGCCCCCACTGAGTGTGGTTTAGTTTGTCAGTTGCTTCCCACAGTTGGAGAAGGAGCTAGGGGTCGCTTTTCGTTACGGTTTAAAACTGGATTTCCTATAAGATTTTTGCTTGTATTTTTCGTAATGTTCTTGATAGATTGGATAGCAGGTAGTTATTCTCGCACTATTTAGCTCTATTGGATTCTTAGCAACGAGAGATAGTTTTATTGCTCGTTCTCTCTCTCGTCCTTGACGATACTTTGAACCATTGTAGAGCTCCTACTGCGCCTATGCTATCGTCAGAACACTAACCTCGCTGCGTCGGCTATATTGTCAGCGCCTTCAGCGCCGCCATCGGTGATTTGAGTCTCGAATCGGGAACGGTTGCAATGCCCTCATGGATGCATCTAGCTCCGCTCTTATGGGTTGGCCTCTAGCCTCGCTCTTAGAGTTGGACCTCTACCTGTAATAGTTGCAATTGGTTGCTGACAGTATCCAGCCATTGGCGGGAACATAGTACCATAGTACCGACACTACTGTATCATTGTTGGAAAAGGACGCGAAAGCTGTTTTCACGAAATTCATTTCGAGAGATTATGTTGCAGATGAATACGTTAAAAATCAAGTCCCTGCTGCTATCCCAATTGGGAACTATACTGATGTTGATAATTCAAAATATAGTCGGCGAGTAAACGCCGTTTTTAAATTGTATCCAGGTTGTAAGTGTACCTTGTAAAAGTGTTCTGACTGGTTATTATCCTCTGATAAATATAAGGACTTATTCAATATGTTAAGTGAATCTGGTTCTGTGAGATCATTGCCCTCTTGTTATATTGGGTGCATTCCACCAGACAGTGTGGATTCTTTAAATATTTGTAATTTTTTTAAAGTGTCAGTGCGTTATAAAATCACATATGTAATAAACTTTGCTTTCTGTGATAGAAATATAGAAAACCATATGTGATTCACAGGTGTTTTATTTGCATAAAACCAAAGCAACCGTTCCATCATGTCGGCAGCCCAAAAACGAGACATACCAGCGGCGGCACAACAACCCCAAGCCGGTTTGTACCAATTTATACAACTGTGTGCCCTGCCTGTTGTTATACAGGTACAAGCAGAGCGGGTGCTGGGTATGTCTGCGGCACGAATGGCTCGATACCTTTCGATGCCGAAGAGGAGTCTCTTGCTGCTCATTGAAAGACAGGCTGACCGAAATGTCCATCTCTGTCCAGTCTATTCCCATGATCTGCTGTGCTTTAAGAGATTTAACCTTGGGTGGACTGACAGAGTCAATCTTTTTTTTTTTTGGGGAAACGAATTACATTTTGACTTGCTGGTTGCATATCCTCTTTCAATGAGGAAATCTCCTTGGGATATTAAGTTATTTTTAATTTATTCAATTCAAATTATACTTTGACTGTGCACGTGACTGCTAAGGACTTGGGAAATTTTCCTGGACGTGTATACTAGAATAACCTATACACATCCGGGATAACACACTATTATCTCCATTGCAGACTCAAAGTCCAGAGGGAAAAGGTCAGGGTCAGCCCCCTCCCAGGAGATAAGGCGGCGGCGGAAGCCCTCCCACTTGTTCTTTGCGACATTGAGTGACGCAAGTGGCACTTTGACCCGCACTGATATATTGGAGGCTTTCGAGCCAGAACTTGTCAGTTACTGTATTGCTCTCGAAGTGTCTAGAACCTCTGTTGTGGTTACCAAGCACATTCACTGTTTTCTGATATTCAATAGTGGTTGGCTGTTGTGTGATTTGCGTGAGGCTTTGGAAAGTTATTTCCCGTGCATTAATTTTGACGTCCAACTTTGCACATCAGAGAAGTCTTGCCTTAAATACATTTTCTAAGGAAGACACAGAGCTGCTGACTAATATCTCAATATCTATTTATGATTTCCTCTTTAATAGTGGTCACAACTGCATATTTTATAACGTTGGTTTGATTAATATTTATGGTTTTCTTTAATGAAATTTAGCATATTTCATTATGAATGCTGTTTCGAGCCAAATATCTTTCATTTTGCAGCATTGAGATAATCTTCTTCACCTACTCCTGCCTTACTGGCTGAAATGGGAATATGGTGTGATTCATATAGCTGTTATCTATTGATACCATTTCGTTACAAGCTATTTGAATATCAAACTTAGTGCCCAAGTCATGGGTAACATTGACAAAATAGCCGTTCATTCAATTAGCAATGTTAAGGCTCAATGATTTCAATTCCAATTTCTTTGTAGTATCCACTTGCTTGTTTGTATTGTGTGAGGTTCCAAATTCGTTTTTTATTACTTCCCAGGTTGGCTTGTAATTCTTTGAATTGCATAGGTAAGAATCATTTGCCTTTTTTGGCCTCTTTTATCACTCCAAGTATTTTGCTATATGTCTTGTTATTATGTACATCAGTTGGATTGTTAGAGGCAAGGCCGTCTCGATATACAGGCCCGTCACTAGAGCTGCGGAGTTAGTCTATCATCATGAAAGAAATCTAAGGGAATAGCATAGCTCACTTGTTTCAAGCCTTGCTCCTCATGCGTGAACATTGTGTCTCATGATGTTTTGGTTGTTGTATTGATGATATTTTGCGGTATATCGTTGTAAATTGCACTAGAGAGTTTTGGAGTGATTTAAGATGGGGAGGAAGTGCTGTGTGCCGGGCTGTAAATCCAATAATAAAGGCCAACCTAAATATTTTTCCAATTTTCTAGTCTGGTGTTACTCCCTGTATTTTTTCTACATTGCCTCATATTCACTTCTGCAAGATGGTTATTTGAGGGTTGTATCTCTTCCATCTGTATCTTATTTAAGGCAGCTGGGCTCAAACATGTCTGTGGGAAGAACTGGGCCAAAAAATACTAATGTCTCGTACTTGGTCGAAAATTCAAAACACTGGAGGAAAGTGAAAGACTAGTGTTAATTTTATTAGACGAAATTTATGTTCAACCAGGGCTATCTTATATTGGGGGAAAGGTTGTGGGACAAACAAAGGGTAATGCTGCTGAAGCTGTTACCCTTCAATGTTTCATGATAACATCATTACTTTCCAAGAATAAGGATGTTGTGGTCCTTTGTCCTGTAAACCATTTAACCGCTTCCAATTTGCAAAAGTTAGTATGGAAGTTTTGCATATGCTTATGGAAATTGGGTATAAAGCATTACGTATAATTTCTTATAACAAGAGAGTCAACAGAAACATGTTTCCGTTACTTTGAGGAGGTTCTCTGGCCACGTCATTTAAAAATCCCTTTGAAGTAATGAATTGTTTTCATTGTTTTCGACACAGTCCATCTTTTTAAATCAGTCAAAAATAACTGGCTTACCCATTGGAAAACCAATCAGACATTTCATGTGCCTTAGGTGTGTAAGAACCATCAGGTGGGACCTACGCCCAAAGCCATCTCTTCGCAGACTCATTGGGCAACATCTTGGGGGAATAGGTTGCATAAACCCCCACCAAAAACACTGGAGATAAGATTAACCTGGATAGCTTGGTGGTCTGAGCATCTGCCGGGAAAGCAGAAAAATTAAGACCACTGCCACTCAGGAAATGGAACTGCTACATTTCAAACAACACACATTTGTCAACCCTTTTAGTCGCCTTCTACGACAAGCAGGGATACTGCAGGAAAATTCTTATCCCCATCCTGCAGGGGCAATATATCTAAAAAAAATACTATGTTCTAAAAGTACTAAGTAAATACAGAGCTGAATTGATTAAAGAATGTATAGAAAGCCTCAATTCCATGATTTTTATACCATTTTTTTCCACATGCAGTTAAAATCAATGCTCTGTGTATTGAAAATCAGCAAATTAGAAAAAAATATTTGCTCAGGTACTAACTTAGGTTAAAAACAATGCCTCATATTCATCATTTTTAAGGAGCCAAATGGAAATGAATGAGACGAAGTGAACAGCCATTATATTTACTCTCTTCAAAATTTTCACAGCACTATGCAAATACTGGATGTCCAGATATTATTTAGACAATAATTTCACAACCAAAAAATACATAAAAGAGTTACAGATGGTGAGAAAAAATTTCATATTTAACTTAAAGCACCGTAAATAACAAAAGACGACACATTTTCATTGCATGAATTACTTCATCACAAAAAATTGAAGACTACATCTCATTCAACACATCATTGTGTATTAATACTTAAAACATCATAAACGAACAATGAAGTAACGAACAATATAAAGCATTAAATAATCTTTGGGATTGTATGTATATAAAAATATCAATCCAATTCATAAATAGGATAAAATTTTTGACTATATTGAAAGACATGAAGTTTTTGGTAAGAAGAAAGAGAATTGGCCAGGCTGTCAACATACAGAAAAAAAATACCTCCATTTTATGAAATCAATGGACGGGAATTAAAAAGGCTTTCAATATTCTGTACACTACCTATCAGTCTTCGTTAAAGAAACTCTTATAAATTAGTGAATGAAAACTTTTTGTACTTCATTCAAACATTAAATGAAATGTTAGGCACTTGAAGGAATTTACTGATTACTGGTGGAGCATCCTCCCTCGTCCAGTGACAATAACTCTTTGTACTCCCGAAGAAATTGTGCCTCCAGCACAAGAGTTAAATCTAAGTGGTCTTCTTCATTAGAGGACAAGCCTTCACTCAGTCTTCCAAAGGCATCATCTTCCTCCTTGCGTTTCCTTTCCCATGAACTTGACCCTTCGTCGGAATCACTTGAACAATCATCATCTATAAGGAGACAAATGGGCATAAAAGATAGATGAAAAACAAATTTCAAAAGAAAAAGATAACGAAAAAGATAAAGAAAAAGATAAAAAGCACACCTTATAAAACGAAAAACTGAAATTAATGCAAATTAACAGCATGGATAAAGTGATACAACTTTAAAGACAAATTGAGCCAGAGATAGGATACAATGCTAAAATCTCAGTGCAGCAAGAGAATATACTACAATTGAATAATCAGAAGATACATCTGAGCAATGGTAAGACTTACGATACGGAATGTGTTGGAGATATAGTAACAGTTGATGTTTGTAAACAGTTTGTTATCACCATTGTTGTTCTAGTTTACGTGCCTTTCAAAAGTAAAGAAAAATAAAAGGCTGAGCTACCGAAAAGAATAAGCTGCATTCTTTCTGCGCAAAATCCAACTGGTTATGGGCCCAGAGGTTACGCAAGGATAAGAGGAACGCAGTAATAGAAAGTAAAATTGTGAAAGAAGAAAAAGAAACAGAATCTGGACAATTTAATTTTTCACGATGTCATTGGATGCTCATAGCGAAAGAATAACCGTCCAGAAGCTAAATGATAATAATTATCAAGCATGGAAGTTCAAGATGAGAATGGTGTTAATAAGAGAAGGTACGTGGAAAGTAGTTGATGAAGATAAACCAGACAAATCCGAGGCGGGATGGAAAGGAAAGGACGAGAAAGCACAAAGTACCATATCCCTTAGTGTCGAGGATGGTCAGATAATACACATTTGTAAGTGTAAAAGTGCCAGAGAAATGTGGTTAGAATTGCAAAAAGTGCATGAAAGGGCCAATTTAAGCAATAAATTGTATCTACTTCGAAAACTTTATCAATCAAAACTTAAAAAGGGTCAATCAATGCAAGAATATATAAAGTCAACATTAGAACTAATCGAACGTTTGTGGAGCATCGGAGAAGAAATTAAAGATTTTAATATAGCTGCTCTCTTGCTTAGTGGTTTGACAGATGAATATAGCACCCTTGTAACAGCCCTTGATACGCGTCCAGATGACGAACTCACATTAGAATGCGTAAAAGGAAAACTGATTGATGAATTCACGCGTAAGAATGAGTCCATAATATGCGATGAATCACGCAACCTGCAATCGGAATCAGCTTTGAAAACACGAAAAACACATGAATCCAGATCGGAAAGAAGTAATTATAAAGAGACTCGCGAGTGTTTCGTTTGCAAGAAACGGGGACATTTAAAGAAGGATTGCAGAATATGGAAAGCAAAAATGAAAGAGTTCAAAAAGGAAAAAGACAGTCACGAGGCGCGAGGTGCTACAGATGCCAGCCTGAACGCATCGTTTGCTACTGCGTTTTGTTCATGGTACGTAGATTCGGGCGCTACGAGCCACATGACAAATGATATTGAATTCTTTACAAGAATTCGTCGAAATAAAGAAGGAAAGGTAATCGTTGCCAATGGGGAATTCATTGCTATTGAAGGGACAGGTGAAGGATACCTCAATTGCAAGATATCTCCGACAGAAATAAACAGGATACTATTCAAGGATGTTCTGTATGTACCTGATTTGCGAGGCAGCCTACTCTCGGTAAAGAAATTAGCTAAAGAAGGTAATGTGGTGACTTTCAAGGAGAATGACTGCATAATTGATAAGAAAAGCACAATGCAAGCTGTGGGAAAGATTGATGGTGATCTTTATAAATTATCATGTCAAGAAATGGCTAATTCTGTGAAGTTTGGGAATCACCGGAATTGTATTCATCTATGGCATAGGCGGCTTGGACATAGAGACCCAGTTGCAGTGAAAAGATTAATTGATGATAAACTTGCTATAGGAATAGAAATTGATAACTGCAATAAATTCTTGAGGTGTTGGGACTGTGTAAAAGGAAAATTATCGAAGAAATCATTTCCCAAAACAAGCAGTTATAAAGCTCAAAGACCCATAGAACTCATTCACTCAGATATTTGTGGTCCAATGAGCACAGAAACTCCAGGGAAGAAACGTTATTTTCTCACATTTATTGATGATTACTCTCGTTACACAACTGTATATCTGCTACGCTTAAAGGAAGAAGTGTCAATCAAAGTGGAAGAATATGTTGCAGCAGTTTCTACTAAATTCGGAAGAAAACCGAAAATTCTGCGAACGGACAATGGCGGTGAATAGGTATATAGGAAAGAAAACTCAGGATATTTTAAAGAAAGAAGGAATTGAGTTTCAGACCACAGTGCCATACAGCCCTGAGCAGAATGGAATAGCAGAAAGAAAGAATCGTTCTCTAGTTGAATCAGCTCGATGCATGCTGCTAGATGCGAATTTGCCAAAACAGTATTGGGGAGAAGCTATCATGACTGCATGCTATTTGCAAAATCGCTTGCCCAGTAAAGCCATTGATAAAACCCCATATGAGCTGTGGACTGCTGAAAAACCTGATCTTCAGCATATACGAGTACAGTGGAAGCCCCTTATAACGAGTACGGGATATAGCGACAAGCTCGAATTAGCGACAGCTACCCAAGGAACCATTTTAAACCCTATGATTTAAATGTAAAATAAATTCGTATTAGCGATAATGGCTCGATTCCTCTCTTGCGCCATTCGTAATTACGACAGGTTGACTTTTTGACCACGTGCCACATCTCTGGAATTCAATGCTTTTAAAACGGCATTTTTTCCGCCAACGTCGACGTCCACATGTTCCGTATTCTCCTATTCTTCTTTCCATAATAAATTTCTCGAGTACAAATTTCATTGCTCTTTTGTCATCTCCCTCCCACGCCTCCGCAGTGAGATTAAAAATTATTCCGCCCGTCTGCTTGCACCATGGCTGGTAAACGCAAGTCCTTGGATTTAAAGACCAAAATGAGAATTATTGCAGATTGTGAAAGTGGAGAGTGTTCAAAGAGTGAAATAGCGAGGCGATTTGGAATTAATACATCGACATTGTTCACTATTTTAAAGAAAAAAGAGCAAATTCGTTCGGCAGTGCTTAAAGAAGGGCGTCCAAGCACCCAAAAACACCTGCGGCCCGGAGAGCATCCGCAGCTAGAAACTGCTCTATTCTCGTGGTTTTGCCAGCAAAGAGCCGCAGGGATTCCTATCACCGGCCCAATGATGAAGGCTAAAGCTGAGTATTTGTGTGAGAGGCTTGGTGAAGACAATTTTAAGTGCTCGGATGGATGGTTTGCACAATTTAAAAATAGGAAGGGGATATCCCTTCACAAACTATCCGGTGAATCATCAAGTGTTGATGTTAATGCTGTGGAAGGCTGGGCTCTGGTCCTTAAAGACTATTTGGACAATTACAGCCCCTGTGATATTTACAACGCGGATGAGACGGGCATATATTTTTAACCTTCTCCCGGACAAAACTCTCGCCACTCGAACGGACCCCTGCAAAGGAGGGAAGAAAAGTAAAGACCGCGTAACTGTTCTTTTATGCGCCAATATGGATGGTTCGGATAAGTTAAAACCGTTCGTGGTGGGGAAATCCGCCCATCCCCTATGTTTTAAGGGAGTTAAAACTCTCCCTTGCACTTACGAAGCAAATAAAAATGCTTGGATGACGGCTGCTATCTTCACGCAGTGGTTATGAGCGTTTGATGCCAGGATTGGTGAAAGTAATAAAAAAGTACTATTATTCATTGACAATTGCCCAGCCCACCTACCAATAGAACTAAGAAACGTTAAAATTGTGTTATTGCCACCTAACACTACGAGCGTTCTTCAGTTCCAGTCAGCATTCATATCAAAAAGTGTGCGCTACTCCCGCTAGAGGTCTCTACATCCGCTGATATTGCGTCTGATTGCGTGAATCTCTACGAAACATAAATATTGCTAACAGACAGACAAAGAGTGGACTTCATTTATCATTTGTCCTTCTATTTATTTGAAACAGTTTTTCACCCTTTCCACCGAAGATAATTGATATGACTAATATGCTTTTAGATGCCGTAATGCTGTTCGGTTTCATGATTCCGATAGCATTTGAGTCGGCTGATTTGAAAAACGTTAGTAAACCATTCATACAGGCAGACTTGAAGCATAAGAAGATTACTTCCACCTTCATTCCGCCGTTAACCTGAAAAAGATAGAATTGCAATGCTCATGTGGAACCCTAAAATTTTATCACGCTCCTTTCGTCATCCAATTGCAGCAGTCACCCATCATTTTCATTACTACTCGGAAAGATAGAAGGTATGAATTTTTTAACAGATTCCGAAGTTTTAGCATTTAATAGTCTGATGCATAGCCATAACTGGTAGTTATGACATGTATATTTGGAGCATCCAAGAAATAAGGATAATAACAGCTCATAATGCACAGTTCAGTACGAGTGAGTCTGAAGCTGGGACTTTTAAAATCGACTTCTTAATGCCTCGGCTCATAGCATCCTGCATAATTACATATGATTTGATCATAGATTGCATGTGAATATGATCATTAGTGAATTAAATGTTCAAAATAATGATTTAAAACGGCTATCATGCTGCAATTTTCGCCTCTCAGCAGAAACAGCCGTGGTGACGCCTGATGAGTGATTTTTTTGTGACGATGTGATTGCATTCGGTAACAACGACAATTCACTATAGCGACAGATTTCTCTGTTCCCAACAGCTGTCGTTATAAGGGGCTTCCACTGTATTTGGAAGCAAAGCTTATGCTTATCTTCTCAAAGAAAAACGGAGCAAGTGGGATTCACGTGCTCAAAAAGGAATTATGGTAGGATATAATGAAACGTCCAAAGGTTACAGGATCCTACAACCCAGTACGAATAGAATTATCATCAGCAGAACTGTAGTATTTGATGAAAATGTTACAGATAAAGAGGAATTAATCAAGGATATCGACCTAGAATCATCTGAGCGTTATACATACCTGGATGATAGGTTGATGAGAGAAAGAGAAATACCAATCACCAAGATAGATGATAACACCAAACTGGAAATGGACAGAACAGATCAGCCAGTTCGAAAATCATCAAGAGAATGCAAGGGGGTGCCACCAAAATGGTTATCATACACTTAAAATTAACCCAAAGCCCGATCCAGAGTCTTTAGAAGAGGTAATGGAATTGCCTGCAAATGAAAGAGAGGAGTGGATGAAAGCCGCTGATGAAGAAATAAAATCTCTCGAAGAAAATAAAACATGGATTTTAACTAAATTGCCTGAAGGAAAACATTCCATTGGATGCAAATGGGTGTTCAAAACAAAATATGATTCAAATGGAGATATTTGTCGACGAAAAGGAAGACTTGTTGCAAAAGGTTACTCTCAAAAATATGGAAAAGACTACGATTCAACCTTTGCACCAGTTGTAAGACAAAGCACCTTTAGAGTCCTTATGAGCATAGCAGCAGTACGAAGGCTGTTTGTCCGACAGTTTGATGTGAAAACAGCATTTCTTAATGGCGACATCGAAGAAGAATTATACATGAAACAACCACCGGGCTACACAAAAACCACTGAAGATAAGCTAGTTTGCTAGCTTCAAAAATCAATAAATGGACTGAAGCAGTCAGCAAGAGCTTGGAATGTCAAAATAAATGATGTTTTGCTTGAAAAATGATTTCAGCGCAGCCTAGCAGATCCATGTCTTTATACGAAGAATGAAAATGAGAAAAGGATGTATATTCTGATTTATGTAGATGACCTGATTATAATTCATGATAATGAAGATAAAATTAAGGAACTAAGACAAATGTTGAATCATCACTTTGAAGTGAAAGATTTGGGAGATGCAACTAACTATTTAGGAATACAAATCCAGAGAAAAGAGGATGGAAGTTTTCAGTTAAATCAGAAATCCAAAATAGATGGAATATTGAAAAAGTTCGGGATGGAAGATGCAAAAGGTGTATCTATACCGATGGATCCTGAATACCCCAA